>NW_026294595.1:8793195-9393195 GCF_007827085.1 Peromyscus californicus insignis
TATAGATTTTGTACAGTTTGTGGGCATGCTACAATCTGGAGCCCATGAGCTGCCTGTGAGCTTGAAGAGCTATGTGAGCGATGTGGCAGTAATGGAGGAGAAGGTTGGAGTAAAAAAAAAAGTGCTCTTTTTTGCATTTAAAAAATGTTTTGAGTGTTAGCAAGATGGCTCAGTGGGGCGAAAATACTTTCTGTACAAGCCTGAAGACCTGAGTTCAATCCCTTGAGCCCTGTGGTGGAAGGAGAGACTCCAGAGGGTGGCCCTCTGATACCCATATGTGCACGGGGCATGTGCACCCACCCACCCCTATTTTAATTAGTATGTAAAGAAATAGGATTTATGACAGGCATGTTGATGCAGACCCTTAATCCCAGCACTTGGGAGACAGACAGGAGGATCTCTGTGAGTTGAAGGCCAGCCTGGTCTACTGAGAGTTCCAGGACAGCCAGAGCCACGACATAGAGACCCTGTCTCAGGAGAAGGAGGAGAGAGGAGGAAAAGAAGGAACGTGTTATGTAACTTTTCTGGGGAGACATAATCCAGATGTGTCACCCCAGAAAGAGAGTACTGATGACAGCCAAAGAAACCAGCCCACTGAGGTCTAGCTCACTGACTAATAGGCTATTGGGGTTACCTACAGGAACATGGGTGTGCTGTTCATCTTGACAGAAGCTGGGGTCATCCGGGAAGAGGGAGCCTCAACTGAGAAAATGCCTCTAACAAACTGGCCTCTAGGCAAGTCTGTAGGCCGTGTTCTTCAACAATAATTGTTTTATTTTATGTGTATGAGTACTGTGCCCACATACATGTATGTGCAGCACATGCATGTCTGGTGCTCAAGGAAGCTAGGAGTGGACGTTGGATCTCCCGGAACTGGAATTACCGATGGCCATGAACCATTATGTGCATGCTGGGAATTGTGGGTGGTGATCATGTCCCCCCTTTCTGTATCCTCCCCCCAAAGACAGAGGGGCTTGTGTGTATAGGAAAGCGAGCTGAGCCTGCCAGTTAACACCTCCATCTTCTCTGCTTCGGGTCCCCTCTTGAGTCCTGCCTTGGTGTCCCTCAATGACAGTCATAAGATGAAGCAACCTCTTTCCTTCCCAGTGTTTATCACAGCGACAGAAACCGAGCTAGGACACTAGGTGAGGGGCTATTTATAGACCCGTGGTGACTCTAGGGTGACTGCTGCAGCATGAAATGTCCCGACCCAGCATAGGAGACGACACCCAAAGCTCTCTCTTTAGCCTTCTCTGCTTCACTCACAAGGGCCCCCTTACCCAGCAACCCATTCAACTGCTTGAATGACCTTTGGGAAGGGCCTCATGGATCTTGTAATTTTCTGAGTTTCCTTTTATTTATTTACTTTTATTATTTATTTATTATTCCCTGTTTTGATTTAAAAATTTTTATTTATGAAAAATTTTATTTATGCGCAGTGCACACCACATGACTGTAGTACCCTCAAAGCCCAGAAGAGGGCATGAGATCCCCGGGAGCTGGTGTTAAAAGGGGTTGCGATTTGCCCTGTGTAGGTGCTGGAAACTGAACTCCGGTCCGCAGGGAGAGCAGCCGACACTCTAAACCACTGAGTTATTTCTTCAGCTGGAACTTCCTGGGCCTCTTAGGCTTTCTTGGCTTCCTGAGACTTACCGATCGTCCCTCCTCCCCACTCCCTCCAGGAGAAAATGTTTCAATTTGAAAGAAATAGCTACACAGCACACCACCCCTTCCTCCGTTACATCCCTCCCGCTCTTCTAAGGTTGTTCCCAGCGTTGAGTGGGAGGATAGAGGCGTCCGGTTTCTTCCATTTCTGTCTGGGTGCCACAGCAACTGTCTCTTATTCTCACCCACTTCACCGGTTCTAATCCCCTGTAGCAACCACTACCTACTGTACAAAAGAAGTTTGCCTCCGTGGCTGACACTGATAGAAACAGCATTCATTCTATGGGCATAAGCAGGAATGCTTAGAAGGCAAATGTTTACAGGTCCACCAAATTCACTTAAAGGAGTTGTCGTGGCCCCTGCTGGGGCCATGGGTCTTTGTCCTGGCTTGAAGCGCTCAACATCAGTTCTGTCCTGTGGATCAGCCTTAGAGCCCAGCAGAAGGTAATTGGTTGCACCTTAACTGGCACCACTATTGTACCAGTGGGCACATCTTGTTGGCATGCTGGTAGCATACCATGCAAGGTTCACAACAGAGCAGGACCGTTGGCAACAGTTCCCCCGCACTAGCCTGCGAAGCACCTCCTAGCCATACAAAAGCCAGCCAGCGGGAAGGGTGCTTCCAACTCTGTCCATCTCCATTTCTCCATGTCATGCAACCAAATGTCTTTAGTGATGGAGACTCAGCGCCGAGTCCTGACCTGCGTAACCGACGGCAGTCACAACCGCCTGTACAGTTAGGGATCCCCTGGGGACTCCCTGACAAAAAACTTGGAGAGGTCACTCGCCTCTGGCTCTGGGGTTTTCACCCAATAAAAATATGGCTCTTAGGAAGTGTCCCAACTCTCTCAGGGCCCTTTATTCAAAGCTCTTAGCTGCCTCATAAAGATGGCATCCCACCCCAATCCAACCGGTCAGGTGGAGTCCACGCCTTCCTTAACTCTCTGGTAAACATCAAACACTGCCTCTCTCATGCCCGATTTCCTGAATAACCCGTGTCCTTCCTCTGGTGCCTTCCAGTCCTTGGTATCAATGGGGACCTTAGCCAGTGATAAGTAGGTGTCCCTGACCGCCGGATTTCCCTCCTGTTGCCATGGTGGGTTGGGTGGTTTTATTTCTCAGTTTCTCCACTTCCACAGCCCTCTGTCAGTCTCTGCTGGGGTACCAGCTATGTTGCGTCACGTTTCTTGCGGGGAGGGACGTGAACAAATGTCTGACAACCAAAGAAATGACCCCACCCGAGTGTAGCCTGGTGAGTTTATTGGGGCCACGAACAGGAGCCTGAGCGGCACAAAAACAGCTGCATCACCAAGTCTCCCCAGCCAGGTGCCTGTGTCCTGGGCATGGAGGCCTCCATGAAGAGCTACTGCGGGGACTTCAGCGAGGGGCTCTGAGGCCCTGTGGCAAGGCTGAGGCGGTGGCACCACCCCTGTGGCCAGGGCGTCTTTCTGGGAGAGAGCTCGCATGTCTTTCTCCCGCCCTCTGGGGTCTTTGGTCGTGGGACCTCAGTGCCTGTAGTTGGAGCTGAGGCTCGAGGCCACCTGTGAGTGGTGTCCATTTTCTGTCCACCTGTCCATCCTCTGAGAGTGGTCCCTCCACCTGTCATCACAGTATTGCTAGAGCCCCGGGGATCCAAGGACAGGCTGTCTACCAGGCCCAGGCCCATGCTCTCCCGCCATCTGCTGTCCTCCAGAGCCCTGAGGTGCAGGCCAGGCAGCCAGGCAGTGTTCTTCCTTCATCAGAGAGAACATTCAGTCACAGAGGTGAGGCTACTGGCACACAGTCACACAGCTATGAAGAGTCTCAGACTCTGAACCCAGTTCACCTGTCTCCAGACCTGTTCCTTCCTTCCTTCCTTCCTTCCTTCCTTCCTTCCTTCCTTCCTTCCTTCCTTCCTTTCTTTCTTTCTTTTTTTCTTTCTTTTTTCCTGAGACAGGGTTTCTCTGTGTAGTTTTGGAGCCTGTCCTGGATCTCACTCTGTAGCCCAGGCTGGCCTCGAACTCACAGAGATCCACCTGCCTCTGCCTCCCGAGTGCTGGGATTAAAGGCGTGCGTCACCACCTGGCATGACCTGGTCCCTTTCTATTTCCATCTGCTGGTCCTTACAGTGGACGCTGGGACAGAGAACTGTCCTGAATGAGGTCCCAGCCACATGGCCTTGTGACTGGAGAGGTGGGACAGGAGCAGCTCCTGAAGAGAAAGGACCCTGCTCCGTCCTAAGTGTCAAGTGTGTGTTTAGCACTCTCACTACCTTGGACCCTCAAGCACCCTATTATGAATCAAGAAAATAGTATCAAGAAAATAGAAGCTCAGAGAAGTTAGGCAATTTATCCAAAGTCACACAGTGAGAAATAGAGGTCTCTAGAGCCAGAACCTGTGCAAAGGCCCTGAGGCAGGACCCAGGACCAGGGCACAGTACAGTATCTGGGCATGTAAAGATTTAATTCCTTAAGCAAAGGCTGGGGCATCTGCAGACATGGTTTCCTGTTCATCTAGCAAGGTTTTGTCAGCTCTAGGCTTGGGTTCCCCTTGAGGATGAAGGAAGCGGGGTGCACAAAGACCCGAGGAGTTACAGCTTAGAGCACATTGAGTTGTTTTCTAGATCTTATCTAGAAAGGGAGAGAAGTGGGCGAGTACTGGAAAGCTGGGGAGAGCTCACTGCCTGCTTCTGATGGTGAGGGGTGAGAGTGTGCGGTGTCCAGCTGCACAGATGGGCTTGAGAAGCCCCAGAGCATCCCGAGGAAACAGGAAGTGAAAATGAGCAGCCTGTAGTGAGGGAGCTGGCAGGCACAGATGAGGAGAGGAAAAGGGGGCTGAAGGAAGACAGACAGGGAGGGGGCAGAGGGGGACTGTGACAAGGAGAGAGAGGTAGAGGGGAGGGGAGGAGAGGGGGAGAAGGAAGGGCCCACACACATTCCTAAGCCCTGTGTCCCCGAGGGCTTTGGACAAGGTCCTGGCCACCTCTGCCTTTCCAAGCAGTCAGCGGCCCACTGTAAGGCCCTCAGCCCAGGCCACGCGTCAGCTGCAAAGCCTGGTCAGGCCCCAGCATCCTACAGAGGGGAGAGCCTTGTCCTCCCAGGTACCCTGTGTCAAGACCCTACCGGGGCTGTGACTCAGGTGGTGTCGGCCATAGCCAGTCTCCAAGATCCAGAACTCCTAAAGAGCAGGGCCCTGGAGCTGGGGCAGTTCCCTCTTGCTACCCCGTTCTTTCCTTTTCCCTTTGTGGATCCGCTTTGCAAGGCCGCAGCCCAGGTTTTCTGCCTCAGGACTGGGGACGGAAGAGTAGTAGCCTTGGGCCACCCGTACAGCACCCACCACTCCACATCCAGAAACTTAGCATGGGGGCAGCAGGCACAGACCCCAGAGGCCCTGCCTCCAGCACTGTAGAGAACCCATCACCCTAATCAAAGGTAAAGGGAGTGGTGTCTGCACTCAGACCTCCATCCATCCCAAAGATTGACGTGCGGCAGGACCATGCCCCCAGGGTCACCCAGACGGCTGGAGCTTGGGTGAAGATGGGCATATCAAGCGCTTTGACCACATGGAGCCAGACAGTGGCTCCCTGCCCTGTCCACAGGTGCACACGGTACGGGTGTACCCACCCACGCAAACTGAATATGTCATCCAACAATCAAGGCAGAGGCAAGCCTGGAGAACACCCTGGATGTTAACCTCTGACCACCACAGGCCCAGACATGGATGTCCACATGTACACGTTTTCTCACCACACACACATCCCCACAGAGATTTTCCCTTCTCCCAAGGCTCCATCCCAGCAACAGCAATCCCGGGTTCGGTGGATGGCTGCAGCCTGATGTCCATCTCCCTACTTGGCATCATGGAGGAACACCACAGATTTGCCCACTGTGTGCCGGCGCCATCCCGTCACTGCGATGCTGAAAGCTCTGAGCTCTTGTGCCCACTTTCCAGGCCAGGAGACCCCATGGGTGTTGGGAAAGCGGCAGGGTGAGCTGTGAGTCAGCTGCTGAGGGGGCCTGTGGGGGCTGGGGTAGGGCAGCAGGAGGATGGGCTGGAGGTCAAGAAGTCTTGCCTGCCAAACCTGAGAGCAAGATGTAGTGTACAGTCAGCAAAGTGTGTGGTCAGGTAAGTACATGTGGGCGAACTCACAAGTGTGTACACAGGTAAACGTGTGCACACTTATTGGACTCATGTGGACATGTGCATGGACCTGCACACATCCTCAGGTATACACTCCCACACTCCTGTGCACTCCAACACCACATAGGATCACTTAGACTCTCATAACAGGCTGTCTGGGTCTCTCTTCTCAGTGGTGACCAGGGCTCATTCATTCACTTAACAAACACATGTGGGGCCTCCTGGGTGACAGACCAGGAAGTGGGCACCACAGACCTGGCAGGGAGGCCTCAGCTCTCCGGACTGCCCAGAGTACCTGATCTGGGTGCAGAGCGAACTCTTGTCCTGTCTGTGGGAAGCATGGAGGTTTAGGGGGGCCCACTGTGGGGCTGAGCAGGAGAGGCTTTCTCCAGAGGGAAAGGCAGAGAGTCGGGGCTAATGACTCAGGCAGGCAGAGAGACCACTGCCCTCTCTTGACCCCAGGCCACAAAGTTGCCACTCTGTGTGTTCCCAGCACTGGCAGAGCCTAAGGTCCCAGTACAGGATTCTAACACACACACACACACACACACACATACACACACACACACACACACACACACACAGAGCACGCACTCGCAAACACTGCACATACACACACCACACACACACACACACACCTACATACACACACAAACACCCCCCCCCCATCATATACACATACACCACGCATACACACACACACCCTCAGTTTCCCCATTTGAGCTCTGTGACATAAGCTAGGTTGCTTCACAGCCGAGGCCAGGGCCAGCCTTGTACTTCAGGCAAGGGCCAGCCCCTGTGGAGAGCCATATGCAGCATCTGGCAGCCATGCTCCTCACACAGCCCACCAATGCCTCAGTACCTGCCTCCTGCCACAGGCAGATGCAGTCCCCATAGATACTCTTCCACCAAGACCACCATGAAGGGCACATGGCACCTAGAGGCTGCCCTGACACCCCCATGCCACCGTCACTCCAGTCTCACAGCTCAGCCAGCCCAGCCCAGCCTCTGGTTCCAGGCAGGGCAGGGACAAGCCGGCAACAGCCACCGCCCCCCCACCCCCGCTGAGGGACTCTGCACTGAGAGGGATGTTCCTTCCTTTCCCTCAGGCACTTCTCTGAAGAGTGGGAAAATCGATGGAGGCAGAAGAGAGGCTGTGGGAGTAGACCTGAGCGGGGGTGGGGAGGGTTGGTGTGTGTGTGTGTGTGTGTGTGTGTGTGTGTGTGTGTGTGTGTGTACACCAGGTCTCCTTTGCACCTCCCAGGCCAGGGGTGGGCAGGGCCTGGCTAGGCACTGGAGGCTTCTGTGCCTCCTGGCTGCACCCCACGGCGGCCTCCACCCCACGGCGGCCCCCCTGTTAGCACACACAGCAAATCCTTTTCTCTGCACATCCACACACTGTTTCACCTTCACAAAAATAGGACATACGCAATTGCTGTGTTTTCCCAAGGCTGTGTGGCCACACCCTCTGTGTTGACCTGTCCCCCTCATGGTGACGTCCAGTGGCCGCACAGTGGACTGTTCTGTTGGATGGAGAAGACACAGCACCCAACCTGGGGTCAGGCCCTCTCTCTCTCGGCTGTGGGACCTCGTGAGGGGACCTGCACTGAGATCTCTCAGACTTCTTCCTGTGTACTGAGCTCCCATGGCTGCCTCTCCCACAGACATGTGGCCAGGATTCCAAGGGAAGCGTCTACCCATGGGGGCGAGGGGCGCATCACAGACCCCCGTCGGTCCTGGTCCCCACTGTTTCCTGTCTCTACTCTAGCTCTGTAACAGTCTCTCTGGGTAGACTGTCTGCTCAGCTCTCCTTAAAGAAGGCTGCAGTGAGCACTCATGCCAGGATCATTCACAAATCCTCAGTTATTCATCTCAAGAAAGTTCTAGAAGGAAAGACTACACATGTGCAAGCCTGCACTGTCAAATTCCCCTGCAGAACTGTTCTCACGAGACTTGTCCTGGCTTCCCGTGTCACCCCATGAATGTCCACAGCAGGGCTGCTTAGTACAATAGGAGTTTGTTTTCAGTGCTGAGGGCAGAGTCCCGAGGCCAAGCCCCATCAGGGCTCTGAATCCCGCAGGATCCTGGCGGATGGTCCTGTCTTAATTTTTCAGAATCTCTCAGCAGTTGGTGGCTCCTGACTTGTGGCCATTTTTATCTGAGCCTTAGTGGTCACACGGTCTCCTCTTCTGTCTTTCTGTCTGTCTGTCTTCTGCCTGTGCATCTCTTATAAGGACAGCTGGTGCTGGGTATGGTGGCACACACCTTTACTCCCAGCACTTGAGAGGTGGAGGCAAGCAGATCTCTGTGAGTTCAAGGCTAACCTGGTCTACAGAGCAAGTTTCAGGACAGCCAGGACTACACAGAGAGGCCTTGTCTCAAAAACAAACAAACAAAAAAACCCCACCCAAACCAAAACACACAATAAAAGGACAGTTGTCGTCAAATTTAGGGTCCAGCTGTACGGTCACAGATGACTCTCTCTTAAGACTTTAACAGAGCATCGTGACATAGGCCTCTCAGTCCACACTTGGGAGGCTGATGCAGGAGGACCATCCTGAATAAATCAGTGAGACCTTGTTTCAAAAATAAAGATTAGAAAAACACAGACTGGAAGATCCAAATGTATCCATAACCCCAGCACTCGGGAGATGGAGGCAGGAGGATCCGGACTGTTCAGGGCTCGCCTGGACTGTGAAAGACCCTGTTTTTAAAAACAAACAAACAACAAACCACAGCAATAAAGCACTAGACCATACATAGCTCAGTGGCCAGGCGCCTGCCTAGTGAAGGGTCGGCCCTGGGCTTCATACCCCTCAACTTCATGACGTCACGCTGCAGATTCTCCTTTTTCTCAGGCAAGGTCATACTCAGGGACTGTGTGCTAACTCTCTCCATCTACTAGGATCAAGGTCACAGAACCCTGCAGGGTCTCCATTCCCTGACCATGAAGATGACTCGTGGATTTTACGTTTGTGGACATACTAACAGAGTCTTTAAAAATGTATCTCTGTCTCTCTCCCTTTCTCTGTCTCTGTCTCTGTCCCTCTCCCTCTCCCTCCTCTCTCTCTCTCTCTCTCTCTCTCTCTCTCTCTCTCTCTCTCTCTGTATGTGTGGTGTGTGTGTTCCTCAAGCATGCGTGTTTTGGGGCATATACAAAGGTCACAGGACAACTCACATGAGTCAGTTCTCTCCTTCCACTATGTGAGTTCTGGGGATCAAACCCTGGTCATCAGACTTGGTGACAGGTACCTTCACTGGCTGAGTCATCTTGCCGGCCCAGAATCTTGTTTCAGGCCCAGGGTCTTTGATTGTAGTTAGTGAAAGGGCAGTGACCTGCACATGCTTATTGGTCATTCCTATTTTTTATTTAGTGAATTATGGATACATTTTCTTCTCCCATTTTCCTAAGAAGTATTATTTCCCTTCAGGACATTTCCAAGCAACGGCACACTGAGGAGACTGAGCCTGTATCAGTTCTTGCAAATATTCTCCTAACCGCTCTCTTTCTTCACAGGTTTCTTAGTTTTCCAGTGTGTAACTTTTAGCATTTTGAAGTCAAAACTTCGAGTTGGTTGCAGTTTCCTGAATAATTAAAAAGGTTGCTCCTGTCTCATCAGTACCTGGTGCTCTTGTAATTCTCCTTTTATATTCACGTTTTGTCTGCAGTATTCGAGTTGCAGGGTATGTTGAGGCTAACAACCCGCTCCCCCACACCCAGTTACTGAGCCGTTGTCTGAATACCATTTGATAAACAGCCTCCTTTCCCTTCTGGATCAGATGATGCCTTTGTAGCATATCTGAGCTGACGTCCCAGAGCAGCCCAACCATTCCCGAGGAGGAATGTGGGCAGAATCTAACGGCAATAACCACAGCCATCCGCTTCCAGAGACAAGGGAGAGAAGGCAGGAGACGCCCAGAAACTTACCCCGACGGTGGCGGCAAGGCCCTTCTGTGCCCAGGGCCTGAGGACCCAGCAACAATGCAGGAGGTGGATAAACAGATTGAGAACCACACCCGCAAGAGCCTGGGCACCGTGCAAAGCAGGGGAATTCTGAATGCAAATGCTTTTTAAAGCTGTCAGCCAGGGCTGAGGCGACAGATAGCGAATGAAGTACTTGCTGCACAAGCTTGAAGACCTGAGTTCAAATCCCCAGAACCCATGTAAAGCCCGGGGAGGCAGTATGCATCGTTAATGCCAGCACTCCTGGGAACTGGGGACAGAGGGTCCCAGAAGCTTGCAGGGACAGCCAGCCTGTTGTGGGCAGCAGCAAACAACAAAAGCACCCCTCACACACAACGAGGTGATGGCCCGGGGACACCCAGCGTTGTCCTCTGACCTCCACACACGCACCATGCACACCTGCCCCTCCCCTACACCACACACACACACATATCACACATACAAAAGAAATAAATGTTTTTCAAGGCTGGACTTTGCTGTGTAGCCCAGGCTAGCCTTGAATTTGGATCCTCCTGCTTCTACTTCCCAAGTGTTTGAATACTACCCCTACCCCACCATGCCTGGCTTGCTTTATCTAGACAAGCCATAAGAGAATAAAAAACACACCAAGAACTAAGAAGAGGCAGGCGTGAAAGTAAACAAACACTTTTTAAACAGGAAAATGTACTCGCTGGAAGTGAAATTTCAATCAGTGGGTGAAACACAGACACGATACAGCTGAAGAGACTGCCCAAGACCTGGAAGGCAGAGCTAAGGAAATGACCCAGGCCACAACCTGCACAGCCAGTGACACCGGAAGTGTGAAAAATGAAACAGAGAGGAGCAGGCCCAACATCTGTCCAGAACATCTGGAAGTAGGTCCAGAAGGAAAATGCATTCAATGTGATGTTGCCTGAGAACATTCCAGAATTGGTGAAAAATGCCACTTCTCAGATTTATTTGTTTGTTTGTTTATTATTATTATTGTTTTTCAAGACAAGGTCTCACTATGGGAACATACTATATAGACCAGGCTGGCCTTGAACTCAGAGATCTACCTGCCTTTGCCTTCTGAGTGTTGAGATTAAAGGCGTGCATTTATGCCTGGCACGCTTCTCAGGTTTATGAGGTGCACCGGGCCTGGGACTATGGGTCCTTGGTAGAACACTTGTCCGGCACGCTTGAGGTCCTTCGAGTCAAAATAGGAAACTGCAGCTCCTTCCAAAATGATGAACAGCAGTGAGTCGAGATCTGGATACCTCTGCTAAATATGCAACTCGGAAGGAAAGAGCAAGCGCCCAGCACCCCGGCAGGAAGTCCTCAAAGGGCATTCTGTTCTCTGTATTTAGAAAAGCTTGTATGGGCCGGGCGGTGGTGGTGCACGCCTTTAATCCCAGCACTCGGGAGGCAGAGCCAGGCGGATCTCTGTGAGTTCGAGGCCAGCCTGGGCTACCAAGTGAGTTCCAGGAAAGGCGCAAAGCTACACAGAGAAACCCTGTCTCGAAAAACCAAAAAAAAAAAAAAAAAAAGAAAAGCTTGTATGTGCACCCACATACGCCACAGGTGCCCACAGAGACCAGAAGCAGGTGGCAGATCTGGCGCTGGAGTTATGGGGTGCCCATCCTGGGTGCTAGGAACCAAACTCTAGTCCCCTTCAAGAGCAAGCCTTCTAAACACTCGGCCCTCTGTTTGGGGGCTCCCCACTTCTCCATTTTGAAGACTGGAAGCAGTTTTAAGTGTATGTGAGTATGTGTGTTCAGCAGTCCGTGGCAGCACAGACACAGGTGGAGGCCAGAAGTGAGCCACAGACAGAATTCCTCAGGAGCCAGCTGTTTGTTATGGTCCCTGGTCTCCCTGGGACCTGAAACTTGCTGATTAGGCTAGGCTGGCCTGCCAGGATCTGCCAGGATCTGCCAGGATCTGCCTGGCTCTACCTCACCAGCACTGGGATTACAAACATGCTATCGTATCAGGCTTTTTACAGAAATGCTGGACTTGAACTCAGATCCTCAGGCTTGTCTAGCAAACACTTTACGGACTCAGCCATCTCCCCAGCCCTGAGTTTAGTGTTGCTTAGGTATGACCCCTGGACAGTTCCACCTCGCCCTCGCCACACCCGTTAGTGCTCAGTTTACTCTCCCTTCGGGAGGATGCTCTTGCAACAGCACAAGAAGCCGTGTCTTCCTGAGCCCTGGAACCTCCAGCGGTCTTGATGCTTGCTTGACCAATCCCATGGAGCAGGGATGCTGGGTACCTTCCAGGCCTCGCTTTAGAGATCAGGTGGCTTCTGCCTGAGCTGTGTTAAGATGCTTAGTGTTGTGTCTAGGAGCTGGGTGCAGGTGTGTGTGTGTGGGTGCCCAGCAAGTAGTCAGGGCCACATGCAGATGTAGGGAAAGTCATAAGGCCTGCCATCAGCTGCAATGGGGGACCACTGTGTCCCACACCCAGAGCTGTTAGTATGGCTCTCTGGTAAAGGGCCTACCTAGCATGCACATAAAATCCTAGGTTCCATCCCCAGCAACACACACACACACACACACACACACACACACACACACACACACACACACATTCCCTTGTTCCCAAATGATGATGCAGAACTCTCAGTACTATACAGTGTGACTTTATTCAGATTCAGGGCCTTGAAAGAACTAATTAAGATAAGATAAATTAACCTTAATATGGCAGGGCTAGTGTCTTCATAGGGACAGATTAGAACAGAGATGGAGGCCCGTTAGAAGGAAAGAGCCAACTTCCACAACGTATCCTCTAACCTACACACACACACACACACACACACACACACACACACACCACACACACATGTAATAAAAAGGGGGAAGAACAGAGATGGGACCATGGGGAATGCTGGGAGAAGGCGACATTGATACTCCGAGGAAGGGGGGGCTTAGAAGCCAGCTCTGCCAGCACCTCCTCTTAGATTTGTGTCCTCTGGAACTGAGAAAACGCATTTCTGTTTTGTAAGCCAGCCAGCCTGTGGTTCTTCGTTACTGCGGTTCTAGCCAACCCCAGGTGAGGGTAACCATGGCAACCAGCCCAGCACTGGCGGCAGCAGAATGCCCTTGAAGCGCAGCTAGCAGAACTGGGGACAGTGGACAAGCAGGCACAAGTCACACACGACCAGGGGCAGGTCCAAGGTGTGGCCCAGCATCTTGGGACAGAACGCTTCCGTTAGCCATCCGCTACACAGCCCAGAGAGACCACAAACCCATCAGTCGCAGGAAAGGCTGGAGAACAACGTTGTAATGGCATCATCAAGGCAATTAAAGCAGACATTCATCAGTCTGAACCCTCTTTCAGCTAAATTGCCTTTCAGGAGTGAGAGCGAGGCTGGGGAGGGACGGCTCAGTCGGCGGTGTCCACCGCACAAGCCTGAGAGCCTGAGTTCAGATCTCCAGAACCCACACAAAAAACCAGCCGTGGCTGTGCAAAGCCAACAGGATCCCCGAGGCTCACTGGGAGCCAGTGTGGCCGATCAGTGAGCTCCAGGTCCAGTGAGAGTCCCTGTCTCAAAACTAGGGGGAAGGTGCTAGGGAAGTGTCTCAGGGGTAAGAGCACTTACCTGTGCAAACATAAGGACCCGAGTTCAAATCCCCGGCACTCACATAAAAAGCCGGACATCACTGGGCCGTGGTGGCGCACGCACGCCTTTAATCCCAGCACTCGGCAGAGACAGACGGATCTCTGTGAGTCTGAAACCAGCCTGGGCTACAGAGCGAGATTCAGGACAGGCACCAAAACAACACAGAGAAACCCTGTCTCAAAACAAACAAACAAAAAACCAAACAACAGCTACAACAAAAAAGCAGGGCATGGTTGTTTAGCCCTGTTTCAGCATCAGGTAGCAAAGAAAGGTGGATTCTGGGAGTCAATGGCTAGCCAGTCTAGGCAAATCAGTAAGCTTCCGGTTCACTGAGAAACACTGTCTCAAGGCAGTCAGACAGAGAGCGGCAGAAGAAGACATCCAATGTTGACCTCTGGCTGACACACACACACACACACACACTCCAAAGAGTGAAGGCAAATCAACATTCAGATAGACTGAAGAACATCACCG
This sequence comes from Peromyscus californicus insignis, assembly GCF_007827085.1. Classification (NCBI taxonomy): domain Eukaryota; kingdom Metazoa; phylum Chordata; class Mammalia; order Rodentia; family Cricetidae; genus Peromyscus; species Peromyscus californicus. The sequence goes on from NW_026294595.1 coordinate 8,807,001, forward strand.
CTGGTAGATCTTGGCAGACAAAAGGGGTGAAAGATGACGAAGGAACTCCAGCCCAGCACCGTGTGACATGTAAGAGGCCATGAGCAAAGACAGCAAAGCAGGACTCACATCAAAGAAGTGGCGGGAGTGACCGACGCTGGCTTACAGCAGGGGAGAAATAAAACGCTGGACAGAGCAACACAGTGATGGGAGGTGGGTCTGGGCCCACTCTCCCCAACATGACAGAGTCTGGAAAGAAAGCAGAAAGCACTGGCTTAGATCACACAAAGCCCGTGCACAGAAAGCGCCAGGAAGTAGTGTCTAGGGCCACAGATGTAGCTCAGTTGGCAGACTGCTTGCCAAGCACTCATGGAACCTGAGTCTCGGCACCACATTAGCCCGGCACAGTGGTACATTCCCATAATTCCAGGACTGTGGTGGATCAGAAGTTCAAGGTCATCCTTGGCTACACAGGGAGTTGGAAGCCATCTTGGACTACATCTTGTCTCAAATGATGATGATGATATTTTAATTGTGTCTGTGCATGTGCACATGTGTGCAGATGCCCTAGGAGTCCAGAAGAGGGCGTTAAGATCCTCTGGAGCTGGAGCTACAGGTGGTTGTGAGCTGCCCAGCAAGGGTACTGGGTACTGAACCTGCAAATAAACATATGTAATTTTCAAAACAAGTCAGAAAAATGGGGATGGGTAAAGAAAACACAAATCGAAAGAAAGAAGGGAAGGAAGGAAATTCCTACGTGTTTGTTGTGTGACTGTTTCCAGAACTCGATGCTTTCACTTGTTTCTTTTCTGTTCCCAGTAGACACCCACAGTATTCACAAGGAAGGATAATCTTGTCTTCTCTTTGGCTGTTGCCCTTTCATTTACATTTCATGACTTATTGCATGGTCCAGAACTCAGCAATGTAAAACCACAAAGGCTCTACTAAGCATCCTTGCCATGTTTTGGACATCATGAAGGGTGGTTCCAGAATTTTAATGCTTGGCACCACACTGGCTCTCAGCTTGAGATAGTTCTTCTTTGTTGGTGAATTACCCAGGATGCATAGGTATGGTGGTTTGAATGAGAATGTCCCCACCATAGGCTCATAAATTTGAATACTTTGTTTCTAGTTAGCGGAACTGTTTGGGAAGGATTAGGAAGTGTGACTTTATTCCAGGTCTGTCACTGGTGGGCAGGCTCAGAGGCTTCAAACAAACAAACTAAACAAAACCTCATGCAATTTCTAGCACTCTCTGCCTCGTGGTTGTGGATCAAGATGTGAGCTCTCGGCTGGCTTTCCATTCCGCCATTGTGGATTTTAACCCTCTGAAGCCATAGGCCAAATTAAACTTTTTTTTTTAAAATAAAGTTGTGTTGGTCATGGTGTTTTATCTCAGCAACAGAAAAGTAACTGAAACAACAGATATGGGGGTCTGAGTGATGAATGTTCCCTTTGGTCCCCTGGTGACACTGTTTGGGGAGGTTCCGCCTTGTTGGAGAATTGCGTCCCTGGGGAGGGGGTGAGCACTCTGTAGTCTCAGACCACTTCCTGTTTGCTCTCTGCTGTGAGCTCTCAGCTTCCTGCTCCTGCTACATGCCTGCCGTTTGCTGCTACACCTCCTACCATGATGGGCCCTCTGGACTGCAAGCCAAAATAAACTCCTTCTTCCATAAGAGGCTTGTGGTCATGGCGTTTTCTCATTGAACAGAAAAGCAGCTAACACAGGCCTGGGTACAGAGAGTGGGCCCTTGCTGTGATGCGCCAGACCACAGTGTTCTGGAGGAGGGGGGTGTTAGAAAAGCCATTGAGTGCTTTGAGCTTGATGGGGTGTTCTGTGTGAGCTTGGAAGGTAAGTCAGCGCCTGCCTCCAGGTTCCTGTTTGCATTTCTGCCCTGACTTCCCTTGGGAATGCTGTAAAACAAATACACTCCACCCACTCCCACCCCTCCACCCAATTCCACCCCCCACCCTACCCACCCCCACAGGTTGCTTTTGGTCGTGGTGTTTATCACAGCAACAGGAATCAAATGAGAACACTGGCTTGTGCCTCTGTAATGTGTAGTGTCAAAATCTCTCGGCTTGAGACAAGTGTATTGAACGTCTTGTTGGAAAGATACTATGATTGGCTCGGCCTTACATATTGTTAGCTGGAGGGTCCCTGCCTCAGTTTCTTTTCACGTTGTTGTGATAAACACTCTGACACAAACAACGTAAGGAAGGAAGGCCCTATTCTGACTCAGTTTAGATTACAGCCCATCACCGTGGGGAAGTCACGGAGGCAGGGACAGTGGAGAAGAGAGGGGTGAGGGCGTGCTCAGCTCACTTCTCCTCTTACATAGTCCAGAGTCCCCTGGCCAGTGGATGGTCACACCCGCAATTAAGATGGGTATTCCCACATCAGTTAACATCCTCAAGATAATCCTCCACGGCCTTGCTCAGGGATCCCTCTCCAGGAGAATCTAGATTCTGAAGCATTAATCTAATTAATCTTATTAATAAAAATCAGGAGTCAGATATTGGGGGAAAAACCTGAAAGATCAGAGAAGCAGGGGAGCAGCCACACTTGATTCCTACCTCTCCGGTTCCTCCTTCCAAAAGGGCTGAGATCTCCTCCACTTCCTGTCTCCTCTCTGTCTGCAGTCCTCCAAACCTCTATGGTTAGTTAGTGGCTAGCTCTACCCTCTGACTCCAGGCAAGCTTTTTTGTCAGAACACAATCAAAATATCACACAACAAAAATCTGTCAGATCAACAGTCAACACCAACAGCCACAGCCTCATACCAGCTATAAAATGCTTCTGCCTGGAAGTTGTACGTATCACTGGAGTCTTGCTTTATTGGAGACAGATAATGATACAGCTCTGCCTCACCCAGCTGCAAAGTGTGGTACCAGCTGGGAAGCTGTCACCACTGCCACACTACGATGGCATCACCTCATCGGCTAATCAGAGACTGGAGGTGTCAAAAGACACTCAAAGGTAAACTCTAAAGCCTGGAACTCAAGGTGTGCTGAGTGGCAGGGGACACTGGTCTCCGGAGAAGGTGAGTCATGGCTCCCCTGGCGGCTTTTGCCTCCCCTGGAACCCGGTTGTGTGTCAACCTTTCTCTAGTTCCAAGAACCCTTGAAGCAAAAACTACGGAGAGCTTGCTGGCTCACTCAGGCTCAAGCTAGCTTTCTGGTATACCCCCCCGGAACCCATGCCCAGGGATGGTGACGCCCACAGTGGGCTGGGCCCTCCCAAATCAATTTATAATCAAGACAGGTCCCCCTAACACATGTTCCCAGAACAGTCTTTTCTAGGCAGTTCTTTGACTGAGGCTCTTCTCAGTTAACCCTAGGCTGTGCCAAATGGACAGTCAAACAGAGCTAGGGTAGCCATCACACTTGACTTTAACAGGCACCCTCACCTCCACCGCCACTGCCGCCGCCACCACCATCACCACCAGGGTTTCTCTGTATAACCCTGGCTGTCCTGGAACTCTCTTTCTGCTCGAAGTCTGCCTAATTTATTAGACTTTCAGAAAACCGTTATTTTTTTGCCTCTTTCCTTATTTATTAGATTCTGCACTTTATCTCTATTGATTCCTGCCTCTCCCTTCCCGGCTCTCTTTTGCTGCCACCCCTCCCCCGCACCCCCCCCCCCCCCCCACTGTCTTCAGTTGGATCTGCATTTACTGATTCTTGTGTTTTTTCTCAGACACAAATTCCTGGCCTGCACCTGTGGGTTCCCTGTTCCTAGCACATCAGTCGCCTTCCTGTCCCATCCACACGTGGCATTTTGAAGAGTTACTTCCTGTCCCATCCACACGTGGCATTTTGAAGAGTTGCTTTCCTAAGCCGTTTGTCACACGGGTTGTATTTAGTTATTTACGAAAGTGGTTGTTAATTTTCGAATGGTTGGCTTTTTAATTTAAACCTTTCTTAATACTCGCTAACCCTAATTGCACTTTGGTCAAAGATGAGGTTTTTCCTCGGTCGGCTTTTGGAATTCTATTGGATTTTTTTTTTCTTTATGGCTTACTATATGATCAATTTTCATAAATGTTTGATGGGCTCTGGCAAAGAAATGAGTCTTTTATTCGTAGGGTACAAAGTTCAATTATTAAATCAACCTTATTAATTATATTCCAATTCTATACAAACTGAGGGGGGGCAGCTATTATTTAAATATGTCAAAGATAAGGCCTGTCAAGATGGCTCAGTGATAAAAAGCGTCTGTGGCCAAGCCCGAGGACTGGAGTTTGATCCCAGGGTTTATGTAAGGGAAGGAGAAAATTGACTCCTGTAAGTTGCCCCTGAACCTGCACACACACACACACACACACACACACACACACACACACACACACACACACACACTAAATACGATATAATAAAAGAATTCCTTGTTTTTTTGTTTGATTTCTTTTCAGGGGCGGGGGGCAGTGGTTTTGGTTTTTCGAGACAGGACAGGTTTCTCTGTGTAATAGTCCTGACTGTCCTGGAACTCTCTTTGTAGACCAGGCTGGCCTCGAACTCACAGAGATCCACCTACCTCTGCCTCCTGAGCTGGGATTAAAGGCATGCGCCACTATGCCTGGTTTTCTTGTTTTGTTGTTGTTTGTTTTTTTAATCTTTTATATAGGGTCTCTCTCCATAGCCCTGGCCGTACTGGAACTTGCTATGTAGACCAGGCTGTCTTCGAATTCGTAGAGGTCCTCCTGACTCTGCCTCTGGAATGCTGGGATTAAAGGTGTGTGCAACACCCTGCTTATAACTGGCTTTTCATTTTAGTTTCTGTTTTACACAACCTAAGAACCTTTGCTGTAACACATTTATGTAGTATTCCCCCAAGTAGCAGTTTTTAATCAATTAAATTTTTCTTTGACAGTGTCACCCACGTGTATAATGTGTACTGACTACTCCCATGCCCACCCTCACCCATCTCCCCACCAAACTCTCCAATACATTCGTGTCTGTTGTTTGGTGACCCACCGAGCTTAGCCAGGACCATTTGTGTGACCATTTGGAGCCTGGTGGGCTCAGCAGCAGGGTTCACAACCGAAAACAATGACTCCCCTCCCCCAGGACCTGCCGCAGCCGAAGGTTCAGCAGTTAGAGGTAGGAGCCAGTGAGCCCCTCCACCCCTGACTGATTGTGACTGGGGCCAGTCCTGCGCAGGCCCAGTACAGGAACTGTAGTTGCTGGAGCTCCAAGTGCAATGATCGTGTTTGGAGGATGGTTTTGGTGGCCCTAACCTTGGCTTACGGCTCTTGCAATTTTAGCATCAGAGCTGTTTCTTCCAGGAGGGAGCTGGCTCGCTCTCTCTCTCTCTCTCTCTCTCTCTCTCTCTCTCCTCAATCTCCTTCTTCCATCTTTCAGCATTTTGTTTTAGAAGCTCCCTCAGCTTTTGGCCTCTAGACGCTCTTGCATTGTAGGAGTCTCATATTGGCAGCTGTCTGCTCTGAAGAGAACTCAATTCAGGCAAGGTCAGGGCCTCCAGTTCTGATCTATTTCAATATGATTTCAACCTTTAAATTGGGGCTGGAGAGATGGCTCAGCGGTTAAGAGCACTGACTGCTCTTCCAGAGGACCTGGGTGTAGTTCCAGGGGATTCGACACCTTCACACAGGCATACATGCAGGCAAAACACCAATGCACATAAAATAAACCCTTAAGTCTAGATGGAAAAGCCTCGTTTGTTTGATTTTGCTTTCTTGTGCTGTGTTTTGTTTTGTGACTGGATCTTTCCCCTGTGTCACACAACCCTCCTCCAATTCTTGAGCTCAACAGGTCTGATCCTCCTGTCTCAGCCTCCTGAGAGACTGGGATTCCAGACTGTGCCACCTTGCCCAGCTAAATTCTTTTTCCTTTTCATTATGTTAAATACCATTGAAGAATATTTTTGACATTTTATTCCCTCTGGAAATGTTGTTTGCAATCATCTATACTTTGTGTTTTCAAACTGGTTGTAGAGTTGGTACATTTTGAATCCACAGCTGATGGGAGAGTTCATTCCTCCACAAGTGCCTGGGTTTTCCCCAGGCCTCACAAGCAGGGCTCCCTGCCACAGAGCATCAATGTGGCCCAATCTCCACAGCCTGGTGCTTATTCTCCTGCAGGCAGCCAGACTTCTGGTGTGGTGATAGAACACTTGAGCAAACAATGTAAAGAGGAAAGGTTTATCAGTGTTGGAGGCTAGTCCATGGTCACTCGGTTCCATCTCTCTAATGCTTGGAGAGACGAGGCATCCTGGCCAGGAGGATGTGATGGAGCAGAACTGCTCACCATGGTAACCAGGAGGCAGGGGATCAGCAGAGATACATATCCCTCCTTCAAGGGAGCACTCTCAGTGACGTGCTTCCTCCAGCTAGGTCCCATCCCCTAACGTTTCTTCCACCTCCGAACAGCCCATTAAGCTATGAACCCGTCACTGAATTGATCCATCATGAGGTCAGAGCCCTCAGGAGGCTGCCACCCTCAAAAAGCCCCACCTGTGGACACTGCTGCTTGGGCTCCAGACCCTCACATGGGACCTTCAGGGCATATTTAAGAGCTAAATCCCAAGACTCCGTTTCTGTCTGAGATGCACGCAGCAGGTTCATTTGTCACTTAATTTACAAGTTTCTGTTTTCATCCAGAAATCTGGTGAACTTTCTGGCCTGCATATGCAGGTCTTTTTGTTCCAATGGGTTTCCATTCATTGTATTAGACATGACCTCTTTCTCTGGTCTTGGCACACTCTGCCCCATGACTCACCGGCCTCTGCTACACTTCTACCACCAAGATGGCAGAACCCCTCTGGCCCTGTGACTCAGAGCAAGCCATCCTCTTTCCAGCTGGAAATCAGGAATGGAGGTCACAGTGCCAGGGTAACTAATACCAGGGTATATTAAGGGACCACAGGTGCTGGCAGAATAACGCTGCTGAGTTCAGCTCCGAGGTGTCCCCAAAGCCCAGGTGTTGAAGGTTTGCTTCCCGAGGTGGCCACAGCAAGAAGCGGTGGGCCCTTTCAGAGTGGAGACTTAACAGAAGGTCCTTATGTGGTTGTGGGGTGGGGTCTCAAAGGGGCAGGTGGACCCCTGGTTCCTCCCTCTTCTTCCTTTTGTTGGTGAGCACTGGGCATCACCCACCATAGGCTCCCACTATAATTCAACGCTGCCTCACCATAGGCCCAGAACAACGGAACCAACCAAACTCTCAAACTCGGAGCCCAAACCTTCTCTCTCTATAAGTAAATTGGCTCAGGCATTTTGTTCTAGTGATGGGAGGCTGACTGGTAAACTCGGAGATGCATCTGTCTATATCCTCTCCTGGTTGCTGGTGTTTTTTATTTATAGCACTTTGATTTATAGCACGTAACTCTTGTCTCTGTCTGTCTTCACAAGGTGTTCTGTCTGTTTTCCCTCGTGTCTTCTAATCTGGACACTTGTCGTTGGCTTTTGGGCCCACCCAGGTAATGAGGGATGACTTCATCTGGGTTTAATAGCATCTCCAGCCACCTTCCCGTATTCCCATCTTCTTCTCAGTCACGGGCACGGGCAAGCAAGCATGAGTGTGTTCCCATCTCTGCCCTCGCCTGTGGATGTGATGTGATCTGCCGCTTGAAGTCCCACACTGGCTTGCCCACAATGGCCCACTGTAGTCCGGACTCTCAGCTTTTTGTCAGGGGATTTAATCACAGCAACAGAAATGACGATAGAACAGGTGTGGTGAGAAATGTGGGAGCACACCTCCTCTGCCCACAGCTCACCCCACAACTGACTCTGTTCAGCTGTAGTTTCTGGGACTACACCGAGAGACTTCCTCTCTGGGCTCCTAAGAGTCAGAACAGTGCAGAAGCTGCATGGTGGTCCCTGTGGATGAAGCCCACAGTGTAGCTAGAGTTTTCCTGCCTGGCCCACAGTCAGGACAAATCTCTGTCACCCGCCAGTCCCACAGCCGCTCAGACCCGACCAAGTAAACACAGAGACTTATATTGGTTACAAACTGTATGGCTGTGGCAGGCTTCTTGCTAACTGTTCTTACAGCTTAAATTAATCCATTTCCTTAAGTCTGTACCTCATGTGGCTCGTGGCTTACCGGCATCTTCACATGCTGCTTGTCCTGGTGGCGGCTGGCAGTGTCTCTCTGACTCAGCCTTCCACTTCCCAGCTTTATTCTCCTCCTTGTCCCGCCTATACTTCCTGCCTAGCCACTGGCCAATCAGTGATTTATTTATTGACCAATCAGCAACACACTTGACATACAGACCATCCCACAGCACCACAGTACATGTCCGAGAAAGCCAGGGACTTGTCCTAAAGGTGTCTTCACCTCAGCTGGCTTCCCTCCCTTCCAAAGAGTCCTTCCCATGGTGGTAGCCTGGGTTTATCATTACTTTTCCTGCTCATGGTTGGGTCTCCTGGATGGGAACAAAATGCCATTTGCTCAGGCGGCAGGGTCTGAGCCAGGCCCAGCTGGGTCTCCCATCTTTATTTGCCCAATTCTGTTAATAATTAATGTACAATAATGAGACTTGCCTTTACTAGAATCCACCGCCTTCTGCATTCTGTGCCTCACCAAAGGTTCCCCCCAAAAGGGTCCTGACTTACTGGACTGTGGTTCCTGCCACAGGCACCTGAGGTAGGAAGGTCCCCTACCCTAGGCCTTTTCAGCTCCTCCTCTGGCTGGAACTGAGCCCTTCCGTGGCCTCTGCCATCCCTTCCTTCTCCCTGAAGTCCCTCTCCGGGTTTCCTCCAGGTCCCCATGGTGGGATGAAGCTTGCACATCCAGCCCAGCCATGTGTGCCATCATCCATCAGTGGGGCACACTGGTCCTGCTGCCCAGGGATAGCAGGCAGGAAGCTGCTGAGCCCCAAGCCTGGGATGGTTACAGCAACCCCCCTGCCCCACAAATTCTGGCATTCTGACAAAAACATCCCCATAAATTATGGGCCAGCCAGGCACAAGTAGAGACAGAGTGCTGACTAGGCTGGACTTGGAGGGTCTCAGAAGAATGAGCCTCCCAATGTCCCCAGCAGCCAAGACGTTCTGAGAACAGTTGTGGGAACACCACTGATGGAGCCCTTGCTGTTGGCTTCGGGGAAACACCTTCAGGGACCCAGGATGTTCTGCAGGCTCAGCCAGGAACTGTTGAAACCCTGGGGTGCTGTCGTTGAAACTCCAGTGATCAGGGATCGCCTTAAGTGTAACAGCATCCACATAGTGGGGGTGCTCCGGGGCTCCCCAAACTGCCCCATGATTGAGAAGCCTGGAGGTGGGGGAATGTGCAGTTCAGGGGTGCTGGCAGGTGCACCCAGGTAGCAAGGTGCAGGGGGGGGGGCGGGGGTAGGCTCTCAGGACAGTGGGAGCAGGGCACAGCAGAAGCAAGAACGCTGGTGGCCTTGGATGGCTGATGAAGTAAAGGCTCTGGGAAGTTTCTCTTTGGGGGCCTGGGAGATGGTCGAGCAAGTAAAGGTGTAGAGTAGGCCTTGTAAAGCTTGATATCCCAAGTTCCAAATCGGAACCCACATAAAGGTGAAAGGAGAGAACCATGACACAAAGTTGTCCTCTGACCTCCACACATGAGCACAGACACACACACACGCACACACACACACACACACACACACACACACATACACACTACACACTACACACACAATAATAAAAATATATAATACAAAGTAAAGTTTCTCTTTTCTTTATCTTGATTTCCGAAGCATCCACAATTAACATGCATTACTTTTGCAAATGGAGGGAAATGCTACTGTATTATTTATTTATTCCTGAGACAGGTTTCATGCATCCCAGGCTAGTCTCAGAGTAAAGGCATGCACCATCATGCCTAGTTTACGCAGTGCTGGGGTCTGAACCCGGAGCCTCTCGCTTGCTTGCTGGATAAGCACTTTACCAAGGGGCTGCTACCCCAGCTCCAGTTAGGCCTCTGGGAGGCTGAGGCAGGATGACTGTCAAGAGTTGGAGGCTGGTCTGGGCTCCATAGTGAGTTCTGAGCCACTTCTTTATCTCCCATGGGGACCTGCCTATTCTGGGCAAGCGGCTCACCTCTCACCTTCTGAGAAGGTGAAGGTCATTATGGATCTGTGCACCAGACTCCATGCTGGGACAAAAGGGCTGACGCCAGGCCACGGCTTCTGTGCCCAACAGTTACAAGGGACTGCAGGACCTGTCAGGAAACCCTCTTGGTGGGGACGTGTTAGCACCCCCTGCAGCTGCAGGAAACTGTACCTGTGAGAGGTGAGCAGCTTGCCCAGAACAGGTAGGTTCCCATGGAGGATAAAGAGCTCTGAATGTGAGCTAGAGATTTTAGCTCCTGGGGTTGGGCAATGGGGAGCCACAGAGTGCTCAGGCTGTGGGCTGTTTGGAGCAGGGGTCCCAGACACATGCTAGAGATGGCAGTGGGCAGGCTGGGTAATCGGAAAGAGAACTGTGAACACCGCTCCTATGATGTCCAGACCAGGCACGCTCCACTCAGTCCTCAGAACAGCCATGGGTGTGCTGCAGCTCTCCCAGTTAGCAGGCAGGAGAACAGAGGTTCTGAGGCAGGGGGACAGCTGAGATGCGGACACAGGTCTGTGTGATGTCCAAGTAGGTGTACAGAGTCCAGTGCCACACTGCGGAGGGTCGAAAATGAAGTAGTGAATGGTTCCTAGGGCAGGGTGGTTCCAGAGGAGGAAAGGCCAATCTGGAAATCGTGCCAACTATGCACCAGGGTGTCCCCATCTTTCTCCCCTGCCCCCAGACCTTGGTCCAAGCTTGGGTATCCATCTTCCTTCCGGTTAGATAAGAAAACCTGAGGATGCTCCCAGGGTGCTCAAGAGAGGCCTAAGTAGTCCCCAGCGGAGGGGAGCCTGGGCTGAGAACTCACCAAGCAGATCATCGGCTGATATGGATGGACAACATTCTGGGCCACGAAATAAAATGCACACAAGCCCAGATGCCTGGAAAGTACCTTAGTCCATCTGGAGGGAGAAAAGGCTGCCAGGGTGGGCAGGAATCGAGGGTGATGGGGCAGGATTCTTGTTGGGGCTTTCTCCAGGCCCAGGAAAGACTAGTCCCGAGCTCCAGACTTGAGAGGGAGAAGGAAGGGGGTGGGGTGTGCCATGTCTGGAGAAGTGGTCGATGTGGAATTCCTTGGCTGCAGACTGTGACTGGAGAAGACAGCAGGCAGGCCTCTGGTTGTGAGGGGCTGCCAAGAGCCCTGGGGCCCACTTCTCTCTAGCCTCACAGTCCCAGCCAGGCCTCGTTCATCTCACCTGCTGCCTAGGCTCTGAACAGGCCCCACTCTGGTGGTGCCAAGCTCCCCTGCCTGCAGCTCTGGCTGGAATGAAGAGGCACCTATGTCCCAAAGACCCTGTTTTCCTGGTTCAGGTGGGGGCCACTGATTTCTGACTGCCGCTCCCGGGACCTGCCCTCCCCTGCTCCAAGACAGTGGACATAGCATGACCCGGTGGGAGGAAGGGGGAGGGGAGGAGACTGCAGAGGGGCAGGGAGAGTTCACGGCTTGTTCCCTGCTCTCTGGGGAAGCACTGTGCAGCCCACCCAGCAATGTCCCACGAAGGCAGCAGTACCGCTGCCCCTTTGCCCATGCAGCTCCAGCCAGGCTGTAGATGTGCACAGGCCTTGAGGCAGAGACCCCTGGACTGGGAAGGCTTGGGTCTCCCCCCCCCCCCCCAAGACCACTCACCACCCCCTGTGGAATCTGTCAAAACCTCGTGCAGCAGAAACTTACAGCATGCCCATTTTACAGACAAAGAAACAAGGCCCAGAGAAGGTGGTAGCCACCCATGCAGGGAACTGGTTAGCTTTAGATCTGCCTACCACAAGAAGTGGCTTAGTGGCCAGGCAGTGGTGGCGCACGCATTTAGTCCCAGCACTCAGGAGGCAGAGGCAGGCAGATCTCTGAGTCTGAGGCCAGCCTGTTCTACAGAGCGAGTTCTAGGACAGCCAGGGCTACACAGAGAAACCCTGTCTTGAAAACAAAACAAAACGGGCTTAGTGGATGGCAGTGTCTTTCTGGAGAGGCAGCGTCACTATCACGTGGGTGAGGGGACACATGCACTTGGGTGGACACTGGGTGTGGCCATGCAGTCAGGCAGCAAGGCAGAGTGTCCTCAGTGACAGCAGAGGAGATGCTAGGGGCTCAGGGAGAGCTAGAGCGGCCAGTGAGCCAAGGCAGCCCTGCAGTGGCCTCACTAAGGGGCACTGAGAGCCACCGTGCTTGGGAGGCTCGCCACAGCAGCAGGTGGAACCGTTTGAGGTGGGCCGCCCAGGTCCTTGCTGCCGCACTCCCTCAGGCAGAGCCTCCTGAACGTGGTTTCTAGAAGGTTTCCCCTGGAGCCCCTCCCCTCCCTTTCCCCACCCCTTTCTTTCCTCTCTTCTGGTCTTTCCACAGGGACTCCTTATGTAGCCCAGGCTAGCCTAGAGCAAGCTCCTTCTGCCTCCTGAGCGTCTGTAACACAGCTACTACAGACAGTGATGGTTATGAGAGTCACTGTTCTCTTAAAATTTTTAAAGGTGCTTAGGTAGGAGGGTCACAAGTTCAAAGTCAGCCTGAGCTACACAGGAGAGTTCTGGGCCAACCTGAGCTGTATTGTGAGACTTCCCTATCTCAACCAAAAAGGAAAAAAATCCTGTTGTTTGCCGGGCGGTGGTGGTGCACGCCTTTAATCTCAGCACTCGGGAGGCAGAAGCAGGAGGATCTCTGTGAATTCAAGGCCAGCCTGGTCTACAGAGCGAGATCGAGGACAGGTGCAAAGCTACGCAGAGAAACCATCTTGAAAATCCAAAAAAAAAAAAAAAAAAAAAAGAATCCTGTTGTTTGTCTTTTGGGTCTTTTTGTTTTGAGATGGTCTCTGGTGGGCTCTGATAGTGCTGTGCTGGGACAACAGACATGTGTCACCCACAGGCCTCCCTGACCCCCAGCTCTCTCTGGCACAAGCGTCAGGTTCCAAATAGCTGAAGGTGCTATCATCCCACCTGAGGTCTACGCAAGCAACCCAGGAGTGGATCCCAAGACCTGCAGCAAGAGGGAGAGATAAAGGAGGCAGTCGCCAACCCCGCCTCCCCCACTCCCAGGGCTAAGTGTGTGGTACCCAAGCCCAGGTACCTCCTCCCAGAAAGCCATGGAAAGCGAGCCCAGCACTGAGTCCGTTCAATGGCTGCTCCTCAAGCTCCCCGGGTGAGGCTTCCCTAGTCTCCGGTTGGCCTCAGGCCCCACCCTGAGGTCCCACTCCTGCTCGTGGAGGCTGACTAAGGGGTACCAGATTGCCTTCTCACACTGCCCTTCCTTCCCCAGTCTGGGAAGTCTCACTCAGGTGAGGAGGGAAGGAGCCCCGGAAATGACCCACCCACCCCAGCTCTCATGGCTGCTCAGTCCTTCCAGATCCTGACCCAAGACAAGAGGTGAGTCCTGTGGGGTGGGCAGAGGCTGAGAAATGCAGGGGTCAGAAACCCACAGGGAGGAAAGGGGAGAAGGGGGACATACACAGAGACTCGGGGATTAGGGAAGAGGGGTTCATGGAATACACACACCCCAGATGGGGTGGGAGTGGGTACTGGTCAGGGAGACAGGGGAGAACAGGACAGAGTGTGAGAAAGGAGAAGGGTAGGCAGAGATGGGGGGCAGGCCCAGACCTGGAGGAAAGCCAGAGAAATTGAGGGGTAGAGGAGGGGACCGCCCCCTCCCCAACCGACAAGGGCTAGCAGGGGGATGTGGAGGGGGGAACTTGCGAAAATAAATATTTATAAATGCAGTTTCTAAACTCTTTTTGCATTTTCCTGGTAAATTATTCATCTGTGTGTCTCCGCTCCCCTATCTGCTAGAGGAGCTGGGGGTCTTTTCTGCGCGCTCCCCTTCCATCCTCCTCCCCACGCCTCTCATCCCCTTCCTCTTCCTCCCTTTCTCCAGCCTCCCCTCCAGCTCCTCCTTCCCTCCTCTCAAGCCTCCAGCTTCCGGTCTCCTCTGCAGGTCGGCAGACGAGGAGGGGCCGCCACCCCGAGGTGACCAGCTGCCACGCTCTGGATTTCTTCCCTGCCTTAAAGAAGAATAATCATAAGTCAGCGAGAAGAGGATTTAAAAAAACACGCTGTGGTCGCGGCGGCAGTCTGGCACCCCCAACCGGGACCGCGGGAATCTTCCTCTAGAGGCCAAGATGCTGGGGCCGCCAAGGCGGAGGCTGCGTGGCCTGAGGCTCACAGCCTCTCAGTCCACAAAGCCTCAGTTTCCCCCGAGGGCTAGGAGCTAACTCCCTGCTGTGTGTGTCAGCAGGAGGGAGTTGGGGCAGTTTCCTAGACTCTGACAAGTATTTTGTTGGGCACAAAAGAGAAACAAATTGGGCCTCTTTGTTTTAATTTTAGTTTTGTTTTTTTGCTTCGTGCAGGGGGTCTCAAACTCAAGACCTTGCATGCACTAGGAAAGGGCTCTCCTGCTAAACAACACCCCAAATCCTTGTTTTGTTTTGTTTGGACAAGGTTTTATTGTGTGGCACAGGCTGACCAGGACCTCATGATCCTCCTGCCTCAGCTTCCTGAGTGCTGGGATCACAAGGATGTTGTCATCATGCACCAGATGACATACTGTCTTCACAATGTGTGCCTCAGACTGGCTCTGGAAACCCCAACACTCAGGAGTCTGAGGCAGGAGGATTGACAGTTTGAGTCTAGCCTGGGCTATAGGTAGAGTGAGACCCTGTCTCAAGAAAAGGAAAGTGGGTAGGGAGCAAGAAAGAAAGAGAGGGAGGGAGGGAGGGGGGAGGGAGGAAGTATTCTAGACTGTGGATGTGGCTCAGCTGGGGGCGTGCTTGCCAGGCATGCAGGAAGCCCTGGATTTGATCCCCACAAGCACGCTGGAAGCCCTGGATTTGATCCCTACACAGCATAAAGACCAGGTGGCGGTGGTGGCACACACCTGTAATCCCAGTGCTGTGGAGCTGGAGGCAGGAGGATCGGAAGTTCAAGGTCATCCTCAGCCACATAGGGAGTTCACTGCTAGTGTGTGCTACTTGAGTCCCTGTCTGAATGTGCTCCTGCCAGGGACAAAGGCCAGGAACACTGCAGCACATCCTGCCTGCCATCAGTCTGTGGCCTCAAGCCCGGGTGCCTTGGTTTCCTCTGCAAGCTGGACCTGGAGAGGCCTCCCCTCCCCTCCCGTTCACGGAGGGCAGCTGGCAGTCCCTTCTCTGTCCTTCACCCACACAGGACCCAAACCCATTGGTTCCTTGCCACTCTGCCCCCGGAGGCTCCCACTCCTCCAGAGCCTTTTCTGGCAAGCAGGAAGGGTCACATGTATGCAGCATAGTGCTCCCTATCACTGGGACCAGTCTGGCCCTGGCAACTGACACTTGGGGTCCTGCCGCAGCAGTGGAGTGGGCTCCTCAAGTCTCGGCCTCTAGGTGTCAGGTTCTGGGTCTAGGTTTGGACTTGGCCTTTCCCCCTCCAGCTGTGACAGTGCCAGGGTTCCTTCTGCCTTCTTCTCCAGCTCGGAAGGCCCGCACAGCTGCCCTGTAGCTGGCCTGGGCCAGGAGCGGGCTCGGCATCTCCCTTGCTGTGTCCTCCCCCACACAGCTGCTCTGACCCTGGAGACTGCTGCATATTGAGGATTTGAACCCAGGGCTCACAGGAGATAGTGCCTGCCCAGGCCCACTGTGTGGTGGGCTCTTGCCTTCTCTCTTGGCTTGGTTTGGGTTTTATTTATTTATTTGGATGTACTATTTGACATGTGTTCCTGGGTGTGCATGTATGTGGGGTGTATTGGTCAGAGTTCTCTAGAACAGTGGTTCTCAACCTTCCTAATGCTGTGACCCTTTAATACAGGTCCTCCTGCTGTGGTGACCCCAACCATAAAATAATCTTCATTGCGACTTCATAACTGTAATTTTGCTACTGATATGAATAGTAATGTGAATATTTTTGGAGATGGAAGTTTGTCAAAGGGGTCTCCGAGACCCATAGGTTGAGAACCACCGCTCTAGAGGAACAGAACTAAAATATACACACATTTGTGTCCTTTGAATATCAATATCAAGATAGATAGATAGATAAGGAATTTATTAGAATGGCTTACAGACTGTGGTCCCGTTAATCCGACAATGGCTATCTACCAAAAGAAGGTCCAAGAACCCAGTTCAGTCCACAAGGATGTCTCAGCTGGTCTTCAGTGTATGCTGAAATCCCAAAAAAGTGGGCTCTAGTGCCCGTGAAGGAATAGACTTGTCAGTGAGAGGAAGCAGGCAAAGAGAGCAAGCTTCCTTCCTCCATGTCCTTTCTATAGGCTGCCAGCAGAAGGGGTGGCCCAGATGAAAAGTGGGACTTCCCACTTTAAAAGATCCAGATTAGCCGGGCGGTGGTGGTGCACGCCTTTAATCCCAGCACTCGGGAGGCAGAGCCAGGCGGGTCTCTGTGAGTTCGAGGCCAGCCTGGACTACCAAGTGAGTCCCAGGAAAGGCACAAAGCTACACAGAGAAACCCTGTCTCGAAAAAACCAAAAAAAAAAGAGACAAAAGATCCAGATTAAAAATGGACTTTTCCAGTTCAAATGGTTTAATTAAGGGGGGGAAAAAAATCCCTCATAGATGTACCCAGCCATTTGGGGTTTGGTTAATTCATATATGGTCAAGTTGACAATCGAGCCTCACCTTCCCATGGGAATCCATGTGCATGTTTGTCTGCCCATGTGTAAAGGCAGGTCAGGATTGCCTGTCCTTTTTAATCACTCTCCACTGTATTTTTTGAGGCAGCATCTCTCATTGACTATGGAGCTCAATGGTGGTCTGGGCAAGCCCAGTGTCCTGTCTCCAACTGCTCCGTGCTGTGTGCCACTGAAGCTTTCCGGCTTTCACAGGCTTCCGGGGATCCAGACTTGAACCTCATGTTTGCAGGACCGGCACTCTACAGGCTGAGCTGTGGCTACAGTCTCCCCCAACTCCCCACCTCTTCCAGCTCTTCCTGTCAATGCCACCCAGGCTTGTTCTGTTTTTTTTTTTTTTTTTTTTTTTGACAGGGTCTAATGTAGCCAAGGGTGGCCTCAAACTCACTATGTAGCTAAGGATGACCTTGAACTTCCGACCAGCCTGCCTCCACCTCCAAGTGCTGGGATTATAGGTGTGCGCCACCAAGTCTGGGTTATGTGGTGCTGAGGATCAATCCCAGGGCTGTGTGCATGCTAGGCAAGCACTCTCCCAACTGAGCCACAGTCCCCACCCCTAAGGGTTTCTTTGGGCATCAAAGAAGATACCATCAAAGAAAATACCAGTGACCAGTCTGCAGCTCCTTGATGGCTCCTCTCCAAAGCGTCAAAGCAGGGCTGCAGGAGTCCCCCTGAGCCCCCACCCCACACAGGTCTTCCTCACACCTTTGTCAGCTTGGATGCTAATCTACCTCTCTGAACCAGGTTCCTGCAGGAAGCCGGTGAGGTGGGATGAGTGGAGACCCAGACTATGCTCCTGGGCCTGCATTAGAGCCCCTCCTCTGCCTGAGGAAGTCGTGTGGCCAAGAGAGGATGAGCAGGCCACTGTGCCCTCTGCCACAAACTCAGGTGTCTGAGAGGAAGAGGGAAACCTGGTGACAGAGATGGAAAATTCTAAATTCTTTTCAGCCAGGAAACCATCACCAGCGCTGCCTCTGGAGCTCAGCAGGACGGGGGGGGGGGGGGGGGGGGGGGGCTGCAGCGGTGATCTCCCCCAGCCCCCCACCAGGGTAAAGGGGAGGGGCTGTGCATGGCAGGAGAGAGGAAGACCTGTAAGGGATACTTGCTTGCCCCACCCCCAGCAGGAAGTGGACTCAGCCCATCTTCCTCTACTTTGGGGGCCTTGGGACTCCGAATCTACAGGAGGGTTCTGGAAACCTTTGCCAGAGACTTCTCTGGGAGGACAGGGTGTTCATGTGCTTGCGAGCATGTGCCTGTGTGTAAGTGTGTGTGTATCACACCTCTGTGCATGTCTCTCTGTGTACATGTGTATATGTGCATGTGTGTGTGCATGTTTCTGTGTGTGTATGAGTATGTATATGTGCATGTTTGCATATCTACACATGTGTATGTGTGTGTGTTGTGTGAGTATGTATGTATAATGTATATATGTGCACATCTGTCGGTTTCTCTGTAGGTCTGTCTCTGTGTGCTTGTCTCTGTGTGTGTTTATGTGTTTGTCTGTGTGTTTGTCTACATCTGTTTGTGTGTGTCTGCATGTTTGTCTGTGTGTTTGTGTGTACTTTCTTGCCTGTTCTTTTCTGTGTTGCTGGTCGGACTGATGATTTTATGGTCAGGTGTGTGGTTTCCTCAGAATCAATCAGTACGATGACTCCCTCCCCACAGAAAGAAAGAAAGATTGATGATTTTGGTCAATAAGTTAAGACCATGGGAAGGTGTTCTGAAGAGAACATGTCAGGTGGGGGAGAACTTAAGGGTGGTGACTCAACCCGAGCAGCTGTGGAGTTTCCGGGTAGGTAATGTGGGTTTCAGACAACTGCAGAAAGAAAGCTCTAGAAAGGGGGCTCAGGCCTGGGGAAGCTGGGGCCCAAAGGTCACACAGACGCAGAAGCATTTGGGCCCCTCAACCTCAGCTTGGCACCTGAGCCTGAGGACTAGGGTAACCGGATCCTTGCCTCCTGAGGGGGTGCTGCCGGCCTGTTTCTTCTCTTCAGCGTCCAGTTTGAAAGTTTCCTGGATGGAGGGCTCACCTGCTCCCTGGAACTCTGGCCTCATCCACCTAAAACACTTAGAGGCTTCTGTTCTCACGCCTGGGAGGCAGCCCGGTCAGGGCTCCAGTGCCCAGGCCTGGGGACCCCACCAGTGCTGTTGGACATCACAAGGTGTCACGGACTTTCACAGTGGCCCTAGAAGGAAGGATCCATCATTGTCTCCACCACCTCCCAAGGAAACTAAGGCACAGTGAGGGGAGGTCCCTTACTTGGAATTCCACCCACAATCTCCTTTCCTACAGGTAAAGTGAGCCTTTGCCTCACAAGAAACCTCTGAACAGCCCATCCACAGGACTCCTGAAACATGGAAACTGTCCCCAGCCCCTGGTGGCCTCCATCTAGTTTTTTGAGATGATCTCCCCATGTAGCACTGACTGAACTGGAGCTCCTGTGTAGACCAGGCTAGCCTCAAACTTGCAGCAATGATCTTGCCTCCACCACCAGAGTGCTGGGATGGCGGGCATGCACCACCATGCCCAGCTTCGGAATTTGTCTTCTGCTGTCTGGTGCTTTCACTGGGCAGAGTCGGGATTCCACTATATACCGTGCACCAGGCTTTCTTTTCATAAATGAATACTATGCCAGCACGAGCATGGCATTTGTTCATGCAATGGAGGGCACCATGTCACTCATCTTTGGTTACTGTGAGTGATGGGACTGTGATAATGAGTGTGCAAGTGTCCTTTGAGACCCTGTTTCAGCTTTTGGAGGCAGACATCCAGAAGTGGATCAAGCATACAGTAGTTCTTTTCTTTTATTTCTTTTGGGGGAACCAGTATCCCGTTTCCATAGTAACTGCACCATCGGGTCAGTGCTTCATCTTGTTTCCATAGTGACTGTTTCAAAGCACCCTCTTCACATCCTCGCCAACACTTGTTATTCTCTTTCTCTTGACTGTGGCTGTCCTGACACGTGGGAAGTGGTACCTCCTGGCTGGTTTAACTTTTTAAAATGTAGTGGTTTTGTGTTTGTGTGTGTAGTGGGTATATGAACACTTGCCACCGTGTGTGTGTGGAGGTCAGAGGACAACTTTGTGAATTTATTTCTGTCCTTCCACCTTTTCGTAGGTTCCAGGGATCAAACTCGGTTGTCAGGTTTGCTAGGCAAATGCTTTTGTCCTCTGAGACATCTTGCTGACCTCGCGGCTTGTTTTTGTTTGTTTTGAGACAGGTCTGGTGTGGTCCAGGCTAGTCTTGAACTCTTTCTACACAGCTAAGGCTGATCTTGAACTTGAGAGCAAGGCCATGTCTATACCCACTCACGATGGCTCTTGGTGAAATTATGTGGTGAGCCACAGGCTTGCAAGGACTAGCCGCAGCCGCAGGAACTGTGGGCCCAAACACTGGATGGGATTTGTGATTTTGTGGGTCTGGGGCGAAGGATGACACCCACAGAACCCGCAGGTAAGTCAAGAGTCCTCCCCAAGCCTGGGCAGGGCCCTGGGGGTCCAGGTCACCCAGGGGATGCTCCAGCTAGCTGTGGCTGAAAGGCAGGCACAGGAGTACCTGAGTGGCTGCGAGAGGCTTCCAGCACAGAATTCCCCAGCCCCTCAACACAAGTCTTCCTCTGTGAGGCCTGTGGGTCACAGGGTCTCAACCTCCTTGTGAGCCACGGCTTTGGCTCAGCTCTCATCCCCATCTCTGTAGCTCAGGCTTTCCCTCAGCAAGTCTGAACCAGAGGAAGCAGGAGCCACCTAGGACAGGGAGACAAATTCTCAGCTGCTGTCACATCCACATGCACACAACTTGACCATGTGTGTATACTAACACCCAGGCACATACCAGGGGTAGCATGGCCATGATCAAACCAAGCTCTCCTCATGCACAGAAGCACACAGAACACCCCCACAACCTGTCAGGATAGCCACAGTCAAGAGACAGAGAATAAGAAAATACAGAACCACGAAAGCACACACGTATAACACACACACACACACACACACACACACACACACACACACACCCTGCATATGCACACACCACCCCTGACACAGGGGATCACAACCCCCTATATCCACCTGCACATAGGCACACAGCAACTCCCAACACAATGGCACATAAGCACACACATCGTCACATGTATACCACACACATGCACACCCTGTGCATGCTCACACACCCATGTATACCTGGGCAGGGGGTGGTCGAAGACATGACACAGAGAGTCACAACTCCCCATTCACTTGCTCTCCTACCCCTTTTCTAGTGAAGGGCTCCCTCTGGGCCTCAGTTTCCTCATCTGCACAATGGGTGGGATCCAGGCTCACCTCACAGGTTAGCATGAACTAGCTGGTGCTATCCCCCTACAGTCAGAGCCCTGGAAGCTGGGGGTGGGGGGGGTAGAGGGGAGTAGGGGGTGCATCTTCCTTGCTGGGAGGCATCTGTTCACCTAGGCTCACATTATCCTGCAGCCTCCAGCCTGGCTTCCCCTGGGGAACTGGAGTTCCACCTCCCAGTGCGGTTCTGGTCTCCACTGGGCCCCAGACCCAGCAAACAATTTTGCATATATTTAAATCTCCTCTGTGGGCTCCCTGGCTCCACCTCCCCCCCCCCAAAGGAGAGAAAGAAATGACAAAGGCGTCATTTGTCTCCGTCGAGCACCCCATCTATCAGGGTCGCCGAGCCCGTCGCCTCGAATGAGGCGCGCACCCGGGAAGGCCGCTTTAATGGGCTCCGCGTGTGACTGCAGCCGGGCGGTGCAGGGCCGGCATTTGCATACATATTAAACGGAGCAGTAAAAAATGCAGACATGCAAACCATTTGGACGGCTCCTCGCACACAGCCTGCCAGGAAATCAATCTTTGGGTTTCTTAAAGGAAACCTGCTCCAGAGAGAAGGTGGGATGCACGCAGCCCACGGTCCCGGAGGGGAGTGGGGAGGAAATGCCACTCAGTGGTCTGTCCTTGTGTCCACCTGGGCCTTCCCGGCCACAGGAAAATCAGGGGCAGTGAGGCGAATCCTGTGCGTCCCGCTATATGCAGAGGCTCTTCCTCTGAACCCTATCATTGAGGGCTGGGAGTGCTCCCCCATCTTTGTGTCTGGGGTGCTGGGCCACAAGCCCAAGCCTGCGCAGGCACTGGGTCTCTGGATGCTTTCCTCTTCTCAAGCTACATGACCTTAGGAGAGTCACCAACCTTTGTTTTCCTTTTTCCTTCTTTCTTTTTGTTTTTTGCTTGTTTTTATTGTTGTTGCTTTTTCTTTGTTTGTTTGTTTTTCTGAGAGAGGGTTTCTCTGTGTAGCCCCGGCTGCCCTAGAACCCGCTCTGTAG
This sequence comes from Peromyscus californicus insignis, assembly GCF_007827085.1. Taxonomy (NCBI): domain Eukaryota; kingdom Metazoa; phylum Chordata; class Mammalia; order Rodentia; family Cricetidae; genus Peromyscus; species Peromyscus californicus. The sequence goes on from NW_026294595.1 coordinate 8,828,927, forward strand.
TCCAGGTTGGCCTAGAAATCAGAGATCTGCCGGCCTCTGCCTCGCCAGTGCTGGGATTAAAAGCCTGCACCTCTCTGTGTGTTCGAGGCCAGCCAGGGCTGTACACAGAGAAACCCTGTCTGGAAAACAAACAAACAAAAGCAAGCCTGTGACACCACTGCCCAGCTAACCTTTGTTTTCTAAGCAAGTGGTGTGATGCGTCTCCTCTGCAGTGGCATGTTTGATTAAAGACCAGGCCTGTAGAACACGAGCACTCAGCTGGAGTCGGGCGGCGTCCGCCTTCAATCTCAGCACTAATGAGGCAGAGGCAGGAGGATCTCTGTGAGTTCTAGGCCAGCCTGGGCTATAGAGTGAGACTCTGCCTCAAGAAATAAGCAAAAACTGCTGGTAAAGGGGCTGTTAGAGGGGCCTCCGTGCTACGTATGTGTGTTCATATTCATCTGCACAGTCAAGCCGCCCTTCCCCACCTCCTGAGCTACACAGTGGGCTGCTATGACTCTCACGGGACCTTCCAGCTCCACACTAGAGGGCATGTGACCCAAAAGACCCGTCAGCAGCATTTCGGCAGGGAGGGGGCACCTGAGCAGACAGATCCCCACTCCCCGGAAGAGGCAAGTGGCCTAGCAATGCCAGTCCCCAACCCTCCGAGTCCACTGTGCAGATGAGGAAACTCGAGTGGGCTGGAGGGGCCGAAGCCACTGAGCTTCAGGGTGGCGGAGGGGGCGGTCCCTCCCCCCGTGTGTAGGAGGCGACTCTCCCCCACCAGAAATGCCATTCACCTAGGAGAAAGAATGGGCCTGGAGCTCACTGGCCTGCGGGTGAATGGTTGGCACCTAGCAAGGTGGAAGGGTGGGGAGGAGAAAAGGAAGCTTCCCACGTGAGCCCAAGTGGCCTCACTCTCCCGGAGGAGGGAACGCAGGGTGGCCGGCCTTAGCACCTGCAGAGCCACGCGGAGGGGCTTGGCCCAGGGCGAGCCCGCCTGCTCCAGAGACCCTGGGGCTGGGGTGAGATTATCCGGTCGGGGCTCTGAGCATCCTGGCAGGTGCCAGTGACCTCTGCAGTCCTGTGTGGGCTGCAGCCTGGAGCCAAGGGAGCCAACAAGGCCCCGCCCACGGCTGTGGCCCCCAAGATATACGCTGGGATGTGCCTACTCGGCTTGGGTGGCCGGCCTGCTTCTCCGCCTCCCCTGGAGCCCAAGCTCTGGAGCTTCAGTTTCTCCACCTCTCTAAAAAGCCAGAGGTGGAGGCGATGAGGAGGGCTGGTGGGGGGGATGGGTGAGGGGGTCGAAGTTACTGGACCCCAGGGGCGATTGCTCAGCCTGGGGGAGCCTGGCCGTAGGGCCTGCAGCCCCCCACTCTACTGCCCCCCTCCCCCGTCCTCCCTCCCTCCGGGCCCCGCATAACAAACATTCCTTGCCGACCAACCCCTGCAGCAGCAGCCTGGGAAGGGGGGAACTACCGCAGACAGCAGGCGGCCGCCAGAAACGCTTAACCCCTTCGCTCCCAGCCGCCGGAGCCCACGACCCCGGGGAGGGAAGTCTTGGCTGCCAGAGTCCTTCCCAGGCTCTGGTGACCCGGTCAGGCGATTGACCTGGATCAACAAGTCGTCAATCTATCAGAACTCACTCCGAAGTTGCCAGAGCTCGCCCCGGACCAGGCCAAGGCCCTGGGGTGTGGGGTGGAGGTACTACGGAGACCCACCACACTTTCCCAATTATAGAGTGTTCAGCCTGAATCCAGTGGAAGTGGCTCCCACAAGGTGCTGAGGGCTTCCTGGTCTCTGGAAGGATAAGTTTAGGGAGCTTAGAGCAGAATAATATTGACAGTTTCTGTGGGGATCCCGCAGGTGGAGAGCATACCCCACACACACACACACACACACACACACACACACACACACACACACACGACCCCCACCCTGCACCTTCTGAAGTGAAGGCAAAGGACTGATCAGGGTACAACATGGTCATGTTTTTCCAGTAAAGAATAACTCAGGGCCGAGGAGAGGCTTAGCCCGAAAAGCCTTTGCCACACTGTGAGGACCTGAATTAGATCGGGTCTCTAACACTCACATCAGAAACCCAGGCCTGGAAGGAAGCATTCGACTGTAATTCTAGTACTGGACTGGGGGAGAGGCAGGAGGATCCCTGGCCAGATGTCTAGCCTAATTAGTGATCTTCAGGTCCCAGGGAGAGATCCCATCTCAGAGGAGGTAGACAGGGCCTGAGGATCAGGCTGGCCTCTGGCTTCCACAAATATGCATAAATACACACAGAACAGCAACCTAGAGGACGGGGATTCATTTACAAATCAACACACTGAAGTCCAGCACACCTGAACACACCCAAGTGCCACCAACAGGACACACTCCACATGGCATCCTGGCACAGACAGACTCTTCCGTAACCAGCGCAGCTCACCAGCTCACCCAGCTGCAGACTGACTGCCAGCCAGCCTCAGTGTTGGTAGCCACAGGAAGTGGACCACCCTCCCACCCCCGCCTCCCCCTACCTATCCCTCCCCCACCCAGTCCCAATTAGTCCCTGGCTTCTCACCTGTCCTGGACCTCAGGTCTTGTTAGAGAAGCAGATTCAAGGCCCAGAAAACCAGGAGCCACTTGGAAAGGACATCTAACTCATGCAGTTTTGTGTGTGTGTGTGTGTGTGTGTGTGTGTGTGTGTGTGTGTGTGTCCTCTTCACTTCCTAAGGCATGAAGCAAACAGCTAGAGAGGAAAGTCTGTTGGAAAGCTCTAGATTGCAATGTGTTTACTACAGAGAACCCCCCATCACCCCAATTCAACTCACTAAATAACTGGATCCTCCTGCCTCCACCCCTGCCCCCCAGAACCGGGATGACAGATGTGTGCCACCACATCTGGTTTATGCAGTACTGGAGAATCGAACTCAGGGCTCTGTCCATGCTTGGCCTGCTCCCAGCTGAGCCACACACACTCCCAGCCTTTACAGCCTTCTTTTTGATGAAGTAATAGAACTCAATATATCAGTATACCACAGATAGCTTTTCTGATGGGATGGGAGGAAGAGGTCTTTGGCCCCACTTTATGCACACCCATAAGGTCTCTGGGTTCCCCTGGCTACCCCAAACTTCCCAGGACAGATGGAGAACCAAAAGGCAAATTCAGTCTGTGGTTCTGTGTGTGTGGAAACTAAGGCCCAGCGAGACTGAGACACTTGCCCAGAGTCACACAGCTCCCAAATAGGCCTGACACAAAGCAAGTGCCTTTGGTCCTTCCCTCCAGGTCCTTCTCCTGCTTCCGAATACCCTTGCAGCCCAGTCCAGGCTACAGGACCCAGTGTCTGTAGCTAGTAGTCTGTGTGTTGGGATAACAAACCTGGGCCAATATGAAGTCTGTGTGTGGAGTCTTCTGGGGGAAACGCCCAGGATGTTTCCCCAGTGGAGAATCATACTGCACCCTTACTGGCAGGCAGGAGCTGGCGGAACCTGGGCCCGAACACCTCCCCAGCACAAGGCGGGGATGAATTCATGGACTCCTTTAGAAGGCCCATGGACTGAAGTCAACAGGACACTTCTATATGGACTCCTTGAACTTGGAGTGTCATGGAATCAGTGTCTGGCTGTCCTGGCGAAGCAATCTGGAGTCCTCAGGCTGGGTCCAGACCCTGACTCTGAATATGAATCGCAATGTGGGGAGGGGTGACCTCAGTATCACCCATTTTATAAATGGGAAACTGAGGACCATGAAGTCACTAGCCTGAGATAACAGCTAAGGATCAGTGAGGCTTAGACTCTGCTGTGGGGGACACCCAGAGACACTCTCATTTACCACTTGGCCTCCCAGCCAGGGCCCTGCCCTGCCCCTGCCTGCGTGGCCGTTTGTCACAGCAAGCAGACTGTGACTTGACAGTAGGTACCCCAACCCCTCACCCTGCTTCTACATTCAATCTTGCCACATCTTGTTTTGTTTTGTCTGAGACAGGGTTTCTCAGTGGAGCCCTGGCTGTCCTGGAACTCCCTGTGTAGGCCAGGCTGGCCTTGAATTCAAAGATCTGCCTCCCTAGTGCTGAGATTAAAGGCATGCACCACCACTGCCCAGCACAATCAATGAATACTTTATCTCATCTGTATTATTTGTTTATCACTGGCTTGGGTCCATCCTAAGTTCCTTCTGCTCCAGTCCTCTCTCCCACGATGCTATTTTGACTATAGCTGTGAACACACACACACACACACACACACACACACACACACACACACACAATCTCACCTCATGCACAGCTTACAAAGGAATGGTCTAACCTGGGAACGTGGGTGGAACAGGCTGCCCGGGGTGAGGGTTGCCTGGTGTCATGGCACTCATGACCTGACCGAGTACAGCTGTCGTCCCCGGAGCTCAGTGTGGCTGATAAGTTCCCGTTTCTTCCATTTCCTTCACATCCCTGGTTAATACCCAAGCCGTCATGTCCACTAAATGGTAGGAAACCAACAATGTGCTCCAGGAAAGATACCTCTCTTTGTGTTGACGTGATGGTTGCCATGGTCACCAACCTCCAAGATGGTCTCCAAATGATTCCTGCCTTCAGGCATTTACAGGCTGTATTGTCTCCTTCCACAGTGAACAGGGCTGGTGGCTAACGTGCTGTCCAAGGCATGGTCATAAAGACTCTTTTACATTGCCCAATCTGGTGGAAGCCAGCTGCCATCTTGGAAGGAAACTCAAGCAGCCCCGTGGTTCACGAGACAAGTCTGTAGGAAGCACATACCCTTCAGACAGCTGCAGCCACAGTGTCCTCAGGCTGGGGACAGCCAGTGAGGCTGCAGCTGAATTCCTGATCTTCTGAAACTGAAATAAAAAGTGCTTAGGTATGGGGTCATTGGTTATGGAATGGGTGGTGACTAGTACAGAAACAGAGCTGTCATCCACAGGCCTCCCAAAATGCATTCCCAGGCATCCTGACCCCCAGGACATGCCTTGAAAACTACTCTTAGTGAAAGCAGGCAGACCATGGCATGCTTCCTGGTCAAGAGTTCCAGGATTCTGGCTTGTTTGAGCAGGCCCTTCTGGCTGGGGGAGCTGTTCTCCTAATCCTGCATTTCTCAGAAGCTCTGGGATCCTGCCATCAGAATCCTTTGGGACACAGGACCAAACTGAGGTCTTGTCTTGACTCTGTGCACCCTTGCGGAGAAGGGTTTGTCCTGGAACCCCACCATGCTCCCTTGACGGGGATCTTCATCCCTGTGTGAGCTAGCTGCTTCTAAAACACACAGGGACATTTTTCTGAGGGAATACAACCATGGTCTTAAAACACGACCCACTGGAAAATGGCGTTGGATATAGAAAAATTCATTTCACACGCAACTTTTTCAGGCTGAATCCACCCCCTTCAGGGAGGCAAGGCAGCACTCAGGAAACCACATTCTTTCAGGTCCCTGGGGCCTTGTGGGGGTGGGAATGGAGCTCTCTCTGCACACTAGAAGGCTGAGCGCTTTCTTTTCTGTTACAGGCATAATTCTCCCCTGGAGCTGCTCTGTCCTTCCTAACATGGCACCCTGGGTTCTTTAACCCCAGGGCCTTCCCTTGCAGACCCCAAAGGTTGGCCACAGTCCCCTGAGGGCTTGGGGCAGCAGCAGGGAGAGGGAAGGAGACCACAAGTATTGAACCCTCACTGCTCAACACAAGTGAGTACAAGCAGCCCAGCCTTTTCCCTCTGGAGTTTCCCACCAACCCTACGACCCTATGCAGGCCAGTTGCTGCAGAATCTGGACAAGATCCCCAGCTGATCTGAGGCACATAACAAGGTCAGGGAGAGCTGGAATGAGCCCTGGAAAGGCTGGCTTGAGATGCACCTCATCCTGATGCACTGAACTCCCCCTCCCCTTCCAGGTTCTCTGTCCTGGCTTAGCTTCGCACAGGGGCACCCCGCTGAACTTCCTGAGAGCCCACCCCATGCCTCTGCTTTTTCTCTGCCTCCTTCCTTCATCATGGAAAGCCATAGGAGGATCATGGTAAGACAGGGTGGGAAGGGCAGAAACCCAAATTAAAGGGACGGTGACAGTACTGACGGCAGTAAAGACCTGCTGCCCTACCTGGGCGTGGGGACTCTCAGCACTCGGGAGGTGGAGGCAGGAGGATCAGGAGCTCAAGGTCAGTCTCAGCTACTCTGTGAGCCAGAGGCTGGGCTGCAGAGAAGGAGGAGGAGGGGGAGAGAAGGAGAGAGGAGGAAGAGGAGCAGGAGGAGGAGGAGCAGGAAGAGGAGGAAGAGGAGCAGGAAGAAGAGGAGCAGGAAGAGGAAGGAAGAGTTAGTGTGTCAGCCCTTTTACAGGGCACCTAGAACCCAGGAAAGAGATAATGGGACTCAGAGAGGGAGAGTCATCTATCAGAGTCACACAGCAGCAAGTAGCATTCAGAAGGACCCTGCAGGGTCTTTCTGCACCCTGCTGAGGGAAGACTTCCTAGATGGGTGGCAGGGCAAGCCACAGGGACTGTCAAGGAACTGTGCCTCCATCCAGCCGGTGGCTTATTCTAGTGGGTACCTACACTAGGGTGATTGGGATCTTCAGTGGCTTCAGAGCCCTGCGCTGGTCTGAACCTCTCAGTCCCTGTGGTGGCTGCACCTTCCCTGGGGGCTGGCTGTGTTTGGGGGTGTTTTTTTTTTTTTTTTTTTTTTTTTTTGGTTTTTCGAGACAGGGTTTCTCTGTGTAGCTTTGCGCCTTTCCTGGAACTCACTTGGTAGCCCAGGCTGGCCTCGAACTCACAGAGATCCGCCTGGCTCTGCCTCCCGAGTGCTGGGATTAAAGGCGTGCGCCACCACCGCCCGGCATTGGGGGTGTTTTTTACAATTGGTAGCAACTGTGCCTTTCCTAGGGGGAGCTAAGCTGAGGGTGCCAAACACCCCAACTCAGCTCTTGACTCACCCCAAAGGAGGGCGATCCTACTCAGCCAGCCAGCTTGTTTGGGTCTGCTGGGGGCAACCACAGCTGGATAGACTCTCAGCAATGAAGAGAGGGACCAGCCAAGAATGCGCACTCACGAGAGTGTGAGGGAGGCCACTGCCTCTGAACTCCCCAGGCAGCTCACAGCAGCCTTTCCAGCTTCTCAGAGGAGCTGGTTCGGAGGCAAAGCACTTGTCCAGCACACCAGATGTGGGGTGCAGGGCGGGGTGAGAGTCAGGGTTTCCCCACCCCTACCTCACCCCACCAACCATGGGGGTAGCCAAGAAGTTGGAGGAGGGATGTTGGCCTCAGCTCACTGGGAGGTACAGGAATGGAGAGATCTGCAGGCAGGCCCTTTCCTGTATTCTCTACCCTGGCGATCTTTGGGGAGGGTGTGGGGGACCCATCTGCAGCTTGGCAGGGGAGGCTAGCAGGCCCAGCTTAGGCACACATGGCACAAGATGGGGGTCAGACAGCCAGGAAGCATCACACTGGTTAGAGAGGAGACCAACCCTCCCTCCCCGACCTCACCTCACAACACAGGGGGTTCCAAGCCTTGGATGCACCTGCCAGGAAAGTTCAGAGGCCATAGTGGACTCAGAGGGATGATGGACTTGGAGTATCTGCCACTGACTGGCAACTGCCCTCTCCTCCACCTGGGACCGAGGTCCCCAGAGTCCACGATCCTGAGGGTATGTCTTCTCCATCCCAAACAGAAAGTCACCTCTGAGCACTCTGGAAGCCACTACGAAGAAGGGCACAATAGCTTCTTTAAAATGATTCTCAGGGCTGGAGAGATGGCTCAGTGGTTAAGAGTACTGGCTGCTCTTCCAGAGGACCTGGGTTCAATTCTCAGTACCCACAGGCAGCTCTCATAACTGTCTGTAACTCCAGTTCCAGGGGACCCAACCCAGCACCCATTGCAAAACATCAATGCACATTAAAAAAAAAAAATGATTCTCAGGGGCAGGCAAGGTGACTCAGTGGGTAAAGGACCTTGCTGCCAAGCCTGAGGACCCGAGTTCAATCCCTGGAACCCACATGGTGGAAGGAGAGAACTGACTCCAGCAAGTTGTTCCATGATCTCCACATGCTTGCTGTGACATGGGCCTGCCCATACACATACTACACATGTAAATAAATGAGGAAATGTAATTCTAAAAGATTACTGGCTGGTGAGAGGTTCAGTCAAGTGCTTGTCAGATAAGCATGAAGAAGAATTGAGTGGAATCCCTTGGAACCACACTTAAAAAAAAAAAAAAAATCCGAGCCGGGCAGTGGTGGCGCACGCCTTTAATCCCAGTACTCGGGAGGCAGAGGCAGGAGGATCTCTGTGAGTTCAAGGCCAGCCTGGGCTACAGAGTGAGTTCCAGGACAGCCAGGGCTACACAGAGAAACCCCGTCTCAAAAAACAAAACAAACAAACAAAATCCAGGCATGGCAGTGTATACATCTATGATCTCAGCTCTGGGAAGGCTGAGGCAGGAGGATACCTAGAGTTGCCTGGCCAGTCAGTCTGGCCAGTTGGTGGCTCCAGGTTCAGTGAGAGGCCCTGTCTCACAAAGTAGGGTAGAGGCTGGGCATGTGGAACATGCCTTGAATCCCAGTTGTCTGGAGGCAGAAGCAGGTGGATCTCTGTGAGTTCCAGGCCAGTGTCAGGGCTAAACACAAAACACACACACACACACACACACACACACACACACACACACACACACACACAGACACCACACACTGGAGGTAAAGACTGGTTGAGGAAGATACCCAGTGTTGACCTTTAACCTCCTTATGTATGTATACACAGGTGCACACACACATGTATACACATGCACTAACAACACACACACACACACACACACACACACACACACACACATCCACTTTGGGAACAAATGACAGACAGTCCATCTGCTGTAACAAAGGACCTAAGGAATGTTGGTGCACCAGAGGGACTTTTTTTTTGAAAAGGTCTCACTATGTGGCCCTGGCTGTCCTGAAACTTGCTATATAGTCCAGGCTGGCCTTGAACTCAGAGGTCTGCCTGCCTCTGCCTCCTGAGTGTTGGGATTATAGGCATGTGCCACCACACCCTGTCCACACTTGTTTTTTATTTTTTGTGCATATGTGTGAGGTCACGTGAGTGTGTGTGCCCCACGTGCATGCAGGTGCCTGCGGGAGACAGAGTGTCAGATCCTCTCTCAGTTACAGGTGGTTGAGCGGCCTGCTGTGGGTGCTGGGAACTGAGTCAGAATCCTGAAAGTAAGAAGTCTCTCAGGCACTGAGCCATCTCTCCAGCTAGGGGAGTGCTGGCAAGCAGGTCCAGGAGCAGACCTTGGTGACATCTCACTGTGTGCCGTATTCTGTCCCTCTCAACCCCACTGTCTTCAGAGGTCCCCTTCTTGGTGAGTCTCTGCTCCCAGGAAGTACCTCTTCTAGGGCAGAGGCATGCCTACTTTGTACCCCAAACTTTGCCTAGTGCCAGCTGCTGGGACCCACACTCCAGGGCTGCCTTCCCTGCCAAGCTCACAGCTCTACTATGAACCAGGACAGGACTTAAGGCCCAGCAGCCCCAGCACCTCACACCAGGGACCTTTAGTGTGACAGTGCTAGTCCCCTCCAGCCTGGGACAGGCGCCTCCATCCCCACACTCCCCAGGACACTGTGAGGCCAAACTGGGCAGGTAGGGGCTTTGGCTTCCGGGATGGTTAGCACGAATTGTCAACCTGACAGAATCTAGGGGACAGGCTTACTTCCAGGGGATGGAGTGGGAAGACCCACCCACTCTGGGTAGCTCCATTCCTTGGTTGGGATCTTGGGCTGAAATGGAGAAAAGGAACTAGGTCCACTACACATTCATGGCTCTCTGCTTCCTGACTGGATCTGATGTGGCCGGCTGCTGCTGTCTTGATGTTCTTAGATGCTGTGTGTCGGGCAAAGAAAACCCTCCCTTTCTTAGGGGCTTCTGTCAGGGTATTTTATCACGACAACAGAGAAATAACTGAGAAGACCCACACATGCTCACAATGTGGGCCACCCTGTCTGACCTTTTCTGGGCCAGGAACACCTCTGGGCATTAAGCAAGTATTCAGACACTGGGTGTGGTTCAGAAAGGTCACTGAAAAAGACTTTTTTGAGTCAGGTTTAGTGGCACATGTCTGTTAGATACTGGGGATGACAACAGGTGGGGGTGATGGGTTCAAGTCCAGCCTGGGCTACAAGGTGAAACCCTGTCTCAAAACACACACCACCACCACCATCATACCACCACTACAGCAGCACCTTACCACCATCATCACAACACTACCATACCACCACCGCCACCATACCACTACACCACACCACCATCATCACACCATCACCACCCACCACCACATCACTATTACATCATCACCACTACCACACTACCACCACACCAGCACCACACCACCACCCTGCCAGCACCACGCCAGCACCACACTAGCACCACACCAGTACCACACCAGCACCACACCAGCACCGCGCCACCTCTTCTTGAAAAGCCTAAGGATAAGGACCTTGGTAGGAGGTAAACGAGACTACTTTCGAGACTGACGTCTTTCTAACCCATTCTTCCCAAGCAAGACTACAGTGGCCAGCACGGCCAAAGCCCCCGTCCTGCCCCTGCCCAGAATCCCGGAAGCCAGATCCAAACAGCCTACCTCCGACAGCCCTACCTGCTGGTCATACACTTGCCATGAAGGGCAACCTGCAAAAGCCAGCCCAGGTGGGCTGGTCCCTGGCAGCAGGGCCATGGTTGGTCAGCTACACGCTACATTGAGGGTCTTGGTCAGCGATGGATGACATGTAAGAGGCCTACATCATAGGCTGCTCAGCCAGTGATGGCATAGCTGTCCTGGTTTGCGCATGCGCCCTGGGTTCTTCAATGACACGCCTAACACCTTAGTCAGACCCTTTCCCCGTCCCCAGGTACTGTGTGATATCAGCACAGTCCTTACAAACCAGGCAGCCAGCGAGACACTCTTCAGGAGTGAATCCCACTGAACTCTCATCAGCCTGTCTCCACGCCGGAAATCAGGAAGCCAGGACTCCCAGAGGTGAGGTGAGGCTCCAAGGTCGCTCCATGGCCTCCAGTTCTGTCTCCCGCTATCACCCACCCCAGAATCGGAGACCCTTCAGAGACAAGCCACAGCAACAGCTTGTATGTGTGAGTGACCCTGGCCGGTAATCACACAGCAAGGCCACACACACACACCGCCAACGTTTCTGTAAATGGGAATCACGGCGACAAAGACGGAAATTAAACCGGGTCACACAAAAGGCAGGGCTGGGAGATGGCTCAGTGCTCAGAGTGTTTGCTCTTCAACCATGGAGGACCGAGTTTGGCTCCCCGGCACCCACATAAAAGCCAGGAGTAGCAGCATTTGTCAGAAGTTCTGGTGCTCAGGAGGAGATGACAGTCAAGCAGGTCCCCTGAGCTCATCAGAGAGTTTTGGGTTCAGTGAGAGCCCTTGTCTGAAAAGCAAGCTAGACATCTCTAGTCTCTGTGTAAACACGTAGCACATGCACCCTGGAACACATGTGCAAACACCCACACAAACATGCACACATGTACCACATACACATGCATTGGCCAACTGCCATCCAATTTCCAGGGAAGTAAGGAAACCATTGGGTGGGCTCAGGAGAGAAGGCTCGGGAACGGGAGGGAGTATGGTGGGCACCCGTCAAAGGGACATGGGAGGGCTGGTCCCAAGCAGCTCTGTCACACAGCTGTCAGAAGCTGGATTCCCCAGATGGACGAGTCCAGGCTGCTTCCTGGCAAGTTGGGCTAGCTCCTGGACCCTTGCTTAGTCTGTTCATCTGAAGGAAACTTTGCTGGCCAGCAGGGCTGGGGCTGGAGCTGAGAGGGAGCCGTGGTGAGTAACACTGGGGTGAGGGTGGTCCCTGGGGCCGGCCACAACAGCTCAGGGTGACTTTCCAAGCCAAAGCTGAGACCGGGACTGGGTGCCCAGATGCCCAGTCAGGTGCTGCTACTGTCACCACTGTTGAGGTCCTCACTAGGACAAGAAATGAAAAGCTGTGGGGCGGAGGGGGGCACAGTTACAAGACTGTGTCGCAACTTATGACACTGGAAATCACCGAGAAACTGTTTACATCGAGACCTCCTGGCTCTCGCTAGGCCTGGACGGTCTCAGGACAGCTGTTCCAGAACCTTCTCTATCCCTCTGCCTTTCATCTTCACCACAGCCAGGGCCTGTCGAGATCGCCAAGGGAGCCAAGGCCTGGGGTGCCCAGTCTCAGAACTCACCGTCCTTGCTCAGCTCCATGCCTCAGTTCCCTCCTCTGTAGCATGCCAACAGTAGTAACTTTCTAGGGGCTGCTGTGGGCACCGCTGGGATCCTTGTGGGGCAATCACAGCCAGGCCACAGTGAGCTGCTCTTTCCTCCCTCATCCCAGGCACTTTGCACATTCCCAGTCCAAGGGTGGCATCTCCTAGGTGTTGTCTGAGAAGCTGTGGCCCGAGAAGCTGTGGCCCTAAGCGTGCTGAGGATAGATGGTTGCCTATCCAGAGGCCACTGCTTGCCTCAGGTCTGTGGCTGCCCGAGACCTCTGCCTCTGCCTGGCCTCTTAGACCACAGAGCAGGGAATCTGAAGTTTCCTTTTGAGGGGTATGGGCCAAACAGCTGGCTTTGTGGTTCCTGCCCTGCTCAGGCCCACAGTCTAACTTTGAGTCAGAAACCCGGAGGATGGTTGTGGCTGAGGGGCTTCCAGTGAAGATGCTCAGAGGAAGGGCAGAGGAGAGAGAAGGTACCAGGCAGGAGCTGCTGGGCACTCCTCCCACCACCCCAAGAAGTGCAGGAGCTCCCTGGGTCCCCAAGGTCACCCTGGGAGCAGGGCAGGGCCTTACTTCCAGCTCATACACGGGGAGACCAGCACCTTCTGGTCCCTGGATTGGGCTGGATGGTCAAAGAGAACCACTGGGCACAAAATCCTCTGGCACCTGTGAGGCAACGAGCGGGTTTTACCATCGCCACCCCCATTTTACATATGGAGAAACTGAGTCCCAGGGAGGACTGCAACACCCCTCTGGTCTATCTCTAGGGAAACCTGGGACCAGCCTGAGAGTGCCTTGGCCAGGTCGGGAAGAAGGGGCTATGGACCAGGGACTGGGGTGTAGGTGGGGGTGAGGAGGAGCTGAAGGAGGAGGCAGAGAAAACAAAACACAAAACCAAACCAAACCCTACCAGTACCAGGCAGAGAGAGAGAGGAATGTGGGTGGGGACAGGGTCAGTTGGGGAGAGGCCTGGGACCCCCAGAGCCCCGGGTAGTTCCCCCTCCCTCCCAGGTGCGACCCCCCAACTTCCCGGAAGACACCACCCCCAGCTGGGCGGGGAGAAGGCCCACCGCCCCCGAGTCACCCAATCAGAGGCACTCCCAGTCTGATGGCGGAGGCGCGGGCTGAGGGTTCCCCGGGCCTTCGGGCGAGCCCGGGGACCTGACCCCGACTCGGTGCCCCCGGCCCCCGCCCCCCAGCCTCATTAGCACCGACGCCCGTCGTCTCCCCTAGCTTTCCGGTGGCTCCAGAATTTAAAGGTTAAATCCTAACCTCATCTCAGCAGTTTCTCCGGGCTTTGCCTACCCAGCGCCAGTTGCTGGTAATTATATGCATCTCCGAGCAGCCAATCAGCTGTCAGACTGACAGATACTGATCTTTTCGTTTTATTTTTAGCTCTGTGCTTCCCCCTCTAGTTGCAAAAAAAAATTCTGTTTGTTCTGCGAGCCGCTGCCTGCAGCCCTGCTCTCATCTCTCCTCCAGCAAAGCGGGAGCAGGCGGCCACCGAGGACGGAGCCTCCATCCCTGCCCCAGAGCGGGGACAAAACGGCCTCTGTCCCCAGCTGAGGCCGGTATAGTCCGGCCAGGAGGAGGTCCGGTTGCTGCACGTGGCCGAGGCGCCCACGGATGCTGCACAGGGCCGAGGCGCCCACGGATGCGCCGCTGAGGGAGAGAAGAGGGCCTGACCTGGGGAGGCTGTGGCATGGAAGGGAAGCAGTGGAGTCAGGCGAAGACAAACGGACAGAAGGGCGAGCTGGACTGAGAGTGGAGGGGTTACACAAGCCAGTGGCACCCGGAAAGCAGTCACCCCACAAACTGAACAGAAAGGGGCCCAGAGGCTATACCACCAGTCCGAGGCCCCAGAGGGGCTCCCAGCCCATGTCTGCAGGGCCAGGCCAGGCCAGGCACGCTGGACCTCCTAGGTTGGTGCCTCACCTGCCTTGGGAAGGGTCAGTGATGTGCCCCCTGGAGTCCTCTTATGGATCATTCTAGAAAGCCCCATAGGCCTTCCCGGAGGCCCCGTTCATAGTAGATTTTGGAGAGGCCAGCGCCGAGGGATAAAATCATTCGGACTTTGCTTTCTGTGCCGCAGCACTCTACGGTTTATGAAAATTTCCCTTATACATGCACACTCTGCCCGATGCCCATGCTTGGCCACAAGAGAGAAGTAGAGTCAGGCAGGACAGGGCAAGGACCCCATTATTTCTGCTTCTTTCTGGAGGCAGAGGGGCAATGTAGCTTCCGGGTGTAGGATCCCAGGCACAGAGGCCTGGATTTAGGCCCCCAGGTCACTGTTTACCAGCTCTGGAACCCTTAACCACCACAAGCTCTCAATGTCACAATGACCCCATCCAGAAAGTGGGCCTCAGTTCCACCTTCGCCTCTTGGAGTGACTCTGGGGAGTAAGTGGTCACCCTTGGCTCCAGCACCCCGGGCCTGACACCCTGTGAGCGGTATCACTAGGTCCTCCGTTAGGCGGGTGGGGAAACCGAGGTTCATTTGATTCTTAACTGGCAGAACTGGGACTAGAACCCTCCCCTCCCTTTTTGGCTTCCTATTCTCTGACACCACAGATGGTGTGCCGAGAAGAAAGCCGAGGAAAAGTGAGGAGGGAATTAGGAGGCCCAGCGAGATGGAGGGAGGCAGGAGCACCCTGATCAATTACTTGGGCTATAAATTCTGCTGTTTTGCAAAGTGAGCACACAGCCTGGAGAAGGAGGGATCCCGGGAGGGACGGGAGGAACGCAGCAGAGCCCAGCCTGCACCAGTCCAAGCTGCTGCTACCTTCTGTGCTTGGAACCAGAGACGGATGAGCTGCAGGTGGAGGTGCTGTGGAGGTCAAGGGCCCACAGAGGGAAGGAGAGGAGAGAGCCCATGAGCTCTTGGGAGAGCCAGCCTTCCTGCCCCTCCGTAGAGGCTCTCCCACGCTGCTGGGCGGGGAAGCCAGGCCTTTAATGCTGTTCCTGGGGTTGGCTCAGAGGAGGCCACTGGACCTCAGCATGCCCATCCATAGAATAGGGCCGTGAGAACATCTCTTCTGCGGCCAGTGGGAGGGGTCAGTGAAGTCTAGGGTGTGGCCGGCTTTGCATGGGGCTCTGCACACACAGCAAGTAGAATTGCTGCTGTTATGGTTATTACTAGGAAGATAACCCTGGGCTAGGGGCTTGGCAACAGGCAGATGGGAGGCCAATTTAGTTATTTAAAGGAGGGAGGTGCTGGGAGCAGGGGTACAGCTCCGCCAGGAGAGCGCTTGTCTAACATGCAGGAGGCCTGGGGTTGATCTATAGCTCCAAATAACCCAGGCATGGTGACTCACACCTGGGACCCAAGCACCTGGAAGGTAGAGACAGGAGGATCAGTAAGTAGTTCAAGGCCGAGGTCACCCTTGGTTCCTTAGTAAACTTGCCACATAAGAATTTGCCTCAAAGAGAGGGGTCTTCCCCGGGAGGGGCAGTGCTGGCAAGAGTTCCCACAGTCGTGAGAGGGTTTCCCACCTTGCTGCATGTCATGGCCAGAGACCTGCCTCTGTCTTCTGAGAATGCCCACAGTTGCTGCTTGCTGTCTCTGGAACCCTGAACTAACATCTCAAGCCTTTTAGGGCCCCAACGTCCCCATCTGAAAAGTGGGTCTCAATGCCACCTCCACTTCTCTGAGGTCAGGTGCTCACTTTGCAAAACAACAGAAATTTACAGTCCAAGTAGTTGACCAGGGTGCCTACAGAGCAAGGCCCGGGTTCTGTTCCCAGCTGGAAAACAGGTGGACCTCCTCTATCCATGGCCTCCATGTCCCTGGAGCCTCCTGCAGCTCCAGGAAGGGAAAGGCAGAGGCCAGCCTCTCCCACTGGAATCCAGGTGTCCCAGGAAAATGGGGTCGTGGGAACAGCCCACTGTAGGATTTCAAAGGCTGGCCACTCAGAGGCAGCCCCTAGACATCTCCAACTACAGGGCAGGAGTACTCAGGAGCGAGCCAGCCCCAGGCTGGCAGTTACTTGTCAGGAAGGAAATAATAGTCATATCTCTGACCCCAGACAACAACTAAATAAATGAGAGATGACAGATGGCCATAGACAGCTACGAACTGCAGACACATAACAGTGTGAAAAGCTGGAGTCAAGGGGTGAGGGCAAGGGGTGACGACCCGCTCACGAGCCTTGGAGCCTTGGAGAAGAGGTTGGCTGTTTGTGAAGGCGAGGACCAGAGATGGACCCTCCGGCTTCAGATCTCCAGGATGAAGACAGAGAGAGCAGCTTCCAGGAAGCCTTAAATGAGATACTTCTTTAAAAAAACAAAAACCAAACAAACAAAACCTTCATTGCATAGGAACAGTAAGACGCCTTGCTAAGAAAGGCTATAACAAATAACCCTGTAATGGTTAGTGTCCATGCCAACCTCTGGGCACGCTGCGGGTGATTATCCTGATCGCATTAATTCAGGTGGGAAGACTCACTCCACTGTGCATGGAATCCCTCCCTGGGACTGTATAAAATGAGAAGGTGAATTTGCACACTAGCTGTATCCCCCCAAGTCTCCTGATTGTGGATGAGACGGGACCAACTGCTTCAAACACCATCTGCCTTGACTTCCCCGCCATGATGGACTGGACCTTGAACTCTGAGCCAAATGAAACCCTTTCTCCGTTAAATTGCTTTTATCAGAGAGAACTTTTTGTTGTTGTTTTTTCTTTCAGTTTTATATATGTTTATCATGAGTTTTAATCCTTTTAACCCCCATTACCCACCCTCCTAAATTTTCCTGATGTAACCTTTCTTCCCAACAAGTCCCCTTCCAACATTCATGTCTCATGTATGCGTGTGTGTGCACGTGTGTGCGTGCGTGCGTGCGTGCGTGCATGCGTGCATGAGATAGATGTCCTATTTAGGGCCAGGCACTCCCTACACCTTGACCAGTCATGAGTCTCAATAACTGTCATCCACTGCAAGAAGCTTCGCTGATGAAGGCAGTTTGACCCCACATCCATTTTGTTGAACAGTGTAGGCGTCTCACCAAGGCCTACAAACTCCCAGTTAGAGGTTCTTGGCCAGGCTTATAGTACCAGGCCTACGATCCCTCTGTCAGTGTATTTTACCACAGGAAAGGAAACTAAGACAGACCCCAGACAAAAGCACATCTATTGCTCCTGTCACAGACAGATACGAGCTGACAGAGAGGGCAAAAGCTCCTTGTGGCCATGCCATTCTGAAGGACTTGTCTGCAACAACTGGAGGAGAGGGAAAGACTCTGTGGAGGACAGCATGGAAGGATGTTTATTTCCAGATAAAAGGGGAGGGGTGGGACACTTCCCTCCATGATCAAATCCATTGGCCAGAGCTCAGACATGTGGTCATGCCTAATGCAAAGGATTATGGGAAATGTAGTCCAGTTATATTTCCTCAATAGAGCCCTGTCCCAGAGCTTGGGAAACACATGGCCATCTCTTTTATAGATACTGTCCTCTTGGGATGGATGAACCGAAATGGGTTAATGCTAGTGAAGCACACCCGGGGGTGGAAACTGAGTGTGGAGACCAGTGACCATTCCAGACACCTGGTGGCCTTGGTGTGGGCACAGCCATGCAAAAGCTGTGTTTTAGCCCTCAACCTTGTAGTGTGCGTGCGTGCGTGCGTGTGTGTGCGTGTGTGTGTGTGTGTGTGTTGTAGAGTGAAAGAGAGATGAGAAAGATATATATATATATTTTTTGTTTGTTTGTTTTTCGAGACAGGGTTTCTCTGTGTAGCTTTGCGCCTTTCCTGGAACTCGCTTCGTAGACCAGGCTGGCCTCGAACTCACAGAGATCCGCCTGGCTCTGCCTCCCGAGTGCTGGGATTAAAGGCGTGCGCCACCACCGCCCGGCTTGAGAAAGATATATTTAAGTCTGAGTAAACATCTAAAACTTTTAATAAAATTATAAAAAAGTAGCCAGGCATGGGGGCATAAGCCTATAACTCCAGCTTCATAATCTCAAGGCCTGTGTGGGTCACATCAAGAGTTCAAGGCCAGCTTGGGAAACTTAGAATCTGTCTAAAAGGCTTTCATCCAACCAAGTGGTCCATGGATAAAGGTGTTTACTGCCAAGCCTGAGTTCAGTTTCCAGGACCCATTGGTAGAGGAGAGAGCAGATTACCCCGGGTTGTTCTCTAACCTCTGTACTTAAGTGTCATGGTGCAAAGTGTACACACACACACACACACACACACACACACACACACACACACACACACTAAATAAATAACAAAAAAGGTGGAAAAAACCCAAACAAATAAAGAAAAGGGGGGAAAGTCTTGGGTGTAACTTAGCTCTGGAGTGCTTGTCCAGTATGCTCAAGGCCCTGGCTTCCATCCCAAGTCCTGCATAAGGAAAATAAAAAGTCAACAAATACGAGGTCCATTGGCTTCCAGAGGAGACAGCTATTCTATGAAGCCACAGCTGTGCTGGCCTTGGCAGGCTGAGGGACGGTCTTCTGATCCCCATGACACCAGCACATGACAGGAAATCACTTCGGCTTTCCTTCAGCTACTCTTCTACTGACCACATCTCACAGACTCTGGGGGCAAGGTAGAAAAGCCCTGGGCAGTAGCATTCCTATCTGGGTGGCAATGCCAATGAGGCAGCGTGTGGGACAAGCTCAGATGTGCAGATGGAGATACTGAGGACCAGGTACAGGAATCCTGCCTAGAGCTGGGCCTCTAGTTGACACAGGGTCAGGCTTAGCACCTAGATCTAATCAGCTATGTTTCTGCTGGTCTGTGCGTCTGCGTGTGTGTGTGTGTGTGTGTGTGTGTGTGTGTGTCTGTGCATGTGTGTGTGTGTCTGTATGTCTGTGCATGTGTGTATGTCTGTGCGTGTGTGTGTGTCTGTATGTCTGTGCATGTGTGTATGTCTGTGCGTGTGTCTGTGCGTGTGTGTGTGTCTGTGCATGTGTGTGTGTGTCTGTATGTCTGTGCATGTGTGTATGTCTGTGCGTGTGTGTGTGTGTGTGCGTGTGTGTGTGTGTGTGTGTGTGCGTGTGTCTGTATGTCTGTGCATGTGTGTATGTCTGTGCGTGTGTGTGTCTGTATGTCTGTGCATGTGTGTATGTCTGTGTGTGTGTGTGTGTCTGTGTGTGTCTGTGTGTGCATGTGTGTGTGTCTGTGTGTGTGTACCTCTGAAGGAAAGGATTACATCGCAAGTGAAGGGGGCACTCAGGGAAAGAAGAAAAGAGGCAGGACCCAGGCACCATCCATCAAGACAAGGATGCTCCTGAATGCTCAGGGAATGCTGAGAGCATCTGGGTAGGCAGGACCCCTCCCAGGCTGTACACATTGGGGAGTTCCCCATGGGGTAGTCAGGGGGGCTTTTGCCAGGAAGGGGAGGTATGGGTGCTGGGCTGGCCTCAACAGCAGATGTCTGCTCTGGCCTCCTGCACAGAGTTGTGCAATCAAATCCAAATAACCATGGGCTGCTCCCCTGCTGTGGCCTGAGCTAACCAGGGAATCCAGCCGAGAAGCCCAGCCAGGGATGCAGGGAGAGAGGATCTTGGCTAACATTCCCTGCCAACCTGGAACCCAGGTTCTGGGCTCTGCAACTGCCTGGGAAGCGTGAAGCTCTGTGCTCCCAGAGACTGCAAGGCAGGCTAGCCGCCTCACGCTGAGCTGGGTTTGCATGGAGCTGTCCAGCCAGTTCACAGAGTGTCACAGGCCAGAGATACACAGCTGGAGGAAGAACTGAGCCAAGAGCTGAGGGTCCTGGCCAGAGTTCCTTACTGGAAAGCAGGGGGCTGGGAGTGAACAAACACAGTGGGGTCTGGGAGCTGGGAGGCCTCCAGGGAGGCGGGGTGGCTAATGGTCAGTCTCCTGTGTCAGTCTGGGGGCAGCTACAGCACCCAATTCTTCAGTCAACACCCTAGCCTCCATACTGCCCTGATGGTACTTTGTAGACATGATTAAAATCCACGCGGGTGGGTTCTAAGTATCGAAGGTTGGAGGTCACTCTGGACAACCTGTGTGGGTCAGACTGGGGCAGGTGTGAGTCCCAAGGAAGGTCCCGAGCTCCCCTGCTGGTGGATAGCAGCCAGCTGGATACCCAGGCTGTCATTTCAGAGGCTAAACTTGCCTAGCCAGCCCCTTCCTGAGTCCAAAGCGCAGGCCACATATATACTCTTCAGACAGGGTCTCACTAAGTAGCCCTGGCTGGCCTGGAACAGAGATCTACCTGCCTCTGCCTCCCTGTGAGAGTCAAAGCTATATTTTAAGTTTTAATTACTATTACATGAGAGGTTCTTGAAACAAAAATGCCTCTGATCTGCAAGCCCCTTACCCAAGGACAGATAGTTCCTGAAACGCTGGAGGCTATTGTTTATGGGAGATAACAAGTCGCATGTTTTCACTCCCCTAAATAAGCTTGTTTGACCGTCTGTACCGGATGTGCTTGATCACATGTGGACGGGAGGTGTGTAGGCAGAAAATACTTCAGGATGTATGCTTGTCCCGACTGGACCTGATGGGAAATGAATTATGGGTTTTTCTTCTTAAGCCACTGCAAACTGTGATTCTGGGTCATTTCTGGGGAACCTGGGTATGGACCTGGCCAGAGCCCATCCACCTGGCCAGCATTTAATTAAAGCTTGCTTCAAATTTGGCTTTAAACTGTGGTAGTGGTCTTACTCTCAATCAGTGGGATTAATGCCCAAGTGCCAGGATTAAAGATGTGCCACAATCATTCACCCCATAGAAGACTAACTCTACCGAACATTGGGCAGGGAGACAGCCCAGTCACTTTGGACCACTGAGGACACTGGTTTACTCACTGCTCTACGGTGTGAGCAGAGGCTCAGGTGCCCGTGGGGCTGTCAGAATCCCGGCCTCAGCCGAGGACCTGAGGTAACCAGATGAGAGGTGGCTTTAACCCCTGTGCACAGACACACACCTGCTTGTTTTCAGGGGAGGACCTGACAGAGATGAGCCGTTGCCCTCAGCCGATGTCCTCCATCGGGGCTCTTCTACAGCCTCTTCCCCAAGCTGGCTAGAAGCCAGCCGTGCTCACAGGAGCCCCAGGCAGAGTTTCAGTGGGTACCCACTGTCTACCCGAGTGTCCTCAGGCTCAGAACCTTCTCCCTGGGGACAAAAGGACAAGGCACAGGAGCTGAGATGTGGGTGTGGCCAAAGGGTTGAAGAAGCCACCTACAGTCTACAGTCGTGGGTGGATGGGCGGGATGTCCCACCAGGGCAGGTGGGACAGTTACTCTGATTTACCGACAGCATGAATACAGAGTCCACTCAGCACCAGGTTCCGCTCCAGGAGCTGATGGCTCCTTTTGGGACCAGGTAACAAGAGTTGCCTCACTCATCGCAGTACAGCGCAGGAGACTGTGGCCCAAACCCAGTCAACAGCTTCCCATGGAGGCAGATTTTTCTTGCTCTCTGGCCTCACCCTCGTAAGTGATTTTCCAAACCACACCCACCCTTTGCCTGCTCTGGCTCAGCCCGCTGCTCAGTCCCACTCTCCTGTCACCCTCCCAGAGGCCCGGGAACAATCCTGCCTTACTCTGGAGTCACATCCAACCACCACATTGCCCTCTCTGATGGCCCCAGGGCCCTGTGCTTGTCTCCTCTGGCAGCTGAGTCTTTAGGGTCCTTAGACACACACACACACACACACACACACACACACACACACACACACACACACGCGCGCGCGCGCATTATGCAAGGTTTGGAAGGCATAAGGCCCTCATACATCTGCTCCCGTGCAGTGTCCCTAGTTTTCTGGGGGCTGCAGGGTGAGACCTTGTTTTCACCCACAGCAGCTTCGCAGATCTTGACGTGGGTCATAAGCCCTGCCCTCTGTCACCGTCCCATCCACACAGCTGTCCTTTGGAGATGCCAGCTGTGTGCTGTGTCTGACCAAGCACCCACTCCCCATTCTGCTCCAGCCCCTCCAAACCGAGACTCAGGGATGCCCAGGGTGGACAGTGGCCTGTCCAGGGCTCCAGCCTGCTGTGCTTTGTGGGTCAGTTGGTGGCCGTGTCCAATGCAGCAGCACTCAGTCTGATCCCTTAGTGTGGAGAGGCTGAATGGAGCAACATTCTCCGGGGCCAGGGGACAGTGGTAGGCGTCACTTAGCACACAGAGGTGACCTTGAGGTTGGAGTGCTGTCTGTGGCCAGAGAGTTCCACACACCAGCTTAAAGCTGTCTGCTGTGCAGGACTGTCCTCTGGGCCAGGCAACTGCCAGCTGTTCACAGCTGGGTCTTGACTGCTGGTGCCCTCACAGAGGCAGGGTAGACCATGGGACCCTTCCCTGAGTGCTTTGCCACTCCTCTCAAGCGGTTGTACGAAATTCTGCCCTGGTTGCCTGTCGCCTCGGAGTCTTTGGGAGGGACTGGAGGACATAATCAGGGGAGCCATCATCATGCTGGGTGAAGACTTTCTAAAGTGGCTGTTTCGGGGTCCCCCATGCTCCTGTAAGCAACCCCTCACCCATGTTCTGTAAATTGAGCCTGATAAACTCATTGGCTCCCCAGGGAGAACTTGGGTAGAATTGAACTTTAGATTGCCATCAGGGCCTTAGAAGGAAGGACGTAGACATTGCCTAGTTCCCCCTCCAGGGAGAAAATTGATTGCCATCAGGACCTTAGAAGGAAGGAGGTAGACATTGCCTAGTTCCCCCTCCAGGGAGGAAATTCTTGCAACACTAGGGAAGTGGATTAACCAAGTCTGGGTTGTTTCCATGGAGCTCAGATGGTGCAGATATTTCCGGGCTGCAGATAGGGATCTGTAGTTGGTAGGGTGCTTGCCTAGCATCTGATCCTCAGTACCACATAAACTGGCTGTGGTTGCCAGTGTAGTCCCAGCATGCAGAAGGTGGAGCCAGAAGGACCAGACATTCAAGGTCATCCTTGGACACAAAGCAACTTTGAGGCTAGCCTACGATGTATGAGACCTTTTTGGAGGCTGGAGTTAAAAGTGCATATGGCTCTTGCAGAAGA
Organism: Peromyscus californicus insignis; assembly: GCF_007827085.1. Taxonomy (NCBI): domain Eukaryota; kingdom Metazoa; phylum Chordata; class Mammalia; order Rodentia; family Cricetidae; genus Peromyscus; species Peromyscus californicus. The sequence goes on from NW_026294595.1 coordinate 8,852,114, forward strand.
CCCACGTTCCATTCCCAACACCATATAGAGAGGCTCACACAGCCTGTAACTCCAGCTTCAAGGTGATCGATGCCCCGGCCTCTCTGCTGGCACCTGCATCCATGCATGCACACACACACACACACACACACACACACACACACATGCACGCGTGCGCACACAAATAGATCTTTAAAAAATGCTTTCTTTTTGCTGAGCCCTTGGCCACCAAATAAAAGACCACGTTCCTAGGCTGCTGACAATCTGTCATGCTCACTGGGACTGGTCATCTTGTTCAGGATGCTGCTGTTGGCATTTTGTTATAGCAACTGAGTGGTGTCATAGCCAGCTGTCACTGTGGGGTCCGTGTTTATTGGCAGCCAGCCTGGTGACAGCTTGATGGCCCTCCAGCTCTCTAGACCAGGTCCTTTGAGGAGCCTTTGTTCTCCTGCTCCAGGTTCTCCATCTTGGAACAAGGATTTTCTTGCATAAGGACACTGGCCCGTTTTTATCCAGTGAGAGCCTACACAAGAAGCAAGAAGTCCCTGGCCTGTGTCCCTGGCTTCGATCCACCAGCTCTCGATTCTCCTAAGATTACCTGGGCCCAGTTATGATATACCCAAGGGGACTGTCATTCCAGTGGCCACTTGTCTCTGAAGTTATTGCCTTTGACACACTGAGGGGCTTCTGCTTATGTGTCTTAGTCAATGTTCTATTGCTGTGAAGAGACACCATGACCACAACTCTTATAAAGGAAAGCATTTAATGGGGGCTGGCTTACAGTTTCAGAGTTTAGTCCAATATTGTCATGGTGGGAAGCATGGCAGTGTGCAGGCAGACACAATGCTGGAGAAGTAGCTGAGAATTCTACATCCAGATCCATAGGCAGCAGGAAGAGATACTGCACCTGGCTTGGGCTTTCAAAACCCCAAAGCCCACCCCCAGTGACACACTTCCTCCAACAAGGCCACACCTCCTAATCCTTCTCAAGTAGTACCACTCCCTAGAGACTAAGAATTCAAATATATGAGCCTCTGGGGGCATCCTATTCAAACTATCACAGCGAGGGGTGGGCTAGGCTGTCTCGGCTTTTCTCTAACAGCTGACCACAAACTCTGGAGGCTCCTTGGGCACCCATTTCCTCTCCAGCCCCCAAATGTCACCCACATTCCTCATGGATCCTCCCACAAACACATCTACATCATCACTGCTTCTGTACCTCGGACCTTGCTTCCCTTTGTGAAGAGTCTGTGAGGTCACATGGGGCTCACCCAGCAGACCCTAAGATAAGACCCAGAGTCCTCAGGTAAGCCACATACAGCTGCTGCCAAGTCCTTCTGAGACCTAAGCCAACAAACTCACAGGATCCAGGGACTAGACAGAGGACACCTTTGGGAAGAGGCAGGTTTGCAGTCCACTGCATTCTGTGCCACCAGACAAGGGTTTGCCCAGGCAGAGTCTGGTACACAGCAGAGATTCCATAAACTCTTAGTAACTCATGAAGTCGAGGATGAAAGAGACCCTGACTTCATAGACTCCCTCAAGAATTCTACACCCAGGAGGCAGAGGCAAGCAGATCTCTGAGTTCGAGGCCAACCTGGTTTACAGAGGGAGTTCCAGGACAGCCAGGGCTGTTACATAGAGAAACCCTGTCTGGAAAAAACAACAACAAAAAGAACTCTGTGGCCACATCCCTGTAGTCTTTGAGGAGAGCAGCCTGAGGTTTCTCACTGACTGGGCCTGAAGGTCCCCAGGGAGGGGACCGAGGCAGAACAATTTTCTTGGTTCAGTTGAAGACAGCCCTGTGATGACACGTTAGTTACAGGAGACATGCAGGGAGCCAAGTGAGTGTCACAGGAGCCACAGGGAGCTACTGACTTGCTGTTGGGTACTCAAGCAATGGGTGGTCTTGCCAGGCGACCTTCTGCCTCTGGGATGAAGAGAGCTCTGTCCTGTGATGCTGTAAGCAAGCATGTGGTCAAGGTGGCAAAAGCCTCTGCCCAGATGGAGATGCAGGACAGCCAAGCCAAGAAGGAGCCAACGTGGGGATCTCTGCAGAGCTGAGCTCTGATTCAGCCATGAGGCAGGTGACCTGAGCACACCTGTCTCTCTCTCTGCAGAGGCCAGAAAAGGGTGTTGGATCCCCTGGAACTGGACTAACCGTTGTTAGCCACCAGGTGGGTGCTAGGAATCAATCCTGGGTCCTGCGGAAGAACAGCCAATGTAGAAGAGCCTGTGCTCTTAACCACTGAGCCATCTCTCCAGTTTCCGGTTTTTTTGGTTTTGTTTTTATTTTAGCCAAAAGATTTGAGCAAAGGCAGTTAAGAAATGCAGCAGTTTTGTGGGTACTTTTTTTTTTTTAAGTCTTATGAGTGGCTTACTCTGCAATAACGGAGCATCTAAGTTGGGGTAACGGAGAAAGAATGGGAGTTTATTGGCTCATGGCTCTGGAGGCTGTGAATCCAAGCGCTTGGCACGGGCATGTGGTGGAGGCATTTTTACTGCGTTGGATGCCCCATGGGAGAAGCAGAGAGGCTGGAATGGGGCCCAGCTCATCCTTCTCTCAGGGGCCCACTCCCAGGTAGCCAACCCGCTCCCATGGTAGCAGTACCCACTCAAGAGAGCTGGACTCAGCCTGGTGTGATGTGTGTGCCCGTTATTCCAGCACTTGAGAGGCTAAGGCAAGAGAATCAGGAGTAAGTTCAAGGCCAACTTATGACTCTGTCTCATAACAATGACAGAGGACTACAGGCACCTCTTGAAGTTTCCACTCTTCAGTTCTGTGCTGGGGAGGGAGCTGCCTCCTGTGACCCTCGCGGGTCACCGTCAGACCACAGCCCCGAGACTTCTGAGTTTAGGCACTAGAACTTGTCTACAGAAACACTGGGGATAACAGTCATTTTTTGCTGTTGTTGTTTTTGTTTGTTTGTTTGTTTGTTGAGACAGGGTTTCTCTGTGTAACAGCTCTGGCTGTCCTGTGTTGTTTTTAGTTTTTTTGGCTCTTTTTGGGGGCCCGCCACCCAGCTCCCAAATAAATCACACACAGAGGATTATTCTTACTTATGAATGTCCAGCCTTGGCTTGGCTTAGTTTTTAGACGGCTTTACTTAAGTTATCCCATCTACCTTTTGCCTCTGGGCTTTTCCCGTTCTCTTACTTCCGTAAATCTTACTCTTACTCTGGGGCTTGCTGGTTGTGTAGCTGGGTAGCTGGCCCTGGTGTCCTCCTCCTCTGGGTCCTTGATCTCCTTCCCCTTCTTCCCAGATTTCTCCTTCTATTTATTCTCTCTGCCTGCCAGGCCCGCCTCCCCTTTCTCCTGCCTTGCTATTGGCCAGTTCTTTATTAGACCATCAGGTGTTTTTGTTGTTTTGTTTTTCGAGACAGGGTTTCTCTGTGTAGCTCTGACTGTCCTGGAACTCACTCTGTAGACCAGACTGGCCTCGAACTCACAGAGATCTGCCTGCCTCTGCCTCTTGAGTGCTGGGATTAAAGGAATGTGCCACCACCGCCCAGCCTCATCAGGTGTTTTACACAGGCACAGTAACAGTTTCACAGAGTTAAACAAATACAACATAAACAAAAGTAACACACCTTAAAATAATATTCCCCAACAGTCCTGTAACTCTCTTTGTATGCCAGGCTGGCCTCAAACTCACAGAGATCTACCTGCCTCTGCCTCCTGAGTGCTGGGAGAAAAGGCGTGCGCCACCACCGCCTGGCATAACTTTCTTTTTTAGCTACTAGTTCTTGAGACTTTTAGACAATGTATTTTAATCGTATTCACCCCTGTTTTCTTCGTTCTTTGGGAATTCTGGCTGGTAGCTCTCCTATCGGAAACCACGGTGGTCAGAGGCAGTGGACAAGCTTGCCGAGACTAAAAGAGAAGGAACATCAACTTACCCGCCGGATCTCACACCCAGGGAAGGTCTCCGCAGGAGGGAAGGAGACATGAAGACATTCTCAGATGTAAAAAAAATCGAGAATTTGTCACTAATAGGCTGGGCCTAAGGAGCCAAAGGAAGCTCTGGAAACTGAAAGGAAATCAGAGATTTGGGCCAGCAAGAGGGCTCAGTGGAGAAAGGAGCTTGCTGCTAAGCCTGACCACCTGAACTCTACCCCTGGTACCTACAGGGTGAGAACCAATTCCCCAAAGTTGTCCTCTTACTGACATGGTGGCACACACACACAGCTCCCCACCGGACCTCCACATCACACAAAACAAATAAATGTAAAATAAAACTGCTCTTAGAGAAGACATTTTACGATTCGAGGGAAGGAAAAAATAAAAGTTTTTTGAAAAGAAAAAAACAGTCTGCCAGGTATAGTGCCTCACACTGGGTAATCCTACACTCGGGGCCTGGGGCCGGAGGATTGGTCTGAGTTCAAAGCCAGTGTGAGCTACAGAGGGAGGCCTTGTTTTAAAGAAAGAGGTGGAGCCTGACTTAAGACCAGAGCATCTACCGTCTACCACGGCTCATTCGAGAAGCTTCTTCCTGCAGTGGATGGCAGCTGGAGACACAGAGCCGGTCAGCATGGAGAGAATAAGAGACCTCCCTGTAACATGAATCTTAAAAGATCTTATAATAAAAAAACCCAGAGCCAAATATTGGGGTGAAAGCTGAAAGATCAGAGAAGCAGAACAAGCCAGCCACAAGTTTTTACCTCTAGGAAATCCTCAGTCTCAAGAGCGAGGCATCCTGTTTACTCACATCCTATATACCTTTCTGTGCCCTGCCATCTTCCTTCCTTCCTAGTACTGGGGTTAAAGGCGTGTGTGCTTCTCGAATACTTGGTAGCAAAGGCATGAGATCTCAAGTGCTCGGATTAAAGGCGTGTGCTACCACGCCTGGCTCTGTTCCCAGTGTGGCCTTGAACTCACAGAGATCTGGCTGGATCTCTGCCTCCACAGCGATTGTGTTTTACAGACACAGAGGGAAGGGTGCACACATGAACTCACAATGATTGTGTTTTACAGACACAGCGGGGAGGGTGCACACGTGAACTCACAATGATTGTGTTTTACAGACACAGCGGGGAGGGTGCACACATGAACTCACAATGATTGTGTTTTACAGACACAGCGGGGAGGGTGCACACGTGAACTCACAATGATTGTGTTTTACAGACACAGCGGGGAGGGTGCACACGTGAACTCACAATGATTGTGTTTTATACACACAGCGGGGAGGGTGCGCATGTGAACTCACAATGATTGTGTTTTATACACACAGCGGGGAGGGTGCACACGTGAACTCACAATGATTGTGTTTTACAGACACAGCGGGGAGGGTGCACACATGAACTCACAATGATTGTGTTTTATACACACAGCGGGGAGGGTGCACACGTGAACTCACACATGCTCAAGACCTGTGGAAGCTCAAGCCAAGACCCCAGCGTGGAGGGAGAAGGTGGGCACAAAACTGCTCCACTGGCTGAGGAGCCCCTGCCAGAGGGAGAGTCAGTCTTCTTTAGTGAGGTGACCCCTAGAAGGTCAACCGCACTCCAGGGCGGGATCCACTCCCAGGCGTAGTTGGGCAGCACAAATCAGACTCCATAGGTTTAAAAGGAAACAGAAGAAGGGAGAAGAAGAGGAGGAAACGACTTGTTAAGGTTAGCTGGGTAGGGAGCTGAGGTAGACAGGGTGGGTCTGGGAGGAGTTGGGAGAGTGGGGGATATATATGATCAAATACACTATATGAAAATTCCAAAGGATTAATGAAAATTATTTTATTTTTAGAGTTTTTTTTTTTGATTTTTCGAGACAGGGTTTCTCTGTGTAGCTTTGTGCCTTTTCCTAGAACTCACTTGGTAGCCCAGGCTGGCCTCAAACTCACAGAGATCTGCCTGGCTTTGCCTCCCGTGTGCTGGGATTAAAGGCGTGCGCCACCATCGCCCAGCTAGAGATTTATTTTTATTATTTTAAATTATGTATAGATGTGTCTGTCTGAATTTGGATATGTGAATGTGAGTACAGGTCCCTGCGGCTCCTAAAATATTATTAAACATAAACAAACAAATGCTGTGGGATGTTCTGTATGTCAAATGTGTTGCTAATTAGTCAAGAAATAAAACACTGATTGGCCATTGGCTAGGCAGGAAGTGTAGGCGGGACAAGGAGGAAAATAAAGCTGGGAAGTGGAAGGCTGAGTCAGAGAGACACTGCCAGCCGCCACGATGAGAAACAGCATGTGAAGATGCCGGTAAGCCACGAGCCACATGGCAAGGTATAGATTTATAGAAATGGATTAATTTAAGCTGTAAGAACAGTTAGCAAGAAGCCTACCACGGCCATACAGTTTGTAAGCAATATAAGTCTCTGTGTTTACTTGGTTGGGTCTGACGGCTGTGGGACTGGCAGGTGTGAGAGATTTGTCCTGACTGTGGGCCAGGCAGGAAAACTCTAGCTACAAACAAAAGTGGGTAGAAACAACAGACTTGGGACGGAGAAAATGGCTTACTAGTTAAGACCACATATTGGTCTTCCAGTACATGACCCACATTCAGTTCATAACACCCTGTCAGGTGGTTCAAAACTGCTTGTAACTCCCGCTCCAGGGAATCGAATACCCTCTTCTGGACAAGGTAAAAAGAAAGAGAAATAGAGGGAACAAACATAAAACCAAAATCAAAGCCAGTTTTAAACCCTAACGCATTAGCAATTACACTAAGTACAAATGGCCTAAACTTACTAATTAAAACCCAGAGATTGGTAGAATGGATTTTGTTTGCTTGAGACAAGTTCTCTCTATGTAGCCTTGGCTGGTCTGGAACTTGCTTCATAGACCAGACTGGCCTCAGACTCAGAGAGATCCTCCTGCCTCTGCCTCTGAGTACTAGCACTGCTGTCTGTGCTCCCACATTGACTTTAAAAAAGGTCAGTTATTTTATGGGAATGTGTATATGCCTGAGAGCATGCCTATGCACCACGTGCATGGATGTGCCCATGCAAGACAGAAAAGGGCATCAGATCCCCAGCACTAGAGTTGTAGGTAGTCAGAGCCTCCTGACGTGGGTGCTGGGAACTGAACCTGGGCCTCTGCAACAGCAGCAAGTGCCCTCAATGGCTGAGTCATTTCTCCAGCCCCTGCAGAGTAGATTTTAAATTTTTATTACATTTTATTAATTTACTGTGTTTACGTATCATACATGTTTGTTTTATGCATGCATTGTGTGTGTGTGTGTGTGTGTGTGTGTGTGTGTGTGTGTGTGTGTGTGTGAGTGAGTGTTTTATGCATGTGTATCTCACGTGTTAAGTCAGAGGACAAGTTACAGAAATCAGTTCTCTCCTTCTACCTTATGACCAGAGGTCAGTTTCAGGCCATCTGATGGGGCAACAAGTGTCCTTACACACTGAGCCCTCTCCTAGCTTCCAGAGTAGACTTCCTTTTTCCTTCCTTCCTTTCCTTTCCTCCCCTGCCCTCTTTTAAAAAAATTTTAATTTTATTATTTTTTTTTATTTTTGAGACAGGGCTTCTCTGTGTAGTCCTAGCCATCTTAGAACTTGCTCTGTAGACCAGGCTGGTCTCGAACTCAGAAATTCATCTGCCTCTGCATCCCGAGTGCTGGGATTAAAGGTGTGCACCACCACCGCCCCAACCCTTTTCTTTTAGACAGGGTCTATGTAGCTCTGCCTGTCTTGGATCTCATCATGTAGACCAGGCTGACTCACAGAGATCTAATTGCCTCTGCCTCCCAAGTGCTGGAATTAAAGATGTGTGCCACCCTACCTGGCTTTATAGTAGACTTTTTAAATGACTCAAATGTAACTACAAGAAACCCACTTAAAGCTGGACATGGTGGCCCATATCTTTAATCCTTTAATCCTAGCACTATGGATGCAGAGGCAGGCAGATGTCCATGAGCTTGAGGCCAGCCTGATCTACATAATGAGTTCCTGACAGCCAGGAACACATAGAGAGACCCTGTCAAAAAAAGAAAGAAAGAAAGAAAGAAAGAAAGAAAGAAAGAAAGAAAGAAAGAAAGAAAGAAAGAAAGAAAGAAAGGAACCTACTTAAATACAGATATGCCTTAGTTTACAACCAAGAACTGGAGGGTGGATAGCCCAGAGACATAGGATAGAACCAAACATGACCAACAAAAAATAAAAAACAAAACAAAACAACAACAACAAAGCCCAATGAAATGGTTCCTAGCAATATTCTGCTGTATTCATAGATTGGTGCCTGGCCCAATGGTCATCAGAGAGGCTTCACCCAGCAACTGATGGAGCAGATGCAGAGACCCACAGCCCAACATTAGGTGGAGCTTGGGGAATCCTGTGGAGGAGGGAAGCCAGAGGGGTCGAAGAAACCATGAGAACACGGCTCACAGAATCAACTAAGCAGGGCTCCTTACAAGCTCGCAGAGATCGAAGGGATAATCAGGGAGCCTGTGTGGGGCTGTGCTAGGTCCCCTGCACATATGCTATGGTTGTGTAGTTTGGTCCTCCTGTGGGACTCCAAACAGTGGGAATGTGGGCTGTCTCTGACTCTGTCACCTGCTCTTGGAACCCTTTTCCTCCTACTGGGTTGCCTCGTCCAGCTTTGAGCCTGGTCTTATTGTAACTTGTTATGCCATGTTCTTTGATATTCCTGTGGATCTGGGGGAGAGGCGAGGTGGATGGGGAACTGGGAGAAATGGAGGGATAGGGGAAACTGTGGTTGGGATGTACTGTATGAGCGAATAATGATGATGATGATAATAATAATAATCAATAATCAATGATAATAAAAATGATAATAATAATGATGATAATAATAATAATCAATAATCAACAGATATGCCTCAGTTTACAACCACCATAAACTGAAAATATCACAATTTAAAAATACACCTACTAGACTAACTGCTGAACATTACAGCCTAGTAACGTGGTTCACTGCACAGACCAGCCTGTCTGCCCTGTGGTTGTGCTGCTAATTGTGGGAGAGTAATACTACATGTCAACAACCCAGGAAAAGATCAAATTTCAAGGCATGTGTGAGAGACAAAGCTACATTTTAAGTTTTAATTACTATGCCTGAGAGATCCATGAAACAAAATGCCTCTCATCTGCAAGCCCCTTGTCCAAGGACAGATAGTGCCAGAAATGCTGGAGGCTGTTGTTTGCGGGAGATAACAAGTCACATGTTCCCACTCCCCTAAATGAGTTTGTTTGACCCATCTGTGCTGATGTGCTTGATCACAGGTGGGTGGGAGGTATGTAGGCAGGAAATATGTCAGGATGTACACTTGCTCCTGATTGAACCTGATGGGAAACACTTAAGCTGCAAACTAGGATTCTAGGCCATTTCCGGGGAACCTGGGTATGGACCTGGCCAGAGCCCATCCACCTGGCCAGTGTTTAATTAAAGCTTGCTTAAAATTTGGCTTTAGGCGGGCGGTGGTGGCACACGCCTTTAATCCCAGCACTCGGGAGGCAGAGCCAGGTGGATCTCTGTGAGTTCGAGGCCAGCCTGGGCTACCAAGTGAGTTCCAGGAAAGGCTCAAAGCTACACAGAGAAACCCTGTCTCAAAAAACCAAAAAACCAAAAAAAAAAAAAAAATTGGCTTTAAATTGTGGTAGTGGTCTTATTCTTGACCGGTGGGATTTACAGTATGGTTTCTATGGAATGCAGGATAGTTTCATGCCACTAGAGAAAAAACATTGCAAATTTGGAACTGCCTGTACAGGAAAAATAGATGGGCTGAAAATAAAAGCATGGATGAAAATACACATACCCGGTGTCAGAGTTTTACTTCCTGGAGCTGAGATAAATACCCCAGCAAACACAGAATGACGGGAAAGGGCACTGTGGCTCACAGTTCCGGGGGGTCGTTATACCACAGTGAGGAAAACATGGAGACAGGAACAGGAAGTTGGCGGCTCACGCTGCATCTGTAGCCAGGAAACAGGAAGTGAGGTGAGACTCTACAGCCTTGAGGCCCGCCCCTAGTGACCCACTTCCTCCACCTCTTAAAGGATCCGTGACCTTCCAAATGGCCTCGCCAGCAGGGCACCACGCATTCAAACACACATGCCTGTGGGGATATTTGCCATCCAAACTATAACACCCTACAAAATGTAATCACAAGACATGGGTGTGGCTAGCTCTCGAGGAAGTACTAGGCCTAGAAGCAAGGAGATCACAGAGACAAGAGAGAGAGATCACACTGAGATGGAAGGGCTCAACCTCCAAGAAGACAGCAACTCTCAAGCCTGATAAGGTCAGCAAAAGTCAACAGGGAAAAAAATGAATAAATGTACAGTTGCAAAACCCTCTCTCAGGTCCTAGGACAATGACACACAACTGACCAGGGACAGCTGCAATCTCCCTGTTATTCAGCAAACATTCTGCCAGCCTCAGAATAACACTCTTTTCAAGGGCTTACAGAACAGTCATTGAGATAGGCTTATAGTGGACTGCGAGATGGCTCCACAGGCAGAGAGGTGTCTGTGGCCACGCTTGACAACCTAAGTTTGATCCCCGAGACCCACACTGTAGAAGGACGGAAGTGACTCCTGGGAGTTGCCTCCTGACCTCCGCATGTGCGGTGATCCAGGTCCCCAAGTAAACAAACACTTCTTTGCTTGATTGGTTGTGGGTTTTTTTGTTTTGTTTTGTTTTTCGAGACAGGGTTTCTCTGTGTAGCTCTGGTTGTTCTGGAACTCACTCTGTAGACCAGGCTGGCCTCGAACTCAGAGATCCATCTGCCTCTGCCTCCCAATAAATACATTTTGTTAGAAAAGGCTACATCCTAGCCTCAAGTAAGTCTGTCAATTTGGAAGAAATAGAACCATACAGGGCGTGTTCTCTGATGTAACAGACTCTAAGCAGGAAGCAATAGCAGAATATGCTTTCCCAAGACTTGGAAACTAAACACACTTCTAAATAATCTGTGGGTCAGAGAAATCTCAAAAAAACCCCATGCATTTGTCTTTTGTTTTGACTTTTTTTTTTAAAGTTCTTTTTTGGGCAGGGCCTCACTTGTTCTTAAAACTCTCTATGTAGACCAGGATGGCCTTCAACACAAAGAGATCTGCCTGCCTCTACCTCCCAAGTGCTACGATTAAAGGTGTTTGACACCAGCAAAATTAATTAATTATTATCATCATTGTGTGTGTGAGTGTGTATGTGAGTGTGTACGTGTGGTGCGCACGTGTGCCACAGTGCAAGTTCTCGACTTCCACATTTCTATAGGTTCCAGGGATTGAACCCAGGTCCTCAGGCTTGCACAGCAAGGGCTCTACCAGCTGAGCCAGCTGGTTGGCCCCTCAAAAGACATTTTAAAAACAGCGTGGAGAGAAAACAGAAGCGGACTGCAGGCTGCCCGGCGAAGCTCCGCACTTCCGGGGGGTGGGGTGGGGGTCCTAACGGAAGCATTGAGAGCTCTTCACCTAACGGTCCCACACCTGACTCGGGAAACACAAAATCTGAGCCGTCAGCCTAATTGCCCTTCTTAGGAAACAAGAAAAAAATGTTCAAAATAAAGTGAAACAAACAGAAGGACATAATCAATATAAAAGCAACAATCAATAAAAGTTTAAAATCTGCAAAATGGAGAAAAATCAATGAAATGCAAAGCTCTTTGGAAAAAAAGTAATAGTAGAAACATCCAGAAAGACTGGCGGAGGGCGTGAGAAAGAAGACACAGTTATTCACATCAAGGGTAGAGAGCAGACATCTCCAGGGCCCTGAAGACTTCGAAAGGGCAGGAATCTGGAGGGCCTGGAGAGATGGGGCAGCAGCTAAGACTGGCTGCTCTTGCAAAGGACCTGAGTTTGAGTCCTGGAACCCACATGGCAGCCATTTGTAACAATTTGTAACAATTTTGTCACAGCCATTTGTAACAATTCCAGAGGATCTGACTCCCTCTCTGACTTCCTTGGGCTCCCTCACACACTCAGGCATACACACACATATGCAATGAATGAATTAATTACTTAATTATCTTTTTACAAATTTTTTTTGTTTTTGTTTTTTTGAGACAGGGTTTCTCCATGTAGTTTTGGTGCCTTTCCTGGAACTTGCTCTGTAGACCAGACTGGCCTCGAACTCACAGAGATCCACCTACCTCTGCCTCCCAAGTGCTGGGATTAAAAGCATGCACCACCACCGCCCAGCAACTTTTTACATCTTTAAGAAAACTAGGAAGGTAGGAGACCTCCTCTACTGGATAAAGAGTATCTACTAAAAAATCTGTCACTTATTCTTGGTGCTGAAAGCCTGAAAGCCTTCTCCATAGAATGGGAAGTAAGGAGTCAGCTGCCAATGATCCGTTTTAGCTGTTTGATGTTGTTCCATGGTACCAGAGGTGGAATCTAGACCCTTGAACATGTTAGGTGAGTGTTCTACAACTGAGCTGTATCCTCAGCTTCTTGAACACGTTAGGTGAGCACTCTGCCACTGAGCTATATCCTCAGCCCCTTCTTCTGTTTTATTTTGAGACACGGTGTCATTAACTGGCCCAGGCAACTCACTCTATAGCCCAGCTTGCTCTCAAATTGGAGATTCCCCTGCCTCTGTCTCCTACAACTAGTGCTGGGAGTGCTTGCCACAGCAATACGGCAAGAAAAGGAGAGAAAATCCTTGCAGATCACAAAAGAAGAAACAAGAACGTTACTTTTCTTTTCTTGTGCAGAGGATACAATTGTACAGAAAAACAGTTACAGAAAGCCTTCCTCCATAACACCTTGGGTAACCCCGTCTGTAAGCCCAGCACTGAGGAGGCCAAGGCAAGAGGGTCTGCTCTGCTTGAGGCCAACCTGGGCTGCATACTAAGTCCCAGGCCAGGACCAACTACATAGAGAGACCATGGTAGAAAATAAACCAGGGCCAGCAAGATGGCTCAGTGGGTAAGGCCCACCAGTCTTGTAACCTGAGTTTGACTCCTGGAGTCCTTATAAAGATAGACAGAACCAGCTCCACAAACTTGTGAGATTCAGATACACACTGTGGCATGTATGTCCACACTCACACACATGTAATGATAACAAATTAAAATAAGACCTCCTGGGATTTATAAATGAACCCAGCAAGTATACAAGACACAACAAGACACAAGGTTAACACACAAAAGGTTTTTTTTTTTTGTTTGTTTGTTTTTTTTTTTTTTTCCGAGACAGAGCTTCTCTGTGTAGCTTTGGAGCCTATCCTGGAACTCACTCGTAGACCAGGCTGGCCTCGAACTCACAGAGATCCACCTGCCTCTGCCTCCCGAGTGCTGGGATTAAAGGTGTGCGCCACCACCGCCTGGCAAAAGCTCAGTTTTATGTCTATTTACTAGCAATGGCCGTGGAAACTAAGAATAAAGAACAGTGTCGGGCTAGTGACGCACTCAGCTGGTAAGGGTTCCCATTGCCAAGCCTGACAACCTGAGTCCAGTCCTCAGGACCACGTGGTAGAAGGAATGAACCAACTCCCAAAAGTTGCCTTCTGGAGCTGGAGAGATGGCTCAGTGGTTAAGAGCACTGGCTACTCTTGCAAAGGACATGGGTTTGATTCCCAGCAACCACAAGGCAGCTCATAACTGTCTGTAACTCCAGTTCCAAGGGATCCAGCTCCCTCTTGTGGCCTCCATGGGCACTGCTCACATGTGGTGCACATATAGTCATGCAGGCGAACATTCATACACATTAAAAAAACAGTTGTCACCAGGCATGGGTGGCGCACGCCTTTAATCCCAGCACTCAGGAGGCAGAGGCAGGCAGATCTCCGAGTTTGAGTCTAGCCTGGTCTACAGATCAAGTTTCAGGACAGCCAAGGCTACACAGAGAAACCCTGTCTCAAAAAACCAAATTTATATAACAATAAGAAAAAAGTTAAAAATATAGAACAATTATGCTCATGAACTTAAAAAGTCATAAAATAAACTTTCAGTTCTCCCTGAACTCTTATTATTATTTTTTTTTTAAGTTAGCTTCTCACTCCACAGCCCAGGTGTAAGGATTCGGTCCTTAATTATGTCATCAGCCTGCGACGGTGTCTCAGCTTAAAAAGTGGGTAGGCCCTCTGTGCATCTCTCTCTTTCCTTTCCTCTCCTTCCTTTCGTCTGTCCTCTCTCTCTCTCCCCCCATCTCTCCCCCCTTCTCTCCCAATAAAGCTCTAAAAAGGTAACCACAGCCGTGATTCTTTCCATCAGCACTTTCCTCTGCCGGCATGGACCCATTTGTAGCCCAGGCTGGCCTTTAACTTGTGGTGATCCTCTTACATCAATACCTGGCTCCCCAACTTTTTTTTTCCACCACTGCTGCCCACCTAGCTCCCCAAACTTTTAACATAGTGTCTATCCAAATCCAAGCAAGATGTTTGAATATCACAAACAGTATTATTTCAAAATTACATGGAAAAAAATCAAAGAAACTCCAATATTTAAAATTAAATTTGAAAACTGGCAGTGAAGTGGAAGGAGTCACCCTGCCAGCCACGGAGGCTGAGTGACAGGTAATGGTCACGAAGAGCCAGAGACAAGTATATCAGGCTGATGCTGTCCAGGAGCAAATGCTGACCAACAGGAAGAGCAGCCCTTCCGACACACAGAGGATGCTGGCGGGACGGGGCATCTATCACCCTGAGAAACCCAACCTTGAATGGAGCCTCCACCTATGGCATGAACTCTGCACGGACAGCAGAGCTTTATGGGACGGGTGGAAGTGGGTCTTATGATTTGAGGGTGAAATGTCCCCACAGGTTCCTTTGTTTGACCACTTGGTCCATAGCCCGAGATGCTGTGTGGGAAGGTGGTGTCACCGTGAGGAGGTGGAGCCTTACAGGAGGAAGTGGCCCCTGGAGGGGCGGGCCTTGAGGTCTATCCTCCACTCTGCTTCCTGACTTCTGCCTGTGCTTCTTGAGATGTGAGGAGATAGAGTCCCAGCCTCGGCCTCTTGTTACCATGGAGACGCCCTCGCCCCCCCCTCCTTTCCATCATGCTGGACTGTGCTCTCTCAAACTGTGAGCCAGAAAAAAAACGCCTTTCCTCCTTTGAAAGTTGCTTCTTGTCAAGTATTTGGTTGCAGCAATAAGGAAAGTAAGCACCTGCTGTTTCTAGATAGCCTAGGCTGGCCTCCACCTTGCAGCGGCCCTTCTGTCTGCCTCCCAAGTGCTGGAATGATGTCATGCACCACCACATCTGGCAATGGATGGCAGACTTAAGTACAAAATGTAAAGTTGTAAGTCTTCCAGGAGAGTCAGAGAGACAGAGAGAACGTACATGAGGGAAAAAGTTCTTAGAGTGAACTCCAAAGAAACATAGAAAAAAAATCCAAAAATTGAACACCATCAAAATTTGAAAATTTGGGATAGAGAGACAGTCAATAGCCAGAGCGCTGGCTGCTCCTTCAGAAGACTAAGTTCAGTTCCCAGCACCCACATGGCAGTTCCCAACTCCTCATAACTCCAGTTCCAAGAGATCCAACACCCTCTTCTGGCCTCCATGGGGACCCACACACATACACATAAATAAAGGTAAATCTTTGTTCAAAAAAAATTCACTCTGCTAAAAATCCAGTTAAGAGGAGTGCAAAGATGTCACAGACAAGGATAGAACGTTGTTGTCCCTCAGTGGATGAAAGGAATTGCCTGCAAGACCCCTCAGATGGCAGAAATCCTTGGAAGCTCAAGTCCCTTGAATACCTGGCAGGTACGAGCACAGAACCCCTACACGTCCTCTGTGCCTTCTGGGTGCCTCACCACACCCCACAAAAGCGAACATTGTGTGAATAATTGTTATGTTTTGTTGTTTAGAGGAATAAAGACAAGAAAAAACGTCTTTACATGTTCAGCACAGTTTCCTCAAACATCTTCAATTTACAATCAGTTGACTCCAGGATGCAGAAGTCCAGGAAATCAAGAGTCAACCACTCTTGTCAATCATTGAAGATGTCATTGACCCAAGAACTAGAATCCAGGTGACAGGATCAATTGTCATAACTCATAGCAGTCCTATTAGAAAATGGCCAAAACAGGACTGGGGAGATAACTCAGTGGTTAAGAGAATCGACTGCTCTTGCAAGGACTTGGATTTGATTCCCAGCACCAGTATGGTGGCTCACAGACATCTGTTACTCCAGTCCCAGGGGATCTGATGTCCCTCTCCTGGCATCCTTGGGTACTGCATACATGTAGTGCAGAGATATATGCAGGCAAAACACCCATACACATAAAATAAAATTAAAGTAATAAAAATGGACATGTGCGTGAAGAAATGTTTCACCAATGAAGATTCATGCATGGCAAGTAGACACAGAATACGCGTTTAGTCATCCACTGGGAGAACTCAAGCAGAGGCCAAGATTAGGCGTGGCTGCCTGCCTATGGAACTGCTCAAATAAAGCCAACAAACAGCAGCAACAGCATGAGAAAGAGGAGCAACACTCATTGTGGGTGAGGATGCAGAGAAACTGGGTCACGTGTGCAGTGGGAATGGGAAACTGTCCATGTGTGCTGGAAGACTGTTTGGTAGGTTCTGAAAAAGAAAGCAAACAACTATCATGTGACCCAGGGATGGGTCCATAGATACTACCCTGCATCCCCTACCATGTGATCCAGGGATCACCCCTAGACACTACCCTACATTTCCTACCATGTGACTAAACAACCCAGCCTCTAGACAGCCATCCTACATCCCCAGGCTCAGGTGTTATCTCAATATGAAAAGCATTTGCCACACAAGCATGAGGACATGAGTTTGGATCCCCAGGGTCCATGGAAAACTGGACACAGTAGCATGTATTGGTAATCCCAGTGCTCCTCTGAGGTGGGAAGTGGAGGCAAGAGAATCACTGGAAGCTTGCAAGATAGCTGCCCTGGAATACCTGTGGTAAACAACAAGAGTCCCTGTCTTAAACAGGGTGGAAAGCAAAAACTCACAACCGAAAGTGTCTTCTAACCTACACACACACACACACACACACACACACACACACACACAAATATAAAAGAAAACCTATATCCCCAGTTAAAAAAACAAACAAACAAACAAGAAACAACTTTAATGTATACAAGAAACTTTATTTGTAATAACCTAAACTGGAAGCAACCCAAATGTCCTTCAGTGGGTGAGTAGTTAAACATGAACATTCCCCTCAGAGACGAAATACAACACTGGAGCCTCCCTTACGGTACACATATTTTCATGAAAAAGATTCCCTATTTAAAAAAAAAAATCTCTGAAAACAATCATGATCATTACCTTTGTTCTTTTTTTTTTTTTTGGGTTTTTCGAGACAGGGTTTCTCTGTGTAGCTTTGCACCTTTTCCTGGAACTCACTTGGTAGCCCAGGCTGGCCTCGAACTCACAGAGATCTGCCTGGCTCTGCCTCCCGAGTGCTGGGATTAAAGGCGTGCGCCACCACCGCCCGGCTTACCTTTGTTCTTACAGGATATTTTTGTTGGGTATAAAATCCTTTGTTCTTACAGGATATTTTTGCTGGGTATAAAAATCCTTGGGCTGAAGTATTTTTCTTTTTCTTCTTCTTTTATGACTTTCACATTTAAAATAACTTCAGATTCTCAGCTTCAGAAATTGTACAGAAAGGCTGACTGCAGTGGTCTCTACCTGTAATCCCAGCTAGACTGAGGCAAGAGCACCACCATGAATTCCAGGCTAGACTAGGCTGCATAGTGAGAGCCTACCTAAAGACATAACTGAAAGGGAAGAGAGGCAAAGTGCTTGCCTAGAGTATCCAAGACCCTGGGTTCAATTCACAGCCCTGGGGAAAAACATGAAAGTCCCTCAGGGATCTCCTCTGGTGTCACCTCCCTAATGAAGGACAAAGCATGTCTCCTTCACCCATTTTCAGGGATACAGGACTTGCGTTATGTATGCAAGTGGTGCTCAATTAAGGTCTGTCAAACTGTTCTGGTTCCAGATCAGCCTACACAGTCCATGGGCTGTGATGGCTTCTGTCGCAGCTCCTCATGGAAGTCTGACTGGGATACTGGTTGAATTCATCCACTTGATAAGGTGTTACTCAAACATCTACTAGGTGCCTTGAAGCATCAGCAATCACCCCAAATCCTGTCTGATCCTGTCTGCTGAAAGTACAGACGGGTGAGGAAGGAGAAGACAACAGTGACCAGCATAAAAAAATAAATTACAGTCGGGCGGTGGTGGAGCATGACTTTAATCCCAGCACTTGGGAAGCAGAGGCAGGCAGATTTGTGAGTTCGAGGCTAGCCTGGTCTGCAGAGTGAGTTCCAGGACAGCCAGAGCTGTTACACAGAGAAACCCTGTCTTGAAAAAACAAAAATAAAATAAAAAATAAATTACAATCAAGCATCATGGCACACACCTGTCATCCTAGCACTTGGGAGGCAGAAGCAGGGGGATTGGGAGTTTGAGGCCAGCCTGTGCTACATAAGACTCTGTTAAAAAAAAAAAAAAAGAAAGAAAGAAAGAAAGAGGAAAAAAGAAAAGAACAGAACTGAACAGAAGCCAAGCAAAGGCAAAGCTAAATTACAAAGTGCCTGTGGGAGATCTGCCTGTGGAGGGTGGGGGTGCAGGGCGGGCAGGAGGCTTAAGGAGACACATCAGCAAGGTGCCTTTGATCTTTGAACTTTGACGGGAGCAGAGGAGGGCAGGAAGGTTCCAGACCATCGTAGAGGGGGAGTGTCCCCAGGCCACCCAGTCTCAGGGAGGCCACAGCGAGTGAGTTACTGGGCCTTAAATGCTGGATGTTGGCTGTCCCTCATTCTCCAGACCTGCAGGAGACTGGGCCCTCTCTGCACAAAGAGGCAGCAGCGGGCGGCAAGAATTGGGCAGGACTTATGGCCAATGTGGTGGGTGGTCAGGAAGGCCTCACGGCCCTTGGCCCACCTCACACCAGGACCTATTAGCTTCGCCCATTGTCAGTAACAAACAACCCAGGCAGTTTTTGGAAAGAGCTGTCTTGGTTACCTGCATTGTAATGCTCCCTGGGGCTCCCTGTGGGCCATGATCTCTCGAGGACTTCCAGTGCATAAGTGCCCCTCATCTCGACACCTCCCTTATCCCTCGCCAGTGGGTCTCCGTCCCTCCTGAGAGCCCTCCCAATGCATCTCCAGCCAGGTCTGGACCTCTTCAGCTGGCCCTAGCAAACCTCACGCAGGATCCTGGGCTCCCAGGTACTTGATATTCCACACGAAGCCGCGCAGCCCCGGAGCCTCTTCACTGTTGGATGCCCGCCGGACTCGGGATTAGAAGCTGCGCAGCGCAGCACAGCACGTGGGGAGCGAGGGGATTTTATTTAGCGTTTAGGATTTATTCGTATATGTGCTGGGAGGGGGAGACAAATACGTATTTAAATCAAGTAAGTTAATCCACAGGGTTCAGGCTGACACTACCATGGAAAGGGTGTTTGCATATTAATCTCTTAACTTAAGGAGAGAAGTGTGGGAGAAACAGCCTGGAATCCGCGAGGCCGGAGACAGCCAGGTGGTGATGGGGTAGCCTGCCCCATCTCCCCTCCCACACACCTGCGGCTGCGGACTGGCAAAGGTTAGCAGGGCTGCTCCTGGGTGGACCCTGAACCTCCCAGGGCCCCTGCCGCCAGAGCTGTGAGATTTGACAGGCGTTCAGCACAAATGTGGCTTTCTCAAGCTCAGAGAAGTCCAGAGCGAGGGATGGGGGCGGGGTAGGGGTGTCTGCCGCCTCCCTACCAGGAACCAGCCAGCAGGAGATAAGGGCTCAGCCTGAGGACAGTCCCTGTGGGCTGAGGGACCCGGGGAAGGGGCTCTTGAGGACAGCACTGTCTGAAGGATGTCAGAGACACAGCAGCGGCTTGGGAGCAGAAGCGGGGGAGGGAGCCAGGGCAGGGCTTGGAGGAGTTTCGAGGGGGGGGGGGACACAGGTCAGTTAGAGGCCACAGCACTGTCAGGGAAGAACAGAGGTGTTGGAGGGAGCCTCTGGTCTGGGGGAGGGGGCCCCACAGACAGCAGACCGCTTTGGCCCCAGAGCCTGGAGGGACTTTTGAGTTTTATTCCAAGCACATGTGAGGGACAGGGATGTCAGCCTATGCAGTCACCTTTTCAAGCAAGGACAGCCACTCTTCCCCCGGCAGGTGATGACCTTGAAATATTCCACCCACAGAGTGCAGCCCCACCTCTTCATCACACACCAGCATATGCATGTGACACATACATGTATGTGTGATCCACCCCACACAAAACACCAACACATGCATGCAACACATGCACACAAACACATGCACGAAATATATGTACATGTACATATACACATAATACACAACACACCCAACAGATACACACGCATATGTATAACACACTCACACATACCCCCATGTATCACACACACACACACACACACACACACACACACGCACGCACACACATACACACACACACACACACACACACACACACACACACACACACACACACACACATACAGAGCAGCAGCAGCCTGGAGACAGGAGGGAAAGGTCAGAGGCCCAGGCCTGAGAAAGGCTCCCTCTTCTCTTTGGAGGAGCCACAAGTCTCAAGGGTACAGAAGTCCAGTAGCTGGCACTTCCTGGGGCATTGGGGTGCCTTGGTTCACATAGTCCCTTTTTAGAGACAGAATTCAAAAGGGCCAGAGAGAGGAGTTTACAGATGCAGGCATTGGCTTCCATCCCCAACACGGCCAAGAAAATGAAAGACATGTGTCCCCAGTCACAAAGGTAAGAAACCAGCTCCTGCCTGACCTCCCAGCCTGTGGCCAACTCAATGTCGACCGCCTCTCTGCCCTGTCTGTTCAGGCTCAAATCTCATGAACGCCCCTCTCCTCTGTTCGGGATTCCCAGGCCGGGTGGGGGCTTCTCCCTGCACCGAAGGCAGAGGGAGCCGGCTGAGTTGGGAGCTGAGCTGATACAGGGTTGAGGAGGTAACTGTACCTTGCTGCAAACTTGAGCTCTCCACTCAAAGAATGGAGAGAGCATCCTGAAGGTTCCTGTTTCCGTCTGAAGGAGGCTCCGTCACAGCCTGGGGGAAGGACCTGTGTGTAGCTGTCTGTGACCAGGTGCACCTGCTCTGAGTCCCAGTGACCGTGGAAGAACACCTTGCCCACACTAGTGCTGGGAGAGGTGACCTGTATGAAGTCGGAGTGAGGCCACAGTCCTGGTGTCCTTTGTGTTGCTATGATAAAGTACTCTGACCGAAGTCGACTAAGGGGAGGGAAAGGTTTGTTCAGCTTACAGTTCCAGATCTCTGTCCATCATCGAGAAGGTCAAAGCAGGAACTAATTAGAGGCAGGAACGAAGGCAGGCCCACTTACTGTTCCACAGAGCAGTTCCTCTGACTAAGAAACTCCCTTTACAGACAAAGAACTACAGCAGGAACCATGGAGGATGCTGCTAACTGGCTCTCAGCCTGGCTTATACTCAGCCAGCTTCCTTATACTTATAGGATCTAGGGATGGTGCCGCCCATAGTGGGCTGGACCCTCCTACATTAATAATCAAGAGAGTGTTCCACAGACATGCTCACAGGTCAGTCTGATGTAGAAATTCCTCAGCTGAGGCTCTCCTCTCAGATGACCCCAGGAGCTGTCAGGTTAACAGTTAAAGTTGAGTCAGTCACTTCTCACAGGACTCTGTGATGTGACACCCAGCTCAGAACCCACTGGCTTCTCAGAGATGGGGGCGGCCATGTTGCACCCCACCTGGCTGGGACAGGACCCCTTCACTTCTGCCCGCAGGCACTTTCTTCCTAGTGAAAGCCTGCCGTAAGGTTTTCTACTGTGGGTCTAGTGTGTATACCTCAGTGGCTTGCCCAGATAAGCTTCCAGCCTGCAGGGGCTTGTAGGCTACTGGTTAAGCCTATCTTATGAGGAAGCCAAAAGGGCAGGGGCTGCCAAGGCTGCCAGATGAATTACAAAATACCAAGTTTCATTGGAATTAGAGATTCTCAACACAATTCTGAGTATAAGCATCCCCCACTCAGTATGTGAGATTTATCCACTCCCACCCATCACTCGAGGTTTCTCTGAAATTCACACTTAACAAGGTATGTTTGCTTTCTTGTTTGATTGGGTTTGCCTTGGCTACGATCCTCCCGCCTCAGCCTCCCAAGGGTTGGGATTACAGGCTTGTGCCACCACATTGGACTTGGAACTTTGGTTTTTACTGGTAGTCTGGTAACTGTATGGAGTAGGTGTATGTACCTAGCACCTTCTATAGAAGTCCCTAAACTGAGGCCCATGCCCAGAGGATGATAGATCACTTAGGGTTGTCTCAGGATTATCTTGGGAAGGCTCTCTCTCTCTCTCTCTCTCTCTCTCTCTCTCTCTCTCGTGTGTGTGTGTGTGTGTGTGTGTGTGTGTGTGTACATGTTTATATGGGTATATGCACATTTTTGTAGGGGTCAGAGGTCAAGATCAGGCCTCTTCCTCCTCCACATCATGTTCCACCTTATGTTTTGAGACAGCTTCTCACTGAACCTGGAGCTCATGGGCTCTGCTGAACTAGCCAGCCAGTGACCTCTAGTGACCTGCCTGTCTGGGCCCTTGCAGAGCTAAAGTTATGCAAACTGCCTGTGGTTGTTTGAAAGAAAATGACCCCCAAAAGGAGTGGCACTATTAGGAGGTGTGGCTTTGTTGGGGTAGATATGACCTTGTTGGAGGAAATGTGTCACTGTGGAGGTGGTCACATGTATGCTCAAACTTTGCCCAGTGTCTCAGTTCACTTCCTATTGCCTACTGATCAAGATGTAGGACTCTCAGCAACTTCTCCAGCACCATGTCTGCCTGCACGCCACCATGTCCCACCATGATGATAATGGACTAAACCTCTGAAACTGTAAGCAGCCACCTCAATTAAATATTTCCTTTATAAGAGTTGCCATGGTCATGGTGTCTCCTCACAGTCACAGAAACCCTAGCTAAGATATGCCAAACCCGACTTGTCATAAGCTTGCTGTCTCCTCAGCCCCGACAAGATGCTCAGATCTGAAGCATGGGAAGGAAGAAAAAACGGATGTTACACCCTGTGAGAGAGAAGGATTGGGCAAGAGACAGGGCGGGGCGGGCACAGAGTCCCTAACATTGAAGGGGAGGGCACTGGCTAGGGCGGGGGTGGGGGGAGAATAGGGCTTCACAGAGGAGTAGATTTCAGCCTGGCTCTGAACACCGCAAGACAGCTAGGAGAAATGAGGTGACCCAGAGCACCCCAATTTGGGAAGAAAATGGCTTCTTTTTCCTGGCAACCCAGACAATACCCCCTGAGCTCTGTGCCCTGCTCCCCTGACAAGGGGTTTTGTTAAATGAGGAGACACACATTTCTGAGGAAAAACCAGGCTGCAAAGAGAGGCCGTGATGCCGGCCACTGAACTGGACCCTTTGGCTGTGCATTTGCCTGGTGCTCCACACGAGCAGGATAAATGCAGCCACTCTTTTCACATCTGCAGACAAACCCGACAGAAGCAGACATTCTCCCTTGCTTTGGTCTGAATGGATGGGGACTCCCAAACTCCTCTGGCAATTCAGTCTCCAGGTGTTGTAAGAAGGTGGAACCTAGGGTGTTTAGAGGTGGAGACACAGTTAATATTCAACAAGCCAGGAGGAAGGAAAGCCTGGTGCCTTTTCAAGGAAAGAGAACAGACACACAAACACACTCACACTCTTTACCTCTCACCAAAGGACACTGAACTAACTACCTTGGGACTCTGCCCCGATGCAGTCCTTTGAGCTTGCTCCTCCAGAACCTGAACAAAAACAAAAGCCCACCTCTTCTTTATAAAGCTGTCTGCCTCTGGTAGTCCATTACAGTAAAACAAACGAAAAGACTTGCATTATTTATTTATTTATTTATTTATTTAGGATACTTCATTGAATTAGTGAATGAACTAATGAATGAGTGGATGAGGCTATTAAGAATCCATCCAGAGCCGGGCGGTGGTGGCTCACGCCTTTAATCCCAGCACCCGGGAGACAGAGCCAGGCGGATCTCTGTGAGTTCGAGGCCAGCCTGGGCTACCAAGTGAGTTCCAGGAAAGGCGCAAAGCTACACAGAGAAACCCTGTCTCGAAAAACCAAAAAAAAAAAAAATCCATCCAGAAACTGTTGGCTCCACACCGAGAGGTTCATAAAGCAAGGAGGAAACTCAACATTTCCTGGTCCTGTGGGAGGCACCACCCTTGCCCATGATCACTGGAGATCACGAGATCACGGTGCCTCTGCTGCCTGCCCCCTCCAGAGTCTGCCTGGCCCCTTCCTGAGCGCAGTAGGAGTGATCAGCTTGACACTCCAGCCCAGGGGAGTCTGAGGAGGGCGAGACATCTTCTGAGGCAAACAGATGCTGGGGTTCGCAGTGCGTCCCAGGGCAAGCAGCTTGCCCTCGCCAGCCTGACCTTCTCATCTAACACAGGAAGGCGGGTTGCAGCCAACAGTGAACAGCATCCATTTGCTCACAAAGGTTTCTGGAGAATGCCCCCTAGCAGACACCCCAGCCGATGTGTGGGTGGCGTCACAGAGAGAATGTCTTGGGATTCCCGGCTCACGTGTTCCCACAGATTTGGTCAGGTGGAAAGCAGCACCCTGTAAGAAAACCCCAGAGAGTGCTCAGGGGGGCTCCGCAGAAGAGGGGGCCATGGGCTGGGAGTGTGTTTGGTGTGGTAGAATGCTTGCCCATGCTGCACAAGACTCATGTTCCATTCCCACTTCAGCGAAAACTGGAAATGCTGGAATGTACCGGTCATGCCAGCACTCAGGAGGATCGGAAGTTCAAGGTCATCTTTGGTTAACGCATCAAGTTCTAGGTTAGCCTGGGCTATGTGAGACTGTCCTCCACCATCACCGCTGCACACTCACATCTGCCCACACCCTTCCCTTCTAAGCAAGACTCACCATCCCCTGAACTTCCTGGTTACACGAGTTTGGTAGGTAGAGATCACTTGTGTTCTGTGAGCCTCACCTTCCTGACCGACAGCGTTAGTGTCACATCAGTCCCCCATGGTACAGTGGGGATGGGCACTTAAGTGTGTAAAGACACACTTAGCCCCAGCCACAGGCTCACAGGGGTCACCCTGATGTTCGTGCTGTACTCAGATGTGGATCTTTCAAGCTGCCGCACCTGGCCTGGACCGGTGGCGGACAAAAGATCCCCTCCACGGCCTCCTACCCATCCTGTTACTGGATTCATAATTTTTTTTCCACCTAATAAACTATCCAGACATGAGCTTTATGTGGCCACAGTCAAGAGGAAAACTGAATCTCAAGCCATAAATGGAAGGTAAAAGAAATAAATTGCAGTTAAAATAAACATGTTATTCAAGTCTCTTGAGTTGTTGTTGCCCACGACAGTTTTTGATAGGATGAGCTGGGGAGGTACACCTCCATACCTCAGGGAGCCCGAGGACTGAGGGGAAATGGACAACCCTTCTGAGGGTGTGAGTCTGAGGGACTCCTAAAGTCCCTGGCCACACTGAGGGAACTTTGATCACATAGGAGCACCCCCAGGCTGGGACCAGACTCATTACCTCCCAGCCACGAGGCGGCATGACAGATACGGATGTTTAAACCCTGGGGAACGCGGCCTGGCCCACGGACTCTTCAGCCTTCTGCTCCTGGCACGATTGTCTGTTCTCTGTAAGTGCTCATACTTTTCCCAAGGCTCCCCACCTGCCACACCACAGCCAATCCTGCCCACCTCCACCAGCCCGCAGTGACCTCACTTATGACTGCAGTGTTCCCAAGCAACGTTCAGGGATGGTGCTCCCAGAGCCTAGCACAAGGCACTGAGGAGGGAGATGAGGGCCACACCCAATGCCCCCAACCCATCCTCCTGGCTGGTGAGGTGGCTGGCAGGATGGGGGTGGGGAATTATTGGCGCTCGCCACCCAGCCTGAAGACCTGAGCTTGATTCCAGGAACCCACATGGTGGAAGGAGAGAATTGATTCCTACAGGTTGTCTTCAAACTCCACACACTCATGCACAATAAACAAATAAAATAAGATGCCTTCACAGAGCAGCTGAGTCAGATCCAGTCAGCCCCCATGCTATGCAATTTCTTTATTTAAAATGCAATCATTTCACTCAGAAAGGAATGTGTGAAATAAAACAGGCGGGCTCAAAGAAGAGAGCGGCTTACTGGGGATCCGGATGGTCCCTGAGGACCCTCTCAGACAGGCCAGCTGGGATGAAGTGCAGATTCCCCATCACAAAGACCTGCAAGCCTGTCCTGAATCACCACACAGTGGTCCTCCCACCCTCGGCCAGCAGGCTATACCATGGGCACAGACACACAGGCTGGTGGCATGTGTTGTGTATCCCACAGGGCAGTGAGTCTGTTTACATGGGCCCCAGACTGGCCATGACCCGTTGAGCCCATCCTTGGACTATCATCCTTGGGGGTCAGGCAAGCAGTGTGGACATGCTGATCAGACCCAGGGTTCTCAGATCCCCCCACCCAGAGTGTAATGAACCCTAGGTGGGGAGAAGGTGGCTTACAGTTAGGGGTCCCATATCAGCCTGGCAGAGGGTCTCACAGGATCTCACCAGAAGGTGAAATAGGAGACAAGGCCACCCCTTTACAGTCCAGAGCAGGGCCTGGCCAACTGCCCAGGCAGCCTCAGGCATGCGTGTAGATCCCCTCACCACACACATTGCATAAGGTCCTAGCATCTTACCCCCAGGAGACTTGGAGTGAGGGAGTAGGAGAAGAGGGGGTTGGCTAGAGCAGGTCCCTACCCCATGTGGCTTCCTTGATTCCTTGGTCTGAGACCCCAGGCCACAAACAGGCGAAAGAAACAAGACCACCCCATCCCCACCCCAATCCCCCATGTCCTGCTCCCAAAGGGCTCTCAGAGCCTGAAAAACAAAGTGATCAGCAGGAAACACAGATGGACAGATGGACTCAGAAGGACTTTTTCCACAATGTGAAGCCCTGGCACTAACAGGAGCCAGGGAAGGGAGCAGGGAGCTGGTGTAGGACACCCAAACTCTGGGGTCAGGGGAAGGAGCAGGGAGCTGGTGTAGGACACCCAAATTCTGGGGTCAGCGACAGGGAGCTGGTGTAGGACATCCAGACTCTGGGGTCAGGGGAAGGGGACAGGGAGCTGGTGTAGGACATCCAGACTCTGGGGTCAGGGGAAGGAGCAGGGAGCTGGTGTAGGACACCCAGACTCTGGGGCCAGGGGAAGGAGCTGGTGTAGGACATCCAGACTCTGGGGTCAGGGGAAGGGGACAGGGAGCTGGTGTAGGACACCCAGACTCTGGGGTCAGGGACAGGGAGCTGGTGTAGGACATCCAGACTCTGGGGTCAGGGGAAGGGGACAGGGAGCTGGTGTAGGACACCCAGACCCTGGGGTCAGGGGAAGGAGCAGGGAGCTGGTGTAGGACACCCAGACTCTGGGGTCAGGGACAGGGAGCTGGTGTAGGACACCCAGACCCCGGGGTCAGGGACAGGGAGCTGATATAGGACATCCAGACTGGGGCCAGGCTCGGCTCTCTCTTTCCCAGAGTCTCTGCACTGAGGGCCTGATCCAGCAGTCACCAAGCATAGGTTTTCCATGACTCTGTTGACAGTGTTCAGTGCCCAGGCACTAACCTGGGATATGTGCTGCCCATGGCCACTAGTGAACACTGTGGGCACATGAGTATGCCAGGAGTCACACACACACACACACACACACACACACACACACACACACACACACACCAGACATTCTTTTCTTCTTTTGAAGAAAGAGTCTCACATAGTCTAGGTTAGCCTTAAACTCACTATGTAGCTGAAGATAGCCCTGGTTTGTTTGTTTTGTGTGTGCCTCTTTGACCCACTGTATAACCCTGGGTGAATGTCTAGACCTCTCTGGGTCTGCTTTCCCTTCTGTAAGAGAGGACAATTCAGGATGCCTTTAAGCCCAGCACTCAGGAGGCAGAGGCAAGCAGATCTCTGTGAGTTCCAGGCCAGCCTGGTCTACACTGGCCTGGAAGCCACAGCTGTCAGGATCACTCCTGGCAGAAGACCCACTGTCTCCCTGGGTCCCCCCAATACACCCCATGCAGGTGTGTAACACGTAATATAGTAGTCCTGCTGGGGCGGAGTGCGAAGGTGCTGATGATGGGTGGTGTCGGGGTGCAGGTGCTGATGGGTGGTGTCGGGGTGCAGGTGCTGATGGGTGGTGTCGGGGTGAACAGGCATGACCTGATGTCTTCACCCCTCAACTCTCTAATAATTAACCATAGTGTTTGCAGAGGGGACCAGCAGGAGCATGCGTGGCCCAGAGGCAGCCATAACGCTGAAGGCCTGTGGGTGATGGCTCCCGCTTGTCTTGCAAGGAAAACGTGCAGAGTCTCCTGTCTGCAGCAATTGCTGCTGCTTATGTAACCATGGGAATCTCACAAACTTCAGAAGCTTCATTTTCTGAGCCTAAGGAGCCTCCTCCTCCTCTAGGAGGTAAGGTTCCAATTCAGGGGACAGCTGCAGGCAGCAGGGCTGGGTGGGGTCAGAACAAAGCCATGAGAGCAGCACCTACAGTCGCAGGCCATGGACTCTTGGCAGCTGGGTCACCCACCAGGTTATTGGCACTGAGAGGATTTTCCCAGAGAGAACATGGAAGCTGCCAGGGGTCTAGCAGGGCCAGGGGTCTAGACTTAGCCCTGCCCCACCACATGACCTTTCCAGAGGTGTTGACTCAAGTGGGCTGACAGGATGTTGGAAGAGAGAAGAGCCTATGACCGTCTGGACTCCTCAGAGGAGCTGGGTTTGAATCCAGGGCCACTTCTCCCAGCCTGGACCAGTGTCTGCACCTTCCCTGAGCAGAGTGAGGAGTCTGAGGGGGCTGCTCCGGGTCACCTGCTCCGCCACCTGGGCTTCCTGGGACGGGGTTGGCCAGAAGAGGGTTCCGGTCAGGCTGAGGGCGGGGCCTCTGCGCTCCAGTGTCAGGGGAGGAGGAGGAGGAGAGGAATCTGACAGGGGCCAGGACAGCATGAGAAGATTCTGCAGGAATAGAGCCTGTCAGTCCCTGGGGCACCTGAGCTCCACCAACACACACACACACACACACACACATACACAGCCTGTCATTCCCTGGGGCACCTGACCTCCACCAACATACACAAACGCACACACACAAACACACACATACACACACACATACATACACACCCCACACATACACATAGCCTGTCAGTCCCTGGGGCACCTGAGCTCCACCAACACACACACACACACACACACACACACACACACACACACACACACACCCCACACATACACACAGCCTGTCAGTCCCTGGAGCCCCTGACTTCTACCAAAACAAACACACACACAAACACACACACACACACACACACACACACACACACATACACACACGCACACACCCCACACATACACACAGCCTGTCAGTCCCTGGAGCCCCTGACTTCTACCAAAACAAACACAAACACACACACACACACACACACACACACACACACACACACGCACGCACGTGCACGCACACACACGTACACACACACACGTACACCCCAGAAGCGCTGCAACAGGAACCACCCGCCCCGAGGCTGTACACCTGGAAGGTGGAGGCAGCCAGGTGCAGGCACAGGAGGCCGGGACAGGCAGGGTCGGGCTCCAGAGCAGGGTGGGGAGTGCCAAGGCTGCAGTCACTCATCTATGACGTACCCATCAAATACAGGCTGGCCTAAGTGCCAGTCACCACACCAGGGGAGATGATAAGACCAGACACAGCACAGCCCTGAAATGGGCTCAGCCAGGTAATGGGAGGGGGGCTGCAGTGGGGATCGATCTTCCTCTCTACCAGGGACAAGCTAGGGGGTTCCCAAGAGGCAAGAGCTGCCATCTTTTTAAAACTACTCTGTATGTTTCTTTTGTGTGTGTGTCAGATACAGGATGTGTGTACGTGTGTGCACGTGCCACAATGTGTATGTGTAGGTCAGAGGACTGCTCTGGGAGTTTTGCCTGAGGAAAACAAGACCGTGATGATTCCACTTACCCTGCAAGGAACAGGTCAGGGGTCAGCAGGTGGCAAGGACTCAGTCTGGAGCCTCACGTTAGACAGCCAGAGCCCTGTCTTGGGAAGGGCTGGGGCGTCTGTGGGCTGTGTGGCCAAGGTTGGGGTACTCAGTTTCAGGGATTGAAAGTCTTCCAGACACAAGGCAAGCAGGGCAAAAGAGGGTGAGGCCCTCCCTGTGGCGATGCCAGGTGAACAGGAGGAAGGAGAAGCCGCTCTGAGAAGCTAGCTTCGAGGGTCTTGATGAATTGGCTGGTGCTGACACCCCCCTAAGAGCTGTTTGGGTGGAATGGCCAGGGCGGGAGTGGAGGGGGACAGTGGGCAGAGAGTTCTCCCGGTGGGGTGGCCAGAAACGTGGGCTGAGCTGGGAGTGACTGTGGAGTCTAGGGGTGATGCTGTAGCCTGTTTGCTGTGTGCAGTGACCCAGGGAGGGGCCTGCTCGCGGGAAGTGAGGCTGTGCTGAAGGCTTAGGAGGGGTCCAAGGAGCTGGCCAGGTCCCATTGCACAGAGGGGACATCCATTGTCTCCTGCTTGTCTGTTGGCGGGTACTTGGACGTTTCTAACTTAAGGTCCTTAGGAACCACGCTGCTATGAGCATGGAGAGACGAGGATGTCTTTGTGACCCAGATTTCAGTTTCTTTAAGGATATGCCCTGAAGGAGGTGTGTGAAATCGTGTATTGTGGTGACAAAATGCCTGACCGGGCGACTTAAGGGAGGGAATTTATTTGGACTGTGGCTTGAGAAGTTTAGTTCATCATGGTGGCAGGAAACAGAAAGGGGAGAGAAGAGGAGAGAGGGAGGGAGGGAGGGAGGGAGGGAGGGAGGGAGGGAGGGAGGGAAGAGGAGAGAGAGGGAGACTATGCCAGCTGGCTTTCCAGTATTTTACTTATTCCATCTGGGGTCCCAGCTTGCTATAAGGGTCTTGCCCCATGCTTGATCCCCTCTGGAATCATGCTCACAGGCACAGCTCCGCATCTCTGTCTCCCCCGCGCTGGGATGACAAAGGCATGTGCCACCACACCTGGCTTTGTACCTGGGCACTGAGGATCAAACTTGGATCTTAACGCTTCTGTAGCAACAACCGTGCCATCTCCTTGGTTTTTAAAAAATTATTTTGTGTGTGTGCGCATGTGCGTGCGTGCGTGCATGCGTGTGTGTACAAGTGTATATGCATGGACACGCTGCCGTACGTGTGCGGTGGTCAGAGGATTTGCTTTTCTCCTTTCACCTTGGGGGTTTTGTGGGGGTTTTGCAGCAGGGTCTCTCTTGTTTCTGCTGTGCTGTGTACTCTGGGCTGGCAGGGCCGTGGGCTTCTGCCGCTGCTCTCCCTACCTTCCATCTTGCTCTAGGGGTGCTGGGATGACACCACCATGCCTGGCCCCACACCCAGCTTTATGTGGGTTCCAGGGATCTCTCGGCAGGCAAAGAGAGGACATTCCACATAGGAAGGGCAGCTTGAGAGGAACAGAACCTGGAAGGTGCTGACCAGGGGCAGAGGCAGCCAGCAGTTCTCTGAGCAGGAGCAGGAGTAGTTGGATATGAGGCTGGAAACAGCTGGGTGAGGCTGCCATGAAGGGCCCTGGACAACTGGAGAGGGGGCAGAGCCCCTGCAGGGCTGAGAGCGGAGCACAAGGACCACAGCAGGACATGGGCTAATCATCACAGGGACACAGTGTCTGGAAAGGAAGAATGGAGTTTGGAGAGCCGGGTTAGAGACACTCAGAAGAGTGTCTGGAAGAAAAGAGGCTCCCATCCACTACCTCCTGTGACTGTGAAGCTCTGTCACATGTCACCCGAGGCTAAGCAAGGGTCTCCAGCCCCTCGCTGTGCCTGGTCAGGTACACATGTGGACCCCAGTGCCGAGATGAGGAAACCAAGACCCAGAGAGTAGAACTCCCCCAGTCCTCAAAGCCATGCGATGGCAGAGCTGAGATGCGAAGCCCGGCCCGTTTCCCTTGATCCCAGGAGCACTTATGGAGCACCTACTGTATGCCAGTCCTCCCCCGGGGGGCCAGGGTGACTTCATAGATGTTGCTCTCAGTGCTGCTCTGCATTGTTGAAATAGTGCTCAGCCTCCAAGCTGCTCCAGACAAGATGCCTCAGGGTCACTCACCAGGGCGTGGAGAACGTGGACGGCAGCTGGCTGAGCCGCGGGAGCTCTCCCCCACGCCTCCCACCACTACCTTCAATGAAACCTTAGCTTCAAGGCTTTCTGCCCTATGAAGAGCTGAGAGACAGATAACCCCCCTGGCCACAGTTAGGGAAGCCAAAGGCGGGGACAAAAGGAGCCTTTTGGGGACAGCAAGGAGGCATAGAAGACCCTCAGAGGGCAGGACTAGAGAGGGAAGGAAGCTGCAGGTCAGACGTGAGGAACCTGGGGGTTTAAAGCTGGGATTATGGATTGAACTACATCCTCATAGGAGCCAGGGACATGGCATGGTTGGCAAAGCACTCTCCTTACAAGTGTGAGGACCCAGAATCATGTAGAAAAGAAAGTTGGGCAGAGGAACACATGCCTATGATCCAAGAGAGTTGGATGGTGTGGTAGTTTGAATGTAATTGGCCCCCAGAAGCTCATAGGGTGTGGCATTATTAGGAGGTGTGGCTTTGTGTGATTAAGTGTGATCTTATTGGAGGAAGTGTGTCACTGTGGAGGTGGGCTTTGAGTTCTCATATATGCTCAAGCCACACCCAGTGTCTCAGTTCATTTCCTGTTGCCTGCACAAGATGTACAACTCTCAGCTACCTCTCCAGCACCATGTCTGCCTGCACACTGCCATGTCCCAATGTAGTCTGAAGTTTTCCTGTGTCCTGCCTGGCCCACAGTTGGGACAAATCTCTCCCACTCACATCCCAAAGTTGCTTAGTCCCAAGTAAACACACAGAGGCTTATATTATTTATAACTGCTCGGCCATTAGCTCAGGCTTATTACTGACTAGCTCTTACACTTAAATTAACCCATAATTCTTATCTGTGTTTAGCCACATGGCTTGGTACCTTTTCTCAGTTGTGCCTTGTCATCTTGCTTCCTGTGTCTGGTTGGCGACTCCTGACTCTGCCCCTCCTCTTCCCAGCATCCTCTTAGTTTGCTCATCCAGCTTATACTTCCTGCCTGGCTACTGGCCAATCAGCATTTTATTAAACCAGTGTAAAAAAAAGCATTATCCCACAGCATCCCACCATGATGAAAATGGATTGAACCTCTGAATTGTAAGCCACCTAATTAAATGTTTTCCTTTATAGGAGTTGTCATGGTCATGGGTCTCTTCGCAGCATTAGAAAGCCTAGCTAAGACAAGCAGGCATCAGAGATAGGCGGAGTCCCAGAACTAGCAGACCAACTTTAACTTATTTGGTAGCGTTCCAAGCCAATGAGAGATTGTGTCTCTAACAACGGGTAGAAAGAGCTGAAGAGTAAGACCCAAGATTGCCCTCTGACCCCTGCACGTGTGTACAGTGTATGCACGCACACACTTGTTCATGCACCACACACAAGAAAGATATAGTTGAGGCTTTATCCCTAGTACCCATAAGTGTGACCTTATTAATTCAGAAATGGGGTGTAGCTAGAGTTTTCCTGCCTGGCCCACAGTCAGGACAAATCTTTGTCACCTGCCAGTCCCACAACCGCTCAGACCCGACCAAGTAAACACAGAGACTTATATTGGTTACAAACTGTATGGCCGTGGCAGGCTTCTTACTAACTGTTCTTACAGATTAAATTAATCCATTTCCATTAATCTATACCTTGCCACATGGCTCGTGGCTTACCGGCATCTTCACATGCTGTTTCTCATCATGGCGGCTGGCAGTGTCTCTCTGACTCAGCCTTCCACTTCCCAGCTTTATTCTCCTCCTTGTCCCGCCTACACTTCCTGCCTAGCCAATGGCCAATCAGTGTTTTATTTATTGACTAATTAGCAACACATTTGCCATACAGAACATTCCACAGCAATGGGGTCTTTTCTGGGTGTGGTGGCGCACACCTTTAGTCCCAGCACTCTGGAGGCAGAGGCAGATGGATCTCAGTGAGTCTGAGGCCAGCCTGGTCTACATGACAAGTTCCAGGCCAGACAAGGCAACATAGTGAGACTCCCCATAAAAATAAATAAACTGAGGGGCTGTTTGAGAAGGCTACATAGTGAAACCCCATAAAAATAAGTAAATGGGGGGGCGGTTGTGGATATGCTTAAGTAGGTATCTTTATGAGGCTTTGAGGGTTCCTAGGCCTGTTGACACCTTGACTTCTGACCTCTGTGAGGAAGAACATTCTTGCTGTATTAAAGACCAGTTGTATTAAAGACCAGTTGTCCAACACCTCATTTCTGTAGCTTCAAGTGGTAGTGGAACTGGTAAGGGGCTCCAATAGAATTGGGGCAAAGCAAGGGTCAGCAACGCACCAGAAAACACATGAGAAGGACTGGGGATGTAGCCCAAAGCAGAACAGACGCCTAGCATGCAGGAGCCGTGCCTGCTACCCCAGCACTTGGGAGATAAAGACAGGAAGGTTGGGAGTTCAAAGTCATCTTCAGCTACATAGTGGATGTGAAGTCAAACACAACAGGAGGGGAATTCACATCAGAAAGAGACCACGTGCCTCTGGGCAGGACAGATCTCTCTAATACCCTAGTCTTTAGGACAGCCGCCACAAGCAGAGGTGAGGCTGAGGCTGGCAACTGAGGTGGGCTGACCACTTTCTCATGGGGATATTTGTGGGCAGAGGTATTTCTCATGAGGCACTGTTGGTAGAAGCAAATTGTGGGAACTACCTACAGTGGGTTGTGCGGGGCTGTAAGTGGGGTGCAGGGCTTCAGTGCACCCCTGGAGCTCTGCCACCGAGCTGTCTGAGGGCAAGGGAAAGACTGTGACAAATGAACGAACGCTAAGTAGCAGGACGAACAACAAAAGCCAGCCTGAGAGGCTGTGTATAGCATGACGCAGAAGGGACATTGCTGGGGGAGTTCTCTCAACTCAGAGTTCAAAGGATCGACACACTTAGAGGGTCAGTCCTCCCTTCAGACACTGTGGGGCGGCAGGGCATGGGCGGGTCCGCTCTGCTGGAGTCCTGTGGTTACTTCCCGCGGGAGTGGAGGCGGGGTGGAGGAACCCACACATGACACGGGACAGGACAGCAACTGGTCTTTAATACAGTAAGGACACACTTCCTGACAGTTCTAGAGGACAGAGGTCAGAGGTCAAAGTGTCAGCAGGCCTAGGATCCCTCAAAACCTCATAAATCTTTTGAGCTGTGCCCCAGAAGAGGGTGACTTCACTCTCTCCCACATCCCATTGGTGAGAGCTCAGTCACGTGCTGCTCTCTTCGCAAGGAAGGCTGGGAAATGTAGTCCAGCTGTTTGCAAGACTCCCAGAGACAGGAGATCTGCTGATGGGCAGCTCCACCTGCCAGAGATTTCTCTTTGGGCAGTGGGTTCATAAGCATTGAGAAATTTTCATAATTATATTTCTTTGAATTTTCCAAATGTCCTGAAATAACCATCAGTCCTTTACAAAGAGAAAAATAAACGGGACTTTAAAAATGAACAGAATAGCCTTCAAGCGCGTGCTGTGTGTGTGTGTGTGTGTGTGTGTGTGTCTGTGTGTGTGTGTGTGCGTGTGCACCTGTCCACATGTGTGCATGTGTCATGAAGGTTAGATGTTGAAGTTGGGTGTCTTCGTTTATTGTCTTCCATCTTATTTTTGGAGACAATGTCTCTCACTGAACCGCACAGATGGACTAGACCTGCTGACCAGTAAGCATCCAGGACCGGGCTGTCTCCAGGCACCAACATGGGGATTGCAGGCCTGCACCATCACACCCTACTTTTTACGTGGCTGCTGAGAATCCAAATTCAGGTCCTCACATTAGCATAGCAGGACTTACCAACAGGGCCATCTCCCCAGACCCTGGACAGGCTTCTGATAGCCCAGTCCTGGGGTCAGACCTGCAGGTCACACGATGGACAGCAGAAGCTCATTCCATCTCAGTCTGTCCAGGCGATTTCAACAAATGCCGTAGATCACTGGGTGTATAAACAGCCAGAGCAAGACTGGGACTATAGCTCAGTGGCAAAGTGCTTGCTTGGCATATGGGAGGTTCTGAGTTCGATTCCCAGCACCAGGAAAAACAGAGAAAGCAAAAGCACTGAGCCTTATTTCTCACAGCTGTCCAGACTCCAGCCAGGAGTGGTGAGCTCCATGCCTCACGAGTGGGTTTCTCTGCCTCACAGACAGTTCCTTCTCACTGCATCCTTGTGGTAGATGGATATATTAGCTCCAGGCCTCCTTCGGAAGGTCTCTAGATAGGGCTGGGGTGGAGCTCAAGGCAGAGCACCTGCTTAGCATGTGCAAGGCCCTGGGTACCACCCCAGCATCAACAAAAATAATAAGGACAATAAGGCCATTTGTGGGCCCCACCCTCTGCCTTCATCATCTTCCACAGGCTCCATCTATCAGCACCACCCTCTAGAGCAGTGGTTCTCAACCCTCCTAATGCTGCAACCCTTTAGTACAGTTGCTCATGCTGTGGTGACCCCCCCCACCATAAAATTATTATTATTTTTTTCCGGAGCTGAGGACCGAACCTAGGGCCTTGCACTTGCTGAGTAAGCGCTCTACCACTGAGCTAAATCCCCAACCCCCCCAAAATTATTTTCATTGCTACTTCATAACTGTAATTTTGCTTCTGTATGAGTCCTAATGTAAATATCTGTGTTTTCCGATGGTCTTAGGTGACCCCTGTGAAAGGGTCATTTGACCCCCAAAGAGGTCTTGACCCACAGGTTGAGGGCCACTGCTCTAGAGGTTTCAACAGTGGGGGTGGGGCACACAAGCGTTCAGAGTCTTCTCATTTCATCAACAAGATGAAACCCAGGGCTGAGGATGCAGCACAGTGGCAGAGGGTTGGACCGGAGTGCGTGAAGCCCGGAGTTCCTTCCCAGCCTGGTACCCAAGTGTGGGATCTCAGTGCTCAGGAGGTGGAGGCAAGAGAATCAGGAATTCCAGG
This sequence comes from Peromyscus californicus insignis, assembly GCF_007827085.1. Classification (NCBI taxonomy): domain Eukaryota; kingdom Metazoa; phylum Chordata; class Mammalia; order Rodentia; family Cricetidae; genus Peromyscus; species Peromyscus californicus. The sequence continues at coordinate 8,889,024 of NW_026294595.1, forward strand.
TCATTTTCAGCTACACAGCAAGTTTGAGGCCAGCCTAGACCACATGAGACTCTGTCTGAAACATAAATTAAATAAATAAGCAAATAAAATGGAAGATAAAAATAGGGGATGGCAGGATGCCTCAGTGGATAAAAACACCTGCTGCAGAAACCTGATGACCTGAGTTTGATTCCTCTATCTCATAGTGGAAGGAGAGAGCCAACTTCCCCGTGTTATCTTCTGGCCTCCACACAAATGCTGCTCACACACATGTGTACACACACACACAGAGAGATAGTAAACAAAGTAAAAATAAAAGACATCACAGAGCCTTCCGGAGAATTAAGGGAGAATATGCGCTCAGCATGCAGCAGCCTTGGCCATCCCCACACTCTTCCTGTCCTCCTCCTCTCTGTCTTGCGCTCTTCCTGGGAGGCCCTTCTGTGCCTCCTCCCAGCTCCTCAGACCAGGCCCCACTCACTCTGCTGAGGTTCCTGCTTCCTATTTCACAGAGACAGACAATAGGGAGAACATGCCCCACCCTCCTGCCCTCTCCTCCAGGACTCTTCCTGCCTCTCAAATAGCATCTAGGCGCTTCCTCAGAGGTACTCCCGCCCTGCTCCCATCAGCCCCGCGTAGGCTTTCTCCTCTAACCAGAGCATCATCTCGGATGATGTGTCAGGGCAGCCCCAGCATCACCATCTTCCAAGTCCTCTCTCTGCTCCCTCCATTTTGCTGCCCAGCAGTATCATCTACCTGCTACCTCTGTGGCTTCTCCTCTGACTCCCCCAGGTGCAGACTGGCGACTCCACACAGGCTTCCTCCATGCCCTCCTCCCATATCACTCATGCCAAGGTCAACAGTGACCTGTCATTTGGGGACCCAAAACTCAGACTCCATCCTCCACGGCCCAGGGCAGCCCCGAGCCAAGGCCACCACTCTCTTCTTCGTATCAGAAACGCTGGACCACTTCACCCAACGTCACTGCCTCTCCCACAACTCCTTTGTCAGTTCCTTCGAGCATCCATGACCTTAACACTAGAATCCCCAGATTCATCCTCAGGTTCTGCTCTGCACTGAATCGTGTCCTTAAAAGAAATGTCCAGGAATATTACTCAGCCTTTATAAAGGTCGTTTTGTTCCGTGAAACATCATAAATGAACCTTAAGAACATTTTGCAAAGTGAAATAAGCTAGACACACTGAAGGACAGGTGTCATTATATGCTCCCTAGTGCCATCAGAGTCAGACAAAAAGCAGATGGGGGGTTTCCAAGAAGCTGGGGAATGGGGAGGCCATGTTTAATAGGTCTTGGGAAACTGACAGCTGTGACAGCAATGGAATGTGCTCACTGCCTCTGAGAACTACAAGCTGGAGAGCCACTAATATGAGAAACTTTGCTCATTCCCTGGTGTCCTCATTTTATTTTCCTGTTGCTATGACAAAACACTCCGGCATGCCAATTCTCCGTGTGGCAGATCCCTTTAATCCCAGCACTCAGGAGAGGCAGAGGCAGGAGGATCTCTGTGAGCTCCAGGCCAGCCAGGGCTGCACAGTGAGAGCCTGTCTCGAACAAGCAAACAAAAATAACCATGACAGAAGCAACTCAAAGGACCAAGGGTTTATTTTGGCTCACCATTTGGGGTACAGTCCATCATGGCGGGGAGGGCAAGGCACCAGGAACTTGAAGGTCACATGGAATCTGTAATCAAGAAACACAGAGATAAGTGTATGCTAGTGCTGTTTGCTCCCTCTGTTTTATATAGTCGAGGATCCCCTGACCTAGGGAGTGGTCCTACCCACAATCGAGATGGGTCTCCTCACATCGGTTAACTAATCAAGACAATCCCCCAGGGGCCAGGCCAGAGGCCCATCTCTAGACTGTCAGGTTGACCACGCCACGGCTGGTCTAGCGCCGGCTGTCTTTACCCCATCCCACAGGTCCCAATCTTACCTCAGGCCACCGCTAACTAACCTTCCTGTCTCTGTCCCCGTCTGTAAAGGGAAGACTCTAACGGCCACCACCTCCTTCTCACCGAAAATGAGGTACGACCCTCTGTGCCCAGCAGAAGCTGTGTGTAAGCAGGTTGTTTCTCCAAGTGCCTGCCCTCCCACAGCCGTGGTAGTGGGAGGCCCACCAGGTACAGCAATGTTATTATGTGTGGGTCACGATGGCGACACCACAGTCCAGCTTCTGCTTTTGAAGTGTCTGAGTGTCTCCCACGGCCTCCTGAGAGCTCTTCCTCCAGAACCCAGAGCTTGGAGTCTCTGCCCTCCTTTGCCTTGATCTCAGTGGCCGCTAAGCCACGCCCTAGGACTCTGGGTTCCTGGGAAGCCTCCCTGGGGCCCAGTCCTGTTTCTGAGATCCTATGACTTACATGGAGGGGTGGAGCGGGGAGGGCTCCTATAATGATGTGGCACAAGTCCAGCCACCTGCAGGGGTGAGAAGAAGCCAGAGTGAGGGTCACCGGAGACTGAGAAAGCTCCAAAGGTTCAGACCCCGGGAGCCAAGAACTCCACCAGCTTCGTCATCCTCCGCCTCTTCCTCTCCCGTGGGCACTGGATGATTTTGAGATGAGAGGGTGAAGGTGGTCCCGAAGACACAGACATAGCCCCTTGGCTGTGAGCAGACAGATTCCTCACATTGTCCCACCGGCCGGACATTACAGAGAAGGCCTGGATGCAGCAAGGAGAGCCAATGTTCCTTAGGACACAGGGAAAGTCAGTAGCTGAAGCCGTTATGCAGTCCCCTGGCCTCACACCCATCCCTTTGTCCACTGAGCATTGTGGAGAGGATACAGGAGGCTGGAGAGATGGCTCAGTGGTTAAGAGCACTTGCTGCTTTTGCAGAGGACCTGGGTTTGGTTCTCTACACCCACATGGCAGTTCACAACCACCTGTAACTCGAGTTCCAGAGAATCTAACACCCTCTTCTGTCCTCTGAGGGCACCAGACATCCGTGTGGTACACAGACATATATGCGGGCACATACTCATAAAATAGAAAAAGAAAACTTAAAAAACCACCAAGAATCTGTCATGATGTTCAAGCCACAGTGTAGTGACATGTGCCAACGAAACCTCCCACCCACCAGAGAGAACAGCACTACTAACCCTGCTTGTTTGAAAAGTGGGCGATAGGAAACAACCTGTGACTCTAAAGGCTGCAGGCAGGGAGGAGGGAGGGCCCCACTCAAGACATCTCCGGGCCGTGTCTCCCTAGAGCCAGAGGCCCCATGGGACTGCCAGCCCCCGGCTCTTCAGACCTCTGTCCTCTGTTCCAGGAATCAAATGAGATGAGAAGCATGTGGAAAATCATGGATGGAGCCTCACACTCAGTGAACAGGATCGCTTTTCTTTCTTTTTATAATTTTCATTTTAAAATTCAGCAATCCTTGATAAAGTTGGAGGGGAGTACATGTGCATATCGCAGACCCTGTGTGGAAGCCAGAGAGCAACACGCGAGAGCGGTTTCTCTCCTTGCACCCTGTGTGCTCCAGAGACTGACACCAGGTCCTCGGGCTTGGCAGCAAGCACCTTTATCCACTGAACCATCTTTCTATTTGATAAAACACACATAACACAAAAGTGACTGTTTGAGCCTCATTGAGCCTGCGGTTCAAGGTGTTTAATCCACACTTGACTTTTGAAAACTGAACCTCCTGCCTGCACATCCTGCCTGGGCAGGCCCAGGGCGGGGTGAGGATGACAATCGCCCCGCTGAACAATGAAGAGGAGGAAACAGGAAGGGTCAGGAAGGAAGCAGGACTGGGGAAGAGCATGCAGGAACTGGCTTCCCAGTGGCCTGCCCAGCCCCACCCGAGTCCGGACCAGTCTCAGCCTCCTCCAGGAAGGGCCACCTTGCCTCACCTGGCGACAACAGCTGTGGCCAGCTCCCATCACCCCTCCCTCCAGCAGGAGCCACGAGGAACTTCCCTGGCCTCCAGCCTATTCCTGAAGAGCCCAGGGTCCTCATCCACAAAGCGGGGAGCGGGTGAGAGGTGGACTCCCGAGGCCGTTCTGAGGACATACGTGAAGCAAGCTAGGAGCTAACACTCGGCACCGGGTGGCTTCGGTGCCAGCAGCTGCGGGTGCTGTCACTGCTGTTACTCTGGCATGCTGTCCTGTCAAGGGACAGGCTCTTGCACCTTCATGCTGCATGCCCAGTGGGTCCCCTCAGCATCCCTAGACTGAGTCCTTGAGCTTCCGTACATGGTCACAGGTTTCCAGTGGATCTGGGTGGGACCAGCTCATGATGGGCTCTGAGGTCAAACAAGCAAGACACTGCCCAGCCTGCAGAACTCTCAAGGACAAGAGGAGACAGGCAAGGTCTCTGTGACAGGTCAATAAATAATAAGCACATTTAGGTGCTGGGGAAGGACAATGGAGGAGGACCAGGTCAGGGCCAGCGGGATGAATGAAGGGGGCGGACAGAAAGGTCCGGGGTGGAACCATCAGGCACAGGCCGGGAGGGGGCAAACATCCTGGGGTAGACAGAAAACAGGAAGTGATTTTGAATTCACGGCAAAGGTACAAAGTAAGAGAGGGGAGGATCTTGGGGAGCTAAATGGATGGGGCAGATCAAGGTTTGCGGGTGTCCGAGTGGCATTTAGGCTCTCCTTCCGGTGGCTGGGGCTGTGGAAGGGGCTGAATGCATGCTTTAGAGTGCTGGCCCTGGGGTCTGTGGTCAGAGGAGACATGAACTGGGCTGGTACCACTGCAGGCTTCTTGGAAGAAAGGCATGGACGAGAAAGAGACTGGGAGAGGGGAGGGGGAGGTGTCCAGAGGTGAATGGTCAGCAGAACAATGCCCCCAACCTAACTGCTAGAGCACAGAAATGGCTTGTTTCACGGCACAGAACTTCCGAGGCAGCTCATCCCCCGTGAGGTGGAGATTATTCTAGATTATCCGAGTAAGCCAGAGTAATTGAAGGCTCTAAAATGTGGAAGCAGGCATCCGAAGGCCAACACCAGAGGAGGCCTACTGCGGGGCCTGAAACTGGAAGGGGCCAGTGGGTGGGCTTTCTGTTTGGAAAAAGGCAAGAAAGCTGACCCTTCCAACACACGCACACACATACACAGAGAGAGCAAGAGAGCCTGCAGAAGGAACCCAGTGCATGCACACACACAGCCTGCAGAAGGTACCCAATGCACACACACACACACACACACACACACACACACACACACAGAGCCTGCAGAAGGAACCCAGTGTGCGCGCACACACACATACATACACACACACACACGCACACACACACACAGCCTGCAGAAGGAACACAGTGCACACACACACACACACACACACACAGCCTGCAGAAGGAACACAGTGCGCACACACACACACACACACACACACACACACACACACAGCCTGCAGAAGGAACCCAGTGTGCGCGCACACACACATACATACACACACACACACGCACACACACACACAGCCTGCAGAAGGAACCCAGTGTGCGCGCACACACACATACATACACACACACACACGCACACACACACACAGCCTGCAGAAGGAACACAGTGCACACACACACACACACACACACACACACACACAGCCTGCAGAAGGTACCCAGTGCTGCCACACAATTTGAATTCAGTCAGATTTGACCTCTGACTTGTAGAACTCTGTTGTTTTATGACACTAAATTTGGAGCGATTTGTTATGGTAGCCTAAGGAACCGACACCACAGGTGATGAGGTGGGGGTTAGCTGAAGAAAGAGGGTCTCCAAGTTGGGGGCCGGAAAGACATGCGACTAACCGTGAGGGGCTGCAAGAGGAGGAATGGGAGCGTGAGAGGACACAAGTCCGTGGCCCACAGCGCTGGGCCCAGAGCCCAGGAGCGCCTGTGGGAGAGGACGCGGGATGGCGCTAAGAGCGGCAGAGGATGGATGGACCGTGGAGGTCGTGGTGAGAGGTTCCCCACAACTGCTTAGACCTCGTTGTTCAAGTATGGAAACAACCACACCGGTAAAGCTTTCCCTACTAGAGCTAGCCAGGCAAAAACAACGGACTTTGAACCTCAAGGGTTGAAGTCAAGGTGGGATGAGATGCCCAGGGCCGGGAGATGCACACGGGGATACTGAGTGTTCGTAGATGCTCGCCTACGGGGTCTGGCTCTGATCCTTTCCCACCTCACTCTCTCATTAACTCTTCTCTTTTGTTTAATTCCCTCTTCAAAATAAAAAGAGGGAGAGAGGAGGTGTCCAGCAGGTGGGAGGTGTGCGGCTCCCAGCCTCTCCGCCTGGCTTCGTCTCTCCACCGAGCTTCGTCCCCCACCGTCTCCCCGGCCTTTGTCTGACTCCCGCGCTACCGCGCACATGGTCCCCTGTCAAATTCCGGGCGGCTCCGTGGGACACGTGTCGGGAAGCCAGCAGCGCTGCAGGCCCCCGAGTAACCATGGAAACGGAGGCCAATGGGAGGCCCGCGCTGCCCGCGGGGGCGGAGCCTATAGCGGGCGTCGGAGTGGGGCGTGGCCAGGGGCTAATGGGCGGGATTTGGGTGTGGTTTGTGAGTCATTCAAAAGAGGATGGAGCCTGTGGCAGTCCGCAGTGCAGAGGACGCCCACCAGGCTGAGTCCTGAACCACGTGGTTTTGATGACATCTTTTTTGGTACTGGGAATTGCTTTGCCTATAAACTCTAAGGTTAAGATTCAAGAATTCTACAGAACCGGACTCCATGCCACCAGCCACCCTAAGCCAGGGACTTGGTTGACAGTAAACCAGGTTGGTGTGAGGCTCCCAGCCTGGCACTAGAAACAACCCATGGCAGATGCTCTTCCCTCCAGGAAGTAGCTACTCATTCTGGGTCAGGGAGCCCATCTCCTCTGGAAGGGGGAAGGTCCTGGGACTCTGACCTCTAACTCCATTGCCCAGGAAGGAATCCAAAGCTGGGCTCGGTATGCCTGTCAACAAAGTGGGAAGAGAACCTGCCAATCAATGCAATCTGTTCCTGTTCCAACAGTCAGGCTGGAGGCCTGGAGGTGGATGCACAGATGAGCATCTCAGTTCAGGGAATGAATGTGCTCAGAGTTGGGAGCCAGGACAGGACAGGTGTGGGTATCACTGCCCATCAGTCAGGGATCTATGATAGCATTTTTGCCTCTGGGTCAAAAATGTAACTGGATCTAAAACAAGGTCAGATAGATTCTTCCCCGCCCTGGCTTCTAAGGAAGCCCAAGAACGCTCAGTGGCAGGAGCCGACCATAGACTGCACAGGAGGGAGCTGGAGTCTGGTAAGCTAGGTCCAGCACAGGACAAACATCCTCTAGGCAGGTGCTTCTGTTAGCTGTGACCTGTCACTTCCATGAAGAAGTGGGAAGACCCATCCACTCATCCATCCACCCACTCGCCCATCCATCATCCAGCCAGCCAAGTTTTCTGCAGGTCAGCTGTATGCTGGACTCCCTGCTAAGAACTAGGCTGCAAAGGTGACCAAAGAAGTTGCTGTCTTCGAGAAGTCACTGTCTGGCCAGGGAGACAGACATTAACGAAATAACCATGCAAACAAACACACACCCTCAAACACCCATGAATACCCTGGAAGGGAAGAACAGCAGCTACAGCAATCAGCAAGATGGAGGCCAGGGAGGGAGCCAGGGAGGGAGCCAGGGAGGGAGCCAGGGAGGCCTCTCCGGGGAGGTGACACCCATGAAGAGGCCCCTACAAACTGCAGGCGACCGCAGTGGGCAGGAGGGGGGTGAGAGTGGGGGGTGGTGAAAAGCCCTGAGTTTATCGCAGGCATCTGGGAGCCTGGAATCCGAAGCTCAGCGCTGTGCATGGTGAGGGAGACTTTGTAGCCCAGAGGCCAGCAAGGACATGAATCAGCAGGCAACAGGCAGCAATCTGGATTCCAGAAAACGGCCTCCAGATCAGCCTGCAGAGAGGTAGACGAAAATGCTCACCCACAGCCGCTTTCTCCCTGCCGTCCCCTGGCTGGGGCAGGTAACTCAGAGTGATCTCACCATCTTCCACCTCTTCCCTTGAAGAGACACAGAATGCCCTGGAATCAGAAATGAGTTTCAGGGCTGGGGAGACGGCTGCTAGGAAAGTGCTTGCCTTGCAAGCCTGAGACATGAGTCCTCCAGAGCCCATCTGTTAGGAAGCCAGTGATGGTGTGGGCTCGGAATCCCAGCCCTGGGAAGAGAGGGGCAGGAGGAACCCTGGAGCTCACTAGCCATCTACCTAGCTGAATCAGCAAGCCCAGGCCAATGAGAGAGCTGCCTCAAAAACCAAAGGAACTCCTGAGGAACAACACCTAAGTGTGCTCCTTGGACTCCGCATGGACCCACACACACTTAAATATGTGTACACACACAAAGACATACTCTCCCCCCAAAGGTGTATGGAGCCTGAGGAACAACACTTAGGGTTGTCCTCTAATCTCCACACATGTACCTGTGCACATACACATGTGTACCTCACACACATGAACACACACACAAGGAATTTTAGTCAACCCCACTGAGAAAGGTCCAGGATGCACCCACAGATACGGTGCTGCCCCAGGCTGGCGTCAGCCTGGCTTGGTGACAGCAGGGCTGAGTCTGGAGTTAAGAATTGTTTTGGGGGGTTGGGGATTTAGCTCAGTGGTAGAGCTCTTGCCAAGCAAGTGCAAGGCCCTGGGTTCAGTCCTCAGATCTGAAAGAAAAAAAGAAAAAAAAGAAAAGAGTTGTTTTTGGAGCCTGGATTAGTTGGAGGTTGCTTTGGTGTCGTTAGGACTGGGGCTCAGGGTCAGAACGGGTCCTATTGAATACATCTGTAGTCCCGGGACACCACAGACTATCAGGCATGTAATAGGTGCCGATGGATTTTTGACTGTTGCTTTGAGGTGGGATCTCACTATGCAGACTAGGTCACCTTCAAACTCTAGGATCCTCCTGCCTCACCCCAAGTGCTAGATTACAGATGTACGTACTGCCACACCCAGTGTGGTGTGCTTGCTTGTTTGGTTTGGTTTTTCGAGACAGGGTTTCTCTATGTAGCCCTGGCTGTCCTGGAACTCACTTGGTAGCCCAGGCTGGCCTCGAACTCACAGAGATCTTCCTGCCTCTGCCTCCTGAGTGCTGGGATTAAAGGTATGCGCCACCACCATCTGTTGATTGTTCTTTTTTCTTTTTTAATTAATGATTACTATCTCATTGTTACCCCCACAAGACAAAGCGGCCAGTGACTCACAAAGTGTGGCTCTTTATCTGTTTTGCTCTCAGAGTAAATAAGGGTAAAACTTCCCCACGCTCTCATTTTATGTTCTCCTACGACGGAATTAAAATCAAGGTAGGAAACAGAAATTGGAGGCTGGGGAGACAGCTTTGGTCAGCAGAGGGTTTGTGCCCAGGTACGAGGGCCTGAGTTTGAGCCTCAGCACCCCATACACTATCATCCCAGCACTAGGGAGGCAGACACACACACACACACACTGCACAGCACACACACACACACACACACACTGCACAGCACACACACACCACACATACACACTACACACACATATACCACATACACACCACACACACATATACCACATACACATCACACACACATATACCACATGCACATCACACACACATATACCACATACACATCATACATATACCACATACACATCACACATACATACACCACACACACACACACACACGCACATGCACGCACATACACACCACACCACACACACAGACATATTGGACACATACCACACACACATATACCACACACACACATCCCACATACACACCACATCACACACACAGACATACTGGACACATCCCACATACACACACACACACCACACACACATCCCACATACACACCACACACACATACACCACACACACACACCTCACACACACACCAACATGCACAAATACCACACACACACTACACACGTATCACACACCCCATACTCCCAATCCTCCCACAAACATACTACACTACACACACACACACACACACACACACACACACACACACACACAAAACACATACACCATATACACAACACACACATACACACACACACATCACACTCTGCACACATACCACACACATACACACACCAAGCAAGAGCAAGCCAGGTAACAAGGACAAGAGACCGGATGCTCAGCTAACAAAGCACGTTGGGGACAGCCATCAGGCCCTGGGAGAGGAGCTGGGAAGGGAAATGCACTGAAGAACTGAAGGTCTCAGATCATGGACACCCTTGACCATGACCTGTGACCTAGTAACTCCTGCCATCCACAAGCTGTTGCTTCCTGGTCTCGACAGTTCAGGGCAGCAGCCAAGAACTCGCTCTAGGAATTTCCAGGATTTTGTCTTTGTGTTCCTCAGACGGTGTTAAGGGGAGTCTGACTTACGTACCCTGGGCGGTCATCCTCAGCCCGGGGCTTCTGGTCCCCACGCCTCCCACCCTGCTGCCAGTGTACACACCTTTCAGCCACTCTTTCCACAGCGCAGCCCCAGGGCCTCTGCCACTCTAGCTTGCTTCCTTTGTTTTCCCAGAGATCCTGGCAAAGCGGAAGCTGGAGCTGACCCAGCCGGTGCACACCTCCTGCTCTGGGGTCCTTCCTCCCTCCAGATCCGCCCTCAGCTCCTCAGAAGATACTGGCCAGGCAGAGAAGGGCAGGCCAAGAAGGCAGTGCTGAGAAGCAGGTCAAACCTCTCAGACACAAGGCCCAGAGAAGCCAGGACTGTGTGTCTGCTCTGTGCAGTGGGAACCATGGGAGGATTGAGACAGAACATGAGTGTGTGTGCCTGGAACACAGGACTCTTTAGTGGGTGACCTCATCCTGAACCTAGACCAGCAGAGCCCAACAAGCCCCCTGCTTCTGGGCAACACACTCCCAGTCCCAGCCCGGCTTCCTGGTCCCTGGGAGGGTTCCTTCTTAAAGGCCTGAGGAGGCCAGGTGTCGGGGCTGGCGAGAGGGCTCAGTGGGTAAAGGTGCTTGCCACCAAGCCTGACAAGCTGAATTTGATTCTTAGGAGCCACGTGGTGGGAGGGGAGATCCGGTTCCTGCCAGTTGTCATCTGACCTTCCTGAGTGTGCACCTGTCCAATCACCCTACACACAAAACAGAAAGATAAATGTAACTTTAAAAAGCAGGCCTTTAATCCAAGCTCTCTGGAAGCAGGAGACAAGCTGATCTCTGTAAATTGGAGGTCAGCCTGCTCTGCATAGAGTCCCCAGGACTACATAGTGAGATGCTGTCTGAAAAAAAAAAAATAGGGGGAAAAAAGAAGAGGCCAAAGGTGACTGACTGACTCAATGTCACAGGTACCACAGCCTTCCGGAGTCACTGCTTCTCACCTGTGTGTCATTCAGGGACCTGCTAGTAATGACCTCCTCCACTGACCAGGGACCCACGCTCCCCACCTGCACTGTGGACTCCTGGCCCACCTCCACCAATCTTCCCGTAAAGGCCCTTGCTCCCCGAGGCAAGACCCAGAGCGCCAGGGAAACCTCCTAGCGCCTCAGCTCTGGCTGTAATTCTGGTTTCCAGCAACATATAAAAATAGCTTCAAGGACATCCAGGGGACAGGAAGGGGGAGACCTGGTCCCTTAGCTTCCAGGAGAAGCAGGTAGATAGACTTCTGTCTCTCCCTCTCCTAGGGCCCCTGCCATTGGGATGTTTGCAGACTTGAACCAGGTATGTGCCTCCCTGTAGACTGCCGGCGGAACCACAGACGCAGTCAGCAGCCCATCTCCCCGCTCCAGGCAAAGGGAGGCAGATGCAGAGGTCCTGGGAGAGGCCGAGACTCCTCCCACCACCCGAACCAGCACCGAGACTGCGGCAGAGCCCTGGTGTGAAGGCTGGGGTCCAGGGCCATCCCAAGAACCCTCCAAGGGACCAGGGAGGGAATCGAGGTCTGGAGCGGGGAGGCTGTTGCCCAGAAGCAAGGGGCTGGCTGGGCTCTGCCAGCTCTCCTTTCCCAGACAGCGGTGAGATCTGAGTGTGCTGCAGATGGCCTTCCAGGGCCAGCAGTCTGAGGGAGGAGTGTGTGTGTGTGTGTGTGTGTGTGTGTGTGTGTGTGTGTGTGTGTGTGTGAGAGAGAGAGAGAGAGAGAGAGAGAGAGAGAGAGAGAGAGGGTCATCCTTCGGCAGAAAGGGAAGAGAAGACAGCACACACACTATGTGTATCTAGTGCTGGGAGACGTGTCTCCGGTCCCCTCGGACCATCTGTCCCCATTGTACAGATGAGCAGACAGCTGCATGGCCCCATGGTCCTCTGACTCACAGCTAGCATGGGGACTTGAGAGCTGGGTAAAGAGCTAGGTGTGTTGGGCACACACTTTTAACACTTGGAAGGCAGAGGTGGATAGCTGTGAATTCTACAGAGTGAATTCCAGGCCAGCCAGGGCTACACAGAGAAACCCTGTTTAAAAACAAACAAACAAACAAAACCAAAAACAAAAGAGCTGGGTAAAGGCACAGGGTGGAAGCTAAAGGCCGGGATTCATTTTCTTCCCTGCCTCCCTGGGCCTCAAAATAAACCTGACCTCCTGAAGTTTTCCTCCCAACTCCACAGAAACACTGTGCCCAGGCCGAGCCCAGGGTGGGGTCCTCAGGAGCTGACCTGAGCAGGACCTTGCTCTAGCCACTGCCAGGCCCAGCCACAAGCAGCCTTCTGTGGTGGCCTCAGCCCCAGCCCACTGCTGAGCCCGACCCCAGCCTGGCTCCAGGAGTCCCATTGTCTGCCTTCCCAGGCTGCTGAGTCTGGCTCCTGGACATCTGGAGTGGGGGCAGAAGGTGACCTGGGGCAGAGGTAGAGAACTGAATGTGGACGTGTGAGGCTGTGGCCGATGCAAGAACAGCCCAGTGTCCGCTGTGGTCTGGAAAGGAAGAAAAAAAGACTCCAGCTCAGGATGGGATGCTGGGGTGGCCTGAGAGCAGGCAAGCTCACACCAGTGTGTGTTCTAGCTCTCTCTCTCTCTCTCTCTCTCTCTCTCTCTCTCTCTCTCTCTCACGCATGCACGCACGCACGCACGCACACACACAGAGCTGTCGAGTGCTATGAGCAGCCACCATGGCCACAGGAAGCATGGGAGAACACAGGCTTAGATGCCCCCACTGCATCATCTAATGCTCAAACACAATCTAATTTCTAGGGAGTCTCCTACATGCCGTGCTAAAGAATTCACTCCAACAAGCATCTAAAGTCTGTATGTTGCATGCTGCTGTTGTGTCCTGCTACTTTTTAAACTTCTGTGGTCACATTTTGGGTTAATTGACAAAGCCAGTGGGCTGTTGTGGGAACAAACCACAGCTAGGCTTGTGTGTCCACTACAGCATGGAGTCACCTCCCTCATTCCTCCATCCCTAGGATTCCTGAGGACCAGAGTCAAGCCCTTACTTTTATAGCAGCCGCCTCATGGATACAGTTCACACACCATAAAACTCACTTTTGTGTGTGTACATGTGTCAGTGTGTAGGTATGCACAGAAGTGTATGTGTGGAGGTCAGAGGTCAGCCTCTGGTGTTGTGTCTCAGGCATCATCCACCTTGTTTTGTTTTTAGAAGATTTATATTATTTGTAGGAGTGTGTGTGTGTGTGTGTGTGTGTGTGTGTGTGCGTGTGTGTGTGTGTACATGCTCATGAAAGCCAGAAGAGGGTGTCAGATCCCCTGGGGTTTGAGTAACAGGCGGCTGTGGTTTACTTGGGTCCTCTGAAGGAGCCGTAAGGTTTATAACCTGACAGAACTTGCCATTGGCCTCCCGCTGAGGGCAGAACATGACCAGCTGCCCTGTGTTTCTGCCGAGTGCCTTCCCCATGGTGACGGCCTGAAACCGTGAGCCAACAAAAGCTTGTCCTCCATCAATTGCTCCTGGTCTGTGTTGCTGACCTCAGAGAGAAAAGTGATGAACAGATCCACCCATGGGAGTGGGATGGTCAGACTGATAGTTCACTTCCTGGGGACCATTTTGGGGAACTGCCAGGCTCTTCAAACCAACACCATCCCTTTCCAGTTCGGCCCTGAGACACCAGGGCTCACTCCTCTGGGGTCTCACTAACACTTCTTACTCTCTTCTGTGATGGTCACCCCAGCAGGGTGACGTGCTGGCCCATAATGATGTTGCTTTGCCTTTCCTTAGTGACTAAGGGCTGCACAGTTTGTAGAAATTTTTGGAGATTTTTCCAATTGAATTATTTGCCCATTTTTACATTGTCTTATCCATCTTTTAAAGATTTTTAAATGTTTCATTACATTTTATTTAGAGGGGACATACTCACGTGACATGTGGCTATCAGAGGACAAGAGTCACAGGCAGAAGTCAGTTCCCTCCGTCCACCACGGGGGTCCCAGAAATGAACTCAGGTTGTCAGGCTTGGGGGCAGGGGCCTTAACCAGCTTGTCCATCTTGCAGCCCCACGGCCAAGAGTCTTGGCCTCTTATGTTGAATACTGTGATCCGTTTCATATTTTCATAGTAACCCCATCATTTTGTCAACGTACCCAGGCAGAGATTTAACCCAGATCTAGCCCTGGGAAGCAAGGGCAGTGTCCCAGTCAGGGGACTATGCAGGGAGGAGGTACGAAGAAGTGTCACATTGGCCCTCGGGGAGGGGTGGCTGTGGCCACTCTAAAAACTCAAGTCACAGCTCACAACAGGTGCCTTGTACAGGTTGATGGCTTCCTTTTATTTTGTTCCCAAGAACACACTAGATCCCACCACTAGTAGACAGCTTCATGCCGCCATGACAGGGAAAGGCCTGGAAGGACTTTTGATGACCCAAAGAATTAGAGAGAAGAAAAAAAGTAAAATCTAGAGTTTCGTACATCTGTCAGCAATTAAAGGATAAAAATGATAAAGACTTATGGGTGGGGGCTGTACTTGGTGGTCAGCCAGCCTAGACTACTTGATGAATTTCAGGTCAGTGAGAGACCTTGTCTCAAAAAAACTAAAAAAGACATACAGTGCTTGAGGAATATTTGAGGTTGTCTTCTGATCTCCACATACTTGGGTAAACACACACACACACACACACACACACACACACACACACACACACACACACACGACGGAGTCCTAGGCAGGCAGCAAAGATTAGGGTTAACACAAATCAACTGAAGGTGCCAGGAAAGAGGAGATGCTGGGGGCCTCTCCAGATGGGCCAAGAAGCCTCCCAAGTTCAAGCACAGGCCAACACCTCGGTATCTAAATAAAAGACCCGGCCAGTGTAGTTCTGCATCCTGGAATACCTGCACTGGGGAGGTGGAGGCAGGAGAATGAGCAGTTCAAGGCCAGCCTTGACTACATAGTGAGTTTGAGGATAGCCTGAGCTACATAAAACCCTGGAGAAAGAGAGAGCATAAACAGTAAACAGGAAATGACTCTTTGAAAACTTTTTTATTATGGAATGTTTTGTCAGACTTGAGAAACAGCCTCATGGAGGCAGAGAAATCTCCCACTCCTGGAAAAGCTACCACATCTTTCTGAAGCCCAGGAACCATCTCAGCTCCCATGTCTAAAGTCTTGGTTGACCATCTTGATTCCACCCATAATGATCTATATGCAAAAGTACAGGTAGGTGTGTTACACGGTTCTTAAAGAAAAATAACAACTTTACCACTGCGAGGGTCGGGCAGCTGAGCTGAGCTACAGACAGTGGATGCTAGTTGTCCCAGCCACCCCAAAGCCGTGAGGGGCCTCTACTCCATGCTCAGGAGGGAAAATAAGGACAAAAAGGAAGCAGGAGGTGGGCCGCAGTCTGTCACTCCCCTACCAAGAACCACAGGGTGACCTTAGGCTGGTCACTTCACCTCCATGCTACGAGCTTCTCCAGGAAATAGAGATGGGACAGGGTCACCCTCCAGGACCTGGTAAGGATGACAGGGTATGTCTGTGTGAAGTGTTTAGTGTGACTCCCTACATTCCCCCCTTTGTCTGTCTCCCTCTCCCACCTCTCTCTCTGGGCAGGGGGGTGGGGTGGAGGAGTGTCTTACTGTGTAGCCCTGGCTCTCCTAGAATTCACTATATAGACCAGGCTGTCCTTGAACTCACAAGATCTGCCTGCCTCTGTCTCCTGAGTGCTGGGGATTAAAGTGTGTGCTACCATGCCCGGCCAACCTCTCTTTAACCTGCGCCTGGTGACATCTGAGACCTGACATTGACTGCATACTCACCCTGGCTTGCTGAGGAGGTGGGGGGGAGCCACCTCTGCCAAGGCCAGAGTCTTATCCCAGTGAGGATTCAGGAGCAGGAGCCATGCAGGCCACTGCAGCCTACAAGTTAAAGAAAAGAAAAGTCATTATCAAGCACACTTTACGGAGAGATTACAGAATTTATCATCTGTCCATCTTACACTTCTGTGTTAAATTAATTCCTCAGTGTCTTATTCTTGTTGATGCTAATGGAATAGAATTAACATAGTTTTTCTTTTTCTTTTTCTTTTCCTTTTTCGCCCTGAGTGTCTTCATTTGCTTTCTGTTGCTGTGATAAACACCATGACCAAAAGCAGCTTGGGGAGAAAAGGGTTTTTTTCAGCTTACACATCCCTATCACAGCCCATCATAAAGGGAAGCCAGGGCAGGAACCTGGAGGCAGGAACTGATGCAGAGGCCATGGAGGAATGCTGCTTACTGGCTTGCTCCTCATGGTTTGCTCAGTCTATTTTGGCAAAGCACCCAGGACCACCCACCCAGGGGAGGCATCACACCCAGGGAGCTGGGCCCTCCCACATCAATGATTAATCAAGAAAATGCATAATAGGCCGCCTTATGGGCAGACCCTTATGGGGGGCATGCTTTCTCAGTTGAGGTTCCCTCCTCCCACATGACCCTGGCTCCTCACCAGGACAGCATCCCAAGGCTCAAACCTAGAGCTCTGAGCACTCCAGGCAGCATGCCCCTCACCCCTCACCCTCCTTTAATTTTTTTTTTGTGTGTGTGTGTGTGTGTGGCAGTGCTGGGAATTGAACCTATGGCCTCATGCAAGCAAGGCATGCACTCTGCCATGGAGCTACAGTCCCCTTAGCCCCTCCTTTAAAATTTTAACATTACTTAAAAAAAATTGCGTGTGTGTGAATTTGTGCAAATGAATCCAGTTACTCAGAGTTCGTAGGCTTTGGGTCCCCAAGAGCTGGGGTTATAGGCATCTGGTTGTGAGCCACTCAACTCGGGTGCTGGGAGCTGAATTCAGATCCTCTACGCGAACGGAAATATCTTAACTGCTGAGCCATCTTGCCAGTCCCTCATTTTTTGAACTACATTTTACTATTATTTTGTTAACTGGGAGAGGGAACACGCTTGCCATGGCGTGTGTGAACGACAGAGGACAATTTAAGGCAGTTGGCTCTTTCCTTCTACCATGCGGGCCCCTGGGATCCTCCTCGGGTCACCAGGATGGCTGGATCAGGAGTGGATTTGGACCCTGGGGGTCTATGGTGCAGACTCGTAAGCATCCCAGAATGCCTACTCTGCCCTCTGCAACTGAGGGATACCTGAGTGGCCCTGGTGTTGCTTCCTAAGCTGTGGCCAGTGTGAAGCCTGGAACCTTCTAGATGCTCTTAAATCCTGTTTCCTTACGCTTTCGTGGCTTGGGGCCCAAAAATGGTAGAAGTTAAGGCTTTGTTACTGTGAACTCCTGATTGCAGAGAAAACTGTCTTAATTCTGCCCAAGTGGAAAGCCAGGACTTCTTCCAGCTGAGATCCAGAACGCTGAGAGGCCTGCCCTGGTCCCCACTGCCTCTGCCCGTCCTGCAGACCCTCGACCAGGACGGTGACTTGGTCTTTCATTTCCCCCTAAGCAGTTACCTCTGAGGGCAGGGGCTCCAGGGGACCTTAGACAAGGGCTGAGGATAACAGTGAACCCCATTTCTGGGCCTCCAAATACTTGTTAAAGCATCAGCCAGGGTATTGGTATATGCCTCACATAACAGAAATCTGGGTCCTGGGTTCTCCGGTGGGAGCTGGGGGAGCAAGTTGCCCTTTTGGTGCCTCTCCCTTGTAGCCGGAGCTGGTGCTGATGACTCAGGCACCATCCATCCCATGGAGAGACAGCCCAAATGGCTTCATGAAAAACAATTCAGCCTGCAAACTTAACCCCAAACAGCCGAGAAGCACCCAGACTCGGCTCTTTGGAAAACGCTCCTGCATAGGAAGGCAGAAAATAGAAAGACAGGAAGAGAGAAGGGGTCTGCGAGTGCTTGGGATGGGATGGAGGTACTGGACAGAGGGCTCAACCTCAAACAGGTCTGTCCTCTTTAAGGAGGCGACAGCTAAACCACAGCTTGGGAGACAATCATTGTGACCCCACTTGGGATTCTGTAATTAAATGTGGCAGGGAAGGGGGAGTCACAAAAAAACAAAACAAAACAAAAAACCCAAAAACGACAACAGCAAAACAAAAACCACCTTGGCCATAATAAAAGTTTCTGGATGCAGAATAACCAAAAAGGAGCTCAGAACCAACAGGTCATGAATTCTAGGCGAGGTGTTGACAGTCGTGGGGCATAGTGTGACCTCACTGCAGTCTAGTTCTGGGCACACAACAGGCACATGGTGCCTTGTCCCTGCCTCTTGCCACCATGGGCCAATGATCACTGCTTGAAACACCTGAACCCAGATTCAAGCCAATTCTGAAGCTGTCAATCACAGTTTTTACTATTCTTACCGTGTTTACTGTTCTTATAGGAACATGGTTTAATTACAGAAAATGAAAACTTTAATGCTTCTCCTGTCGTCATTTCTCAGCATGCATCAGCAGACCTGTGTACTGTATTATGTTAGAGTGCCTGGTTTAAGAACAAAACAAAACACTGAGTTGCTGACTTGACTTTCGTTTTTAAAAATGGTTAAATGAATTTTGACTTGAGATTAAACCAGAATTCCCAGCAGTTCCTGAAATGGCTCTAAGCACACCTCAGCCATTCTGTACTGTGTTTACACACTGCTTTGCAGTGTTCTCAGAACTGATGATAAATATAAAATTAAAAAGTTCATCAGTGGGGACTAGAGAGATGGCTCAGCAGCTAAGAGCAGGTACTGCTCTTGGGGGAGGTGGGGAGGCACGGCAGGGTTCAGTTCCTGGCATGCATGTTTTGGTAGTGGTTTGAATGAGAATGTCCCCCATGGGCTCAGGTGTTTGAATACTTGGTTCCTAGTGGGTGGTGCTGTTTGGGATGTCTAGGGGGCGTGGCCGGCTTTGAAGTGCCACTTTCTCTGTTTCCTTCTATTTGTTCAAGATGTAACCTCTCAGCTGTCCCTGCCACTGCAGCTGTGGCTGCTGCCACTTCTCCATCATGATGGACTTTCATTCCTTCAGAACCATAAGCCCAAATAAACCCTTCCTTCGGTAAATCGCCTGTTTTATCACAGCAACAAAAATTTAAGCAGGCCAGGTGTGATGGCACACTCAGGAGCCAGAGGCAGGCAGGTCTCTGTGGGTTTGAGGCCAGCCTGGTCCGCATAGTGAGTTCTGGGACAGCCAGGACTACATAGAGAAATCCTGTCTCAAAAAGGAAGGAAGGAAGGAAGGAAAGAAGGAAGGAAGGAAGGAAGGAAGGAAGGAAGGAAGGAAGGGAGAGAGGGAGGAAGGAAGGAGAGGGAAATTAACTAATACAGAAGGATGGCTCACAACTGCCTATAACTCCAGCTCCAAGAGAATCTGATGCCCTCTTCTGGCCTCCACAGGAATCTGCACTCACATGTGCAGATACACCCCACCACACATACATATGCATATAATTAAAAAATAATAAAAATAAATCTATTTTAAAATCCTGATCCACTCTGAGAAGTGTTAAAGATGCTTTCTGGCCCACAGTGTCAGTTAGGGAACATTTAACCCTTTGTGTGAAACAAGCAGACACACCATTACCTCATCAATTGCAGACTTGCTTTCTTCTTGAGTAAATGGTAAACTTCTATGTATGACAAAGAATTGTTTTTAAAATAATTTCCTTATAAATGTGCCTGTTAATGTTTAAATGCCAATTTTATATACTTACACACCTGGGGCTGTATGAGTTTCCTTCGGGTGGAAAGGGGTCATGAGTGGAAATAGTTAAGAAGCTAAGTCTGTTCTAAAGGTTAGGAAAGAGCTGGCCATTCAGAGCACATTTGGACAGGAGGCCAGTGTGCCTGAGTGCTGTGAGCAGGAGGCAGGAGAGAGCTGCCAGGGGTAGTCAGGTCAGGGTCCTGGGGTTACACAGAGTTCCGGTAGGCATGTGGACGCACAGGAGTCATTTACTATATTTGAAAGCACTCTTACAGTGGGTAAGGGAGTCCTCATCATCCCTGCAAACTCCATCAGGAAAGCCTTTTTCCCTCCCCGGCCTGAATTTCATTAATGGACTTCCGTGAGCCTTCAAGGGGCCTTCCAGCATCCAGTGGGGGTCTCGGCAAGTACTGCTCTTGATGAAGGGACGGTGGTGACATGCTAGGCCCAAACTCTCATGGAAATCTTAATGAGTGAAGCTCCAGTAACCATGTTAGACCCAACTAGGCACCTCAGCGAGGAGACTGAGGGGCCTACACTGTGGCGGTTTTAGATGGCAGATCTGGTGAGGACTTGGTTGTCATTGGCTCTTTTTCATGGAAAGGCCAGTGGCCCTTGGTTAGAAACACAAAGAAACAGAAGGTTCTGGAAGCTTAATGTCCAGGCACTGCTCTAAGCACGACAAATTCCTACTTGGAAGGCTCCCGTCCCTGTGGTGGGTACACAGAAAGAGTAAACGCCACTAGGCACATGTCAGAGGACGCTGTGAGCCTCAGCCTAATCCTACCCTGAGCATATTGTGGAAGGTGAGTCTGGTTCTGTGGCTGAGCAAGTGGAACAAGCTTGAGTCTCCTCACCACAGAGAGATGGTGTCGTTGAGCAGTCAGTGTGAGAAACTGCTGCTCGTGACCAGACAGGTGATAACCGAGTCACACTTTGTTCACCTCATGGTGGACAGTGAAGGAGGGAAGCAGATGAGGCTGTTTCCAGTGTCTCCCTAAGTCCCTCCAAGAGGAAAGGATCCCCAGAGAAGAGCCCCCCAAACCCACTGAAGCTGGAGGCTGGGCCCCGTAAGTAGCTACTGTATCATTCCTGATCTCTAAATCCCAGCCACCTTCCTGGAAGCTGAATATATCCTCTTGCCTGACCCAGAGACACCTTGGCCCAAACTGGAGCTCTTGATGCCGAGCCCTCCAGCACCCCACCAGGCTGGCTTCCCCTCCGGACCTCCTTCACCTTCAAGGACGCCCTTTCACACCCAGAGGTGTCAGCAGAGACTCAGTTTCTCCCTGCTCTCAGCCCCGGAGGTAAGCCATTGCCAGATCTGTCCATCAACTTTAGACTCCTTCCAAAATCTTCCCCCTGTCTCTGTGTCTACAGCCTGTGCTTGGGCCCAGCCTCACCACCGTGCACCCCATACCAGCTTCCCAGCCTCTAATCTTGCCAGGCTCCACCTCTTCTTCGTGAGCCTCAGTCTCCCTCGGAGGACAGGCCCTGTTGCTCTGGGCTGTACATTCTTCTGTGCCTCCCCTGACATTTGTAATGAAGACTTCTTCCAGGGAGGCTTCCTGGAGGAGGTGGTTGCCAAGCCAGGGAGGCAAACAGACCTCAGGCGGGCTCTTGTCTCAGCACCTGCTTACACCCCAAAAACAAGAGCACCTCAGGCACAAGACAGCTGAGTGTGAAGGGACAGAGTTGGGCTTGTAGAGAAGCAGCCAGGCCCGACCCGCCAGGTCCTTGGAAGACACTGTGAAGATGGGCTACCTAGACCCACACAGATGAGGACCAGCCATATTTTCTGTTCAGGTCACTGCAGAGTTTTTGTGATAATGATGGATTATTCTGACCAGCCCTCAAGCTGAAGAAAGCCTTACAAGTTGAAATATTGGCTGGGCGGTGGTGACGCACGCCTTTAATCCTAACACTTGGGAGGCAGAGGCAGGCGGAGTGAGTTCCAGGCCAACCTAGTCTGCTATATACGGAAACCCTGTCTTGAAAACAACAACAATGACAAAAAGTTTAAATATTGGCCAGGCATGGTGACACATGTCTGTAATCTCCAGCACTCGTGAGGATGAAGCAGGAGGATTGCAAACTCAAGGGCAGCCTGAGCTACGTTGGAAGACCTTGTCCCGGCACCCACACAGTGGCTCACAATCTTCTGTGACTCCAGTTCCAGGGGGTCTGACACCCTCTTCTGACCCCCTCAGAGACCAGGCACACACACACACAGCAAGCAGACATGCATGCAAGGCAAAACCTTCATACCATAAAAGTAAATAAAAATATAAAATTTGAAAAAGAATAAATAAGTAAAATAAAAAATAATAAAATAAAAAGGAATAGTGTTATAAATGATTGTAACAGTAATTGAAATTAAAAATGAAGAGATTCATCAGACAGTGGTGGCATAACTCCTTTAATCCTAGTATTCGGGAGGCAGAGGCAGGTGGATCTCTGAGTTTGAGGCCAGCCTGGTCTACAGAGAGTAAGTTCCCAGACAGTCAGGGCTACACAGAGAAACCCTGTCTCAAAAAACAAAAAATAAAAAACAAAACAGAGAAAAAGAAAGGAAAAAGATTCAGAGGCCGAGGATATAGCTGAATGATAGAGCACTAGCCTGGCGTATCCACGTAGCTGCATTTGATCCCCAGCAATACAATAAGTCAATATGTAAATAAATAAATGCCGAGATTTTATCCCTGACCCATTGGTGATGGTGCTGTGCACACTTGGATTTTGGTGTCTAATCACTGAGCTGCGGAACAGTTTGCTTACAATATCTGTTCTTCGTAGATGCATTCATGGGCCTGTGTCCCATCTGCCTTCAAGGACCCCACATCCAGAGCCACACATGGCCACTGAAGAACTCAGAGACCTCCTCTCAGGATGGAGAACCCCCTGGACTCCCTGCAGTCTGTGACATTGGAGAACTAAAGCTTTGGGACCTCTTGCTCAGCTGCATCAGTGGTACTCATTCCTGG
Organism: Peromyscus californicus insignis; assembly: GCF_007827085.1. Classification (NCBI taxonomy): domain Eukaryota; kingdom Metazoa; phylum Chordata; class Mammalia; order Rodentia; family Cricetidae; genus Peromyscus; species Peromyscus californicus. The sequence continues at coordinate 8,911,932 of NW_026294595.1, forward strand.
GGCATCTGTGGGCTGATCCTCCAAGTGACTCATGTCTTCCCTCCCTCCTCTCTCTCTGAGTAATAAGGAATTAAAAACAAGGAATGAAAAAATATTCTAGGGATGGTTGGAGAATGGATTCAATTTAGCCAAAGAAAGAATTAGGTTAAAAGAAGATAGGTCAAAAGGAAATATCCAGGTCCGGCGAAATGATTCATACCATAAAGATGCTTGCCACCAAGCTTGGACACCTGATTTCAACCCCTGAAACTCACACAGTGAAAGGAGAGAACTGACCTCCACAATTGTCCTCTGACCTCCACATGTACAGTGAGCATGCCCCCTAAAATGTTTTAGAATTTTAATGAGCTGAAGATATGGCTCAGCTGTTAAGAGCACTTGCTACTTCTGCAGAAGAGCCAAGTTAGGTTCCCAGCACCTACATGTCAGCTCACAACCATCTATAATTCCAGCTCTAAGTGATCCGATGCCTCTTCTGATCTCCATGGGCACCAGGCACACACATGGTAGACACACATACATACATTCAAGCAAAATATCACACACATAAAATAAGTCTTTCAAAATAAAACGTAAGGTCTGTGGCATGGAGCCACCACTGTGGGGGAAAGGCACAGGCTCCACACAGGTCCTGCCCTGGACTCACTGCCCACCCTGACTCTGGGCAACAACAGGATATCCCAGATGAGTCTCAGCAATGTTCCAGTATTATGGTGCTTCAGAAACCTTGCACCAGCTCAATGATTTGTTGCAATAAGTATTTTCATGTAAAGCTGTTTGGACAAAATAATATACTGTGTGACACACAGCAGATTGCAGTACCACCTTAATAAGTGAATGTGCGATAGAGAGATGGAAAGATGGAGGCCACGCATAGTGGAGAGAAGCAGGACTAGAGACATGGTGGAGGACAGAGAAGCATGTCGTTGCTGAGCTGCAAACTGGATGGTCATGCCCGGGATACTGCAGGGCAGCCAGTGAAGAGGGCAGGGTGTGTACAGCAGCCTGGAGCTGGCAACAGTCCTGCCCACCACCACCACCCTGAACGCGATGCCCAACCGAAGCTCAACCACACAATCACCCTTACTCTGAGCCACAACAAGATATCCGAGCGGAAGAATGGTTCATTTTCTGGACCAAGTCTCCTTGAAAGGCTTCTGTGGTCCACGCTGCTGCCAGAGACCATGCCGATGTCCGTGGTCTGTGCCACCAACAGAGACTTCATTGATGTCTGTGGTCCACGCTGCTGCCGGCAACCAAGTCCATGTCCATGATCTGTGCGGCCACTGGAAACCATGTGGAAGTCCACAATCCATTTTGCCACTGGCTGTCATGGGCAAGGAAGCTTCTGTTGCAGTGGAATTGATGACGGCGGACTCATAACTGAGAATGAAAGACATTGGGGGCTTCTGTGACAACCTCCCCCCCTCCAAAAAAGAAAAGGAAACAGTCACACAGGAAGCCATTGAAGAGAGTCCTTTAAAAACTATGATAAGCCGGGCAGTGGTGGCGCACGCCTTTAATCCCAGCACTCGGGAGGCAGAGGCAGGTGGATCTCTGTGAGTTCAAGGCCAGCCTGGTCTACAAAGCGAGTTCCAGGAAAGGCTCCAAATCTACAAAGAAACCCTGTATCGAAGCAAAATTAAAAAAAAAAAAAAAAAAAAAAAAAAAAAAAAAAAAAAAAAAACCTGTGATAAAGATGCTGAAGTGTAGCTCTTCACAGTGGACGGTGGCTTCTGGGGGCGGGGTGAGGACTCAGTGTTCTTTAAGGGACTGGCCGCTAGGAGTCTGACCACGCTCCAGTGAGTATATGGGCAACACAAATTGTACTGGGTGGAGTTTTTTTGGGGGGCACAAGGGTGGGAGGGAGGACCTGGGAGGAATGGAAATGGGAAGTGAGTGTGATAAGGATGCATTGTATGTAAATTCCCAAATAATTAATAAAAATATTAAGTTGGGGGAAAAATAACATTTAAAATAAAATATCCAAAGTGTATTTCAGAGACACATAGAATGGAGAGGTTGCATATGAGAGGCAGGCTAGAAAAGATGGAGTTCAACTGGCCCTCGAGAGAGAGGGGAAGTAGACAGGAATGGTTAGGAGATGAGTCTGTGGGTGTGGCTTGTGAACAGAGCACCAGCTTAACACATGTGAGATCCTGGGTTCTATCCCCTGTACCACAGAGAGAGAGATGGTAGAGTCAGTGGGTGAGTCCGGAACAGCAAACTGTGGCCTGAAGAGAAATGGAAACCATCCAGACCTCAGCTTGCCACACAGACACTGTGCAAGTACCATGGGCAAGCAGGGCCTGCAGGGCCTGGTCCGGAAAACAGACAGCAGCCACACCAGCTCCAAGGGAAGTTAGTAAGATAGACAGCAGACGTCACAGAAACCCAGAAGCCCAGAGCCACCGAGAAAACCACCCTTTCACCTGACGGCCGTCACGAAGAAGGTCCCCTGGCTGCTGAGCAGAGAGTGGCAACTACAGAGGCCGAGAATCCAGCCTGGCTATAGGGACAGGAGCCTGGTGCCGGGCAGGGCTACAGGAAGGACAAGGTGTGAGAGGCTGCGGAGGCGCAGCCAGGCATGCTCGATGTAGACCGCTCTTGGGGAGGCTGCAGTGAGGGAGGGGCCTGGGAAAGGCCAGGCTCTAGTGTCACCAGACTGGTAGCCCACGGAATATGAGACCAGATAAAGGTTTTAGGGGAGGATGTATTTGGTGTTGGACTGTGGAAACTGAAGAAAAAACAAAAACAAAAACAACAAAAAAAACCCCTGCCCTCTGATATCCAGAGGAAGAGTCTCCCCAAGGCAGTCAGGACAGCCAAATCTTAAGCAACAGGAAAAAGAGTAAGCGACAACATGGGAGCCCAGGCAGGAAGGGACAAAGCTACCCAGGGAAGCCAGGCTAGGTAGACAGTTCCCTCGGGACTGAGCCACCAGCAGACTCGATGGACACTCTTGATGGGTGGATGGAGAGGACTTGCCCAGTTGTGGCGGGTGACGGAAGTGAGGGGCAGCAAGGGGCCAGAGTTTTGAGGGAGCAAGGCCTCCCCCTGGATCTTCAGCTCCCCAGTTGTCACCATGCCTCCTGCAGATGCTAATGCAAGTGGCACTAAGTAGGGAAACTGAGTCATCCAGGAGCAGAAATTGTTGAGCAGGGGTTTTGGAGGAGGAAGCGCCCCCTCCTTCCTGCCCATCTCCTCTCCAGCCCCACTTCCTCTCACTTGCAAGGTGATCTGAGATTTAAAAAAAAAAAAATTAGAGAGAAGGGGAGGGAGAGAGAGGGAGAGGAAGGAGAAGGAAGGAAGAAGAGAGAGGAGAGAGGGGAAGAAGGGGGAGAGAGCAGGAGAGGGAGGCTCTTAGTCCCACACTGAATACCATCAGCTCTATCCCACCCTCATCCAGGGCTCCCACCTCCAAAGTTATGCACACAGCCACTAAAAAACCCAGTGACACCCCCCTGGTGTGGAGAGCCCCCCAGGACTCCCCAGGGTCTGCTAAACCAGATCAGAGGCTTGCTGGCTCCCTCCTGCCTGCCTCCCTGCCTCCCTCACACAGCTTCTTCTGCAGAACCTGTGGGCTGAGGCTCCTCTGCTGTGTGACTCACCTCCTCCCTCCCCCCTCTCTGAGTAAATGTCAAGTCACATCAGTTATCCCCACCTCCCTCAGCACCCCCCCCCCCAATTTTGGCGGTGCTGTTTACCTCGCCGAGATCAATCGGTATTCTGGGAGAAAATAGAAACCCGCGTAGACCCAATTAATGGAAACCAGGCAACTGCATCCGTGCTTCAAATCTACTCCCCAGGCAGGCAAGGGCGGTGCTGCCCTTGCTTTGGGAAAGGTGTGTGTGTGTGTGTGTGTGTGTGTGTGTGTGTGTGTGTGTGTGTGTGTGTGTGTGTATACACTCGAGGGCCCCCTGCCTGGGTCCAGGTCAAGCTGTCTTTCTGGGAACCGGCAGGTATGAAGCTAGGCAACTTCACTGCTGGTCCACCAAGATGGGGGTCCATGATGGAGCAATGAAGGACTGGAGGGTGAGTCAGGACAGGTGGAAGCCAGGAAATCAGAGAGACATTCCCCAGTGAGACTCAAGGTCCACAGCTACTCAAATGGCTCATGGTTCGCACAGGGATGCGGGCTGGGCCCCTGACCCCAGTGAGAGACTGCTCTGTTCATCACATAGGTCCCAGGAACCAAGCTGGGGACAGGGTACTCGCCATGAGGTGAGGTTCATAGCTCTTCTTGCCATTGACAGTCAAGGGGGTGGGCAGACCTGGCTGTCACCCCGGTAGGATTTCGAGTACCTATGTGACCAAGCGACTGACCCTATCGTTCATCTGTAACGGGACAGCGAGTATGTGCCTGGTCAGACACAGATGAGGGGGCTGAGAGAAGATACTGGGTCCCTGGGGAGGTCTGCCCTCACCTCTGCCGGTCTTGAGCCTCAGCAACGGGACATTCACCTGCAGAACCACTGGGGAGGCCCTTGCTCAGCTTGAGGAGTCTGTGCCCTGACTCCTGGGACCATCCCTGACAGATCTGGGTGGTGAGGGCCATGACTGCCCCTTTATGACCTGACTCAAGGGGCAGAAAGGCTACCGTGGACCAGTTCCCCCATGCCAGGATGTGACCTGGTCCTGCCTGACCGTTTCATCTGGAACTGTAGCCTTGGCATTGTGAGCATTCAACAGTCCACTTTCAGAGGCACTGTGGCAGGCACGGGATTTTGAAAAGAAGAAAGCATTCATTTCCAGTCTTGAGAAGACTTGAACACCTACCTGCAAAGTAACCCATCAAACTGTCATGTTCTCTCTCTCTCTCTCTCTCTCTCTCTCTCTCTCTCTCTCTCTCTCTCTCTCTCTCCCTCTCCCTCTCTCCTCTCTCTCTCTCTCTCTCTCTCTCTCTCTCTCTCTCTCTCTCTCTCTCTCTCTCTCTCTGTCTCTCCAGGAGGACTCTGCACATGCTAGGCAAGCACTCTACCACTCAGCTGTATCCCCAGCTGTTGACTGACCTCTCTGGGTGGGCTTCTGGGTTTCAGTTTATTTCTTTGTAAAAGGGGAGCCTGCTGGATACTTCCCTGGGGGCCTCCAGGAAGGGGGCTGTGCTGGATGATTTTCGTCACTTGACACAAGCTGGGGTCATCCGGGAAGAGGAAACCTCAACTGAGAAAATGCCTCTACCAGACTGTCCTGTAGGCAAGTCCCTGGTACATTTTCTTGGTTAATGACTGATGTGGGAGGCCCCGCCCACTGGGGGTGGTGCCACCCCTGAGCAGGTGGTCCTGGGTTGTATAAGAAGGCAGGCTGAGCCAAAAGGTAGCCTTTAATCCCAGCACTTGGGAGGCAGAGCCAGGCGGATCTCTGCGAGTTCGAGGCCAGCCTGGGCTACCAAGTGAGTTCCAGGAAAGGCGCAAAGCTACACAGAGAAACCCTGTCTTGAAAAAACAAAAAAAAACAAAAAAAAAAAAAAAAAGAAGGCAGGCTGAGCAAGCCATGGGGAAAGGGCTGGACAGCAGCACCCCTCCATGGCCTCTGCTTCAGTTCCTGCCTCCGGGTTCCTGCCCTCTCTGAGCTCCTGCCTTGACTTCCCTTAATAATGGACTGTGATTGGCACACATGAGCCAAATTAACCCTTTCCTCCCCACATTGCCTTTGGTCTTTATCACAGTGGAAAGCAAAGTAGGACAGGGACATACCCAAGCTGGTTCCTCCTCCGTGTGTGCCTCCAAACAGCAAGGAGTTTCCAGCAGGAGCCTTTCCCAGCGGCTGGCTTTCCCTGTGGACCTTCTCCTGGCCACTTGTAGAGGTTGGGATGATGGAAGGGATGAGGAGCTCCCAGCTTGGACAGAGCCCCAGGCACCCCTTGCCCAGGCTTCTCTCCCTTCTTGCTCCCTCAACACCCCCCACACACACACACACACACATGCAACCCCACAGAGTCTTCCCAGCCGTCCACCTGGACCTCATTTCTGACTCTCTTTTCAGGGCGACCCCCGCCAAGCCAGGAGTAGTTTCCTGAGTGTGTGCGATGGCCGTGAGCTCAGGGTGGCCTCAGAGGAGCCTGGGCACAGCGGGTGTGTGGCAGGTCCAGGACAGAGCGTGAGCACAGACAGCTGCAGAGTGGGCACTGCTGAGCCCAGGCCCCAACACAAAGCAGCCCTCTCGTGCCAAGCCAGGTCCTGGCACCGTCCTTGTCTCATAGGACGGGTCAACCGCGGGACGTACCAGCAAGTGACCAGGGTCGTGCTAAAGCGGCCGAGTGGGGGAGGGAAGGAGGAGGTAGAGGAGGAAACCCAAAGCCAGGCATGACGGCTCACTCCTGAATTCCCAGTGCTCGGGAGGATTGCCAAAAGTCCCTTGCCTGGTCTACATGGTGAGTTCTGGCCTAGCCTGGGCTGCACAGTGAAACTTTGCTTCAAAAACAACAACAACAACAACAAAATACTAAATACACGTGCATGTGTGCGCGCGCACATGCGTGCATGCACAAACACACACACACACACACACACACACACACACACACACACACACACACACACTGACAGAATCCAACAGGAAAAGGGAAGATGGTGAGTGAGGACAGACTTCAAGCCCCTGCAGGGTGGTGAGGAGGTGGTCAGATGTGAGGAAGTAGACAGTGTTCACTGGGCAGGTGGGCAGGAAGGCATTCCAGCTGGAGTTGGTACCTAAGACAATGAAATCAGGTGGGAGAAGGCAAGCATAGGCCGGGAGGCCCAGAGCCATGAGTGCCCACATACCAAGCTGCAGTTAGCCAGACCAGGGTACCACCTGGCCTCTGAGCTGGCAGAAACACCTGAGAGAGAGGCACAGATGTCCCTCCACCCTGCCAGCAGCAGCTGGGCTTTTGTGGCTGTGACTGGCTCCAGAGGGTGCTCACTTGAAGGACCTCAGCTGTGCCCAGGCTCCACGTGGCTCTGCCAGGTTTAGAAAAACTCCACAGAGAAGCGGGGCTGCCCCACATCAGTCCAGATCAGCCGCAGCCAAAGACCAGGCTTGGACAAGACATCTCGTCTCCAAGGCATCATGTCTCTCCTGCAGCTGTGCAGCTCAGCATGCATAGCTCAAGTCCTTTCAGAAGGAAGCAACAGAGCCAGGGGCCCCCACAGGGCAGGGGTTGTTGTTGCTCACCCAGCTTCCCATGCAAGGGTGGGGCCCTGACGATGAGAGAGTGGGGTCAGCTGTTAGGCTGGCCTGCACTGTGGAGATAGAGCCCTCACCCCCTGGGAGCTCAGCACAGCAGAAGTGAGTCAGCCACTAAAGCCATGTGGCCATTGCTCCACGCCACACAGCCACTTGGGACCCAGGCCAGGGCAGCTTTCAGCTCCTCATTGGAACAGATGTCCTTCTTAGACAAGTTACAGGCAAAGGGCTTCAGGGAAGTTGTCACCGGCCCCTCTCTGTGTCAGTCAAGAGGACACACATCACCTACCTCTCAGGTCACTGGCCCAGGGTCAGAAAAGGGAGAAGCCTCTGATGGTCCCTTTGACCACACAAGTATGACAGGAGCATGGGGTATCCCCGGACCTGGTAGCCTTGGCCAAGGGATTTAACCTGTTGGAGTCTCAATCAGGGAGGTTCCAAGAGGTGAATGGGAAAAGCGCTTCCTGCCTTGTAAGCCCGGCCACAGCTGGCCTTTCGAGCTTCCTCAGCCTCTTTGGTCCTTGACTGTACCACTGTTGTCAGGGGAACTATCCAGACCGTGCACTGCATTTCCTCTCACCCGTCCAAAAAGGAAGAGGCAGGGCTGCAGAAGCAGCTGAGGAGAGTGAATGCCTCGTGTGAGTGTTAGCATTGATTGTGGACCAGGCAGGAGCTGGTCACCTAGGAGACAAACATCTGGACAGCTCCGTGAGGAAGTCTAGGCCGAGCTGAGACTGAAGCCCCACACGGAATGCAGGAGGTATCATTCCAGGGGTGGAGGGACCTGACTGAATAAAAAGGAGAAGTGAGCTGAGCTGCTCCACCTCTGCGCTTCCCCGACGGCTGCCCCGAGCTCTGCTCGATGTGCCTTCCCTTCCTGGATGGACTGGACCAAGTAAACCCTTCCCTGAGCGGCCTTGGTTGGTGATTTAGTCATGGCAATGGGACGAGTAACTGGAACACCCAAGCATGACCAAAGCACCACAAGAAACAAATGACTAGGTGTGGCAGTGCACACCTGTAATCCCAGCACCCTGGAGGTGGAGGCAGAAGGGCCAAGTTTGAGGTCAACCTTGGCTCCAATAACGAGTTCAAAGCCAGATGTTGCTATAGGAGAGCCTGTGCTAAAAATAAACTCACAGAAGGAATGGGAGAGGGAGAAAAGGGAAAAGAAGGATGGAAAGATGGAAGAGTTGGGAGATTGCTCGGTTGGGAAGATATTTATCACAGAAGCATGGGGACTTGAGTTCAAATCCCCAGTTACCATGTAAAAGCTGGACCCATCTGCAGTCTGTAAAATACTATCAGCTTCCTGTGGGGGAGACAGGAGAAACCAAGAGACCCTGTCCCAAACAAGGTGAAGGTAAGGACCAACACTCAAGGTTGTCTTCTGATTTCCACACACACACACACATACGACAGAGAGAGAGAGAGAGAGAGAGAGAGAGAGAGAGAGAGAGAGAGAGAGAGAGAGAGAGAGACACGGACGGAGAAGTGATTGAACAAGGTATAAGACATTGACCCTGGCCTCCGTGTGCATGTGTACACAAGTGCATGCACACATGCACACAAACACAAAGGATGCAGAAGAGACGGAACTGCGGCATTAAGGGTGATGGGGTCCATGGAGTTCCTTGATGCAATATGACCAAGGGCGGCCATCACAGGCCCCACCAAGGGCATGGCATCAGACCCTCCTGGACATGGCACTGGACAACTGGGTTGGGAAGAGTAAAGTGAGACAAGAGCATTAAAAACACAGGAGATACTGGCTGTGGACACTGGGAGAACTGTGAGCAAGACCCAGATATCATAGCTGGTAGGGAGACAGAGACTCAGCCACGCCACTCACAACAGCCACATTCCAGCATACAGAGAGCATGCAGAGAAAGCATGTAAGAGGGGACCCAGCCTGGGGAAGGCTAGAAGTGAGGAAATCTGGATGTTCTCCCCAAGCTGTGTAACATCTGTCGTTTTCCTCTGCCCTGCACTCCTAGCCCAGGGTACAGGGCCCTTTCCCACAATCCCTCAAGCAGTCACCATCAGTGCTTCTGGTGCTTCTAGATGACTCGTCTGCTAGATTGAGCTGCTACAGGGGGATAGAGCTTGGCTCATAATTGTATACCCCACTTCTAGGTCATGGCCCAGCATAAAGAAGACCTCAGCAACTCTTAGTTAAAGAAAAAGAGGCAGATGAACAGATGGATGGATGGGTGGGTGGATGGATAGATGGATGGATGGATGGATGGATGGATGGATGGATGGATGGATGGATGGATGGGTAGGTGGATGGGTAGGTGGGTGGATGGATGGGTGGGTAGGTGGATGAGTGAGTAGATGGATGGATGGATGGATGGATTCATGCATGGATAGATAGATGAATAGATGGCTGTATAGGTGAGTTAATAAAAAATGGAGTAGATGATATGTGAATTTATGGATAGGTGAGTAGATACATGGGTATGTGGATGATGTATAGATGGAGGGAGGGCTGAGTAGATGGATAAGTGGGTGGATGAATGAATGGACAAGTGGGTGCATGGATAGATGGGCAGATACATGAATAGCTAAATAAGATAGAGGAATATATGGATGGGTATGCATGGCTAGATATGTAGATAGATGAATAGTTGAATAGGATAGGGAAGTAAATGGATAGGTAGGTGGATGCATGGATAGATGGATAGATAGATAGATAGATGATAGATAGATAGATAGATAGATAATGGTAGGCAGGATGGGGAATAGATGAATTCATGGATGGATGGATGGATGGATGGATGGATGGATGGATGGATAAGTGGATAGATGGAAGGATGGATGCATGCATACATGAATAGATAATGAATGGATAGGGAATGTGAATGAGAAATGTCCTCCATAGGCCCAGGTGTTTTAGTACTTGGTGCCCAGTTAGTGGTGCTGTTTGCAGAATGATGCAGCCTTACTGGAGGGGGTACATCACTGAGGGGTTGAGAGTTCATAGCCCTGCCTCACTTCTGGTCTGCTCTCTGACTCAGGTTTGCCAGAGAAGATATGACCTCTCAGCTTCCTGCTCCTGCCGCCACATCTATCTCTTTGCCCCCTGCCATGGACTTTTATCATTTTGGAACCATAAGCTAAAATAAATTTTTCTTCCATAAGTTGCTTTGATGGGTAGAGGAGTAAATTGATGCACAGATGGATGGATGAACTGGTGAATGTCAGATACATGAATGCATGGATCAATGCATAGATAGGCGAGGGGGCAAAGAGATAGATGGATGGACAAGGGCTTGCATGGATGTGTACATGCGTGTATGGATATATGGATGCTTGGATGGATGAACAGATGAGAATCAGACGTGTTGGTAGATAGATATCTGAGCAGGGTGGGTAAGAAAATCAATAGGTAAGTGAGTCAATGGATAGATAATTGGGTAAGCAATTGGTGGATGGACTCATGGATGCTTGCTGGATGGATAGGTGGATGGGTAGATAACGGGTGGATGGGTGGATAATGGGTAGATGACTGGATGATTGGTGGATGATGAATGGAAACAGGTGGGTAGGAGGGTGGCAGGTATTGATGACTCTACACCAAGTCTGAGGGAGGCAAACCCAGGGACTTTCCCAGGAACATGGGCCACCCCTCTGCGATCTGCTGCAGGTTCTCTCTCCTGGAAGGTGATGCGCTGTCATGTGAGTAGAGATGGGCAGAGCATGGAGGACGCCTGTCTACCCTTGACACCTTCCTCGGCCTACTCTGATCTAATTCATTGACTACCCACATATTCCACATGGTGTACAACCACCTGGAAGCTCCTAAGAGCTGAAACACCACGGCCCTCCTAAGATCAATTAAATTGGAACTTCTGGGGAGCCCAGGCTTTTGGGAGTGCCAGTGAGCAGCTGGGGCTGAGCACCTACTCAAGACTTAATCATGTCAAGGAGGCAAAGCAAGACAGGAACAGACGCAGGGCATGGCATCCACACTGGCTCCTCCGCCAGCTGAGGCTGCCTCTGCCAGAGAAGTGCTACATGAAGGAAGGAGGCCAGTCCCAAGAATCCCCCACAAGACAGGGCCACCAGGACCTCACAGGCTCTGCCCTCACATGCTGGGGCTGACCAGGTATCCCTCCATCTTTGACCCTGGGTTTTGATATCTGTAAAGTTGGATGGCCTTGTGAGAACCACATAACAAAGTCGGGGTCGGACTACAGTGCTGTGGGATGATCCTTCTGTACTGTGAATATGTGTTGCTCTCACTGGTTGATAATAAAGCTGTTTGACCAATGTCGAGGCAAGATAAGGTTAGGCAGTACAATCAAACTGAGGACTGAGAAGAAGAAGGGAGGAGTTGGGGGAGACGAGAGCAAGCCGCCCAAGGAGCAAGATGCCAAAGGACTGTTAAGCCACGGGCCACATGGCAATGCATAGATTAATAGGAATTGGTTCATTTAAACGTAAGAGCTAGTTAGTAACAAGCCTGGGCCATCAGCCAAGAACTTATAATTAATATAAGCCTCTGGGTGATTATTTGGAATCAGCTGTGGGATAGGGTGGGACAGAGAAAAGCCGCCATTTACACTACAGCAAGTCACAGTTGAAGTCTCTGCTTGTGATGGCTCTTCTTGGTTGTCAATTTGACTACCTCTGGAATTAACTAAAATTCAAAAATGGAAGGGCGCACCTGTGAGGGATGTTTGCTTAATCTGAAGCAGGACATCCACTTCTAATCCAGATCCTGAAGCAGGAAGACACGCCTTTTATCTGGGCCACACCTTCTGCTGGAAGCCTATATAAGGACCTGGAAGAAGAGAGCTGCCCTCTACACCTTGCTAGCACATCCACTCCTTCACTGGCACTAAGCCCACGTCTTCAGGATTCCAGTGTCTACTGAGGACCAGCTGAGGCCTCCAGCCCCATGGACTGAGCAGCTTCTGGGTTCTTGGACTTTCCATTCATAGGCAGCCATTGTTGGACTAGCTGGACCACAGCCTGTAAGTCATTCTAATAAGTCACAGAGAGAGAGAGAGAGAGAGAGAGAGAGAGAGAGAGAGAGAGAGAGAGAGAGAGAGAGATTCTAGTCTCTAGACTGACTAATCCAAGACTAGATCCACACCCAGTGTTCACAGGATTACACCATGAATGTATCTTCCAAAAGAGAGGGAGGTCTGCTTGCCTGTGATGGCCATTGGAGAATCAGCCTTCACTGATGTGTGTCCAGCTGCTGAGACTGGGAAGGAGGCAGAACTGGTCCCACAGAGAGGGCCTCAATTTCTCCCTCCATGAGGCCCATTTTTGGGGACAGGGTATGGGGAGATACAGGCCCCCATGCCAGGGAAGAAATGCTGTGAGGACCTCCCTACAGCTACGCTGGGGAATTGCTGGATGCTCAGCAATCGTGTAGGGGTTGCAGAGAGTGGGACAAGAGCACTCACTCTGAGTGTGAACCCCAAGTGCACACTAAGAAGCTGTGCATGGCTGTGCACATCCATGACCCCAGCCCTGAGCAGAAGAGAAGCGGGTCCCCAGAACCCTCCAGCCGGGAGCCTAGCTGAAATTCTGCTGAGACATGTCTCAAGGAGCAGAGCACAGACAGGGTACTTCCTTCATGTCCTGTTCTGACCTCCTTGTGCATGTGCACAGATGTGCACACTCTCACACTTACATGAATACATTACAGCATATACCACAAACCATACACCCATATACACACACCACACACCATACACACACTACACACCATACACATACATAATATATACACACTGCACACAGTCCACACCATACACATACATCATACACACACAACATACACACATACGTATATGCATACACATACACACCGCACACACATACACTCACCACACACATGCATAACATATACACACCACACACATACATAGGACACATACACACCATACCACACATATGCACACTACACACACCATGCACTGTCCCATACCACATATACACACAAACACCACACACCATAAACACCACACACATACAGACAACATACTACATATCTGCATACACATACACATCACACATATACACACCATACATATCAAACACTATACACACACGATAAATAAATGTTAAAAAAATTAAGATTAATCATAAAAGACACCTAGTTACATTTGAAATTGAGATAAACATCAAACCAATTTTAGTATAATACTAAAATATTCCATATATGCTAAAAATATTTATTCACTGTTTATCTGAGATCTCAGTTTAACTGTGTTGTGTGTGTTATGTGGCAAGCCTAATCCCATTATAAGAAAAGGAATTCCTTGTGTCCTATTCATCTTAAGATCCATCTATAGCTCCCCAGTGCCATAGCCAAAGCCTAGAACTGCAGCGATCTGCGTGGCGTGGGTCCTGCCTCTAGGCCCTCTTCAGGAAGATGGATGAGACCATGCTGAGGGGCTAGTGCTGTGTTCTGGCAGCAGTAGGGAGCCATGGAGAGAAAATTCCCAGCTGGACCCTCTGCTCACTAGCAAGGAAGGGGCTCCGGAAGTCCTGTGGTGTGGGGGTTCACCCTGACATGGAAGGCCGCCAGGTCCCTGTTCATCTCAACAGCAGTAACAGGACTGAGCACTGTCAGACCCATGCTGGGAGCTGGGCCCTCTGGCTGTGGCTGCCCTTTGATTTTCCTGGAATCTCTTGCTCCTACACCTATCCATCCCCATCACATACTTCAGTATGGAACTTTACACATGTTTGCGGGGGGGGGGGGGGGGGGGGGGGGGGGGGGACAAGGGTGAGGGTGCATGCCCATGCCACAGTGCGTGTGTGGAGGTCAGAGGATAACTTGCAAGGGTTGGCTCTCTCCTTCCGACATGTGGGTCCCTGTGGGACCAGAGACAAGGAAGCAAATGCTTAACCGTGAAGTTTAAATGCTGTGAGCCAGATCCGAGCTGAAATCCCAGCTTTGCTACTCACCAGATGTTAGCATGAACAGGTCCGCTGAACTCTCTACACCGCAGTTTTACTGCCTAAAACAGGAGTGTTGATGGGGCTGAAGAAATGACTCTTGCAGAGGACCCAAGTTCAGTTCCCAGCACCCATGGCGGGCAACTCACCACCACACGTAACTCTAGCTCCAGGGTATAACGCTTCTGGCCCCCATGGGCAAATGAACTCACATGTACCAATCCCCACCACATACACATATACACTTAACCTAAAATAGTAAAAGTAAACATTTTAAATGGGAATAATGACTCAGCAGGTATGGCCAAGCCTGTCAGCCTGAGTTCAATCCCCAGAATGCACATGGTGCTAGGAGAGAACCCACTCACACACTGTCCTCTGACCTCCCCATGTTCACTGTGGCATGCGAACCCACCCCATACCTCCACCAACACAAAATACAAATAATTTGCCAGGCGGTGGTGGCGCACGCCTTTAATCCCAGCACTTGGGAGGCAGAGGCAGGCGGATCTTTGTGAGTTCGAGGCCAGCCTGGTCTACAGCGCGAGATCCAGGAAAGGCGCAAAGCTGCACAGAGAAACCCTGTCTCGAAAAACCTAAAAAAAAAAAAAAATACAAATAATTTAATAAAACTACTAAAATGGCGATGCCAGGGGAGGTTGGGGGTCTATGGAAGTCAGCCAGTTAACCCAGTCACAGGAAGACGATGACACAAGGCCTGCTATCTAGCAGTGAGGCCTTTGGGTGGCCGCAGACACTGTGATTGGACGAAGACGCCTTTCCATCCCTGTCCAACCCTACTCTAAATGAGCCAAGTAGCCACAAATAGGCCACAGCTTGACATCTCTTCCCACAGAGAGACCATCATACATGACGCCAGGGCATGTCCACCCTTCCGTGCCCACTCTGCACCTCATTGGACACCCTGTCCCAGCCAACCATCCCCTCACAGGTATCCCTTGCCCTCTGGCTTCTGCCTCCTCATCTGCCCAAGTGAATTGCTTCTCTCTCTGCGGCACTCTGCTCCCAGCTCCCTAGGGCCTCTGACTGTACTGGAAAATGGTAAGAAATCCCAAAAGCCTAAGGAAAGGAGACAAGCATCCTCCAGGACCCTTAGAGTCCCCAGAGGTTCCTCACATGAGACCAACCAGCCAGATTGGCCTCCAGCTCACCCCGCCCCCACTATTTGCCCCAGAGTCACTCTCTGTGGAATATTCCTTTACACTGAGTAAATGTATGTCGCTGTGATTGGTTTAATAAAGAAGCTGACTGGCCAATAGCTGGACAGGATAAGGTTAGGTGGGAGAGCCAAACTGAGAATGCTGGGAAGAAGACGGTTGAGTGAGGAGTCTCAAGCAGACACAGAGAGAAGCAGGATGAGCGTGCTGTACTGAGAAAGGGTACCAAGCCACGTGGCAAAGCATAGATAAGAAATATGGGTTAATTTAAATGTAAGAGTTAGCTAGTAACAAGCCTGAGCTATTGGCTGAGCATTTATAACTAATATTAAGCCTCTATGTGGTTACTTGGAAGTGGCTTGCAGAACAGAAACTTCTGCCAGCAAATGGCGCCCAAATATTCGGCAACTACATCCATATAAAAACTGAGAAAGCTTAGGAAAGGGTTCTAGACACACAGAAATGGAGCCAAAAGCAGTTTCCTAGTCTCATGTCTCTCATGCCAGCCACGGTACAAGGAGGCATCTCCTGGCAGCTACCTGTGGCCTTGAGCTGCCAGCGTGCCATGAGCTAAGCCGCATGGTGGGTTATTGCAGTCTCTTACACCAGGTGCAGTACAGAAAAGTGTCTTCTGGCAGCTGCCTATGGGAGGGAGCCAGCCACCAAAACAGAGGCGGAGGTTCTAGCCACACCCCTTAAGCAGTCTAGAGGCTCATATGGCCAGTAAAAAATTACAGATAAGCAATAAAGACAGATTCAGATTTAAAAATGGGTTATAGTGTGTTTAAAATACACATAGGCTTGGGAGAGAGAAGGGGAAAATATATACAATCTTAGATCAAAATAATAAAATCCTTAAAAAAAAAAGCAATAAAAATATAATAAGCCACATAAAGATGGAAAGTGCACAGAGAGTCTGGATCCTGTGTGTTATTGTGTTGTCTTTAGATTTTCTGATTGCTAATGAAGAAATGACAGCTGCTAAGACACACTGGATCATAAAAACTGCTGGATTAAACCAACCTATGTATTTTAAAAATGTCTTAACCAAAACGGAAGTCAAAAGATATGTTACTTTGGGGAAGAGGTTATGCTTTTACTTCCATAGGAAATGAGAGGTGTGGATTCACTCAGGGTTAAAGGTGATCAGGTTTGATCAAGGGAGACCCCCCGAAATCCTGGCTACAGACACAAAGAAATAAAACTAAAAACACCGACAAGACATGGGATGTCTATTTTACCTGCTCAAACATGAAACAAAAAGTCTTCTGGACTGACTTGTGTACAAGGCACAGTCTATACTTGTATTAATACAAACATGTATGTTACCTTTAAAAGTGTATGCATTTTCAGAACACGGGACCAGACACCAATAAAAATGGATGGCCCAGGTGATCCAGCATCCAGAACAGCTTCAACGCTGCTGACTAAGATGATCCAGCCTCAAACAATACTCTAGCCAAGACTTAACAATTATCCTGATTTTCTCAAGGTATCCTAAAGATGCCAATGCCCACAAACAACAGGAAGTAGTCTAGAGAATGCCGCCCACATTCCCAAGAGATGGAGTATGGATGGGTTTTGGTTATTCAATGGATTATGAATGTTTGTCATTGTTTGGGGGGGGGTGGTTACAAGTTGTTATTGGTCTTAGTAAAAAAAAAAAAAAAAAGCTAAGCAATAGTTGAATTCAAAGATTCCTTTCTAAAGGAAAAAAGGGGGATATAATATAAAAATGAGATCGAAGGGGAAATTATTGAATCTACTTTAATCTAATAAACAACTATTAATTTCAAAATATTTTACATTGGTATGGATTTTGGTTAATTACCAAAATTTAAAGTTAATTTTGTTATACTGTATGTATGTTTCTACTTTTGTATAGGGTATTATGTTTATGCAGATCATTTAAAAATGTAATATATAATTAAGAAATACAGATTAATAATCATCTATAATAGTCAAACTTATAGTCATGTTAGGTATATTTTCAAGGTCATAAACAGATACATTTAGATAGATAGATGGTCTTCAAACACTTCAAAGACCTACAGAATATGGCATTTAATATGTTTAATAACTTAAGGCTTTTCATGACAGTGAGACACATCTGTTTCTGGCAACACCAAACTACTTCAGAAAAGATGATGAGCATTGAAGAAAATACATATGGAGTTTGTTTTCTTTATGGCAAAAGCTAGCCATTTGGACAAAGAAACTGCCCTTGTCTCAATTGCTGACAGTATACTGTCCAAACTGGACCCTGCAGGATGCGAAAAAATTCAACTGCCAAACTTTGCCAAGACAAGGTAAGATGAAGTCCTTCAAAATTCCCTGCTTTTCAGAAAAGTCTGTCAGACATGCTTGGCCTGTAGGCCAAAGATGGATGTCCCAACACTACAGAAGAACTCTGGGTGACTGTCCAGGCAGCCAGATGTCCCTGTCATTAGGTAACATTTCACTCTTCTGGGGTATTTGATGGAGTTGAAGACTAGATAGTCATAGTTAAAGTTTTCCCTAGTTATGATAAAAGGTAAATTAGGTATAAAACTTTAGACATGCAAATATAAATAATAGAGTATTTTCTCTAAACTTGCCAAATACAAATGGACTGGATATTGTAACTGAAATTCTTACTTGATGACTGTTTTGTTGTATATGATCCTACTATGTTAAACTTGAAACCTTCCTTTTTAATTAGACAAAAAGGGAGAAATGTGGAATATTCCTTTACACTGAGTAAATGTATGTCGCTGTGATTGGTTTAATAAAGAAGCTGACTGGCCAATAGCTGGACAGGATAAGGTTAGGTGGGAGAGCCAAACTGAGAATGCTGGGAAGAAGATGGGTGGAGTGAGGAGTCACCAGCAGACACAGAGAGAAGCAAGATGGGCGTGCCGTACTGAGAAAGGGTACCAAGCCACGTGGCAAAGCATAGATAAGAAATATGGGTTAATTTAAATGTAAGAGTTAGCTAGTAACAAGTCTGAGCTATTGGCTGAGCATTTATAACTAATATTAAGCCTCTATGTGGTTACTTGGAAGTGGCTTGCAGGACAGAAACTTCCACAAACATCTGTCTGTGCCCCAGAACCACTCTCCCCACAAGACCCACACTGACCCTCACACTCCACTGGAATGACACCCCCCGCCCCGTCATCACCGTGGCAGTGATATTCTGTCTGCTTTTCAACAGGTCTGCAGAAGAGAAATGACCAGCATGAAGCCAAGGCGAGGCTCCAATCAGCCTCCATCACAGCCCAACCAGCAAGGCCTTGCAAGCCAGAGCCACATGATCCTCCCTGACTGGCTCAGCAGGATCTAGGGGTGGCTGCTACGGCTATGACACAGCAGTGCCACCTGCCCAAAGCAGACACCCTGTCTCTGGCCAAGACAGCCACCCCCAGCTACCATTCTGCCACCAGGGGTGGGTCTAGCGGCTTGTCAAACATCACAAGCCCCTCAGTCACTATGACAACCAATTTGAGACCCCATGGCTGCAAGCAGCAAGCCAAGGAAGATTATTCCAAGACAGGAATGGCATACGCAATGGTCCTGGGACAGTCATGAGCCTGATCAATTGCAGAGGCTGAATGTAATCCCTCAGGGCAGTGAAGGGAAGATAGGCAAGTGAAATTCTCAGATAAGATCTTCAGGGTCCCAAGGGCACAAAAGCTGGTGCCTCTGTGGGGATATCAGGCCCTAAACTCCTCAGTTCTTCTGTAAGCACCTCACAGGAGGGTGGCTAACAACCTCTTTGCACCACCTTGTACTCTGACCAACCTGAGCTCCGTGAGACCCTGTCTCACAAAAGGGAGGAAGGAAAGAAGGAAGGAAGTAAGGAAGTGAGGGAGGGAGGAAGGAAGAGAGGGAGGGAGGAAGAAAAAAGAGTGTAGAAGGGCCTTTTGCAAATATCAAATATTAAGAAGTCACATCCAGCAGGGTTTGGTTGAGCACCCCTTTGATCCCCCACTCAGGAGGCAGAGGCAGGCAGACCTCTGTGAGTTAAAGGCCAGCCTGGTCCACATAGCAAGTTCCAGGCTAGCCAGGGCTCCATAGTGAGATCCTGAGTCCTAAAAAAATAAAAATAAAATAGAATTGTACCCAGAGGGCCTGAGGAGACGGTTCTGTGGTTAAAATGCTTGCCACACAAACATAAGGACCAAGTTCTGAGTTCAGATACTCAGAAGCCCTGTAAATGCCAGGAGGGCAAAACAGCCCACCTCTAATTCCAGCTTCAGAAGGGGCACCCTGTCTCTCAGGAGCAAGCTGGCTAGCCAGACAAGCCATATCAGTGAGCTCTGGTTTGATTGAGAGAGCCTGCCAGGTGTATGGCCATAGCACCCTGAACTGCCAGATCTAAACAAAGTCAGTTAGTGGCTAGGAGAGACCCTGCCTCAGTGACTGAGGTGGGAGAGTGGTCTAGAATGATTCCTGACGTCAACCTCAGGCTTCCACTTCGCAAGTACAGACATGTGCACACACCCCCACACACACATATGCTCACACATGTATACAAATTCACAACCCTATACACACACACACACACACACACACACACACACACACACACACACACACGACCTGAGTAAATAAGAGAGCAGGATCAGGCCAATGCACAGGTAGGGTCTGGATGGGAACATTTCACTGCTGTGTCCCCAGGCCAAGTTCCTGAATTCTGGCCAGGATGAAGCTCCCAGCAAATATGTGTAGATTTAATGAATGAAATTAAGAAGGGTGCTGGAAGGAGGGGAAGTGGCCAGGCCGGGGTGAGGGGGTGCCCAGTGCAAAGGAAGGAGAGGCTGGCTGGGTTTAGTATATGGGTGTCTTGATTTAAACGTGGGTCCCCAGACCCCTCCTAAAGAGGCTCTGCCTGGGGCCCAGGAATCTGCATTTGCTCCAACGACGTCTCCACAACTGGTGTGAGAGGTGCTTCTGGGTGGGTGACTCCAGCTTGGAGTATACAACTGTAGTGATAGGTCCTGCTCCACCCCTTCCTGCTGTGTGGCCTAGGAGATGCCTCTTTCCTTCTCCTGGTGGCCGTGCAGCCATCAGGGAGACAAATGGACTGTCCTAGTTGGGGTTTCTATTGCTGTGATAAACACCATGACCAAAGCAACCTGAGGAGGAAAGGCTTTATTTCAGCTTTCAGGTCCCAATCACAGTCCCTAAGTCAGGGTAGGAACCTGGAGGCAGGAGCTGATGCAGAGGCTGTGGAGGGATGCTGCTTACTCACTTGCTCCTCATGGCTTTCTCAGCCTGCTTTCTCACAGCTCCCAACACCACCAGCCTGGGGTGGCACCACCCACAGTGAGCTGGGTTCTCCCACATCAATCAGGAAAATGCACCCCAGGTTTGCCCACAGACCAGTCTAGTGAGGGCATTTTCCCAGTGGAGGTTCTCTCTTCCCAAATGACTCCAGCTTGTGTCAAGCCAACAACCTAGCCAGCACAAGTCCAAAGCTAAAGCCTGTGGTGGTATTGTGTTCCCCAAAATATTGTGTACCTTAATAAACTTACCTGGGGTCAGAGAACAGACAGCCACTAGATACAGAGGCTAGAAAATGGTGGCACTCATACGCCTTTAATCCTAGCATTCCAGAGACAGAAATCCCTCTGGATCTCTGTGAGTTCAAGGCCACACTGGAAACAGCCAGGCATGGTGACACATGCCTTTAATCCCAGGGAGTGGTGGTAGAAAGCAGAAAGGTTTATAAGGCATGAGGACCAGAAACTAGAGGCATTTGGCTGGTTAAGCATTTTAGCTGGTTAAGCATTCAGGATTTCGAGCAGCAGTTCAGCTGAGATTCATTCTGGATGAGGACTCAGAGGCTTCCAGTCTGAGGAAACAGGACCAGCTGAGAAGTTGGCCAGGTGAGATAGCTGTGGCTTGTTCTGTCTCTCTGACCATCCAGCATTTCACCCCAACAACTGGCCCCGGGTTTGATTTTATTAATAAGACTCTTTAACATTCATGCTACAAGAGCCCCCAGGCAGACCCCTGAATTCCCTCCCACCTCTGCAGCTGTTGCCTGTACGACCTTCTGGACTTAGCCTATGTGTTGGTTCCTGCGCAGCACAAGGTTCCACCAACGATGCTACCAGGACACAGTGACCACCTGCTCCTGCCCCACTTCAGCAACCAAGGGGATCCTGTGACAATCTGGTCCCATCTCATCAGTTGCCCATCCTGAGTGCTGGGCCCCACCCACACCTCACTGCCTGCTGTGGTTCCCTCTCCCCCGCCAGGCCTCGGTGCACAGCATGGCACCTGGTGTATGCCGCCTTCTTATAAATAGAATGCTTCTAGTCCATATCAAGAAAGGTTCCAGAAGCTTCTCAAACATCGATGATAGCATTGGGGGCTTGCATAGGAGACTGCAGAGGGGCACTGCACAACCTCTTAACTTCCTTGTGCTATGGATATCGTTCTGTATAAATAAAACACTGATTGGCCAGTGGCCAGGCAGGAAGTATAGGCGGGACAAGGAGAGAGGAGAATTCTGGGAAGCGGAAGGCTGAGGGAGACACTGCCAGCCGCCGCCATGACTAGCAGCATGTGAAGATGCTGGTAAGCCACAAGCCACGTGGCAAGGTATAGATTTATAGAAATGAATTAATTTAAGCTGTAAGAACAGTTAGCAAGAACAGTTAGCCACGGCCATACAGTTTGTAACCAATATATAAGTCTCTGTGTTTACTTGGTCGGGTCTGAGCGGCTGTGGGACTGGCAGGTGAGAGAGATTTGTCCTGACTGTGGACCAAGCAGGAAAACTCTAGCTACATCCTTGTGTTTTGCATCACAAGAATGCACCAAAAAATGCAGAGAGAAATAAATGTAGCTGGGCACGGCAGTGCATGCCTGGAATCCTAGCACTCAGAAGGCTGAGACAGGAGCACTGTAGGTTCCAGGGAAGCCTGGGCTACCTACGGAGATCTTACCTCCAAAAACAAAGGAAAGGGGAACTGGGGAGATGGCTCAGTCTGTAAACCACCTGCTGCATAGCCCTCAGGATCTGAGTTCAAATCCCAGCACCAAATAAAATGCCTGGTGTGATGTCACACCCCTGGAACCCCACTGATGAGTTTCAGGTTTAGTGAGACACCCTGTCTGAAGAAATACAGTGCAGAATGGCTGAAGACACCCACGGTCAACCTCTAGCCTCCACATGTATGTGTATACACGTATGTACACACAAACACACATGTGTGTACACAAGAACACACAAAAAAGAAAAATAAAGGAAAGGAAATACAGAGGGGGAGGGGAGGGGTCAGGAGAGGGGTGGAGTCAGATACAGAGGGGGAGGGGAGGGGACGAGAGAGGGGTGGAGTCGAACCCTCCCTGACTAGTGTAGTATGATTCTGCCGTGTTTTCATATCCAGTCCCACCCCAACTGCTCGCACAGGAAGTGCGTGTTTAACTGAGCACTAACCCGTCAAAATGTGACTATGCTGAGCACTAAATCCTGCCACTGAGTCAGAGAGCCTGAACCCGGAGGGAAGAGAGAAACCCAGCACCACTCTGCCCACCTGGCCTCTGATGCTGTACCAGGATGGAGCCTCTACACCACAGGGGCTAAATAAGTATCTGTCACGTGAATAAAGAAATGAATGTCTAAGACCTTTGACCAGACGGATGAGTTCCTTTACGAGACCAAAGCTCCCAGTCAGAGCATACAGTAGATGCTCAGTGACAGGAGCTAGTCAATGTCCCAAGACCCTCCTGGACCGGCGTGTGTGCCTGTGTGTGCACATGCATGTGGGGGCTGGAGATGTCTTCCTCAGTCACTCCACATTTTTATCCTGTTCGAGACAGGTTCTCTCAGTGATCCTGACGCTCATTGATTCGAGACTCACTGTTCCGCAGGCCCGTGGGATGTCCCTACCTCTGCCTTACCAGTGCTGGGATTACAAGGACAGACCGCCATGCTGATCGTTGTTTTTAAGATTTCTTTAATTTTGTTTTATGTGTACAAGTGTGCATGCAAGTACATGCAGTGCCCTCAGAAGCCAAAAGAGGGAATCTGATGCCCTGGGACTGGAGTTTCAGACTGTTGTGAGCCACCATGTGGGTGCTGAGAGCCGACCCCTGGTCCTCTGCAGGAGCAGCAGGTGCTCTCAACCACTTCGTCATCTCTCCAGCCCTCCCATGCCCAGCTTTTACCTGGTGCTGAGGATGGATCACAGGTCCTCGCAGTTTATGGACTGAGCCGTGTCCCCAGCCTACATGCTTACTGTCACCAACACCCACATGTATGACGAAATCCACCTCTGCACTTCACAGCTGTCACTGGCATGGCTGGGTGGCTAACAACACTGGCCTTGTACTGTGGAGCATCAGGAGGTCAACTAAGGATACTTGAACACAAGCACTAGGGTACCACACCGACCCAAGTGGCCACACACAGGCACCACACACAGCATGGATACACTGGGTGACTCAAGTCCTGGGCGATACGAAGAGGACCACAGGAGATTTGATCAGACCCCTCAGAGGACTTGCAAGTTCAGATTCACAGATTATTTCCTGAACTTTTCACCTAATATTTTCAGACCAAATTTAACCTTAGACAACTATAACCTTAGAGAGCAAAGTCACGGGTAAGATGGGAAGTGTTGAAAATTATTATTAAAATGTAGATGACTTTCCTGGGCCTTTTTCTATGAATGTAAAGAAATGGGACCCAAGAGAAGAGAAGAAGCAAATTTTGTGGGCTTTCTGTCTTGTTTGTTTTGTCTTTAGAGAAGTCCTGACTCAGTAACCCTGTCTGGCCGGGAGCTCACTCTATAGACCAGATCAGCCTCCGACTTGCAGCAATCCTCCTGCCTCTGCAGGCATGAGTCACCACACGTGGCAGGACATGATTCTAGAGACACAGAATTCCTCCTTGGGATTCCCGCATTGATTATGTAACCTCCTCCTTCATTCCCAGAAGACTGTGTGTGTGTATGTGTGTGTGTGTGTGTGTGTGTGTGTGTGTGTGTGTGTGTGTGTGTGTCTGTTCTTGCCTGCCCTCCGTATCTGAAAAGTTGTCCACAGCCCCCCAGGGGTCCCACTACTCAACGGCTTGGCTGGGGTGGGGGCAGGGAGAGCTGGCCTTCTCCTCTCCCTTCCCCCAGAGTTCTCCAGAACCTGCTTCCTGCCCCCTGAGACGCCTAGGAGCCTGGCAGTCCCATCTTCCCCAGCTCTGGGCTTTCTAGCACATTCTCCCAATGGCCTTGCCCTCTGCTCTCTGTGCCCGGGCCTGGGTCAGGCTGGCTCCTTAGAGCCGTTCTGTGACTGACCATTTCCCACCCCAGGAGAGGGAATCACCTGCTCCCACCAGCCAATGTGTGTGGCATCAGGCTTGGCACCCCTTCCGTCTGGGCCAGGGCCCCCACTGTCAGCCTCAGTTTTCTGATCTGTAAGGCGGAGTGATCCCTCCCTCCCCAGAGAAGCCCGTGTCCACCCCTGGCTGGGAAAGCAGCCATGGTCTGAGATCAGCCAAACCCCTTCCTCTGTTTCCCCCAGGAAAAGGGGATGTTAGCGCTGGGAGGCAGAGGGGAGTGGGGTTACTGGGCGTGTTCTGTCTCCTGTCACCACAGGGCCCTGCAGGCCACCAGCTAATGGAAGAAGGCAGCTCCTCCTTCTCTGGTTCTTTTTCCTTCCCAGTCCTGTGGGGTGTGTGTGTGTGTGTGTGTGTGTGTGTGTGTGTGTGTGTGTGTCTGCCTGTCTACGTCTGTCTGTCTGTGTATTTGTGTGTTCATGTGTGTGTCTGTGTCTTTGTGTGTTCATCTGTGTGTATATGTGTCTGTGTGTATGTTTCTGTGTCTTTGTGCGTGTGTGTGTCTTTGTGTGTTCATCTGTGTGTATATGTCTGTGTGTATGTTTCTGTGTCTTTGTGCGTGCGCGCGCGCGCGCGCGTGTGTGTGTGTGTGTGTGTGTGTGTGTGTGTGTGTGTGTGTGTATGATTGAGTGTCCCCATTTGTGTCTGTGTGTGTGTTTGTGTGTTTATTTTTTTTTTAATTCCAGCCACAGAGCTCTGCGTTCCCATCCGGGCCTCCTGCCTCCTCCCACCTCCTCGCTGGTGGCTGTCTCACGACAGACATTTTTAGTGGTGACAGCTGGCCTTGTGGAACTCGGCTGAGTACGGGAATGATTTTTTTTTTTTAAACAACGAGGCAAACCACGGCCACTTTAAATAGCCGCGCAGGGAGGAAAGGCGAGGCGGGAAGGCGCAGGTCTGAGCTCCTAGGTGGGGAAACCGTGTCTCGGATCGAGGGGGCTGACGACCCTGCCGGGCCACGCTTGTGAGTGGCAGGGCTGGGACTCTAACCAGGCGTGGGCGGATCCCCGTGGGCCACCTTCCGGCGGAGCTCACCGGCACCGCGGACTGATGCGGGTCCCCTGCGGTCCTTTCAGGACGGGTCTGGACCCCAGGTGCCAGACATCCTCGCGGGCCGCCCTGGTGGCTGCTCCTCCCCCGACAGACTAGGGTCCTGCCACTCTGTCCCCTTGGACGCTGAGAGCGGTGACAACTCGGTTATCCGTGTGCTCCCCTTGCAGATGGTAACACAGCATCCGCCTCGTTTCTTAGCAACAGAGGCATCGCCAGCTTCTGGTGGAGCTGAGCAGACCCGGGTTCAAGTCCTGCCTCTTGCACCTCGGAGCCGCCACCGTCCGCTCTGTGGAGCGGGAATCCGAGGTGGGTGGGCGAGGCTGCAAGACGCACATGCTCAGTGCTGGAGCCACCGCGCCCTTGCTGGAGGCAAAAGCAGCAGGGGTGGAGGAGGCAAGGTCCCCTGCCCCTCCCCTCCCATCCCCACCCCCTCACTCCCACCACGACCCTCCCCCCCCCCCCGCCTCCCCTCCCACACCCCCAACCCCCCCACTCCCACACCCCGCCAGCCAGGCTGCGTCTCTGGACCTGAGTCCCTCTGCCTGTGCCACTCCTTAAGAGTACCAGCACAAAGCCCTGGGTGCCAGTTAGGCAGGGTGGGGGATGGGAGGTAGGGGAGATGTGAGGGGGGCTTCCGTGTTCTAATGTCACTACAGATTGCCACACAACTCCTACCCCCTCACTACAGATCGCCACACTCCTCCCACCCCCCCCCCACTGTGATTTAAGCACAAGTACCCCCCAGTGTCCGTCTCCCCCAGGTGGTGCATCATGGGTGTAGAACCAGGGAGCTCACCCTCAGCTGATCTTCCATCTAGAGAAAAGCAGTCGAAGCCCACCAGGAAGTGTGCACATAGCAAGACTTTCCACATCCTGGATCACCCTGGTGCCAACATGCACCTCCGTGTGCCTCCCCTGCAGGACCCCCTGCATGTCTCTAGATTAATCTTTGGAACATCCTAGGAGCAGGATTTTTTTTTCTTAATATCTCCCCATCTCAGTATAGATGATACTGAGGCTCAGAGAGGTAAGTACACTTGCCTGAGACCACACAGCAGTGAGTATAGGATTCAGAATTCTGATCCAAATCTGACTACAGAGTCTGTACCCTGTTGTTAAGAACTCCCAGGTCCTAGGGAAATGTCTCAGTGCTCAGAGCACTTGCCATGCAAGATCAAAGTTCAGATTCCCAAAACCACTGTAGATGCTGGGTGGGCCTAGCAGCCTGACTGTAATTCCAGCGTCCAAAGGATTCCCAGAGCTCAGGTTTAAGAGACTCTCCTTCAATGAATAAAGACAAAAGCCATCACAGAAGATCCCTAACATCAACATTGGGCCTCCAAAAGTGTGTGTGTGTGTGTGCGTGTGCGTGTATGTGTGCGCGGGCACACACATACACGTGCCCACACACATGCAAACACATGTATAACACACATACATTAAAATGAAAATTAATAAGAGAATCTCTAGCCCACTCAAGAGCCATCCTGCACTGGGCCAAAGAGTGCCTTCTTCACCACGGGGAAGATTCTAGAAGTAAACAAACTAGCGTGTGCCTCAGAGAGCTCCCCAAGATCAGAGGAAGCCCCAGGACAGCAGGAAGGGCTCTGAAGTTTCAGTGCTGGGGAGTCTCCAGGCTGTGTGTCGTGTGTTCATGTTAAAACACATGATCTCATCTACGCAGACAAGCTTGTGTGATGAGCACTGTTTGCGCTGTGTGGCTTAGTCGGGTCTAAGCTGCTATGACAGGCTGTGGAACAAACAGCCCCCCAGACCAGGGCTCAGCATACCCTCTTCCTCCCAGAGGTCTGCAGCTGCCTGGCATGACACTGCGGTGTTCCGCCAAGTGCTCTCCCAACTCCAGTCCCGGGAGCCTCTCCTTTGGGCCCGTCAGCTATCTGGGAGCATGTGGCAGAAGCTTAAACAGCCTATTCTTTATCCTGGTCAGGAGTGTTCTGAGTTGCCATGACACCTACCCACAATGCAGTGGGGGCAGGGACAGGGTCCGCCTGCTCCAACAGGACACTGGCTCACACCTGTCACTCCAATACTTGGGAGTGAGGCTGCAGAGGGGGGATGTAGCATCAAACCCAGCCGGAGCTCCATAGCAAGACTGTTGAAATATGAGAGAGGGCTTGCTAATAACTACCCACATATCCACAAGAGGTCACAGTTGAGAATCTGGGGCCCTGCACAGGGACACAGTGGCTCAGGGTCACATAGTTGCTCAGGGTGACTGCCACTAAGGTTCTTACCCACTCTCTTGACCCAGAGCTGCTTTTCCACAGTCCCAGGTACACAGTGGACACATCACAGGTGCCCCGTAAGTAATCAGTTCAGTACCGGGCGGTGGTGGCGCACACCTTTAATCCCAGCACCCAGAGACAGAGGCAGGCGGATCTCTGTGAGTTCGAGGTCAGCCTGGTTTACAGAGTGAGTTCCAGGACAGCCAGAGCTACACAGAGAAATCCTGTCTCAGAAAAGAAAAAAAAAATCAGTTTATTAAACGCACACTTGGAATCTGCTGCCTGTCAACTATACCTCAAGGAAACTTACATCCAGAAGAGAACTTCAGAGAAATAAACAAAAACTAACACATTGAAGGAATAAAGTAACACCTGGGCAGGGGGACAGCACCGTCAGTAAAGGGTCTGCCACAAAAGCATGGGGACCTCAGTTTGGGTCCCCAGCACTCACATAAAAAGTAAAAAGCAGGGTGCAGTTAGTTAACTTGTCTTGGGGGCACACACCAGCCATGGTGCCCCTGTGGAGGTGGAAGTTGCCAGGGTCTGTTCTCTTCTTCCATCAGAACTTGACCCACGTCACCACCCCAAGGTCTTGCTTCTGAAGGACACCAGCAGAGGAGCAGAGGACTTCAGCAGAGTCCACCACCAAGAACAAAGGGCGGGGCTGGAGAGGGCTGCCAGGTCCACCACGGATGCTGCCACTGGACACAAAGGCAAGGAAAGCCCTGACTCTCCCAACAAGCCAGTCTGGGAGAGAGCATGGGAAAGAAACCGCTGGAATGAGGAGAGAACAGCCTTTGTTCGAGTCCTGCACCAAGTCCCCACCTGAGTCAAGATGGAGGCCAAAGCAACTTGTGCCAGAGTAAGGCAGTCTGCAGGACTTGGAGAAGGTCTGCCACTCAACATTCGCTCCGGTCGGTCACCTGCCCTTTGCCCCCTAGCCTGCAGAAGTCACCCTGTAAGCATCATGATTCTAGCTCTTACCATCAAGGACCCTTCTGAGCCTTAGCTTTGTCACCCACTTCTCAAGTCACACATTGCCTGGGGACCTCAGCTTCCTCCCCTGCTGGAAAAGCAGCAAGACGATCAGGAAAGATCACCCAGCCACATGGCCTGGACCCGTGGTGTGACCCGATGTCTAGACAGGTAACTCCTTTCTGGAACATTCCAGCTAGTAGATGGAGGGACAGTAGCACTGGGTTATCTGCATGCTGCAGCCATTCACGTATCAGTGGGTCCAGGTGAGGAGCTGCTCCACCACTGGCCTCCCTGAAAAGAGAAGCCCGCAGTAGGGTGTTCTAGCTTCATTTCTGTTACTGCGAAAAGCCAGCTTCAAACAACTGGTTCCATCACATCCACGGTCAGGAGCAGAGAGAAATGCATCTGTGTTACTCACTCTGTTCAGCTGGATTTCTCTATTTTCATGCAGTCCGGGACCCTCTGTCTAGGGAATGGTACTGCCCACAGTGAGCTGAGTCTCCCCACATCAATTTACTTACAGAAGACTGGGGGTGGTGGCCACACGCCTTTAATACCAGCACTTGGGAGGTAGAAGCAGGCAGATCTCTGTGAGTTCAAGGCCAGCCTGGTCTATGTAGAGAGTTCCAGAACAGCCAGGGCTCTGTAGAGAGATGCTTTCTCAAAAAAAAATCCCCTACAGACATACCATGGGCCAATCCAATAGTCTTAGGTTTCTATTGCTGTGATAAAACACCAGAGCCAAAGGCAACTTGGGGAGGAAAGGGTTTATTTCAGCTTACAGTTCTACATTACAGTCCATCACTGAGGGAAGTCAGGGCAGGAACCTGGAGGCAGGGACTGAAGCAGAGGTCATGAGGGGAGCTGCTTACAGGCTTGCTCAGCCTGCTTTCTTATACAACTCAGAACCACTAGTCCAGAGATGGCACAGCCCACAGTGGACTGAGCCCTCCCACATCAACTACTACTCATGAAAATGTTCAACAGACTGCCTACCGGCAAGTCTCATGGAGGCGTTTTCTCAACTGAGAGCCCCGCTTCCCAAATGACTTGTGTGTGTCAAGCTGACATACATTAACCAGCGCATCCCCAATGACCCACTTCCTCATGTTTCCCCCATTCCCAGCACCCCATAAAGCTAAAGATCCCATGAATGGATTAACCCTTTATTGAGGTCATAGCCCCCATGATCCAATCACACCACTCAAGGGCTCCATCTCTGAACACTGCTGCATTGGGCACTAGGCCTCCAACACAGCAGCTTTTCTTTGGGGACATATCTGATCCCAATGAGACACACGGACAGTTTGTATAGGACATGTCTCCACTCCAGTGAACAACCTGCCAGGACCAGTGAGCAGGCTGCTGGGACCGGAGGCTATAAACACCTACTGGTTTGGGTCGCTGTAAACTGCTGCAGTGACCATGTTTTCTGAGGGAGAACTTAAGCCAGGAATCCTGTGCTTATTTACCCAGCATCTGAAACAATACCTCCTGACCTCCCCAGACCACCTGAGGGCAGGACTGGGTGTCAGGCACTCGGGCCTGGTGGCAGGGTGAAGGTCCTGGCCCAGTAATCAAGTTTTCCAGGCAATCCCTCAGTGCCAGCCCACCCCCCACCAAGAAGCTAGCCTCTGCGCCCCTCCCCCCCCCAACCTCACGACAGCTTCCCTACAGTCCCCTCTGAGGACTGCAGCCTCCCCTGACAGCCCCAGGTAGTCCAGCAGGACCCAGAGTCACCTCTGTCTTGATAAGAAGGGGAGCCACAGGCAAATTCCTGGGATGTCTCTTCCTCTTTGTTTTTCTAACCAGTGCCCAGGAATGAAGAGGAGGGCACCTCTTCAGAAAACACACAAGCTGGGGAGAGCATCCCACCCACACCATGGGAGCCCATCAAACAAGGGCCAACCTGGCCTGAAGGGACCCGAAGGGGCTCAAGGTCAGGTAAAGAGCTAGGCACATCCCCCAAAAAACTGCAGGGGGGAAGTGTTGTGAGATGGACAGGTACAGGAGGGGCCTGGGAGGAAGCATGGCTAGACAGACTGAGGGACAATAAGGAAGGACCCCTGAAAGCAGGTTCTGCTTCCAGAGACCCAGAGAACAGGAAGGTGCAGGCCCACAAGAAGTGTTCAGATTTCACCTAAGAGCAATAGGGAGTCACTGATTTTCAGCCGCACAGAGGCACCCAGGCCACCACAACCCTCCAAAGTCCCATGGCTCCGGCAGCTGTAGCAACCAGAGGCCGGAGGAAGGAGACAGCAGATAGGAGAACAGAGAGATTGGAGTTGCCTTCAGGGCTGCATCACTCCAGATCCAGGCAGCCTGCCTGCAACATCTGCTTGCACACTCGCAGCCCTAGCATGCCATACACATCCTTCAGCAACTCCCTGCTCCTCCCCAGGTGAAGATACAGCGTTGCCCCAGAACCTACATGTGCCTAAGAGGCTGAGATCTCAGAATGGTGGTCAGAGGGCCGTGTGTCGGGCCACTCAGCATCGGCAAAACCTTGGCAGGTGGGCCAGCAAGATGGCTCAGTAGGTAAGGGCCCCTGCTGGCAAGCCTGGCAACCTGAGTTCAGTTCCCCAGATCCACACAGTGGGAAGGGAAGCAGCTCCACAGACTGTCCTCTGATGTCCACACACATTGTGACCGCCCATGCAGATACACATAGACAAACACAAGTGTGTAAACAAATACAGCCTTGACAGAAGCGCTTCCTCTCCGAGTCTCCGTTTTCATCTTCTACAAAGGGAGGTGATACCCACACTTGTCCCTCAAGGAGGGGGACTGTGACAAAATAAACATCACAGGCAAACAGTGCAGGTTCCACAGCATGTGTGGCTTCGTCACACTGAGGACTTGACTACCATTTACACAAAAGTCCACCAAGCCCCAGCCCCTGCTCCGCTGGTCCCGAGACTCAGGCGTGCCCAGTTTCCCCACCCATCTTGCTTACCCTTTTTGCTCTCAAGGGTCCGCTCCCTGATCTCAAATCCAAAACTCCTACCTATGCCTCAAACCACCCCCTAAAGGTCACCTTCTCCACAAAGGCTACCTGTATTCTCTGTCCCCAAACAGCCACTTAAGTCCCAGTCACCGGGCTCACCTCAGCTGCTCCTGTCCCCACTCCAAGACATTTGAGACTGAGGCCAGTCTGCATG
Source organism: Peromyscus californicus insignis (assembly GCF_007827085.1). Lineage (NCBI taxonomy): Eukaryota > Metazoa > Chordata > Mammalia > Rodentia > Cricetidae > Peromyscus > Peromyscus californicus. The sequence continues at coordinate 8,943,967 of NW_026294595.1, forward strand.
TGGCAGCTGCCACCGAGCCATGTTTCATGAGGCCAGATGGACAAAGAGAGTATGATTTCTGTGTTAGTCAGAAATACAGAACCCCAAATCTAAACTGTCCCAAGCAAAAAGGGGTGGCTAGATCAGGCATGGCTGGATCCAGGAGGACATGCATGTAAGAAGGTCCATATCATTGGCCTGCCTGGGGGCAGAGCACTGGCTCCTAAGCCTCTTTGGCCAGAGTGACCAGATCAGGATGTCCTGCTCATTCCTAAGGGAAGGCAGGACCCAAGAGCCAGAGCCTGGGGGCACAGGAGGGTGCTGGCCTGACAGGTTTGGAGGACAGTTCCCCCACTGCTTTGGCCAGAGGGGAAAATGAGACATAAACTCTTTCTAGGAATCCATCCTGAAAGGAAACAAGCATGTATACATCCCCATGGAGCCAGACCTGCAGAGGACTTGGCCTCTGGCCGCCCCAGGGTGGAGAGATCCAGAAGGACCAGACTGAGCAGAGTACCAAGGGCCTCTTTGCCCATACTGGCCACACACCCCTGACCTTCTCCTGAGGAGAAAGCCTACCTTCTGTTCTGCACCCCAAGCCACACCACAGACCCCAGCTCTGAGCAACCTCCAGTGCTGGGTAGAAGGGCAGTGTCATAGCGGCTGCCCTATACATGTGTGCCCTGTGCCCGCCACACACAGCTCATGGCAGGGCTGCTTCAACCCTACTTCACCGTCAAGGGTCTGGGGGCCAGGGAAAGAACTCTGCCAGTGTCCCACTTGGAGCTGAGCTGGGACCTGCTTTGGCTCTGGACACAGAACAACTGTGGAGTCAGCTCTCCCAGCTTCCCTGGGGCTTGTGTATGAGGTTAGGGGCAGGAGCCTGCTTCTCACCAGTCTCCCAAGACCAAGCAGCCAGCACCTGAGCAATCATTTGGTTTCTAGAACATCGGCTCTGAAACCCAAGCAAAGTGGGGAGACAGTAGAGATGTCCTCAGGAGCTGGAACCAGTGGGGAAGAGATTTCAACAAACACCAGCATCACTCCCACCCTCCCTTGGCCATCCACCCTCTCTTCTGTCCCTGTCAAGCGTACCCTAGCCACCCATGGGACAGAGGCATCTCCAGCATCGGCCTTCTGTGTGATTCATCACCTTCATGCAGAAGTGACACCCCACCTTGCTACAGTGTGACCTGCATTTTAATGAAAGGGCATTTGATTTATTTGATATGTTCACTGTTTCTTATTAATCAAAGATAAACCATCATGGGGGCCAGGCCTACCAGCCAGGGAATGACGTCACACCAATATGGCGTTCCACTCACTAGGGCAGACACAGGACTGAGAAGAACTTCCTTTCTGTTGGGCTTTCCCGAGAGTCCAGAAAGTGGGAGCCAGAGAGATGGCTCAGGGTTTAAGAACATTTGCAGCTCCTGCAGAAAACCCGAGTTTGGTTCCCAGCACCCACACTGGGCAGCTCATAACTGCCTGTAACTCCAACTCCAGGGCATCTGACTCCCACTTCTGGACTCTGCAGGGACCTGAACTCACATGTACACACACACATACACACACACACACACACACACACACACACACACACACACACACACACACACAATTTTTTTTTGATAAAAATAAATCTTTAAAAAAATGGCCAGCAGTGGTGGTGCACACCTTTAATCCCAGCACTTGGGAGGCAGAGGCAGGTGGATCTCTGTGAGTTCAAGGCCAGCCTGGTCTACAGAGTGAGTTTCAGGACAGCCAGGGTTACACAGAAAAAAAAAATCTGTCTTGAAAAAAAACCCCAAAACTGAAAAGCCAGAACATGAGAATCCCCAGGGCATGAGAAGACAGATAGTGCAGGTCCCAGGCAGAGTCAGGAGACTTGTGGAAGATTTGCCAAGGCTATATAGCCTTGAGGTCCAGGCTTCTCGCCTCTCTGGAGGTGACCAGAGCCAGCCAGCATGTCTTTACAGATACGCAGCCTGCAGGGCCAGGGCAGGAACACCCAACACAGCCAACCCACCAGAGCCCAACTTTCAACCTAACAGCTCCCAATTCTGGGCCTCTAGCCTGATTGCCTGTCTCTGCGCATCTGGGGGTGAGGGAGGGTTGGAGACCGAGGAACCCCACCCACCCCACCCCCTCCCCGCTTCTTCTCATGTCGAGTTTCTGACAGCTGGGGTCTGTCTGGGAGAGTCTCCCTGAGAGACTCACTCAGCAGAAATTCATGAGGCTCTCAGGTTCCCCGAGGTAGGAATGCTGAGCCTACTCCTCATCCCCTACTTCTTGCTCCCTGGTTCAATAGACAACCCCAGGGCGGCTAGCGGCCCCTCTCTAAGCAACCTTGCCCTGGGAAGTGCCTGCCCCAATGACAAGCCAGACTGCCAGGCACGATGCCAGGCTAGATTCAGATGCCCCTGACTCCTTGTCAAAGAGGACCCCCCCCCCCCCCCAAGTCACAGTCCCCTGGACTCCAACACAGCCTCCCGTAGGCTGGGCCGGCTTCCAGCTCACTGGCCCTTCCCAGGCCTCTCTCATCTCCAACCCAGCAAGATTCTTCTGGTTCCCTCAAAGCCCCAAAGCATCCATCCATGTGAGCCGCCCACACTTCCCTCTCCTGTTCCTGACCTCGCCCACCCAGCCCAGTCTGGATGCCAATCACCTGGTAGCCTGATACACACTCAGCCTCAGGCAGGCCGGGCCACCTCACTGTTCTATTGGGGTCAGCTAGACCTGTGTGGTCCCCTCCTGCCAGCCCCACCTCAAGCCCTGTGCCCCAAAGGGCCCGATGCACAAGGGACCCCAGTGCCGGGGTGGGATGGGGGGGGGGGGCGTTCCTAAACAAGAAAGGTCTCAGAGTGACAGCCCTGAGGTGGAGCAGTCAAGGATGGGACACTCCCGGCCTCGCCCCTTAAAGGGACCGCAGCCCCAAATCCGGAATATTAGTGGAGTTGACTAGGATCCCCAAGTCACCAAGGTCAATTCGAAGGGACCGCGGTGGTAAGCACCCCCGGGAGAACGACTCTCGGGGACCTGGCCGCTCCGCCCCATACCAGCTATGCGCGCGCCCGAGGCCAAGCGCGCCCCCGCCACGCCCATCTCCAGTGGCATAGAACTACAGCTCCCAAGTCTCCGCGCTCTGCACCCTCAGGGACTTCTGGGGACTGTAGTTCTGGGGTGGGGCGCAGCCTGGGCTCTGGGGCCGTTTCACTGGGTAACCTCTCCCAGCATCTCTCCCCAGTGACAGTGAGAAGCAGCACTCAGGTTTACTGAGCACCTGCTGCGTCAGGCCAGGAGCTGCTCTCTGGAGAGAGGAGGAAAGCCACCACCCTGTCTTTGCTATACACAGCTGCTGGGAACACAGCCGCCATGCTTCCTTACTGTGTGGGGGCAATGGGAACTAGCGGGGTTACACTGGTGAAGGTGGTCTTTCTGCTAGCCAAGACAGACGGCCTGGAACTCACGGAGTTCACTTCTTCCACCATGTGGGTTCCAGGTTCCTTTACCTGCTGGGTCATCTTGCCAGCCCTAAATGTGTGTGTGTGTGTGTGTGTGTGTGTGTGTGTGTGTGTGTGTGTGTGTGTTGTAATATATAGCATGGGGGTATAGTGTGTGTGTGTGTGTGGTGTAGTGTGTACAGTGTGTGTGCGTGTGTGGTGTAATGTATAGCGGTGAGGAGGATGTAGTGGGAGGTTGGTATAATGTATAGTGTGTATGTGTGGTACGTAATGTGTGTGTATGTTGTGGAATAATCTTTTTTACACTGTGAAGATGTGTCACTCACATTGGGTTAATAAAAAGCTGAATAGCCAATAGCTAGGTGGTATTTCCAGACACAGAGGATGTTGGGAAGAAGAAGGGCAGAGTCGTGAGGAGACGCAGAGGAAGCATGACATGTAGGAGATGAGGTAACAAGCTATGAGCCATGTGGCAGCACGTAAATTAATAGAAATAGGTTAATTTAAGTTATAAGAGATAGAGTTAGAAACAAGCCTAAGCTGTCGGCCAAGCTTTCATAATTAATAAGAAGTCTCCACATTGTCATGATTTGGGAGCTGGCTGGCAGGACAGAGAGAGACCTGCCACACGAGTAGTCACACATGTTATGGTACCACATGTGAAGGTTGGGAGGCACTTCCTGGAATTGGTTCTCTCCTCCCACCTTTCTGTGGGTTCAGGAATGGAACTCTGGCCCGTAAACAGTTTGGTTGGCCCTCCCACAAAGTTTTACACATTTTGGTCCAAGGTTCTTTGCCCCTTACAGCAGGAAACAAGGAAAAAAGAAGAGGACGAGCCCCAGTAATCCCCTGGGCACACCCCCAGGGACCTTGACTTCCTTCCATTAGGTCTACCTCCGATAGTGACAGGGATGGAGATGAAGCTGTTAACGTGAGGGGCTCTGAGAGACAGTTAGGATTGTTGCAGAATATTAGCTTAACTATGTAAAGATGTGTTGCTGTTTCACCTTGCCTGCCTAAGGCACCTGATTGGTCTAATAAAAAGCTGAATGGCCAATAGCTAGGCAGAGGAGGGATAGGTGGGGCTGGCAGGCAGCGAGGGGCCAGATAGACAGACAGACATGGAGGAAGCAGGAAAGACAGCATATACTTGAGGTAAACGAGTTTCAGGGCAGCACATAGAATAACAGAAATGGGTTGATTTAAGTTAAAAAGCTAGCTAGAAACAAGCCTAAGCTAAGGCCAAGCATTCATCATTAATAACAAGTCTCCGTGTCATGGTTTGGGGGCTGGTGGTCCAAGAAAGCCTGTTACACAGAATCTCAACTAGGGCAGAGAAGATTGCGAGTCAGTAAAGAACCAAGCAACCATGAGGACCTAAGTTTAGATCCCCAGGACTTATGTAAAAAGCCAGGTACTTCCTTGTGTGAATCCCAAAGTAAAAGCACTTGTGGCCAAGCCTGAAAACCTGAGTTTGATCTCTGGGATCCACGTGGTAGAAGGAGTCAACTGATTACACAGGACCTCCAAGACCCTCACATCACCTCCAAGAACGTGGATCTCAGCCAATCAGACAGACAGATGGATGGGCCAGCAAGGGCTGAACATATGGCCTCTTCCCGGGTATGGTGTGGGTGGTCGTAGGCCTGCCAAGGATACAGCTGTGCTCAGGTGGTCACCCTCCCTACTCCTGGTTGGCCTCCCCATCAGGAAGCACCAAAGAGTCTTATAGACCTACCTCTGGGGGCATTGGACCAAAATCCTGAAGACCACAGGTGTGAATGGGCTTTTGCACCAAGGAGGCTCCAGGGGGTGTCGCTTCCTATTCACATCCTGGTGCTATGCTAATAGAACTAAATCAATTTGAAAGACATTATAAAGATAGTTCCCTGTTAGTTATATGAGTTAGGATAGAAAGTGATTCAGGTACATCACTTACCAAAACAGGACAAATAATGGAATATTTTCTCTGAGTTTATCAAATGCAAATGGACTAGACATTGTTGAGGTATTTATTGCTTGTGTATATTGTATGTAGTTATTGTACTTATTATATATAGTTTTTCTTATATTAGTTATAACTTTTTTCTTTTTTCTTTTACTAGAATAAAAAGGGGAAATGTGGTGATATTTTACTTGTGCTGAAATATGATATTTTATTTGTATGTTAATAAAAAGTTTGCCTGGAGATCAGAGGTCATACCAAGCCATAAAACAGAAGTCAGGTGGTAGTAGCCCATGCCCTTAATCCGATCACATGGCAGGCAGAGTCTCTGTGTGGTCAAGGACACAGCCAAGTGTGGTGACAGAGCCTTTAATCCCAGTAACCAACCATAGAGACCTAGAGGTCTGTATAGACAGGCAGTGATGAGGAAGTGATGTGGCTGGGCTTAGAGCCAATGAGAAGGCAGAACAGGAAAGCAATAAAAGCACAGTTTAGACAGGAAGAAACTTTCTCTGGGGAAGCTACCGCACGGTGGTAAGTTAAGGCTAGTCATGGGTATTCGCTATTTCTCTGATCTCTTCAGCTATTACCCCTGTAGTTGGCTCTGTGTTTCTTATTTAATAAGACTGTTTAGAAATTCGTCTACATTTACTGTTTAGAAATTAGAACTACCAGAAGCCCTCTGTGGGCCGTTGCTGGGTGTCAGCTGGGACTGAAGAGCCTTCTCTAGGTAGTTAAGGTTGATAGCGCCCTGAGGACTCTTCTGGTTTGTCCCAGAGGTGCCCATGGACCAGGTCCTCTAGTTAAACAGCAGAGCTCCAGCACAAATCTGCACCTGACCCTGTCACACCCCTGTCAAAGCCATCCATGTGTCCTCCTATGGCCCCCCGGAGGAAGCCCACTTTTATAGCCAAATCCTTCCCACTCCTTATCTTCCTGACCCTTGAGTTCACCAAAGCCTTACAAGCCCATGACAACACTGTGGATCAACAAAGCCATCCCAAGTCCCTTACTTCCTTCCTCTGCTCTATTGAATGGTTCTTCAGGATCTTTTCGAGACTGTGGTAGCCATAGAGCCCACTTCCAGCCAGTCAGGTAAGTCTACCGCCTCTTGGGAAGCAGCTCCCATTGTGAGGCGCATCTGGCAAAGAAAAAGCCATGAAACCTTCACTCTTTCTCCTTTTGCTTTTGAGCTGGACGCGAACATGAGACCAAAGGAGCGCCGACGACATGGAGACCAGGAGGTAGCCAACAGGAAGGGGTGAGGCCTCCACACTTGAAGACCCTGAGAAGGGAAGACAGAGCCAAGACACCTGGCAACAAGCCATCCCCAGCCCTGACCACCCACTCCAGGCTCACTGTGGACTGAGGCAAGATCTTCATTTGTTTGAGGTGCTGTAGTAGTTTACAGGAGCAGGAACAGTGCTAGCGATCGGCCTTCCTGAGCGGTTGCCACTAACGCAGATCCTATCACTGTCCTCAGGGTCACTCTCCGACCTCATTCCTGCCCCGGGGTTCTCTGCACTGTCTGTAGATCCTCCTCTTTTGGGTCTCTGTCTAAAAGCCTCCACTTCAGAAAGACCTGCTGTCCTGGTACACAGTGTAGAGAGCCCCCCAGGCCCAGGTATCCCAGCATTCCTGCTTATTTTCACTGCTCCCCCCGTGGCTCCCTGACACTTCCTCCATAGTGCCCCCCCCTTTTTTTTTATCGCAACCAGATGTGGGCTGCACAGAGGATGAAAGTCCTCACCTGGATTCTGTCTCTGCAGTCCTGGCCCAGGGCACACTAGGTACTCGATGGAGGTTTGCTGAGTGAGTTCGTTTGTGAGCTGGTCAATGTCGTTCTCTTGGGGTCGGGCTCTCACTCTCCTGCTCAGCAGCTAGAAACCCTCTCAGGAGTGTGGCTCTCACACTCCCCACCCTGATGCCTAGGCAGGGACAGCTACAAGCAGCTCCCTATTCTAGGAGCCTGCCCTTCACTGGCCACACCTACTTGCTGGGTGGCTGAGGCTTCCTCTGCTGTCACTCACCTCCAGGTTAGACTGTGTTCCTTGTCCCACAGACAGTACCCAGCATCACTGATACGCCTGAGGAATGAATGAATGGCAGGAGCCACCACAATGATTGGTCCATTTCCCCAGCCTGGAAGATCTGGGTTTGGATCTGGTAAAGTGCATGCCCTGCAAACACGAGGGCCTGAGAGGGATTCCCAGCACCCACACACTAGCTGAGCACGCTGGTGTGAATCTGTACACCGCGGCACTGGTACAGTGGGGACTGGTGGATCCCTGGGGCCCACTGGACAGGCCTGCCAAGGTAAATGGATGAGCTCCAAGTTAGTGAGAGATCCTCTCTCAAAGCATGAGCTTGGGCAGCAAGATGGCTCAGTAGTAAAAGCAGCTTTGGTTCCCGGAACCCGTGGTGGAAGGTGAGAAGTCTCCTGAAAGTTGTCTGCTGACCACAGTACATGTGTCATGGCACATGTGTGCTCATGCTAACACACCACATCATGGATACACACTAATATAAAATAAACAAAGTTTTTTAATTAAAAATTAAAAAAATAAGCTAGGTGGTGGTAGTACATGCCTTTAATCCCAGCACTCGGGAGGCAGAGGCAGGAGGATTTCTCTGAGTTCTAGGTCAGTCTGGGTCTACAGATTGAGTTTCCAGGACAACCAGAGCTACACAGAGAAAACCCTGTCTCAAAAAAACAAAACAAAAAAATTTAAAGAATAAAGTGATGAGCAATTGAGTAATACCCCTGACCTGGACCGCTGGTCCTCATATGCGCATGCACAGGGGATATGCGCCTCTCTCTGCAATACACACATGCATATCCATGACCACCTACGCAAATGCACCATACACACACACACACACACACACACACACACACACACACACTCACACAGAGAGAGAGAGAGAGAGAGAGAGAGAGAGAGAGAGAGAGAGAGAGAGATGAGAGAGAGAGATATGTGGTGCACTCTTTTAATTCCCAGAACTCTGGAGGTAAAGGAAGGTAGGCAGGTCCTTTGCAAGTTTGAGGGCAGCCTGGTCTACACAGTGACTTCCAGGCCAGGCAGAATTACTTTGGTGAGACTCTTGTCTCAAAACTAAAATAAAGTCTCATCTAACAGGGAGAATCAATCCTCAGTGAAATCTTCCCCCAGCAGAGAGGAATGCCCCAGCTCAGGGTGTCCTCACCGGCCACAACGGTCAGTCAGGGACTCCTCCTCCCCAACCCTGGATCCACAGCAGCCCCCAGCCCATGGAGGTTCTTTTCTTCACAGCACTTCACAAACATGGGCTCCTTGTCAGGGCAGGCAATTGACCCCAGGAGTCACTGTGACGGAGCTGACCCACAGAGTATTTTCACAAAAAAAAAATAAGCGAGACTGCTCTGACTGGGTCGGGCTGGCTTCAAGCACCAGAGGAGTCAGGGACCGTGGGGGGGGGGGGGTTTCCAGGCAGAATCGCCAGTGCCCCCAGGTCTGAGCCGGGCTACAGTCTTCTGCCTGCTAAAGATGCCAGGTGCCACCCGACACCTGCTACCAACTCCTGCCCTCTCCCCAGCCGGTCTGTTTCTGTGCCTCTGAGTTCTGCAGGTTTCAGCACAGCCAGAAGCCCAGTGAGGGACTGACTACTAACCTGACCCTGAGCAGTGGTCATTATAGAAATGGACAAGCAAGGGTTCAAGTCCGGATCTGCCACTTGAAATTTCTTAGTTCTTAGGCAAATGATTCAGACTGTTTGCCTGTCGACTGTGGGTTGGACCAACTGTCCCTGGGGCTGCTGGGCTGTCTATTAGCAGCCAGGACATGGACAGAGCACAGGGCACTGGAGAGCGGCCAGGTCCTCAGCAAGGCGATGTCAACATCTCTGCAGAGGGGCAACAAGGGACTACAAATGCATGGAGGGGACTAAGCCATGTGCATCCATGAACTGCTACAAAACAGAGAGAGGCTTGTAACCCCTACGGAGGAACTAGTAGTCATGGTCACCCAAACCCAGCTAATGCTGAGAGTCCTGCGTAAGCTACCAGAAGCCTCGTGGGTTTCTGGTAAGTACCTGGGAAATGCTAAGACTTAGAGACACTTCTCAAGTCCCCACAGACACTGAGCACCTGTGTATCCCAGGACAGTGTACAGACACCAAGCACCCTGTGTATCCCAGGACAGTGTACAGACACAGACTCTAAGCCATTGCAAAACAGCAAGGCACTGACCAGGGACTTCCCACTTTATATCCCAGCTAGAAGACCCCAAGGCAAGTGGCCAAGACCAATGACACAGGGGTAGAAAGGCTGGGTTGTCATTCTATCCCCCAACTTCCTTCCCCAGATAATGTGCCCAGATAAAAATATTCACCTCCCAGACTCCTTTGCAGCTAGCCCAGAAATGGTGAAATTCTGACCATGAGATGAAATCACTGTTGTGAATAATCAAATGTTTTTCTGATTAAAAAAAAAAAAAAAGACTTGCCTCACTGGGCAGTAGTGGCACGTGCCTTTAATCCCTGCACTCAGGAGGCAGAGGCAGGTGAAATTCTGTGAGTTCGAGGCTAGCCTAGTCTACAGATAGAGTTCCAGGGACAGCCAGAGGTACACAGTAAAACCCTGTCTTGAAAAACCAAAACAAACAAACAACAACAACAAAAAAAACCCCAGCTTGCCTAGAAGGCTGTTTGTCATTGACCCCACCCCCTACACACACACACACACACACACACACACACACCACACACACACACACACACACATTTTTATCTGGTGGAGGTAAGGCAGCCATTTTGTGCCATAAGAATGAGAGCCACATGCTAGAGAAGCCAGAAGGGCGCCTGGAGAGGCCTCCTGCAAGGCTTTGTGCTTTCTGTTTAAGCCATCATGGTTGGGTTTCTGTGGCTTGCAGCTAACTGCAAATCCTGACTCATCACCAGGCCATCTTGGGGACCTTCAGAATGCTCGGGCCGGGCCCACACATCAGCCAGGACAACTGTCTTCTAAACACTGGGCAAGAGAGAGGACGGCTGGATGAGTCAGTCCTGAGGCTCTGGGTCTGAGCAGCTCCTGACTGAAAGAGAAGTGCTGAGTCCTTCCTCGGCACCTTGGGGTGCCTGGGGTCCACAGTGTGGTGGCCCCAAGCAAGTTCCTGTCCTTCTCTGGGCCTCAGTTTCCCTTACTGTGGGGCTTGGTGGCTTTGGGGAGAGTCTGGTGGGTAAGTGGGTATTCCTTTTACCCTCATATTCAGTGAGGAAGCAGCTGTCTTGGTAGGGGGGGTGAGTGTCTAGGAAGGGCTGGCATTGGCCCAGCCTAGGTGCTGGGAGTCACTTGTCAGGAGAAGAAGTCACTGGCTGGGGTCAGTGCACTTCTGTGAAAGCCTGAAGCCCGGCAGCAATTCAGATCCTTCCTGCCATGTAAATGCCAGGTGGGTGTGACAGGGACAAGGATCCCTAGAGCAAGCTGGCCAGCTAGAGGAGCCAGTCCTTGAGCGCTGGGTTCACATGAGACCCTTCTGCAATGAATAAGGTAGACCGTGACCTAGGAAGACTTCAGATGCCAACCTTGGTCCCTCCACATGCATACATATGCACACACGTGTGCAGCTGCACACACACACACACACACACACACATGAATACACGAACAGTGGGAAGGGCCAGCAGGATGGGTTAGTGGAGAAAGGCTTGCCATGGAAGCCCAGCAATCTGAGTTCAATCCCCAGACCCTACAGTGGTAGGAGAAGGCCAAATTCTGAAAGTCGCTCTCAGACTTCACATGCATGCCGTGGCATTTTGTGCCCAAACTCACACGCACATACAATAATAATATACAAAATGAAATAGCATGTCATTGTGTAATCAACAAGGAAACAGGGCTTCCGAGAGTGAAGCAGCTAAGCCTAATGGGATAGGTTGAGCCCATGCAGAACTATAGATCTGGGGTGCTGGGAAGAGGTCTGCTGCTGCTCCCCCAAGTCCCAGGGAATACACAAAGGTGGTCCCAGGCCAAGATTCAAGTCTTCCTACCAGCAAAGTAGGCACTCCGACCACAACCATGGCCCCATCACTGACCACTGAGGGACAGACCCCAGTGCGCGGCCAGCCCTAGTGAGGACGTTGGGAAGGCTTCTTGGAGGAGGTGGCATTGGCAGGAGACTTTTATGAAGTAGTGGGAACAGGAGGGGCCGCCTTCCTGGCACGAGAAGCCCACAGGGAAGGCTGTGTCCTCCTGGATGGGGATGAGGAAGGCGGGCTTGCCCTTAACTGCCTCCCCCATCAGACTGTGTGCTCCTCTGGAATCTTCGGAGCTTGGCAAATGCAGAGGGGAGAGGGAGCTGGGGTACTCAGGACACACCAGCTGTGACAGATGCCAGGAAGCCAAGAAACGGGAGGAGAGTCAGAGACAACTGAAAGCGGAACACTCCTCTCTCTCCCTCCTTCTCCCTCTCTTTCTCTAGCCTGTGTGTCTCTCATGGTGTAATTCCCTCCCAAGACTCCCTCAACACACACACTCACAGACGCACTCACACACGCACTCACACATGCACTCACACACATCCACACAACCTCTGCAATCTGTTTCATTTTGTGGAAAATGAGTGAGGGTAAGGCTCACCCCTAGACGAGGCTGTGGAGAGGAAAAGGGGACCTTTGTGTGGGCTATTTATCCCACCAGTGCTGGCAGGGCTGGGATTCAATCAGGAGTCCCCAACCACCGAACTGTGACAGTGAATTTGATCTCCACAGAGGACCAGGGAAATGGTCTGGATGCACAGGAGCCAGGGGATGGCTTCATTCCTGAGCCAGTCCTCCTGACCAAAAAGGCTCAGTATTCCCCAGATTGATTCCAAAATGCAAAATTTCAGGCTGGAAAGATGGTTCAGTGGTTAAGAACCCAGAGGACCTGGATTCTATTCCCAGCACCCACAACTATCTGAACTCTAAACCCAAGGGGTCTGATACCCTTTTCTGGTCTCCACAGGCATGCAAAATGATGCACAGACAGACAGACATGCAGATAAAATACTTACAAACATTTAAAAAAATGCACATTTTATCAACAAAGAAGAGAGGGCAAAAAGTAAATAAGCAACAAACTCATCCTCATTCACTCACCCCAGAAGGGTTCAGTCGGCATCAATGAAGCGCTTTCTCCCTTTTGGAGCCTGTTTATGGAATCTACTCACGTTTGTTATAACAGGGTCTAGCTCTTCACAAGAGCCCAAAGTCACGAGCAGAAATAGACCCAGGAAGACCTTGGGGGGGTTTCTCTTCAAATAAATGCACCTCAATTTTCAGTCCTTTGTATTGTACGTCTTAGGTGGGGTTTTATTGCTGTGAGGAAATACCATGGCCATGGCAACTCTTATAAAGGAAAACACTTAATTGGGGGTGGCTTACAGGTTCAGAGGTTTGGTCCATTATCATCATGGTAGGAGGAAGTATGGCAGCATACAGGCAGACATGGTGCTGGAGAAGGAACTGAGAGTTCTACATCTGGATCCACAGGCAGCAGGAAGAGACTGAGACACTTGGGCCAGGCTTCAGCATCTGAGACCTCAAAGCCCACCCCCAGTGACACACTTCCTCTAACAAGACCACCTCCTAAAAGTGCTACTCCCTATGGGCCTAGGAGGCCATTTTCATTCAAACCATCACAACACAGTGACAGGGACCAAACTGCAGTAGTTACACAGACTTTGAATGACAGTATTTGCAGCTACTTGAAGGTGTCAAAATCTTGCCCCACCTGGCAGCATAGGCTTTTAATCCCAACTACCCAGCCTGCTGAGACAGAGGTTTAAGGTCAACACCCAAAGGTGTTTATGTATGCTTCTGGGGGAGAAATGTTATCAGCAGTTTTAGCTTGACCTTGAACCCTGAGAACCATAACATCAACCCACCAGGCAAGATGCCCCCTCACCCACCCCCATCCCCTCACCCCCAGTACAACAGTGGCATGACTGTGGGGGTTAACCAACGCTTTCTGGCAGGGGTTTGAGCTCACTCTACAGGAGGGACCCACGCCTGGTACTGCAAATACTGTCAAAAGCCCGGGATGGGGCACTCGGAGGCCCTGGGGGAAACTATGCCTGTTGCTTTGCTAATGGACGAAGTGTCGAGCCGCCGTCTGAATATTAATGTTTGTATCCATACATCAGGGCCGCCCTCAGCCTTGGTCAGAGAAGCTTCTGCTTGAGGGCAGGGATTAATGCAGAGGCGCAGACCTGGTCAAAGTGCTGGGCGTTAGTGATTCAAGCACTCAGCTCTAAACGGGACGGCTAAATCACCCTATTTCATCCCTTCCAAGACTCAGGGAATGTTGCAGAAGAAAGAAGAGCAAGTCTGTAAGGGCCAGAGGGCAGGGAGCAGAGCTGTGAGGTGCCATCTTCCAGACGTGGCCTGGGGGCTGCCCTCATGAACTCACAGCAGCTGTGCTCCTAGAAGGAGCCCCACAAGGTGCCCTGTGCATCTATGTACACAAGTCTGCGAGTGTGTGCGTGTGTGCATGTGTGTGTGTGTGTGTGTGTGCAAGTACACATACACACGTGTGCACATGAGCGCTGGAGGCAGAAGACAGTCTAAGGAATCTTTCTCAGTTGCTGTCCACCTTACATATCAAGACAGAGTCTCTCCTGGAATCTGGAGCTCATCGATTGAACTTGACTGCCTGGGAGCCCTAGGGATCCAGCTGCCTGTGCCCTTCCTGCACTGGGTTACACAGGTGACCACGCCTGCCCTTCACATGGGTGCCAAGGTTCTGAACTTGTGCCAGGGCCCTGATGCTGGTGCAGCAGGCACTTTACTGGATGATCCATCTACTCAGCCACCAAAATGTCTGCAACCAGGATCATCCCCCTTCCGAGCCCCCACCCACTGGGACTGCATGCAAAGCTGGTACAGTGAGTTTGATCAGCTACCTTATTGGTTAGCTCTGTGAGCATCAGAACCCCTCTGGCCCAAAACTCACAGGGGTCTGTACTCAACCAGAACCCAAGGAGGCTGGGCCTGCAACAGACCCTCCACACCAGCCCATCTGTGAGGCAGCCAGACACAAGAGAGTGGGGTCCTAGGCACTGGGTTCCAACCCCAGCCCTGGCACTGTAACGTTGTCAACCTAAGAGAACAGGGAAGCTTCATGCACTTCAATCCCATCTGGGACATGGCCACATCTGTGGGGGGAGGCAGCATGAGATAGTAGGGTATAGGCTATAGAGCAGGGTAATCCTGGATTGGAACGCAACCCTCTCCCATGAGGGACTTATTGAAGACTTATCTCTTTAAAATGGGTATGAATGATGACATCAATACTCGGTTTGAGAGTGAGCGTGGAAGCCCCGCCTGGTGTTTCTTCAGATCCCAGCAGAGAACTGCCCTTCCCTTCTCTGAGTGGGCTTCCTTAAGGGGCTGGAACAGAACTTGCTCCTAAAGGTGCAGTGACGGAGGCATGTCATAGGATGCACCTGCCTCGTTAATGCTAACAGTCCAAGGTGGGACATGACAGCCTTTCTCAAATCCAAGGTGTCACTGATGGGAAGACACTTTGTTTCAGACGCTAGACACTGGGGACTTGATGTCTTAGAATAAATGACACTCTGTGCATGGCGTCAGAGGACAGAAACCATGCTGTGCACACATGGCTTCCAACGCTGACCTTGGTGCCTTGGAGAAGCCTCACGTGAGTCATTGTGGTACCATCGTTTTCCTTGTCTGTGTCCTGGGGAGTCTGGAATAAAGGAGATAACTCAGCAAATATCTGTAAACTGATGGCTCATCCATCCCTCCATTCACCGAAGAATCAATAACTAAATCAATCATAGTGGTGCCTGTTGATTAAAAACTATGTTCTAGGCCAGGCAAGACAGTGCACACCTTTAATCCCAGCACTCAGGAGGCAGAGGCAAGTGGATCTCTGAGTTCAAGGCCAGCCTGGTCTACAGAGGGAGTCCCAAGATAGCCAAGGCCATATAGAGAAACCCTGTCTCAAAAAACCAAAACAGAGAGAGATTGCCAGCCAGGTATGGTGGCACATGCCTATTATCCCAACACTTGGAAGGCTGAGGCAAGAGGATACTGCATGCTGGAAACCAGCCTGAGCTACACATGGAGTCCCTGCTTTGAACCATCAAAATCAGCCAGACATTGTGGCACAGCCATAATCCTAGAACTTGGGAGAAAGAGACAGACAGATCTCTGTGAGCCTGAAGCCACCCTGGTCTATGCAGTGAGTTCTAGACCAGTTAAAACTACATAGTAAGACCCTGCTCACTGTGTGTGTGTGTGTGTGTGTGTGTGTGTGTGTATGGGCTAGAGATATAGCTCAGTCATTAAAATGCTGGCCTAGCATGTATGAAGACCTAGGTTTTACCTCCACACAAGCCAACCGTGGTAACCCATGCCTATAATACCCAGCAGTTGGAAGGTGGAGACAGGAGAATCAGGAGTTCAAGGTCATCCTCAGCTACATCAACAACAGAATGAGTTTGAGGCCGTCCTGGGAGGACTGTCTCTAGGACACAGGGAGGAGGTCCATAACGTGCTTGCCTTACAAACACAAAGCCTGGGTTTAATTCGCAGAACTCAAGTTCAAATGCCAGTTATGGCACACTGCTTATAATCCCAGCACTAGGCAAGACAAGAGGGTCCCTGGGGCTCACTGGCCAGCCAGTCTAGCCCAATTAATGATCTCAAGGCCAATGAGAGACTCTGTCTCAAAGGGGGTAGACAGTGGTCCTGAGGAGGACACCTGAGGCTGGCCTCTGGCCTCTACACCTGACACACACACACATAGGCACACATACAAGGGCACATACACATACATGGGCACACACACATATTTTTTAAAGTAATTAGTTTAATTGAAGAGGAACTTCAACGCTCAACTAATGCTAAAATAAATTTTTGTACACATCTCATGTATGCAAAGCCAAAACAGTTGTTCATCCAAAAACCTGTCACCCAGACAACCTTTGTGGAGCAAACGCTAATTGGCTATCTATTCTTTGTCATGGACTAAGGAAGCTGCAAGCCCAGAGATTTATGGCCTTGACTTCAGAGAATGTCTAGTCTAATAAAGGAAAAAAACCAGTAAAATAAAAACAAACCCCTACAGTCATGTAGTAAGTCACACACACACACACACACACACACACACATACACACATACACTCACACACACACACTCACATACACACTCACACACTCACACTCACACACACACACACACACACACACACACACACACACACACACCAAGGCTCAGGAAACATTGCTGAAGAGAGGTTGGAAAGATGGAAGAGCCAGAGGTTGGGAGGTCTGGGGTGAAACAGTGTCTTCCGACTATGACAGGGCTACTGCCCTCAGGAACTGCCAGCAGCTTTGGATGTCTGAACAAGACCCGCACAAAAGTCAAGCCAGTTAGCAGTGGGGGCGCCCACGCCCCCTGCGGCTGAGGAGTTTCGACTGTTGGTCGATGCTGGGGAGAGGAGAGTTTTCTTTAAGGGTGTGGCTTCTGGCAGTCCAGTCATGCCCAGTGGATGGTCCTGTACCGTGAGGAGAGCACAAATCGGACTCAGGAGGTTGTGTTTAGTATTTTTTAGAAGCAGACATGAAGTTGGGGTGAGGGGAATATGATAAAAATACATTGTATACATGTATGAAATTCTCAAAGAATTAATTGAAAGTGTACTTAAACAGCTGCAGAGATGGCCCAGGGAAAGGCACTGCTCCTCTGCAGAAGACCCAGGTTCAGTTCTCAGCATTCACAACCACCTGAGACTCCAAGGGATCAGACATCCTCTTCTGGCCTCTACAGGAACCTAAACGCATGTGGCAGCCACTGGCACAGACACATAAATAAACAATAAAATAAACCTTAACAGAAAACTATCCTGCCGGGCAGTGGTGGTGCAAGCCTTTAATCCCAGCAACTCGGGAGACAGAGCCAGGTGGATCTCTGTGAGTTCGAGGACAGCCTGGTCTACAGAACGAGATCCAGGGCAGGCACCAAAACTACATGGAGAAACCCTGTCTTGAAAAACCAAAAAAAAAAAGGGGGTGGGGCTGAGGGATGGCTCAGTGGTTAAGAGCATTAGCTGTTCTTCCAGAGGTCCTGAGTTCAATTCCCAGCATCCACATGGTGGCTCACAACCACCTGTAATGAGATCTGGTGTATGTGCAGACAAAACGCTGTATACATAATAAATAAATAAATCTTAAAGAAAAAAAGAAAACTATCCTGATTCTACTATCTACATACACACACACACACACACACACACACACACACACACATACACACACACACACACATACACACACACACACACACACACACACACACACACACACGCTGGTCTACAGCTAAACCTTGCATGGCAGGATTGCTGGGCCCGAAGAACTCAGGGCCTGGAGGACACTGGTCTGGCCTACATTAGACGTGGCTGAAATGAAAACACATGTTTCAGAACGCTCTGCCATCCAGGTCATTGTTGCTGCTGCAGAGCATAGCCTGGCTCACAAGTGCTCTTCTTAAAATCATCCCATCTTCTTATGCAGGAGAGGGGGCTGGAAACCGGAACTGAAGGCAGACCCCAGCGAAGACGCACAGGAGGGGCCGAGGCTCCAGGCTGGGCCACCACAGCTGTCCTGAGAGGGAGGGTCACAAGGCAGGGCATTAGATGCAATGAAATCAGGCTGAGGAGGTGAAGCACAGCAGGGTGGAGGGTCCCCCGCTCACACCGCACTCATGAGCCCCTGGCTGGCTCTCGGGGTTCCAGAGGCCACCTACACTCCACAAGTGCCTCCCTAGGAGTCAGGACTAAGGAGGGTCTCTTCTGGCGTCAAACCAGCCCGGTCCGCCTGTGAACAGGTATGACAGTAAAAACACTCAGCTTAGAGGAAGACACAGGAACCAGCACAGCAGGCACAAGGCCACACCTGCCCTGGGTCAGGTCTAGGGAGAGAAGCCCTGGACTCTGCCTCCCCATCTATCTATGGCTCCTTTCTCTTCCTCCTTCGCAGGCCCTCTGGGATCGCGGGTGAGGTCCCTCTTTTACATTCTTCTTGAGGCAGAATTGCAGCTTTGGGAAACACACCTGAGAGGAGGGATCAGGGACAGAAACAGACAGCAGGCCCTGGGAGTCGGCAGAGTCTGAACCCTCACCTGACCCCACCACTGGCCAGAGGGACGGTGAACAGCCCAAAGCAATTCCGGTCTCAGTGCCTCTGTTTCCCCATCTGCATGGCAAAAGTACCTGAATCCCACAGAGCCAGGTAGGCTCAAGGAGGATGTGGATTTGGGGGCTCAGGGTACCCTCTCCCAGTACCAGGACCAGAACTGAAAACAGAGGGTCCTGGGTTTGGGTCTCTTGGTTTTATTCGGATTTTCTTTGTTTTGAGGTAGAAGATCAGGTAGCCCGCGCTGGCTTGGGACTCAAAAGTGCTATGTAGCCAAGGATGGCCTTGAACTCCTGATCCTCTTGTCTCCATCTCCCAAGTGCTAGGATTACAGGCGTGTGCCACAGTGCCTGGTTTCTTAGGTGCTGGGCGAGCATTCTACCACTGAGCCACATCCCCAGCTCCATTCTGGTTTTGCTTTGTTCTGTTTTGGTGGTAGTATGGATTGAATTTAGGACTTGGCACATGCCAGGCAAGCATTATTACAGAGCTATATCCCTCCCCTCATTTTTTTTAAACTTATTTTAAAACAGGGTCTTACCAAGTTGTCCACGCTTGCCTTAAACTCTTTCTGCAGCTTAGGCTGGCCTTGAACTTAGGATCCTCCTGCCTCAGCCTCTGGAGTAGCTAGAATCCCTGCCTGCACCATCAGGTTTTGTTTTGGTTTTTTCATTGAGAATAGAAAGGGATTTGGAAGGTGAATTGAGGACAAGGGTGCTAGAAACAGTGTCACTGTGCCCCCTTACACTCTTTCCTCATACACACAGAGGTGTGAAAACACACACACACACACACACACACACACACACACACACACACACACAAATGAACACAAACACACATGAGAAATAAGTTCTTAAGAAACTCTTAAAACAAAAACTCCTCTTTGTTCCACGGAACCAGCATTAAAAATTCACCAGTTTGGGGGATCAGGAGGGACAGAGGAGCAGCCTCAGCTTGAGGCCCTGAAAAGTGAGAGGTAGGGTTACCACCCAATGAAAGCGACCTGACCCTCTGCCCGCTGGCCTGGGAGGACGGCACTGTCTCTTCCCTCCAGCCCCTCCTTGCTTCCCTTACTCTTCTTCAAGGGAGTCTTGCTTGCTTGTGACAGGGTCTAGCCGTGTCACCCAGGCTGGCCTCGAACACCTCCCCAAGCCCAAGTCACAGGCATTGGCCACCACCACACTCAGAGCTTTCCAGTTCATTCCTCCGTTCACTGACTCCTTGTTTGTTTCGTCTGAACCCTAAGGGAAGTTCCCGACAGCAGGAATCCTATGGCCCTGGGAGCTGAGCAAGAGCCCAGCGAACAGCAGGCACTGAATGTACAGGACAGAACCAATGGTATGGGCAAGACCAAGGCGGAAGGGTGGCAGGTCGGGCAGGGTGAAGGCCACCCGGCTCCCCGGCTCCGGCAGAAGTTGATTGGTCATAGCGCACATGTGGAGGTCAGAGGGCAGCTTTGTGAACTGCTCTCTCCTTTCCCACCTCTATGTGAGTTCTGACTGAACTTGGGTTGTCAAGCACCTTTACTTGAGAAGCCATGTCAGGGGAGGGTCTGTCTACCCACCTGTTTCTCCAGTCCCATTCCTGCAGGTCTGTTTTTGTTTGTTTTTTGTGTTTTGATTCATTTTTCAAGACAGGGTTTCTCTGTGTAGCCCTGGCTGTCCTGGAACTTGCTCTGTAGACCAGGCTGGCCTCGAACTCACAGAGATCCACCTGCCTCTACTTCCCCAGTGCTGGCATTCAAGGCACATACCACCACCTCCTGGCTCATTCTGATTTTTGAACCAAGGTCCTGCTATGTCATCCCAGCCGGCCTGGGACTCATTATGTAGCACAGGCTGGCCTCAAACTCAAGATCCTCCCTCTCAGCCACCCAAGGTACCAGGATTACAGGCAAGAGCCACTTTGTGTCATTCTGTTTTGTTTACTGATGCTGGCCTTGAAATCACTCTGTAGCCAGGGCTGATCTTGAACTCGGGGTCCTCCTGTCTTCAACTCTCAAGTTCTGGGATGAAAGGCATGTGCCACCATACCAGGCTTGGGCCTCAGTCTACTTGGCTCTCCAATGGGCCAGCAGCACTGCACAGTTCAATTGTTTTGAGAATTACTGAAAAGTCGCTCACACCAAAACCAGCCCTGACACAGTGGGATCTGCGGTTACTTGTGGGGGGGGGCAGCCCCCACCACCCAAATAAAAACAAATTCCAGATTCTGTTCTAAGAGCCTCAGAAACTCCCAGCAGAGCTGTGCAGGGACAAAGGTCTATACTAAATCCTAAAAACAATTCCCAGTCAGGAAGTTTTAGCTGCTGCCACTCACCCACCCACTCTCCCAGCCCAGGTGAATGAGGGTTACCCTGGCCTATATAGGGTACAGTGTCCAGGAGGACTCTGGGAAAGAAGAGAAAAGCTGTACGTAATTCCTTCCCAGCTCTGTTCTCCCTTCCCCCAGCTTCTCAAAGCACTTTCCTACCATTTGATGCTGGACTCACAAACCCCACCCCAGGTGTCCAAATTGCCTAGCACACTGGTCTCAAAGGCTCCTGCTGAGCCCTTGGCAGACATCACTAATCAACTGTGGCACATATTAAATCCCTTCTCACCCAGAGCTCCAGGCAGACATTACCAATCAATCAGATGGCTCAGGGGATGAAAAGGATACTTCAAATCGGACTTCAGGCAGTAAGACCTGCTGTGTGTTCTTCCTACAGCCTAGCTCAGTGCCTGCACCATAGTCCAGCCTGCAGCCTGAATGAATGAGCAAGTGAATAAACAAATGTACACCCAGCTAGCCCAAGTGCTCAGAAACCCAAGATAGAAGAGATAACAGCAACACTCCACACATTCTGTCCACAGGCACAGTCACCTGGAGGGCCAGTGAGTGAGAGTAGTGGGGACTGTATCCCCCTCACCCACCCATGGAATGGTGCCCATCTCCTCCAGATCCCTGCCACCTCTCCTCCTTGCTGTGTGACCTCAGGAAGGGCACCGACTTTCTGTGCCTCCTGCTTCGTCCACGGAATGTGGACTGTAAGAGGCCCTGCCTTAAAGACTGGTGCTGGGGCCAGGCCTGACCTAGAGAACAGTGAGAGCACAAGCTCTTCAGGGCTGAGGCAATGTCCGTCTGTCTTACCACATGTAAGGTCCTTGAGGTCCCTGAAGGCGGTCCCAGTGTCTTCCTAAGTACTGTGCCTCTTGCTAGGACCATGTGAGGCAAACAGACACTGCTGCGTTCTTAACTTCTGCCTGGGTTACTGACAGGCTAGGAATGGCTGCCGTCATGGCTGCAGGACCCCAGCCTTGCTCCCCAGCACTCGTGGCTACACAATAACCTTCCTGGGGTACAGCTATGATCTCCTGCACCTAAGAATCACCAGCCTCTTGGACTCAGGCCCCAGCAATGACTCCTACACTGCTATGCCCCGCTGCCACATGAGGCCCAGGGTTTCTGTCCCCATGGAACAAGCCACATATCAGACCACAGGAGGCTGCTGAGGGTAACATCTGCCTCCCCTCCTCCCCACTTTCCTAGAGGCTGGAGCACAGAGAAAGAGGCTGGTGTTGAAGGGGCATCTGGGCCGATTCCCAGAGCATACCTCACCCCCTCACTGGACCTCAGTTTACCCATGTGGAAATGGGGAGGAGTGCTTGGCCTCAATCATACCTTCTGCACATCACACTCACTGATTTACTTATCCTACAGATGTTTATTGAGCAACTACTGTATACCAGATCCTCGCCGGTAAGTCCCCCTCCCTCTTTGGTCTTAAGGTTTTAGTTTTATCATAGGGAGCTTTCTGGGCCTCCCCTGTGTCTGCCCTGCGAGATACCATCTACTTTCTCTATCCGAAGGGCAGAACTACGTCTTGTTCTTCCATACACTTCCATGGCCTCCAGATAACGGTTCTGAAAACTTCTCTCAGGAGGCTGAGCATATAAACAAACTTAAGAAGTCCCAGTCTCCCTCCCCCGACTCCTAGCACAATGCCTCCAAGATGCGTTCTGCCTGGGCACTCTTCCCCCAACCACCCCAAGAGCCCCCAAAATCCCATCGCTGGCCAGGCACCTTTCCAGATGCCCTAAGTCTGGTGTGTGCAGCTTTCTGTGTGCTGACAAGGACTCCAATGTGGGGCTGGTATCACCAGGTCCCCACTGATTCGTGCCCTGCTCAGAGCCTCCATCCAGCAGACACTCGGTAAATATTGAGGTATTAATTAACCTCCTCTAGGGAATGATGACTCAGACCTGATGTAATCTCCCCAACTCAGGGAGGGAAAGTGAGCGCCCCAACCCCACTCAGGTGCTCTCTAGAACCTTGTGCACTGTTCCCCTCCACAAGGCGACTACTTAGGGTCCTGAGAGTATGTGTGTGCACGTGCATGCTCCTGAATGGTCATTCTCACTCTGCCAAACCATTGTGCCCAAGCAGAGGTCTGTAGTCCAGGGGCTGTGAAGAGCCCTGGTCCTGGGACACTTGGCAAAAATATATATAATATATAAATCCATAGGGTGAGTGGGCATCAAATCATTCATCAGGAGTTGGGCCCGAAGAATTGGACTTGGCTCCACTGGCATATTTCCAGATGCCTACAGAACAGGATTCAAATCCTGCCATTATCCCTTTCTGACTCTGACCTCAAGTCTCAAGTTTCTTCAGTAAATACTGGGAAA
The DNA here is from genome assembly GCF_007827085.1 of Peromyscus californicus insignis. NCBI lineage: Eukaryota > Metazoa > Chordata > Mammalia > Rodentia > Cricetidae > Peromyscus > Peromyscus californicus. The sequence continues at coordinate 8,967,207 of NW_026294595.1, forward strand.
GGACAGCACACATTGTGGGCCACAGACTCCCTTGATTCCAGCTCAGTTCCGCCCAGCTGTGGAGCAGGACAAAGCATTCCACTACCTCACCCCTCCCACTCACCCACCCCACCCCTGAGCCTGTATACCTTTGAGATAGGTATTCAGGAGGCAAGGGGAGTACGGCTCTATTCCCCCCAGAATTCACGAGGGCACATTCAGAAGCATGTCCCCATGGCCACAGGGCCAGTAGGATGCCAGTGAAGTGTGTTTGTTCTGAGCACCACCCCCTCCCCAGATGTAATCCTGGCACTTTGAAACAGGGTGGGGAGAGGTGCACTTCCCAGGGGCCAAGAGCAGTTGGCATGTCCTCATGGAAAGAGCACAGCAGTCTGGAGCCCTGTGGTCTGGGACAAAGCCTCTCTACTGCTAGTGTCTGAGGTTCCTCAACTGAAAACCTGAGCAAACTGTTCCCTACTCTTTTGACACTTGACCTTGAGAAGACGCAAAAATGTGAAGAAACAATCTCTGGGTCCTCTCCTAAAAAGAACCACCAGGACAGCAGGGTGGGGTGTCTGGGCCTTTGATTCCAGCCAAGAGGTACCGAGAAGGTCCAAAGACAGTGACAGAAGAGCCTCCACACACCAGCCCCGCCAGGTCCCATCTGTCACTAGTTGTCTCTGTGGACACTGCTTGGCCTTCAAGTGCCCAGCCCTGGACCCTTCCTGGGCCATTTTCCTGACTCACGCACTTCAGGGGCCTTGAACACTGTGAATCCAGCCCTTATGGCTGGCATTGGACCCCTTCCCCACAGCAGCCCTCTTCCTCTGTAAGTTTCTCAGTACAGACTCCCAGGTATCCTATGGCCTGTCCCACTGGTCCGTGGATGACTCAGAATAAGGACATAAAAGGTCCTTGAGTACTCCTGGGGCTCAGGGTACTTACCAGATCTTAACAGGTTGCCCACTCAAGTGGGTCTCAGGCCCAGGCCCTGAGAACCTTAGAGAGAGAAGGATTCAGATCTTTCTGATAAGGGTCCCAAGCTAGGCACACAGTAAGTGCTTCTATTGTCACTGATATTAGTGAGGCAGGAGCGTAGAGGTTATCCAAAGGTGAGGAGGAAGCTGGGGCGGGTTCCTAGCCCCCTATCTCCATCACCACCCCACCACCCCACTCCCCCAGCTGGCTGACAATGACGAAGCTTCTCTACTAGAGATTAAAATTCACTGGGTTTGCAGTCAAACAGAAGGGGACGCCCTTCCCCGACCATTCCCAGAGGCCCCTGGGCTAAAAACATCAGGTAATCAGGCCCCAAACTCTTTCTTCCACGAGGGTACCCTAGTGCCCAGCTGCGCCGCCCCCCAACACACACACACACACACCAGCAGCAGCAGTTTTTCTTGGGAGAAGGCTCAGTTCTACCAGGTTACCCCCTGGCCTTGGCGGGTGAGAAAGAGGAGGTGCCGCGTGGCCGGGAGCGGGGAACCGCGCGCACCTGCTGCAGGTGAGGCCCAACCGTGCGGAAGGGGGCGGAGCCATCTCCATGGCGCTCAGGTGAGCCGACCCCCAGCTCGCCGGAGCCAGGTCCAGCGTAGCCGCGGGCCTCAACGTGGCTCCCGAGAAACGACCCACGCTGTGGGCCGCTACCTAGGAGACCCTGAGTCCCACGCGGTGCCACGGCCCCAGGAGAACATTCGAGGCAGCGGCGGCGTTGGAGGCCCGGGGTCCGTTCGGTATTTGAATAGCACAAAGGAACCGCCTTGGTCTGATTGGTCAGCCAAGTGGCCCCGGGGCGGGAAGCGGCTGTCATTCGGGAGACTGTGCACACTCCTATTGGCTAATCTGCAGTGGGGCGGAGCGCTGCTACCCGGCTAAATAGCTGGGACCGGGGCCGGCCGAGGCTCATTGCTTTGGCGCCGTCTGGGGAGCGTGAGCCTGCGGGTGGCGCGCAGCGCATGGTGGCGGCTTCTCTCGGAGCGCCGCCGACCCGCTGACCCGGGCTCGGTTCTCTGTGCCCGGTGCGCCCCGGCGACCAGCTGGAGATACACGCAGCAGCAGCCTTAGCAGCAGCAAAGGCGGCTGCTCTGCCGCCCGCGACTCCGCGGGAGCATGGAGTGCGCCCTGGACGCCCAGAGCCTGATCAGCATCTCCCTGCGCAAGATCCACAGCTCCCGAACCCAGCGCGGCGGCATCAAGCTGCACAAGAACCTCCTAGTGTCCTACGTGCTCCGCAACGCGCGCCAGCTCTACCTGAGCGAGCGGTACGCCGAGCTCTACCGGCGCCAGCAGCAGCAGCAGCAGCAGCAGCAACAGCAGCCGCCCCACCACCAGCACCAGCACCAGCACCTCGCGTACGCGGCTCCGGGAATGCCGGCCAACGCGGCCGACTTCGGCCCGCTCCAACTTGGCGGCGGCGGGGACGCGGAGGCGCGCGAGCCGGTCGCCCGGCACCAGCTGCACCAGCTCCACCAGCTCCACCAGCTGCACCTCCAGCAGCAGCTGCACCAGCACCAGCACCCGGCGCCCAGGAGCTGCGCGGCGGCGGCGGCGGCGGTGGCCGGGGCGCCCGCGGGCTGCGCGGGGGCGCTCTCGGAGCTGCCCGGGTGCGCCGCGCTCCAGCCGCCGCACGGCGCGCCCCACCGCGGGCAGCACTTGGAGCCGCTGCAGCCCGGTCCTGCGCCGCTGCCGCCGCCCGCGCCTGCCGCGCTCTGCCCGCGGGACCCTCGCGTCCCGGCCGCCTGCTCTGCGCCCTCAGCGCCCCCGGGGGCTGCCCCACCGACCGTCGCCGCTTCCTCTCCGCCCGCCTCTCCAGCCCCTTCCTCGTCCCCTGGCTTCTACCGGGGCGCGTACCCGGCCCCCTCGGACTTCGGTGTGCACTGCAGCAGCCAGACCACCGTACTGGACCTGGACACTCACGTGGTGACCACGGTGGAAAACGGCTACTTGCACCAGGACTGCTGCGCCTCCGCCCACTGCCCCTGCTGTGGCCAGGGCGCTCCGGGACCCGGCCTGGCGTCCGCCGCTGGTTGCAAGCGCAAGTATTACCCTGGCCAGGAGGAAGAGGACGACGACGAGGAGGACGCGGGTGACCTGGGAGCCGAGCCCCCCGGGGGCGCCCCGTTCGCCCCCTGTAAGCGCGCCCGCTTCGAGGACTTCTGCCCGGACGCGTCCCCGGACGCGTCCAACATCTCAAACTTGATCTCCATCTTTGGCTCGGGCTTCTCGGGGCTGGTGAGCCGACAGCCGGACTCCTCGGAGCAGCCGCCGCCGCTCAACGGGCAGCTGTGCGCCAAGCAGGCGCTCGCCAGCCTCGGCGCCTGGACTCGAGCCATTGTCGCCTTCTAGGGACCCCCGAGGGCATGGGGACCCTGGGCCCCGCGGGGCTGGGGCCAGACAAAGACTCGGCCAAGGGACGATAGGGAGCGAGCGGGTCCTGGCCACTCGGGGCGAGCAGGGGGCGAGCAGAGGCTGATGTTTTATAAACTGTAAAATAAAAAAAAAAATCTAAAAAATCTTGGACTTTATTTTTGCAGAGAGAAAAAGCGCCTATTTAAGTATGCTTTGTGTTTCTCTTACTCTTTTTTTTTTTTTTCTTTTTATTGTACTGATTGCAGTGGTGTTTAGTGAGGAGCCTGCCACGTGAGGCAGGGCTGCTGCCCGGAGGAGGTGCCGGGCAGCCGGGGGCGAGGCTGGGTGCCGGGGCGCGCCGGGGGCGCAACGCAGGAGGGCGCGGGGCCCGGGACGCCGACTCCAATCAGTTGTCAGAGCCTGGAAGCCCGACGTTCCGCTCTCCTGAGTTCCTCTCCAGGGTGAGGAATGGGTCTTGTGAAATTCTGAGCAAAAAAACAAAGGCAAACTCTATCTCCAAAAGGGACGTTTCGGTCACATTTCCTCTCTGGGGGCGGCCTCCAAAGTTCTCAAAATGAGAAGGCAGAAATGAAAACACTTCAACTTTTTTTTCTTTTCTTGCCGGGGCGGGCGTCTAGAACCCCTCCTCTCCCCGCCCCTCTGGCTCCGTCCTCCTCCCCTCCTCCACCCGCCTCCCGGACCAGGGGGAAGGTGGCGCCCGACACCCCGACACTCAGCACAGTTGGGGAAGGGGTGGGGGGCGAGCAGGGCGAACTACATTTCCCATCATGCCCAGCACTGCAGTCCTCACTAAACAAAAAAGGAAGTCGATTCCTTCACCTGGATCCCCGGCGGCCCCGGGGGAGGGAGGGGCCCGGACCGCCGACTGCGCTGGAGACTTTTCGCTTAGCTTCACTTAGCTCCTGGTCAGCTGTGGTGTTTGTGTGCGCGCTTCTAAGTTACCTTGTCCTGCTTCGGTCTTCGGTTCCATCTCGTGAAACTAGCATTGTTCCAGCCTGTGAGAACCCTGTCTGCGTCCTCAGCTCGATAGATTCTGTTTAATTTAAAAGCCTTTTGTTGTGAGAAGGTGAGGTTCGCCTAGACCCCCTCTGGGTCTCTACCATTACCACCCCAGAGACTCCAAAACAAGTTGCCAACCTTGCCTTTCCGGCCCTTCTTCCTCCTGTATTTTTGTGCATACTGAATTGAATCTCACCGGGTAAAACTGTTCAGATTATCTGTTTAAATTTATAATCTTAATAAAAAGTCGACTGTAGAGTGTATGGTAGTGCTTTGCTTTCACGTGGGCCTAGAGGTGGGAACACACACACACACACACACACACACACACACACACACACACACACGCATGCAAGCCCCAGTTCTCCAGGACTGCGGCGGGCCGGATCTGCCCACGTCGCAGGGCCAAGGTTGGGAGTCCCGATGTGTGTGTGATGCGGGTTCTAGGGATGGAGCCCAGTGCTGCACGTCTCCCAGTCGTCCCCCATCCCACCCCTCTCACCAACGGGTCCTGCCCCCATGGGAACTGGCTGCTCCGGGGTCTCCAGCAGGAAGCTGAGCCAGCCTCCAACACATCTCCCTACGCAACCAGGGTTGCAAGGGCCTACTTGGCTCTAGTCTGAGCTCTCTGCAGCCTGGAGACTTCTGGGCCACCCACACTCCCCGCCCCGTGCCTCCGACCGCACGTCCGCACGTCTCAGGCAGCAACTTGGGGAAGTTTTTTCCTTTTCTTTTTCTTTCTTTCTTTCTTTTTTTTTTTAGTTGAGTTTGTTATCACTGCTCGGTGCCACTTGGTGGTGTGCTGGCGGCGTCTCCCTCCCTCCTCGCGCCCCTCCCCTCTCCCTTTCTGCTCCCTCCCGCCCGCCTCTCCTCCCTCTCCAGTGGATGGAGGCAGGAAGGCTCCAGGCGCGCGCTCCCCTCTGACCACCTACGGAATGACCTCAGAGTGGGAGAATGTGCCAAGGCCCGGAGGAAGCTCGCGTTCTTCCCACTGGAACCAAATTCACATCTGGAGCCGGGGCTCCGGCCCTAGGGCACACGGGTGGTTCCAGCCTTGCTAAGGGGATAGGAAAGAACGAACCCGGGTGGCGTGCGGGGGGCGAGGGTGAGATAAAACGGCAGCCTCTTGTTGTTTGGGGGTAGCATCTCTCTGTCTCAGGCTGTCTCCCCAAAGATCTCTTGCTCTCATTGGCTCGCCCCCGCGCTCCCCTTCCCTGCGCAAAAGCTCCTAGCCACCGGCCGGTCGACTCACTCCGCCCCACCCCACACGCCTTGCTGGACGACAGGAGGCGCTGTCACCCTGGGCCCCCAGCCCAGACTCCGAGAGGCGGATGCCATCCATTCTCAGGGGGCTGCTAGGCTCTGGATCCCGCTGTCGCGCGTGAAGTTCTTGGGGACACTCCAAAACGCGGGGGGCTGCGAAGGTCCACGATTCGGGTTAGGGAAGAGGGATGCTCTGGAGGTGTGAGTTACCGAGAGGAAAGACACCTTTACCCCCCCCACACACACATACACCCCTGTGTTCTCAGCCTTCCATGGGAAGAGCCTGGAGCTGCCTAAGGGGGGGGGGGGCGGCGTGCATCTTACCCCCTCCCATTTCCCCCTGCAAGTCCAAGGAAATAGCTGTTGGATGCAGTTTTGTCAGTTCAAGCCAGTTGCCACGGCTCCCCCTAGCGCCAATTGCAGGGCGCTGCAGCGTGTGCGGATGGGAGTGGGCGAGGCGCAGCCGGGGGCGGCCGGGCTGCTAGGGGAGGCTCCACGCGCACCCTCGGCCTAGCATCGAATCCCCACCCAGCCCTGGCCTGAGCAGGGACCGTGAGCATGGTGCTTCCCCATTCCAGGTCCACGAGGAGAAGGGCACGTGGTCGGGCGCCTTTGTTGGGATTGTGGACCTTGGCACAGCAAGATTCTCGCTGAGGGGCTTGGGACCTTTGCATCCATCCTTGGGACCCGTGTGGTGAAGATGTGTGGGTGTTTGGGTGCGAAATAAAAGCCCTGAGATCAGCAAGACCACAGACTAAGGTTCTCCCCTCCCCACCCGCGCAGATTTTCTGAGCTCAAGCTCAGGACATATTGGAAACATTGTGAGCTAGTGAAATTGAGGGCTGGGGGGAGAGCTCAGGGAGCCGCAACAGAGAGGACCCTCAGCCCTACTTATCTTTGCAGGGCCCACGTATCTCGAGCAAGGGCACGAAGGGTTAATGCCCTGCTCTACACAGATATTCCCCCAGAAACAGCGGCCACGGAGTACCACACTGAGGGCCACAGCCGCCCTACAACTGCCTCCAACACTTGAATCTCCAAGCATCCTTCTCACCCCACTCCCAGCCCCTGGGGCCTCCCACGCAGCCCACAACGTGGCAGCCCAGAACTCCCCAGGAGAGACCGGTGCTCCACAGGCATTAGCACAACAGAGCCCTGGAGGAAGGGGTGGGGCTGTCTAGCCATGAGAGTCCTCCGCATAGGGGAAGGGGGAGTGAGGGGGGGCGGTCAGGTCCATAGACCCTCTCCCTCCAGCAAGACCAAGGTTGAAGGGGAACTGGAAGACTGAGGGCTCCTCATGGTAGCAAAAGGCAGCGTCCAGAGAACAGAAGCTCAGCCCCTGGTCCTCCGCAGCTAATAGGCTCTCCCCCAAGGTTGGCGAGGTTGCTTCTGATGCTGGGTAAGGGCTGAGCCAGGCTCTAACTGTGTTTGGAGCTAGATGCCAGGATGACGCTATAGACCCTCACAGAGCTTTGAGCTACCCTCCAGAGAAGACTGGGGCTGGGGATGCTCTAAGCTCCCCAAGAGGGCCACTACTTTGGGAAAGAGAATGCACACCCAGCGCTGCGTCTTACGGTTCCTTGTCCACAGGACACACAGCTACCAAGTGTGCACTGGGTGCTTAGCCCCTGGAAAGCTCTCTCCACTCAACATCACCAAAGCAATAAATAGCCAGAACAGCAACTGCCTCTGTGGATTACTAATTTCAACCTCCCAGCCATCCTCGGAGGTGGATCCAGCCTTTTGGAAATGAGAACACACATCCAAGGTCACACCACTTGGGAGCCAGCCTCTACCTGTTGGTGCTCACAGTCTGGTGGGGAGGAATCTGTAGCCTTATGATGGGAGCTGGCAGTTGATCTGGACGTGGCTTAAATGGCCAGATTGAGAATTCACAATTGAGTCTACACTAGGCTACAGGATCTAGTCATGTCTGAGCTGGCAGGTTGGAAGCACACATTCATCCCTTCAGTGGTCATTCTGCAGGGTCCAGGACAGAGGCAGAGAAGAGACCAAGGAGGGTCTGTATTCCATCCACCTAGGACTGTCCTATTCCTGTGTCCTTTGAGACTTGTGTAAGGGACAATGGAATGACTTGGGCAAAAGGTGAGACTTGTGGAATCACGGCACCGAGCTGTTCGGCAGGCAGGGGTACCACTGGCTTCAGGCACAGATGGATACAGTCGGAGATTTCCAAAATGCTCCCTCAGTGTCTGGAGCTCACCACTCTCACTGCAGAGCTCTGGCCTCCTAGCTCACGGCTTTGCCACCAGAAAGGGACCACCTTTTTTGCTAACTCAAAAAATTCCAGGGAAAGATTATTGGGCTCCCAAAGCTGTGGCCAAGCCTGAGAGGAGTTAGTGGCTGTCACTGGAAGCTCATGAGCAGAGAAGTCTTTTCTCAGAAAAGGGTGGTACCTGGTGAGTGCAGTACAGATTGCCTCCAGAGATGGGGGCTGCACTCTGAGCTGAGGAGGAATTTTCTGATGGGGCTTGGGCAAGGCCATTTGGGGACCTTGGTGATGAGAAAATACTCAGCATATCTCTGGAGAAAATGTCTGGTACTTCCCTGATTTGCTACTCAGGAATGACCAAGGGCCGGAGAGAGAGCTGCAAGCCCCAGGCAGGGGCTGGGTTCTCCCAGTAGGCTTTGGGGCAGGAGGATATACGGGCCACTCCCAGGGGACTGATGGCAAGGATATGGCTTTCGAGGAGACCATAATGGGAACTCATGTGGGTTCTCTTGGACTTTGGGTAGAATGGAAAAGGGCTTCAACAGGTAGCCAAGGATGTCAGCCAGCAAGTCAAAAGGAAGAGAGACTCTGTGAGGCCAACATGGTCACCTCGAAGGGCCTGGGGACATCTGGGATACAGGCAGCGTGATCTAGTCACCTGTTCTGATAAATAAGGCTGAAAGACCCTTAAGGAGTTGAGACGGTCACAGTAGGCAGGGAGGCTACAGATGACCTTGATTCTATGCATCTTCCTGCATAGAACTCTTTAGTTCCTGAACTTCTACAATAAGCAAGTTTTATATTTAGAAGAAAAAAAAAAAATGAACCCTGTGGGGCAGCAGGCACTGTCATTAATGTAAATGAGCTGCCCAGTAGAGAGGAGGCAGCAGGTACATGCAGCCGCTCTGGGGCAAGCACCACCCAGAAACACCTGACCAAGCAGAGCTCACTCTCTGGGCAGTGCTCTTTCTTTTGGCTTTCTGGTGCTGGGGATGGAACCCGGGGCCTCCCAGGTGCTCAGCCACTCTAGCACCTAGCTCTTCTCTCCACCCCTGAGCCGCCCTGTTATTGTTCAACAAAATATGAGAGAGGAACACAGGTTTAGGTCAGGGATGTAGTTGGTGACAGAACAGTCACCAAGCATGCACAAGGCCCTGAGTTTGCTCCCCAGCTCGGAAAACTAATTAATTAATTAATGAAATAATGGCTGGAGGTGGCTGCTCAGTTAACAGCATTTGCTACTCTTGCAGAGGACCTGGTTTGGGTCCGATCATGATGACTCACAACAGTCTTTAACTCCAGTTCCATCAGAAATCTGATGCCCACTCCTGGCCTCTGTGGGTACCAAGCATGCACAATCATTAAAAAAAAAAAATTAACAAATCGAGTTGGGCCAAGTGACACACCTTTAATTTTAGCACTCAGGAGGCTAAGGCAAGTTTTAGATCAGCTTGGTCTACCTAGCAAGCTCCAGGCCAGCTCATCTGAGACCCTATCCCAGGAGAAAATAAAAACAAAAACAAGCCGGGCGGTGGTGGCACATCTCTTTAATCCCAGCACTCAGGAGGCAGAGCCAGGCGGATCTCTGTGAGTTCGAGGCCAGCCTGGGCTACAGAGTGAGTTCCAGGAAAGATGCAAAGCTACACAAAGAAACCCTGTCTCAAAAAAACAAAACAAAACAAAAAACCAACAAACAAAACAAAGCAAAACAACTTTTTTTAAAATGATTTATTTTTCTTATGTGCATTAGTCTTTTGCCTGCATTCATATCTGTATGAGGGTGTGGAATCACTCTGAGTTGGATAACAGACAGTTGTGAGCTGTCTTGTGGGTGATGGGAATTGAACCTGGGGCCTCTGGAAGTAGAGCCAGTGCTCTTAACCACTTAGCCATCTCTCCAGCCCTGCAACATACCTTTTAAAAAGCATTTATTTCTAGCCAGACATAGAAACCTTTAATCCCAGGACACGGGAGGCAGAGGCAGAGAGGCAGTGGGATCTTTGTGTGTCTGAGGCCACCATGGTCTACCTAGGAAGTTCCAGGCCAGCCATGGCTTCACAGTAAGACCTTGTCTCCAAAAAAAGTTAATTATTTCTTGGGGCTGGAGAAATGGCTCAGCAGCTAAGAGCATTTACTGCTCTTGCAGAGGACCTGGGTTTGGTTCCCAGCATCCACGTGGTGACTCACGGCCCCTTGTAACTCCAATCCCAGGGGATCTGATGTCCTCCTGACGTCCACAGGCACTGCACATGCATGGTACACATACATACACGAACACATAAAACATTTTTGTACACAGGAGTGTTTTGCCTGCGTGTATATTTGTGTACCAAATGTGTGCCTGGTGCCCACAGCGGCCAGAAGGCGGCATTGTACAGCCCTTTCACCACCAAAAAAAGTTTCTAAAATAAGTAAAACAAGCCTACATGCTTATCGTGTAGGCATTATGGAGCCTGGAGCCCTCTGAAGAAGACCTCTTCTTTGTGTCTCTGTGTGGTATGTGTGTGCATGTGCATGTGGCAGCCTGAGATTGACACTAAGTGTCTTCATTAATTAGTCTCCATCTTGTTTTTGTAGACAGAGTGTCCCTCACTGGAGCTGGCCTCACCCACCCATTAGACAAGTTACAGAAATCCAGCCCTCCAGTGGTGGGGTGACAGGCTGAGCACCCAGCTTACATGGTGCTGGGATCCAAAGTCAGGTCTTCACGTGTGTTCACAGCAGGCCCTCCTTGATGGAACCATCTCCCCAGCCCCAAGAGGTACCCCGTCTGTTCCGATCTCTGAGCCCTATCCCAGTCCTAGATACCAATACTGTTACCTGGTGGGGTGAGGTCGATGCTGGGGAGGGGCATTGGAAGATGGCAGAAGCTACAGAGGAGTCACTGAAGCTGAGTAGGAAGAGCAATGGACAGTATGTCTAGAGACCCCAGGGAAGGTTCTCGCAAAGCCCGGCACCTAGGAGTTACTTCCTTTTCCTCATCTGTAAAGCTATGGGGAGAGGAGAGAGGTCCCAGCTAGCTTTGATTTTGATGCTCCACAGCTTCCAACTTTCTGATGACTTCAGGCCTGTGCGCACCTGGAGTGAGAAACCCAGGCAGCAATAGTGAATCACGAAGACACTGGGGGCATGGTCACCTGACTGCTGCACTCACACATTCAATGACCACTCATTCATTCAAGAGTTTCTTGGGCACCTAAATCTGCCAGGCACTGTACTAGGAACCAGGCCTAGAACCTGCAGTCTAGTTGGGGAGACTGAAGACAAGAAATCCACAAAGAAACCGTTAAGCTAGTATTACAGGAAAGTGAAATCAGAGCTTTTGGCTGTTTGGAGGGGGTGGACCATTTGAGGTCTGGTGATCTGAGATGATGTTCAACACCTGAACAGACCAGCATATTAGTCAGAATCAGATAGGCTATGCTGCCATAACAAATTAATCCCCAACCTGAGAGATCTGACAAGAAAAGGGTCATTTCTTAATCATTTTATTTGTTTGTATACACATGGGTGCACATGCCATGGCACACATGCAGAGGTCAGAGGACCACCTGAGGGAATTCCCTTCCACCATGTGTATCCTGGAGACCAAACTCAGACTGTCCGACTCAGCAGGAGACAGGAGCCTTTACCTGATGAGTCACCTCAATAGGCCCAAGGTTGGTTTGTTGACTACACAAAGTCCAGCTACATCAGACCTGTCATGGCTGCATCTCTTATAGTGACTCTGTGCTTCAACTGCTTCTGTCTCAAGCCCGCCACTGCCGCGGTGACAGACATGAGAGCTGGAGTCCCGTGAAGGTTCTGTACTCCTCAGCTTGACAGTGACTCGCCTCACCTACACTCCCAGTCATTGGTCAGAACTAGTCTGTGTCTCTGCCTAACCCCGGGAGCAATGGTTATAGGGATGCAGTCTGTGGTGAGCACTGGCAATCTCTATCACGGCGGTGGAAGGGCATGCAAGCAGAAGGGCACACAGCAAGGGAAAAGGTGACCCCCAGAGCCACACTGGTGTGTGGGCAGGATATGGCAGCAGGGGGAGCCTGGATGTCAGGGGTGGGTCTAGTTAGAGGTGTCAGCCCAGTTCAGGGCATGAGAACTCTTGGGGGGGGGCAATCCAACACAACTAGATTCATCTGGGCTCTGCCCCCACCCCCTGGGGGGGGGGCAGGAATCTGTGGTCTGACACTTCTGAGTTTGGTCTCCTTAGAGAGAACCAGCTGACTGTAGGGACTCAGCAGAGCCTGGCATCTAGCTGGCACTCTGAAATAGCGACAATTCTTGGTGTTGCAGGAGCCTCTTTCCTTCCCCTGGGCCAGTGGGAGGGAGGGGCTGGGGTTGGGTGAGGAGCCAGCAGTCTGGGCAGCTGCCCTAACCAGTTTTCCTGGTTGTACCTGGCAGGCTGAGGCTCCAGAGTAATCTTGTCTGTTGCCTTTCCTGTTGGACTAAGCCTAAGCACCCCCATCCCAGGGATCCTTAGCAGGGGGTGGAGGGGCTCTAGCTGTGCACTGGGTTCCTGCTACAGAAAGCCACACTCAAATATGTTCAACGGCAGATAACTGACTGTGGACTACCAGCCACACCGGGGGGGGGGGGGGGGGGGGGGGGGGGCGGGGGCGGGGGGGGGGGGGGGGAATCCAGGCAGGTGGTTTCCAGGTCAGCCTAGAGCCACACTGCGTACCCAGGAGGCTCTGCTGCACATAAGTGATTCACCTTCCCAGACTCCAGTCCTTCGTCTGCAAAACCAGGTTGTATGTGTGCAGTGAACTCCATAGCAGTGCCTTCCACACAACTGGGTGACCAGTCAGGGAGACTACCGTTTGGGTGGCCATCTCTTCCCAGGTTGTAACTGTCCTGAAAAGCCAAGAGTCTGTCCCCTGAGGCTTCCCTGTTAAAAGCCAAGCCTAAGAAACAGGAATCTTTTCCTGAGGGCCCCAGCCCTGCCCTCTCGCCCCGAAGAGGCACAGTGGGTTGGTTTGTCTTCCCTCAACTGCCAGTCATGTTTTTACTGTCCGTTTGCCTGGTTGTTTGGGCATTGTCTCAGTGAACGGATATGTAGCTCGTGGTTAGTGTGCTTGCCTAGCATGCACAAAGTCCTGGGTTTGGATCCCCAGTACTGCATAAACCCAGTGTGGCAATGCACACCTGTAATCCCAGAATTTGGGAGCTAGAGACAGGAAGGTCAGAAGTTCAAGGTCATCACAGCTACATAACAAGTCTGAAGCTAGCTAGCCTGGGATACTTGAGAAGCCGAGCTTCTTTTCTGGAGGGGGGAGTCTGAGTGGGGGTGGGGGTGGGAGTGGGGTTCGTGCACATAAGTACAGTGTCCACAGGGGCCAGAAGAGGGCGCATCTGAGCCCCTGGAGCCAGCCGTTGTGAGCCCCCCAATGTGGATGCTGAGAACTGAATCTGGGTCCTCTGGAAGAGCAGCACACACTTTCAACCACTGCATCATCACTCCAGTTATTGTCTTTTTTTTAAGGAATTTCAGTAGGTATGGTGGTACACACCTTTCATTTCAGCACTTGAGAGGCAGAGGCAGGTAGATAGCTATGAATCTGAGGCCAGCCTGGTCTACATACCGCGTTCCAAGCTGGCTAGGGAGAAGTAGGTTAGATTTTATGGCTTGTAAGAAGGCTCAAAAAGTGCTTGCCACCAACATCATGACTGAGTTCAATCCTCAGGTCCTAAAAAGTGAAAGGAGATCTGACTGCAAATTTTCTCTGACCTCCATGAAGGCCCTGGAAGGTGTGTGCTCACAAACACACACCAAATTAAAAATTCCTAATGTATAAAAAATTTTAAGGGGTTGGGGATTTAGCTCAGTGGTAGAGTGCTTGGCTAGCAAGCACAAGGCCCTGGGTTCGGTCCTCAGCTCCGGAAAATTAAAAAAAAAAATTTTAAAGGGATCTAGAAAGATGGCTCAGAGGTTAAAAGCATGTATACTTCTTGCAAAGGACCTGAGTTCAGTTCCCAGCACCAGTGCCAGGCAAAGCATAAGGATTCTAACTTCAGATCCAGGGGAATCCAATGCCTTTGGCTTTCTCGGGCGTGAACGTGTGCAGGCATGCATGTACACACACATGCACAAATAAAATAAATCTTTAAAAGAAATTTTCAGTCAAGATTATGTTTGGGACTTGACTGAACAGAGTATTTGTCTATTTCAAGGTGTGTCTTAAAGAGGAAGCAGTTGGCTTGGGTGGTCAAGAACCTAAGACTGGACAGGACATGGGTCTAGGGGAAAACCAAATACTATTGTTCTAGTAAAAGAACAAAGCAATAAAATGACATTCTGTCATACCCATAGATCAGTGTCTCACTCGGTCATCATCAGAGAGAGAAGCTGCTTCTTGCAGTAGACAGGAACTAACACAGAGACCCACAACTGGTCAGAATGCAGAGAGGTTTTGGAACTCCTGGTCCTAAATGGGATGTTTTCATCAAACCCTCCCCTCTGGGGTTAGGGAGCTAGGTGGAAGAGGAGGTAGAAAGATTCTAAGGGCCAAAGGGAGTGGATGACACCTCCAAACACAACAGGACAGATACACTTGGGAATTCACAGAGAATGTGGCAGCATCCACAGGCCCTCAAGTTCAAGCTAGATGGAGCCCCAGCCCTGAGAAGGGGAAGTGGACATGAGCTACCATCCCTAACCAAAAAATAACTGCAAGGACACCAGCTAATAAAGGAAAAAACAGTTTTCTCCAATGGAGTTTCACTGAGTATATTGACCATACTTCAGGGCGGGCCCCATGCCCAGGAGTAGTTGGCCAAAACAAAACGAACTCAAAGATACTTTTGTAGACCTTTTTGTCTCAAATTGCTTTGTTTGGGCATTTTTTAAATTTTTTGTCTTTGCTTGTATATTTTGGTTTCTGGGTTTTTTGTTGTTTTTGAGACAAGGTTTCTCTTATGTAATAGCCCTGGCTGTCCTGGAACTCACTCTGTCAACCAGGCTGGCCTCGAACTCACAGAGATCCACCTGCCTATGCCTCCCAAGTGCTGGGATTAAAGGCGTGCACCACCACCGCCTGGCCCTGGTTTCTGTTTTTAGACGTTTTGTTTGTGTTGTTTTCTTGGTTTCTCTCTGTGTCTCTGTCTCTCATTTGGTTTTGGTTTTTCAAAATAAGAGTTTCTCTGTGTAGCTCTGCACTCAAGAGTCAGAGGCAGGAGGATTTCTGTGAGCTCAAGGCTAGCCTGGTCTATATAGTGAGTTCCAGGACAGCCAGGGCTCTGTAGAGAGACCGTGGCTCCAGAAAAAAAGATGCTCCTGCTGTGTTCCCTATGCAGAACCTCCCACTCCCTTACCCATGGGTCCAGCTAGCTTCCCACCCCAGCAAGCCTGTGTTTCCTGGTGAGTGCTTGAGCTGGAGGCTGAGCTCAGAAGCTGAGCATGATAGGCAAACATCTTACCCCTGGGCTTCTCCTTAGCCCTGCTGTTTTTACTACTTCACAATTTTTATGTGTACGTGTTTTTGCCAGCACACTGTCTATCTGTGCACCATGTGTATGCAGTGTGGGCTTCAACCAGAAGAGGGCGTCAGAGCCTCTGGAATTGAGCCAGTTTTGAAATGTCATGCCAGTGCTGGGAATTAAACCTGGTCCTCGAGAGTTGCAGCCAGCACTTACTTCCCACCCAGCTGTCTCCCCCAGCCCGTAAAGTGATTTTCGAGATAGGATTTCATCACCTATCCCCAGCTAGCCTTGACTTCACAGCACACCTCCTGCCTCTGCTTCTCAGGGGGCAAGGATTACGGCGGCCCTGTCCTACAAGGATCACTATCTGATGTTTCTTGACTACTCATTGCTCTGCTCTTGCCCTTAAGTCCTAAGTACCCTCCAGGGTCACACACAAATGCACACAGCCCTTTGCCGACATATCAGACAGCCTGGGAAAAACCTGAAGGAGGTAAATGAGCTATCCTTTGTTCTAGAAATAAACCTGGCCTAAGACAGATGATGCACATGACCTGAGGACAAGCAGGGCTGTGGTAAGTGGACTCTCGGTGACCTCCTGCAGAGGTGATGGACAGCTCTAAGATTCCTGCCAGGAAAGGAACCCAGAAGTCAGGCATATAAACCCCAGCACTCAGGAGGCTGAGGCAGGAGGATCATGAATTTCTGGCCAGCTTAGGCTGCATATGCAGACAAGTCTCAAAAAGAAAAAAAGAGAGGAAGTGTGGGGTGGCTGAGTCAGGCTGAGCATCTCCTCTGCGGCCCATTTTGGTCTGGTGCTGACCAGGCAAGAGAAGCCAGGCTCTCAGCAGAGAAATAAGGAGGTCCACAGGTATCTCAGCTGAGTGCAGCTGGGCACGTGATACCACCAGGCTCCTGGCTCTCTCTCGGCAGTCCAGTCTCCCTTCAGTCTATTTCTCAGAAGCAATACAGCTGCACAACCACTCCAAAGGTCAAGCTCCATGGTTACCATCTACAAACCACTGATCCGAGCTTTGAACTTGTATTTTGTTCATGAAGTCTAGGATGGGTCGGAGAAGTTGCTCAGCCAGTATAGTGCCTGCCTGGAGTGCATGAAGCACTGGGTCTGGTCCCCAACACCACATTAAAAACAGGTTTGGGGGGCATTTCTGTAACCCAGCACTCAGGAGGTGAAGGCAGGAAGGCTTGGAGCTCAAGTTTGAGGTCAGCGTGGGCTACGGAAGACCCTATATCAAGCTGGGCAGTGGTGGTGCACACCTTTAATCCCAGTACTCGAGAGGCAGAGGCAGGTGGATCTCTGTTTGAGGCCAGCCTGGTCTACAGAGCAAATTCCAGGACAGCCAGGGCTACACAGGGAAATCCTCTTTCAAAGAAACCAAAAAAAAAAAAACAAAACCAAAACTCAGATTTTATATATGCGCGCACGCACACACACACACACACACACACACACACACACACACACACACACATATTTGACACTGGTCCCTGCCCTGAGGCAGCCACACAGAAGGTAGCCAGTGGGCTGTGTCTAAATGTGAGTTGAGTCGCCCCACTCCCCTCCCCCTCCATCCTGGAGACTGGGGTCCTCAGCAGCACTTTGCTGTGATAACCTGGTAGAGTATATTATAGGAAGAGGAGGTACAAGGGCTTGGGACATCAGCCTGGGGTGTTCTCCTCTTTCTGTAACCTAGCTGGTGTTTTCGGTCAGCTGATGGTACCCTTTAGGGCAAGCCACAAAATAAGAATTGCATCACTTCTGGGATTCCATGTGAACATGCGCGTGAACTAGGTGCCCCGATGTTTATATATGAAGCTGGCGCTGCACACTGATAGGTGGTAAACTGCACAGTACCCAGACATTCATTTTTCCTTATTTCAAGTGACATTAAATAGAACCATGACAAGCGGTTTCAGTTTCCGGAGTCTCCCCTCTGCTCTTCCTGTGTGTCTGCCGCCACACGTGTGCTTCCTCACCCCCAATAAACGCCTTAACACAAACAAAAAAGCGCCAAGACAAGTTTGGAAGGAAATCAAGTGTCATTTTCCTGGGTTTTGAGCATCCGGCTCCACACATCATTCCCCTGGCCCTGCCCCTGGCATCCCTAATGGCACGCATTCTTACCCTGCACCAACCACAGTAGGTAGGAAGGCAAGGTCCCTGACTGGCAGGTCTGGGCCTATGACCAGCCCAAGGCTAGGAGGCTGCTGGGCCTGTCTTAGCCCCTTCTAATGGGTTCTCTGGGAAAGAGGCTGTGTCCAGAAAGGGACTGCAGAGCCACACCCCCAGTCTATCCTTGACTCCCTCGTGCGTTCCGTTGTAAACTGAAAAGAAACATCTACACTGGAGACCTAAGGGGCCTGGGAGACCTTCCCTCCAGCAGCTCAGGGCACGGGAGTCAGAACTCGGCAGTGGACAGACTGCAGTGAGTGGCGAGTGACTGGGGGCTGAGCTGGGGGCTGAGCTGGCCGAGGTGCAGTAAGAAGCAGGCAGACCTGGTTTACAATTTGGAGGGAAAGCAAGTCAAACCTGCTCAGGGACTGCATTCCTGGGGTAGAAGGAATGGGGGGTGATAACCTGGATGCAGCCTTGCTGGCAGCCCCCCTACTGCAGAGAAGTCTCTCCTACTAGCAGGGAGTGTAACAGGCCAGCCAGGCTTTACCCTAACACACAGGAGCAGCTGGAGGCCCTGGGCAGCCCCTGAAATCTTCCCAGTGCCACCTCCATCACTCCTAAACAGTTGTCGTGACACTTTCTCTGCTCATTGCGGGGATCCATCTCACTGTCAGCCAGATCCGGCCACAACCATGGCCACTATCTCGCCTCTGTTGTCTGTGTAGCTCAGCACCCACCTCCTGCAGAGGCTCACCTCTCCCTGGTGCCTCTGGGCCAGGACCAGTCCTGAAAAGATGGCTTCTGAAGCAGAGGAGAAGGGCTGCTGGCCACCAGGGCAGGCCAGCACTTAGCAGCTGTGGCCATCCTGAGGTCTCACGTCTTGGTGTCAAAGACTCAGCAGCCCCACACCAATCAGCACCCTGAGCCAACTGTCCTGGTTTTCTTCTCAGTGAGGACATGCTGGCCAGAGGATGAGATGACACACTTGAACACTTAGCTCCATGTCTGATAGACAGGCTCAGCGCAGCTCAGGAGCCACCAGCTCCAGCAAGTAAGTACCCAGAGGTACTGGGTTCCTGACTACAATCCTAGCACTATTGAGGCTGAGGTAGGAAGATTTCCCTGAGTTCTAGGTAGGGCTGGGCTACAGAAAACCTGTCTCCAAAACCCAAGACAAACAAAAGAAGCAGCCCCCAGAGGCCAGCATTAGACAGTTTCTGGGGCCAGTGCATGCACACAGGGCAGGAGCTACTTCAGACAGGGCTTGTTCATCTGGGAGGGGCCACAGCCAGCCTGGCCCAGATCGGATAGTAGGCCTGCAATCCCCAGTTAGCAGGAGCCTTCCATAGGACCCTCGCTGGGGACCCTGTGCACAGAGAGGCCTTCCACCCAGTCCTGTGGTGTCCATGGCTCTCAAACACCCCCACATGTCCCCAGGAGGCCTCCTCCCTTGATCTAAGCACTCCCTCCAAGTCACAAGGACAGAATAAGCACTCAGTTCTTACCCTCTGCGTGGGTCACGTTTACCGCAAGCCTGGGGACTTGAAATGAGATTGTACTAGCCAAGCCCTGTCCTTTCAATGGTCGATACAGACACACCGTAATGCTTACTTACCACTTACATATGAGGAAACCAAGGCTCCAGGTCACACACTGCTAAGTATATGAGCTAACTCCAGGGTCCAAAGCTCCCTTGTTTTACATTAAGATCTGGCTCTAGAAAGATTGCCATATCTTGTAAGCCTAGTCAGAAGAGCCAACCATGAGGCCCACTTAGGATCCCCAACCCGGGACAGGTCACCTGAGAACAAGACGCACTCTGCCTTTTGGTTTGGATAATTTTTTTCTTTTCTTTTTTTTTTTTTGGTTTTTCGAGACAGGGTTTCTCTGTGTAGCTTTGCGCCTTTCCTGGGACTCACTTGGTAGCCCAGGCTGGCCTCGAACTCACAGAGATCCGCCTGGCTCTGCCTCCCGAGTGCTGGGATTAAAGGCGTGTGCCACCACCGCCCGGCTTTTTTTTTTTTTTAAGACAAGGTTTCTCTGTGTAGCTTTGATGACTATCCTAGAACTCGATTTGTAGATCAGGCTGGCTCTCAAACTCAGAGATCCACCTACCTCTGCTTCCTAAATGCTGGGATTAAAGGTGTGTGCCAACCAACAGCCCAGTGGGCATGGTTTGGGTGATTTTTATTTCAGCCTCCCCTCCCCCATACACAGCCTTTTTTTGGACAGGGTCTTACAATGTAGCCCCCTGGCTAGCCTTAACTCTCTATGTAGATCAGGCTGGCACCAAACTCACAGAGATCTGCCTGCCTCTGCCTCCCGAGTGCTGGGATTTTAGTGTCCCTTTTGAAAAACCACAACGTAAGTCTCAAGGAAACGACGACAGTAACAGGATTTGTCTACACCCAGTCCAAGAGAAGTCTGTGGGATCAGCAAAGGTCCAGCTAGAAAGGTCATCACAGACAGAAGGCACAATACTGAAACCAGGATGGCGCATGGCTTGTCTTAGCTACAAGGGCAGTGTATGTGGGCTGCCCAGGTCTGCAGACATCTGGGTCAGGTCCTTCTTACCAAAGAGCTGTTGGGGGTTGTCCTAAGTGGATGTGTCTCTGGTACAAAGAAAGATGTGGATAAGGCTGGACCCCCTCAGGGGTTCTACCTCTTTGCTAGGGTCCCCAAATACCCCCACCACAGAATCAGTGTTGGATAAAACAGAGCCACCATGTCTTAGCCTATACCCACACTTCCTCACCCTAGGCCATTCACAGGGAAAAAAGCCCTTACCTTGAAGACTGAACTTGCATCTAACTTATCAGAGGACTCAGAGGAGCCAGGCTGGGTCCTAGAGGGCACGCCAGGCCAGGGAGGCTTCAGACACACAACAGGGAGATAGTTTCACCCCTGTCAAAAGCATGCCATTCCTCAGGGCTCTTTTTTTTTTTTTTTCCTTTTCTTTTTTTGCCCTGGAGCTGAGGACCGAACCCAGGGCCTTGTGCTTGCTAGGCAAGCGCTCTAACCACTGAGCTAAATCCCCAACTCCCTTCCTCGGGGCTCTTTAGGAGAAGAGGTTTCCAACCAGCTTCCATCTGTCTCAGTACCAAAGTAGTATGTAGGCAGTGTAGACAGACTTAAAAATTC
This sequence comes from Peromyscus californicus insignis, assembly GCF_007827085.1. NCBI lineage: Eukaryota > Metazoa > Chordata > Mammalia > Rodentia > Cricetidae > Peromyscus > Peromyscus californicus. The sequence continues at coordinate 8,987,747 of NW_026294595.1, forward strand.
CAATCACATCGGGAGGCAGAGCCAGGCGGATCTCTGTGAGTTCGAGGCCAGCCTGGGCTACCAAGTGAGTCCCAGGAAAGGCGCAAAGCTACACAGAGAAACCCTGTCTCGAAAAACCAAAAAAAAAAAAAAAAAAAAAAATTCCAATCACAGCTGGGCGGCGGCGGCGCTCGCCTTTAATCCCAGCACTCGGGAGGCAGAGCCAGGCAGATCTCTGTGAGTTCGAGGCCAGCCTGGGCTACCAAGTGAGTTCCAGGAGAGGCGCAAAGCTACACAGAGAAACCCTGTCTCGAAAAAACCAAAAAAAAAAAAAAAAATCCAATCACAAAATGAAAAGCAGCTCAGTATGAAAGCACATGCCTTTAATCCCAGCATTTGGAAGGCAGAGGCCGGTGAATGACTGTGGGTTTGAAGCCAGCCTAGTCCACATATACCAGGCCAGCCCGGGTACATAGTGAGGTCTTGTCTCAAACAAACAACCAAGAAGGAAAGCCAACTAGAATGCCTACAACCCCTTTTCCTTTGCTGGGTCAGTGGCGCTTCACCTCTTATGGCTAGAATCGATAGCAGGAAAAGCAACAGGATTTTCCAGAACTCTCATACCCACAGCAGAGTACCACCTATGTCCACGAAGGTGGACAGGCCAGAGAGGCCACGGATGCGGACCTGCTTCTCTCAAAAGGGAATGTGCTTTTCTTGGTCTCCTTCGCTGCCTGCTCTACTTAACAACCCATAAGCTTCTTACCAAAAGGAACACAGAAGCCACTGTGACTGCCCCATCAGCCTCTAACAGTTGAACACTGGGGTATTTCCAGCGTTTTCTGAGGATAAATCACGAGAGGAGAGGGCGGGCCTTGTCTGGTGGCTTCACTGCAGCACCCTAGCTTCTGCAAAGAGCTGGAACCAGAGGGCTCCACCCACACTGAGTGAGGGACGGAGCTCAGGCCTGGCCCACACCTCTGGCCTGTGCATAGTTACTGGCCTGCAGACACACGGGGGTCCTCTTTTCTCTCCAGCTCACAGCACTTCCACTTCAGGTTCCCCATCTCCAGCTCAGGCCACTGGCTTAGCCTCCCTTTCCTGTATCTCCATTATCCCTGCACAGAACGGGTCTCGACTCTAATCTGGCCATTCCCAAGTATAACCCAAGTGCCCGCAGCATAAGGCATACTTCTAGGGACGGGAGGAAACAACACAAGATCCCTGCTCCCAGGGCAGTGACAGCAGTGCTGAGAAGAAGGGCGTCCATCAGCCCTAAAGGAAAGCTGCATGGGCAGAGCCAAGAGCCTCCAGCCTAGGTTGAACATATGGCTGCCTCTCCCCCTTGCTCAGAAAGCTGGACAGTTAAGCACAGCCTCCACAGCTCAGTGTGCTTGGTACTTGGAGAGGCAGCCAATCAGGAGAGGCCTCAGCTGAGCCCTAAAGAACCAGCGGGTCCCCAATGGAGTAAAAGGGTCAAATCAATCAGTAGGTGAGAGTCTGAAGAACAGAGCAGCCAGTGTGGCTACAACTCAGAGGCCGAAAGGGAGGGCAACGGGCCTGTGGCCCTGTGGCCCGGCTCTCCCTCCAGTCGGCCTCTTAGGGGCCAGGTCCAACAAGATGCAGGGCAGCTTCTCAAACTTGGCCCCTGCGGCTGAGTACAGGGTCTTACCTCACATCCTACTGGTTTTCCTCCAAGACAAAGGTGATAGGACCCAGGCTCAGTGAGCCCTTCCCTCTTCTTCACCATCTAATCTGTCCACCTCCTCCCAGCAGCCCAGGCCTCCCTAGCCTGCACAGGATGTGTCAAGGCACTAACTGATGCCAGCTTCCATGGCAGCACCCACCCAGAGGCCAGGGAGCTTCCCCACTCCCTACACAGGCCCCTCATACACTCCGACACGACCACAGCGGTGCCCATCAGCCCCCATGAACCACTGGTTCGCACTGGCTCTGTGGTTAAGGAGCTGTACTGCTGCCTGTCCACCAGAACAGTGAGTGCATGCACTGTGCAGACAACTGCATGTGGTTGTTCACGTGAATTACACACTGCTGTGGGTGTCCCCAAGCCCGACTCAAAGCTCCAGGAGGCCACTTCACCTTCACAGATGTGTCCCGACACCTACATACCTGTTGTCATAGGCTCCACCTGATGCCCATGGTCTATGCTCCTTGTTCAGGACTCAGCTCCCAGGCTACTCTTCGGCCTTCTGAGGGAGTCCTGGAGCCCAGCTGCCTGTACAACTAGTCACCTTCTTCCATGGCTGGTCCACCATGTGTTCCCCCCACCTGTAAATTTCCTGAAAGCAGGAAATATTCTCATCCCCACACCCCTGGAATATCTTTACAAAAGTGCTTGATGTTAGGTGGAGTCAAGAAAAACACATTGGTCACACCTTTAATCTCAGCATTTGGGAGGCAGAGGCAGGAGGATCTCTGTGAGTTCAAGGCCAGCCTGGTCTACAGATTGAGTTCCAGGACAACTAGGGTTATACAGAGAAGTTCTGTCTCAAAAAACCAAAAAAAAAGAAAAAACCATACAACCTATGTTGGGGGCCATTGAGACCCCAGCTTTGTTTTCCTGCAGAGCCCTCTCCTAGGAAAGGGCTCTTTCCTCTTACCTTCATGAAGCAACCAGGGTGACGCATACAGACTCTCAAACACAAGCTGCTACGTCTGGCTTGTTCTCAAGGTCCATTTGGGTGAGGATGGCGGGCAGAGGCATGCCCATCCACGGAGAGCTTCCTTAGACCCAGATGTCGGCAGAGCACAGTCATCCTTCGTGGATACAGCATGGACCAGCAGTGTGAATCCTCTCACTCATCTCCGAGGTGTGAATGTACCCCCTCTTCCCATATCCTCAATGTTCCCACTCCCCCACGGACCCCTTCACTACCCTTCGGCCCTAGGGCAGTTGATGATCCTGCCTGGCCATTCCTTGCTCAGAAAAACCTGGTACAATTCACCAGTCAGCACCCTCTTGTAGGACAGGACAAGTACCCTCCGGCTGCCTGGGAAGGCTGGACTTGCCTGCAGGGTTGACTCCCCCAGCTCTCCGGTTCTCCGTCATCACCTGTGGACCATCTCCTAGGCCCTTTTCAGCATGCACAAAGCCACATGGCCCGCCTTCCAAAACCTCCCCACAACCTCCAGTCTCACCCACTCCCAGGTTCTTCTGTCCTGAGAAAGACAGGCTGTGTGATTCAGAGCACCGTGGAATACACACTGCCCCACTGCACCCTCCTCTGTCCTGTGGAGGGACTGGGCTAAAGACTACCCTCATGAGGAAGCTCTCAGACTGTACTAGTAAACACTGGCTGGTGAGGCAATGCCCAGGCCAGGCAGTCCTGGGAGCACCACTTTTCCCTGTTTCCATTCCCCATGTCCCCACCCCCAGTACTTCCCTTCGCTGCCGTCCTTGGCAGGGGTGAAGGCCAGAGCCCCTGCACCAGGCTCTCCGCCCCTCCTCTCCTCGGGCACTGCTCACACTTGGCAAAGGTCTGCTGGCTATATCCTACCTCTGCCGACGGCTCCCTGACCAGACACACCTCCTCCCATCTTTTTGCAGGTCCGCGGTCCCCCTGGAATACACCCCTCTTCGCTTCCCCACCACTAGCAGTCAGGCAATGCTAGCCAGGAACTGGGAGTCTTTGGGCACACTTGCTTCCCCTCCCATCTTCCTGCCTCTGAGTGACATCTTCACACACCTGACTGGACTACTTCTCACCAGTCCCCATCCTTGTGCTGTCTACCCACTTAGCTCACCCCAGGATCTCAGGCTCCAAACTAAAACCAAACCCCAAACTCCTCACCTATCCAGGATGCTACCCAGCCCCAGCCCCAGCCCGGTTTCCTGGAGCTAGCAGCAACTCCATGGTTATACTACCGCCCCTGGGGGCTCACATCATCTCCTTCAAGGCACATTCAACTCTAAACATGAACGTATGAAGCTTGTGACTGGAGATGTAGTGGCTCAGTTGGTAGAGAGCTTGCCTAGCAAGCACAAAACCCTATGTTCAATCTCCTGCACCTCCCAAACTGGGTATGGGGGTGCACGCCTCTAACTCCAGCACCGAGTGGGGAGACACAGGAGGATCAGTACTTCATCAAGGTTTTCCTCAGCCAATCATCAAATCTGAGGCAGCCTGGGATACATAAGCCCCGTCTCAAACAAACAAACAAAAAAGGGGGTGGGGGAGGTTGGGGAGATGTCTCAGTGGTTAAGAGGACCTGGGTTCAATTCCCAGCACCCACATGGCAGCTCACAACTGTCTGTAATGCCAGTTCCAGGGGATCTGACACCCTCACACCAATGCACATAAAATAAAAAAGAAATTTCCTAATGAAAGATTTTATTTTTTAAAATTTGTTTTTTTGTTTTTCAAGACAGGGTTTTGTTTTTTCCTGTGTAACCCTGGCTGTCCTGAAACTCACTCTGTAGACCAGGCTATCCTCAAACTCACAAAGATCTACTCTGCCCTGAGTACTGGGATTAAAAGTGTACGCTACCACCACCCAGCTAAAAGATTTTATTTTTAAGATTTTTTTTGGCTTGTACTTGGAAGGTAGAGGCAGGCGGATCTCTGTGAGTTTGAGGCCGTCCTGGTCTACAGAGTGAGTTCCAGGACAACCACGGCGGGTACACCCTGTCTTGAGAAACTAAAAAAAATAAGGAAAAAAAGACTTTTTTAGGGGGTAGGGGGTGGGTTTGGGACAGGGTTTTTCTCTGTGTTGTTTTGGTGCCTGTCCTGGATCTCACTCTGTAGACCAGGCTGGCCTCGAACTCACAGAGGTCCACATGGCTCTGCCTCCCAAGTGCTGGGACCGCCAGGCAAGATCTTGTTTTTATCAGCTGGGCATGATGGTGCACAGCTCTAATCCCAGCACTCAGGAGATAAGTAAATCTCTGTTGAGTTTAAGGGCAACCTGGTCTATGTAGTGAGTTCAAGGCCAGTCACAGGGCTATGTAGACACCCTGTCTTAAAAACAAACAAACAAATTAGTGCTTTGTCTGCATATAAGCACACGTGTGCAGTACCCATGGAGGCCAGAAGGCATTGGATCCCCTGGAACTCAAGTTATAGAAAGTTGTGAACCACCATGTGGGTGCCAGGAACTGAACACAGGTCCTCTGCAAGATCAGTAAGACTTTAACCACTGAGCCATCTCTCTGGGCCCTTACTTTTATTTGAAAGGTATCTTACGTGTATTAATGCTTTGTCTGCATGCATGTTTGTGTGCCACATGCATGCAATGCACACAGAGGCCAAAGAGGGCATCAGATCCCCTGGAACTGGAGTTACAAATGGCTGTGAGCCTCGTGTGGGTGCTAGAAGCCAAACCTGGAGCTTCTGGACCTTAACCTAAGCCTTCTCCAGGCCTAATCCTTGTATGTATGTATGTATGTATGTATGTATGTATTTATTTATTTATTTTTGGTTTTTCGAGACAGGGTATCTCTGTAGCTTTGGAGTCTGTCCTGGATTACCTCTATAGACCAGGCTGGCCTCAAACTCACAGAGATCCACCTGCCTCTGCCTCCTGACTGCTGGGATTACAGGTGTGTGCCACCACCGCCCGGCTGATTTATCTATTTTTATTTTATGTACATTAGTGTTTTGCCTGCATGTATGTTTGTGTGAGTGTTGGATCCCCTGAAACTGGAATCACAGACAGTTGTGAGCTGCCATGTGGGTGCTGGGAATTGAACCCAGGTCCTCTGGAAGAGCAGCCAGTGCTCTTAACCACTGAGCCCTCTCTCTAGCCCCTAGCCCTTATTTTTAATTACATGTATATGTATGCATCCGTGTGTGAGTATGTGCCCATAAGTGCAGGTACCCACAGATAGATGAGAAGATTGCTCCACATGAAAATGTATTTTTTAAATGTGACTGCACAGCTTTCAAGTAGATAACATTGTGTCAGTGTGGTGGTTGACATGAAAATGGCCCCCATAGGCTCAGAAGGAGTGGCACTATTAGGTGTGGCCTTGTTGGAGTTAGTGTGGCCTTGTTGAAGGAAATGTGTCACTGGGGGTGAGCTTTGAGGTTTCAGAAGCTCAAGCCAGACCCAGTGTTCTCTCTCTTCCTGCTGCCTGCTGATCCAGATGTAGAACTCTCTGCTTCTTCTCCAGCCCCAAGTCTGCCTGCATGCTTCCATACTTCCTGCCACAATGATAATGGACTAAACCTCCGAACCTATAAGCCAGCCCCAATGAAACACTTTCCTTTATAAGAGTTGTCGTGGTCATGGTGCCTTTTCATAACAATAGAAACCCTAACTAAGACAGTTTGGACATGCCTGTGTGTGATAAAATTAATTTCTTAATTACAATCCACTAAATAATGTTGTTCTGCCGGGCAGTGGTGGCACACGCCTTTAATCTCAGCACGCGGGAGGCAGAGGCAGGCGGATCTCTGTGAGTTCGAGGCCAACCTGGTCTACAGAGTGAGATCCAGGACAGGCACCAAAGCTACACAGAGAAACCCTGTCTTGAAAAACCAAAATAATAATAATATAATAATGCTGTTCTTTTCTGGTATGCTGTGGTCACAAACACACAGCTACTGCCTGGGAAACAGATAAGCCATTAGATTAGTGGTTCTCAACCTGTGGGTCTTGATCCCTTTGGGGCTGAATGACCCTTCCCAGGGGTCACCTAAGACCATCAGAAAACACAGATATTTACATTATGATTCATAGCAGCAGCAAAATTAGTTATGAAGTAGCAATGAAAATAATTTCATGGTTGGGGGGTCACCACAACATGAGGAACTGTATTAAAGGGCCACAGCTTTAGGAAGGTTGAGAACCATAGCTCTAGACCATTATTATGCCTCATTTTTTTTTGGACCAAGAAACTGAAGCTCTGAAAGGTGAAGTCAAGCATCATGGTTTCCCCCATTGTAAGCAGCTGGCCTTGGGCTTGAACTCCAGTGTGCTGGACTCCAGAGACTAGAATTTGGGCAACCAACGGTGTCTGGAGAAGAACAAGGCACTGGGTTGAGGTTCCTTTTCCTGCCTCTGTGGCAAAGCCTCCAGGGCCAGCTGAAAGGCTTCTGTTCTCAGGACAGGCACTCTCAGGGCTGCCTGGTGTCTAAGGAGTCCCACTGTCCAGCTATACTCAGAGGATGGGCCACACCTAAGAACCACGGACAGGGCTGATGGGAGTCCAGAGCCGCTGCAGGAGGGCACATACACTGTTACAGTGACAACATAGCATGTGTTATGTGCCAGGCCTAGACTCGGGGTCACCAGCGCCACTTGTGATTGTACCCATCTTCAAGATGAGGGGGCTGGGGTTCCGAGCAGCTCAGAAACCTACCCACAACCTTGCCGCTGGGAGTGAGCAGGGGGAGAGCTGGGACTTGGCTCCCCTTGTCTGCTTGAATCCCTACTACACATCCATTCCCACAAAGTCAACCAATGGGGAGGAGACCTGCCGGGGAACAGTCACTCAGACGTGTCAGGAAAAGATGTCTCACACAGGGGCCAGGTGTAAAACAGAGGCTTTAATCCAAACAGCAAGGGAGGCAGGCCTAGGGACCCAGGGACAGCGGAGGGAGAGGCACAGGGCTAGGGACCCAGGAAGGTGGTGGCCTGGCCCTGGAAGGGAGGCTGGCACTGGGTCTTTCCTGGGAAACGACCTGTGACACCGATGACTGCAGTCCCAGCTCTGTGCAGACCATTGCTAAGCTCTGGCCAAGGCCCTGGGCTGTGCTCTCTGTGTCCACTCCCCAAAGCTCCGTGGACACAGACACAGGATGAGCAGTGCAGAAGGACAGGAGGAGGGTGGCAGGGAAGCCTGCAGGTACCAGCTCAGCCACAGCACTGGGGGAAAACTGCTGACTGGGGCTAGGTCCCCTCGGCAGTTCTGCCCATTCTGAGTCTGTGCCCAGGGCCAGGGTACACTTGCCTCATCTCATAAAGGGTCGGAAGAGAGGGCTGCCGCCTCCCCTGCCATCTCACACCAGCCCCAGACCGACCCAAGGGAGCAGAGCAGCAAGCAAGGGCCTCAGGTGAAGCTCAAGGCCACGGAAGCAGGGAGGAAGGGACAGCACTGGTCAGGCCTAAGACTGACCGGAGGAAACCAGGTTCTCCACACACAAGAGCCCTAGTGCCTCCCTGAGTCTCTACCATTCTCTCCCTGCCGGAGACAATTCTGGAAAGACAGTCCTCACCCATTCTACAGGCTTTCCCAGGAGCCCAGGGAAGCTTCCATAGCTAGGCTACCCCCAGGAAGGGGAACATTACTAAGAGTCAGGAAACCCAGCAAATCCAAGGGCCAGGGAACAGAAGCCAGAATGAGGCTGGGCACAGGTAACCTCAGGGCCTAGGAGGCTACCTTGAGAAGGCCAACCTCATCATCTCACCCTCAGCCCTCCCCAGCTGCTGACAGCCTCAGCCTCCAGCCCCACAGCAGACAGCCAGTGGAAGGAACACAGCTCGGGGAAGCTGACCAGCTGCTCCGGAGGTGCAGCACTCCTCTCTGAACGAGGAGTCCCATCATGGGAAAAGGGAAGCAATGGGAAGAGCAGGCCGCCCTTGTCTGCACATGGGCCTGGGCAAGAGAGGAAGGAAGCGAGGAGGACAGGGATGGGCAGGGCCCTGAGACCACGTCCCAGCCCTCTTCTTGCTTGCCCAGCAGACGGACAGTCAGAAACTGGCCACACTTCGGTCAATTCCCACGACTCAGGCCCTGTTCAGCACCCATCTCAGTAAAGAGCATCTCATCAAACAGAAAGAACACAAGGTGGGTGGAGGGTGCTGGGTCAGAGGGACAGGAACCTGGCCAGGGTGGCTCTGGTGGCTCAGGCTCTCCTAGCCTGATGTGACAGGATGGATGGGCAGCAGGCTCCCGAACTTGAAGTGCTGGATCACAGGGAACTTCTCCAGGCACTGGGGAAGGAGGGAGACCGGGGTGAGGCGGGCTGGCCTCGTGCACCCCAGGGACCCAGACAAACCTGAGGGTTCAGACAGAAGCCACTTCTACGGGGTATCCGTGAATGCTCAAGAAGTCACCCAGTCAGAGCAGCCCTGGCCTAGCCAAGAAGGGTGATACTTGTTCACCCTGTCCGCCTCCCATTCAAAGATACACACACAGTGGAAGCCAAGACAGGCACAGAAACCGAAAAGACCCCCCCCTCCCCCACCCCCCACCCAGTCCTGCCCCTGGAGGTGTGGGGACATCTGAGCATGGCTGAGAAGAGGCTAGGACCCGTTCTCTGGAGTCTCTGGGTCTCGTTAACGTGAGACAACCCGAGTGGGCACACACCTCTGCCCACCTTGGCAACAGCCCCTGTGGAGGTCAAGGCAATAGCACTGATGGTAGGCAAAGGGATGGGGACTTCCTGAGCCCAGTTCAGCCCCCTGGCAAGAAGCAGAGAGCCGCAGGCAGCCTGACCCCAAGCCTGACCCCCATATCCTTGCCTGCCACAGGCCGTCACAGGCTCACTCTCCCAGGCAGTAGCCCAAGCCAGGGGGTGAGGCTAGGATCTGCCTGGCTGGCCTGGCCTCCTCCTATACTTTGGCCTCAGACACAACCCTCGGTGTGCTAGGGACCTGTAGGCTGTTGGGGAACAAGACTTATGGACTCGGAGGAGGTGAGGGCCTCTGCTGTGGTCAAAGGAGTAACCTGACTGGCTCGCCTTCCCTCTCCCCAGAAACCAGCTTTAGAACAAGCTCAAGGGGCACACACGGGACAAGTAGACAGGACTGAACTCCAAAGTGGAGCCAGGCCTGAGCACAGTAGGGAGAAGGGAAGTGCAGCATGTCCCTAAGGGAGGAGCAACATGTCCAGGCCTGAGGCAAGGCAGCTGCCATGGTGCTTATGTCATCAGGAAGTGGTGGGAGTTTGGAAGCCACCCCCATCCCCAGGGCTTGGAATTCCAGAAAGGGTCAAAGGTCAACCTGCCTCAAGCACTCACAAGAGAAGCCAGAAAGGCAAGTGGGGGAAGGGCAGAAATTGTCCTCATTCTGTCCACAGGACTGGCAGAACCTGAGCGTGAAAGAAGCCGCAGGGCTGAGGAAGTCCAAGACCCCAGGGCAGGAGAAACATCTAAGAGGGCCTTTCTTCCAACCATCCTGGCCAGCTACTGTGCCTGGGCTTCAGAAGCCTGTCACCTCCTGACCCCAGCAGAGTCTAGGCTGGGCGGTCTGTGATTCAAGGAGAGGTAGGACTTTCCAGGTACAGTGGTAGCCTTCAGAACAGAAAGACCCCCACCACACAAGGCCCAGAAAAACCCTGATACTTCTCTTCAAAAAACCAGGTCAGGCAACTTGACAGTTAATTGCATATCCTGAGGCTGTCTAATGCCATGCCTGATTAGACCTCTGTTGGCAGCTCAGGGTGCCATGGCCTTGTACTTCAAGTCTAAGTGAGCCTTAAATGTCTTCCCTATAGACATTTGGGCTGAAAAAGTAGGTCCTTTCCTGGACCCTCTGGGCAGGGGCTTATAGCCCTTTATAGAGATAAAAATCCCAGCATGTGGGAGGCAGAGTCAGGTGAATCTCTGAGTTTGAGGCCAGCCTGGTCTAAAGAGCAAGTTCCAGAGAAACCCTGTCTTGAATACCACCCCCCTCAAAAAAATAAAACACACACACAAAAAAAACTGGGTCCTACAAAGCCTTGAGGTCCTCACGCCTATCAGCAAGCCGTACAATTACACTACAAATCCAGCCTTGGCATAGGGGCCTGAGCCAGGGCAGGGGTCAGCTCCCACCTGCCGCATACACCAGGTGAAATGTCTGGTCTTCAGTCACACTGACCTTTCCTTCACCAACTAAAGATACCTAGCAACCCCTTCAGGACTTCAAGTTCAGGTCAAGGCTGCCAAGGTCTGTGTGTCATGCCACCAGCTTGTACCTTATCTGCAGATCTTCTGCCTCTGAAAGGGGGACAGGGTTGCAGGCCTTCCCCTTAGAAGGCTGAATCAAGGCAGGTTTGAAGACACACAAGGCCAGCATTTAGGAATCCAAGCAGGAGGCAGCTGGAGTCCTGCCTTTGATATAAGGGGAGCTACACACCCTCCATGCTGACACTTCCCTGCAGTGGTGTGGACCAGCAGCAGGTCAGACTTTTCTGTATTTCCCACTGGGAGTCTGCAGAAATAAGGCTGTGGAGGCAGGACCAAGGGTGGTGCCCAGGAGCTGGACCTGGCCTGCTGAGGAGGAAAAAGTCTGGGCAGCTCAGGAATGGCCTCCCAGATGAGAGGTATGTGGGCTGAAGCATAAACATAGGATGTGAAGTCTAGAGGAAGAGGGTCAGGAGGGAAGAAGACAGAAGAAAGCTGGCCAGGCCCAGACCTGGTCGGACCACGTTCTATTAACCACTTCAGGGCCAATCCAAGGGCACTAGGCAAGCGGGAAACATTTGTGCTACCAAATCTGGCTGGCCTCTAGAGCCTTCCCCACTGTCCTACCTCTGATGATGGATAGGGTGAGCTCTGAGCCCAGTGAAACTTGACTTCTCCAGAAGAGAAGGGATGATGTTGTCAAGAATCAGAGACGGGCATCAGCAGGACAAGGCCAGAGGCTGGGGGGCAGGCGGGCTGCGCAAGGTCAAAGAGCAGCAGTTCCAAGGACTAGTGTGCTCAAGCCGAGAGGGGCCGTGGAGACAGGGAGGAAGAAGGTAAGAGTCTTCTCCCCCTTTCTGGGGAGGAAAGGATGGAAGAAGTAGGAAGGGCAGGCCCTTTTCAGCAGGGGAGCTTCCCAGCCCAGACTTGTGAGCTGAAAGCAGAGAACACCCACACCCTTCCCATTAAAGAAGGCCAGGGACCACCCCTGACCATACCCTAGCTCACTTCGGACAGTGGCTCTAGGACCACACCCACCCCAAGGGTACCCTAGTCACCTTGGGAGAGACATTCAGGTTACCAGAGGGGCCTCTGGTCATTTGACAGAAAGAGAGCCTCCAACTTCTCTAGCAGCAAGGGCTGTGTCAATCTCTAAGCTACACAGGGCCCATCAGGTTCTGAGGTCTCCACGTTTCCGAAAGAATCAGCAGTCCTGACTTCCCCCCAGGACTAAGTGACAGCGGGGCAGACATGCTGGCCAGACCCCACTCACCTCCGCCTTATACATGCGGATGAGGCCTTGGTTCACTTTAGACCACGAGGGGACAGCACTGATGTTCCACAGCTGGTTGGAGTGCTCTGCAAAGGGGCCGGTCTTCATCTGGAAAAGAAAAGTCCAGGAACTAGAGAGGCAGAGGCCACCTGGGAGTCTAGCCCTGCTCTCATGCAGCATGGACACAAGAGCACACAGGAGATGGGGAGGCACACTCATGAGGGAAGGAAGGGGCCTGGCCTGTAAGCCCTGCTGAAAAATACCACCTCTCCTGCCCACATCCTCCGCTTACCTTTCCTTCCTATAGACTGGAAAACAAAGGCCCTGTTCCCAAAACCTATCAAGTTTAGCAACCCTAGGAAGACAAAATCTCCACCCTGGGAGAGTTCCCATTCAGACGTGTTCCCATTCAGACAGCAGCCAGGCTCCCTTCCCCAGACTGTACGGGCTTGGTCTGGACCTGCCAGGCAGACCTCAGAGGTAGGAGAGGGGCTGTGGGAGGGCCCTGTTGAGAGTCGCTGCATAGCAGATAGAGGGAGAAACAGGTGGCTGACAGGAAGGAGGCCACAACCCCAGAGCAGGACGGGAGGAAGGTTTGTTTAGCCAGGTCAAGAGGAAGGCAGAAATAAGCAAGGCAATAAGATCGGCAGGAACATGGCCAGTCCATCACTATGTCCTTCTTGCTAAATAACCTGACTCCAGGAAGGCAGGAGCGCTCTAGCAAGCCCAGGAGGTTCTTGTGACATCAGGTCCACCTGTGTCCTGAGTGGATTCTGTCAGTCACAGCGCAAGGCCAGGACAACTGTATTTATTAACCATGTAGCTCACCACACCCGCCTCACTCCCTTCCCAGTTTACAGGCAGCTTTATGTTAGGAACAGGGCTCAGCCTCCAGCCTCAGCTACAGAGAGACTCTGAAAAGCAAAGTAACTGAGTTTGGCAAGGAGGCAGAGACTTGGACCTTAGTGAGTGGAAGGTTCCAGAAGAGGTTCTACATGGAAGTGGGGGGTAAGGTAGGGGTGGCTAGTCCAAGGAGAAAGGATAAACCCATTCTTTGTAATGGGACATCGCAGGCCACTTTGGTGCTGTGGCTTCACTGGTCCACTCCTACAGGCCTCCACTTCAGTAAGAACAACTTCTAGATTTACATTAGAAATACTGCCATCTTCCCACCTCTCCTTCCCCTGGCAAAAGTCCCCAAGGAGAGCCTGTCTCAGTGGTCCCTCCCCAGTGGTGAAGTCACCAGACTTCCAAAGCTAGCCTCGCTCTCTACCAGGCATTTGTGGAGTCTTTCCTTGACCAGGAACAGGAGGCACCAAAGTTTACAAGGCCCTTGTTTCCTGAGACGGATCCCAACACCCCTGCAAAGATTGCACCCTCAGCCTCTCTAGTTCCTGCCCTCACCTTGCACACCCGCACGCCAGAGGCCGGAGACTGCTGGGGTATGGACCAGGGCCCCTGCCGACCGACCCTCTGAGCCAACTGCCAACTGCTGTGTCTCATAGCAGGTGCTCAAGGGCCTGCTCAGCAAGGGCTCTGGGGCAAAGACAGACATAAGACTCTGCCTGGAGGCCCAGCCTCGCTCGCTCGCCAGCAAGGGATATTCAGAAAGGGCTCTCTGGCAGGCTGCAGAGTTGTGAGGCCCAGTACGTCTCTAGAGAGGCCACCCCACCCCCAGGCCTCAGTGCCTCAGGTCTCCCAAGTCCTTCAGAAGGAGGCTCTGCAACTCAGAGAAAGAAAAAAAAAACAGATGAGGGGGGAAAAGGAATCGGGGGTGAGAAGACAAAAAAAAAAAAAAATTAGCTCATTCTAGCCACAAAGGGAGAAGAGAGAGAAAGAGCGAGAACGAGCAAGCAACTGCAGTCCCGCAGTGACCCCAGGGGAATCGTGTGAGTCAGAGCAGCCATATTGAGCAGGAAATTACTCACAGACGCTGCGTTCCTGCCTCTCCACTCCCCAGAGAATCGGCCTTTTGTAAATGGTTCCTCTGTCAGTAACTGAGGGGGATGGGCGGGGTGGGGGAGGCTCAGCACAGCGCCTTCCTGTCAGCTCCTTCCCTTCCAGCTGAAATCTGATCCCTCCCTTCCCAAAACTCCAAATTTAGAAGCCAGATTGAAACTGAAATTCTTTTCCTGCCTGCCCTGGACTCTTAAAGGCGCCAGGGCTGCATTTCCTGGAGCAGGAGGAGCCCCGCAAGGTGGGCTTCCTCCGCTGCCCTGCCCTGCCCGGAGCTATCAAGGCAGTCCCAACACAAGGCCAGCAAAGGGAAGCCACTTCCTTCCCAACTTCCTTGGGTTTGTTTTACCAGGAGGGATTTCAGGTCTCCAGAGGCAACAGAGCCCTGAACACCTCGCAGACTTCCAGGACGCTGTGCGCCAGGGTCTGGGTGATCCTAATCCAGCCACTCACTCACTGATCAGAGCTCCTAAAACGCTGCCCACTCCTCTGAATGCATGGGGGGCTGGTGGAGGGAGAAGAAAGACTGTGAAACAGAGTGGTGCAACAGCAACCGTCCAACCCAGACAGGCAAAAAAAAGGGCCTTTGCTACCACAGTGCCTAGCAACCAACCAGAGCTTGACCCCAGAGCCTGGCACCAAGAGAAAACCAAGCCTTGCAGAGTAGGTGCACACCAGCCAAAAGCCACCCCTCCCACGTCCTCCCACGTCCTCCCACCTCTGTTACTGAAACCACCGAGTGCAATGCGCTTTTAGCGCCACCTCGTGGTTACTTTGGGCTACCTTCTATGGGGTCCTCTGTCCCAAACTTTGGGAAAGCTTTTGGGGTTTTATACCAGCAGAAACAAACAAACACACTAACTTTTAGTGTGGGATCACTTCCCAGTCCCCGAAGCCCAATCTGGCTAGCCTCCTTGTTAGAATTATTGACAAGGACACAAGGGGCTTGGCAGGCCGCCAGGGAAGCAGAAACAGCTTAGGCTTTTGGCCTCAAGCAGCAAGCTCTGCAGAATCTGCGGCTCCTTTCCATCCAGTCCTTCCACCTCATCCAGGAGCTCTCCAGCCCCGCATTCCACTCTGAAGGAGCCCTGCAAAGCTGCCTCTCAAGGCAGTGAGCCAGGCTGCCCCCAAGTCCTTCTGACCTTGAGCCTGCCACTCTGCTGAAGGCAGCATATCTCTAAGAGGCAAGCAGTGCTCTGCAGCCATCAGTCCTGGCTCCATCTGCTGACTTGGAAAAAATGTGTCATTCCCCTCTGGCCCCTGAGCTTGGCAGAAGCCAGAGGCGAATGCTGACCAGAAGGAACTTAAGAGTCAAGGCTGCTAACCAGGCTCTTCCCTACTCAGAGGCTCAGAACAGGAAGTTGAACGTAGCGTCCATGGGCAGGGTCCATGTATACTTCCACAGAGCAGACATGCAGGTGGGCACGGGAAGAGAAGGAAGACAGGACTTTGTAAATTTGGGGTGAGAGAGTTTACAGGTATCGGTGGGAGAATGAAAAGCTCCAGCACCTGCTAGAAGCAAGGCCCTAAGACTGTAGGCCCTTGATGAGCTCCTGGCTCGTGTCCACAAGATTCTAAGTGAGAAAGCTGGCGTGGGCCCAAGGCCATGAATTTTCAAAGTCCCAAAGCCACTTTGGGGAATGTTCCAGCAACACACTATAGGGAATCCTGCCTTGGTGAGACGAGAGCTTCCCGTCAGGGAATCTGCCAGGTGGTATAGGGCCCAGTGACTGTCACCAGAGGCTGCCTGTTTTCACCTCCAGCACACTGCTGAAGCACAGACGAAGACAGCTAACCACTCCCGTCACTCCAGCTCTAAGCATGGCTCTACAGAAGGGGCCGGAAGGACGATGCTGCCGCCCCCCACACACATACAATGTCTGCCACCCTTTCAGGCCTGCTGCCAGTCACCAAGTCTAGCTAATAACTACAACTTAATCGTTAGCTCAAGAGCCCTGTGGGAGCTGAGTATGGCTGCTTATTTTGTAATCCCAAGCAGTTAGTAGGTTGGGGCAGGAAAATTGTCATGAATTTAAGGTCAGCTTGGGCAGCAAAGTGAGGCTCCACCTCAAACCAAACAATGAAAGAGTCCTCCTGGGTCTGGGAGAAGGCTGGCATGGGCAAGCAGGCCCTGGTAGCCGAAGCTGCCTACCCGAGGCTGCTGTGGCTCTCACCTCAGTGATGAACAGGATGCACTGAAGGAACATGTAGTCCTTGTGGTTCTCGCTCACCGCCTTCTCATCCACAAAATGTCTGGGCTCCAGGTGGGGGTGGTCTGGGGAGAGCAGAGGCCTGGCCTTCAGAACAGCCCTGATCCAGCCTGAGCACAAGGTGCCTACCACAGTACTTTACATCCGTTGTGATGGTGTGCTGGGGCAGAGCTGTGGTGGAGTGCTTGCCTAGTTGCATAAAGATCATAATGGGACTGAGAAATCTCTGCCACCTAGTGAGGTGCCACAGTACACACCAGCCTGCTATGCGCCAATCAGCAGAGGTAACAGACACAGCTAAGTACTGCGTGCCCCCCTTACCCATGACAGCACCATCAGCAGAGTGGACATCTACCTTCAAAGCTATCTCAGCTGGGTGTGGCAGTGTACACCTCTGGTCCCAGCATTCAGAGACAGGGGAGTTACAGACTAGTCAGGAAAAAAAATGTCCTTAGTGGAGTTAACTGCACACACTCACTGTGTCAAGAAGACACCATGGTGTAAGAGGTACACACTAAGTGCTTGTGCAATGAAACCATGCACAGGGTATACACAGGTGATGTAGGAATGTATCCTAACAAATCCAACTCAGCTCAGCACATGGCAGTGAGACCTTGATGGATGAGTCCAGCCTTCAAGGTTCTGCATCTATGCAAAAAGACTGGAATAGCATCACCCTCTACCCCACCAAAGGTTGGGGCCACACTAGGTATGGTGCCTGCCCTTAAATCTTCCTGGGGTCCCTGAGAAGACTGTGGTGGAAGTATCTAAAATGGCAAGTTCTCAGCCATTAGGCATTTGTGAGTATTAATTAGCAGCAGTTCATTCTCCCCAGAACTAAAGATGATCACTAACCCCGCCCAATGGCAGGTCCCAAGATGCTGCCCATGCCTGGATAACCATTTCAAACTGAGAAGGCATTGGCAGCAACTCCTCATATGCCCCTGCACAGATTTCAGTACCAACAGGGGATGGCACTGATGACTGACAAACCAAGAGGCCCTAATTTTCAAGTGAAAGCCCACAGCTGTTGCCAGGAGATGCATGCATGCACACCAGTCCATTATGCACCAACAGCGGCTCCAGTCTATGTCACTACCCATTATTTTGGTGGCACTCCACTGTCATCTCCTCCAGCTGGCCACACTGGCTGAAAGCACTAAGTCCACAGCAATCAGCCTCCATCACTAGCTGGTCTAATGTCCTGCTCTACAAGCTGTCACTGCGTGCCCTGGGCAGGAGGAAGGAAAACAGAGGGACTTGGGGGTTCAAGGTAGAGACGTGCCCACCCACTAGTACCTATGAGCTGTGAGCTGCCCCAGATGAAGGGCAGGAACTGGAAGTCATCCAGACCCCACACGCCCTGGCTGCCTGCAGGCTCCATCCTGTACGTCTTCTGCAACTTCCGCATAACCTCGAGGTACCTGCGTCGGAGGAGGGTGGGGGGAGAAAGGAGAGAGAAAGGTAAGAAGTGGTGTTCTTCAGCACAGGAAGGGTAGGGGGAATAGCAAGGCTGGAAGAGCCAACAGGGCTGCTTTTTTCTTTCTGCTCATACATCTTCTGTTAGGGAGAGAGACCAAACACCACCTGGAAACCAGGCTTAGTGTCGCCGTCCCTGGCAACTTGTAACCTCAGGCGGGAGTCCTTTCTCTAACCTCAGGCGCCACTGGAAAGTGGGTGACATCCAAGAAGTCAGACACATCCCTGGGTCACCTGCAGAGCTATACGTGCCTCAACTCCAGCACACCAGTATGCCCCAGGGACCAGTGCAGCTCAGAGCAGGTCTCTGCACCACTTAACTATGCAAAGATGTGTTGCTATTTTACTTTGCCTGCCTAAGGCACCTGACTGGTCTAATAAAAAGCTAAACGGCTAATAGTGAGAGAAGGTATAGGTGGGACTTGGGCACAGGGAGAGTAAGTATGAGGAGGAATTTAGGCTTGGGAAGAAAGAAAAGGGGACACCAGGGGCTGGCCAGCCAGACACAGAGGAAGCAGGAAAGTAGGACATACAGAATAAAAGAAAGGTGAAAGGCTCACAAGGAAAATGTAGATGAATAGAAACAGGTTAAATTAAGTTAAAAGAGCTAACAGGACAAGCCTAAGCTAAGGCCAAGCATACATAATTAATAATGTCTCCCTGTCTTTATTTGAGAGCTGGTTGGCAGCCCAAAGAAAATTCCAACTACACTGTACACCTGTGCTGCCCAGGAGAATCTGCCTCCTATGGTGGACTGTGATCTCAGCAGAGGTCTGTTTCCTCTTCTATAAGAGGGGGGCAGCTGCTGTATCATAGGGAGCCAGCTCAGAAGAGCCTCCACACGGTGAACACAGGGACAGCATGCACCTCTTCCCTTCAGCCAGCTCAGAAGAGCCTCCACACGGTGAACACAGGGACAGCATGCACCTCTTCCCTTCAGCCAGCTCTTACCTATCAAACACCTTGAAGACAATAGCCACCTGGTCGTCTACCCGGAGCACCCCGATCTTGCAGAGACAGCAGAGGAAAGCAGCAAAGGCGGCCTCATGCCCTGGGGAAGAAAAACATCTTAGGCTGAGGTCTTCCGGAAGGACTCCCCAGCATTCAGCTCCTCTGAGGAGGAAGGCCCATACTGAGGTGGAGCCTCCCGCAGTGTCCAGAAGATCCGGGCCTTTCAGTGATTACAAGCACTGGCGCGCATGCTCCCGATGGGCCTCATGTCAATTCCTGCACAGGCACTTGCCCCCTACTTTACGAGTTTGACACATTAGCAACCCCAGCTTACTGAGCACCTACTATGTGGGCACTCACTGTCCATGCTGGGTCCCAGGGACAAAGGAGTCCTTGCCTCAAAGAGTTCATCAACTGTCAGAAACCAGACATTAAACAGACATTACTACTGTCAGTCTAGCTATGCAGGAGACAGGTGGGTACCTGAGGCACATCCCAGGGGAACCCTGATTTCAGAGTTCAAGGTTTTCCCCTAAGGAAATGAAAGAGGAACGGCTAACAGCTGGGGAAAAGGACAGGAGGAATAGGCAGAAGCAACAGCACGTGCAAAGGCCTAGGAGTGTGTCTTTGGCAGAGGGCGAGGGAAAAACCTCTCCCCAGATGGCCTCAACAGCCACGGTAAGAAGCTTGGACGCGGTCCACTGGGACCATGTGGACAGACTAGAAGGCTAAGGTACCCTTTTCTCTCCCTGTCACATCCACAGCAACAGTCAGCTCTCAGAAGGCGCTGGCTGGACCTTGGACCCTGTTCCTTACGTGCTAAGACTTCAGGAAGGAGGGAAGCCGGCTATCTACAGACTGGAGAGTCGGCCAGAAGCTGGAAGCACATATGCTCAGTCATGTTCACCTGTCAATTTCCAGATGACCCTTTTGCCCTAGAAATCTTTTCCTTGCCGGGCAGTGGTGGCGCACACCTTTAGTCCCAGCACTCCGGAGGCAGAGACAGGCAGATCTGTGAGTTTGAGTCCAGCCTGGTCTAGAGAGTGAGTTCCAGGACAGCCAGGGCTACAAAGAGAAACCCTGTCTCGGGGTGAAAAAAATTTTTTTTCCTAGTTGGGTCTTTTTTTTTGGGGGGGGGGAGGGGTTGAGCTAGAGATCTTACAGAGATCCACCTGCCTTTGCCTCCTCTTATTTGGGTCTTAAAGCCCCCACATCCATGGTCTCAGAACTGTTTCCAGCAACAGAGCGAGCAGAGAATGAAGCTCTCCCAGGTTCTGGCTCCAGGCTCCCTCTGGCCCTCCTTCCTCAAGCAAGTGGGAGGCAGCCTATCTCTCACATGCCAGCTTTAGGGAAAGCAGGGTCTCCTGGGCCACAGAGGCCATCCCTGACCTAAAGAACACTTCTCTTTAAGGTACCCACAACAGCTTGGCTGAAATGGATGACAGAGCCAAAGACCATCAGCACAAAAAAAAGGGCTAAGAGACAAGCGATGTCAGGACAGAGCAGGCTAGCAAAGGTCTTTCTTTTCTCAGCGTCGATAGGCAGCTGCCTTGAGTAAGTGCTCAATAAACTATCACAGAGTGATGAAGAGCTTAACTGGACGCCAGCTTCACAAAGAACTGAAACCAACTCCCAGCGGGCGCCAGGCCTGCAGCATAGCGGGCGCCAGGCCTGCAGCATAGCGCCACCTGGTGGAATAAACTAGAGCACAGAGCCCCACCCACCCACCCACACAGGCCCTGCTGGACAGGGACACGGACACGGAGACACACACACACACACACACACACACCCAGGGGCCTGTGTGGAACATGAAGAAAGCAGCAAGGTCCCAGTCATCCAAAGCCGTGCAGCAGCAGCTAGATACCTGTGCCATAGTCAATGCGAGTGGAGTTCCCCACAGCCTCCTTCAAGTAAACTGCCACTTCAGGTACAGCCGCCGACAGGTGGGTGGGAACCACTGTGGCCACCAAGTTCTCTGCTTCCTGATAACACAAGAGACACACAGTGGTGGCAGCAGATTAGGCAGCATCTGAGGGTACAGGCACTGAGGGGCAGCATCTGCCTGGGGTCCATGCTGCCAGCCTGCCTATTTCCCAGTTCTGACTGGCCAGAGAAAAGGGGAGGGGATATAACAGACACCTGGAATGACTCTGGGAACAAGACAAAAGATCAATTCTCCCATGGGTAGCTCCCCAAAGGCCCACAGAGATTATGGGACATCCAGCCTATTATCCTCATAGTTGTTGGTTCCATTCCCAGGGCAGTAAGAGTGTAGGCCATAAGTCTGCCATGACAGACACATGAAATATCCCGAATTGCATTATTTATAGTCTCTAAAACATAAAAATTCACCTAGATGCCTGGCGGTGGTGGTGCATCCCTTTAACCCCAGTGTTCCTGCAAATATGAGCAGCACAAACATGCATTTTTAACTCCCTCTCCCAACTCAAAGGATATAAGGGCTGCACATCAGCACACCGGGCTTGGGCTCTATTTGCTTGCTTGTCTGAGTTTGTAACCCAGACTAGCTGAGAACAAAGCTCCTTAAACTGTGGGTGGGGGTAGCTCAGTGTGAGGGTGGCAACAGAATAAACAACAATCAGAAACTAATTAAAAATCAATTGCATTTGTGAGTCCAAGGTGTTTGGGCAATGCTCTCCTCTGCTGCAACACGTTACTGCAGCCTTGGTTCTGAGCATACGACATGCACCTGTGCACTGTGAGTATGGCCATGTATACCATCACACCACACAGTACCAATGAGCCCTGACTGACACACCCAGATGCTGGGAACTGTAGGGCTTTCTCTGCACTGTTCTCTAATAGAAACATAATGGCTTGCTGGTAGAGGTGGTACACACCTTTAATCCCAGCACTCAGGAGGCAGAGGCAGGCGGATCTCTGTGAATTTGAGGCCAGTCTGGTCAACAAAGTGAGTTCTAGGACAGCAAGGACTACATAGAAACTGTCTCCAAAAACCAAAACCACAACCAAAGAAATATAAATGGCTTAGCTACAGAAAACAAAGATTTCTGATGTCCCTGCTGTCACTCCTCAGCACCAATCAAGTTAATGTATTTCAAGATTGTACTGCTTATGCCTTGAGTGCATGCATGTGATACACATGCATGTAGTGCCCTTGGCATCCACAAGAGGGTGCTGGATCCACTAGAACTGCAGTGGCAGGGAGTAGTAAGCCAGCCAGGGTAGATGCTAGAACTGAACTCAGGTTCTCTGCAACAGCAGCCCAAGCATGGCTGGGCATGGTGGTACATGCCTTTAATTCCAGCACTCAGGAGGCAAAGGAAGAAGCCAGCCTGGTCTACAAAGCAGGTTCCAGGATAGCCAGGGTTAACTAGAAAGCCTCTGTCTCAAAAACATAGCAGCACATGCTCTTAATTGCTGAGCCATCTCTCTAGCCACAGAGAATATTTGATTTTAAAAACTGCAATTTGAGTTGCCAATCTGAGGTTTTTTTTTTTTTTTTTTTTTTTTTTTTAAAGCCAAAGAAACAAAACAAATTGGTGAATGAATTCTGGCTTTGGATTAAAAGAGCTTCCAATTATTTTAGTTTGCTTCTCTGTTACTGCAAATACACACCATGACCAAAAAACAGAAATCGGTACCAGGAGTGGGGTGTTGCATCAATGGATCTGATCATGTTTTGTTGGAAGATTGGGGAAGTGTTTGGAACCTGAGCTGGAAAAGACATCGAGTCCTCAGAGCTTAATGGGCTGTTGTGCGGGAGCGTGGAAGAATGGTGAGAAAGTCTCACAAAGCAGCAGATCCTACAAGGTCTCTGGTCAGCAGGTGCTGAGAAATCAACTGCGGATAATATGAGATCAGCATTGTCGAGGAAAACTCTTCTGGGAAATATTTCACCAGACAAGCTGTGGTCTGGGCAAGGCTGCATCTCCAGTTGGAAGCTGAACTGGGCAACATGTAAGAGTCTCCACATAGTATGATTTTGAAGGCATGAGGAGTCACGGAGAAGCTGAGGCTTGACATCAAATGGTGAGGTCAGAGTCCCTGAAGAGAGGTCAGGGTGTGGGGGGCTATTAGTGATGGTGCAGCAGAAACCACAGGACACTGGCTGTGCAAGGACCACGGAGAGAGTGGAATGGAGCCAACCTGAGCCTACAAGACAAGCTATGTGTGCTGCAGATGGCAAAGCTGGAGACACGGGCTGCCCAAGCACTCTGGAGCCCAGAAGATCATGTGTGAATTCCAGATGTGAGAAGCTGAGATTTCCACACTGTTGAATTTTGGTTCTGCTTTTGCCTGATCATAACCATATCTTGATCATCCTCTCTTCTGAAATAAGAAAGTATATAACTTGTTTTCTGTTTTATAAGAGCTCAGTTACGACTCAGATTTTAAAGAGAACTGGAACCTTTTAGGTGTTGAGTTTTTTATTTAAAGACGATGAAATTTTTTTTTAATTTCTTTATTATGTATACAGTGTTCTGTCTGCATGTCAGAAGAGGGCACCAGATAACATTACAGATAGTTGTAAGCCACCATGTGGTTGCTGGGAACTGAGCTCAGAACTCTGGAAGAGCAGCCAGGGCTCTTAATCTCTGAGCCATCTCTCCAGCCCCCCAAACACTTTTTTTTTTTATTTCTTGGAACTTTTTTTTAAAGTTATATTGTTTTTCTTGTTTTTTTTTTTTTTTTTTTTTTTTTTGTTTTGTTTTGTTTTGTTTTGTTTTGTTTTCGAGACAGGGTTTCTCTGTGTAGCTTTGGTGCCTGTCCTGGATCTCGCTCTGTAGCCCAGGCTGGCCTCGAACTCACAGAGATCCGCCTGCCTCTGCCTCCCGAGTGCTGGGATTAAAGGCGTGCGCCACCACAACAGGGTCTCACTATGTAGCCCTGGCTGGCTTGGAACCTGTTATATATGTATCAGGCTGGTCTCAAACTCACAGGAATCCACCTGCTTCTGCCACCCAAAATTGGGATTAAGGGTGTGCACCCACACCCAGCTTTTCCTTTTTCTTTTTCTTTTTGGAGGGAGTTTTTTCCACCTGCCTCTGCCTCCCAAGTGCTGGGATTAAAGGCTTGGGCCACTACCACCTAGCTTCCTTATTCCTTTTCACGGTTGCATAGTACTTCACAGTATGGTCTCGTATAGTTCACTTGTCCTCTTATGACGGGTACCTGAGTCACTTCCAATCTGCTGTTAATAAAAATGACTTAATAAGCAGCCTCATACAGGGGACTGTGTAGCCACACCTGTAGTTCCCAGAAGACTGGCTGGGACAGAGGATGATTTTGTAATTTAGGTAAACAAAACTGCCATTCTGACAAATTACCTGATTTTATGTTTGGAAGCTAGACTGGCCTACTTTGAACACAGACCTTGCCCCACCTGGAGCCACAGTAGTTCTCCCACTGGCCCAGCCCAACCTGGGCTCTGACGGTCTCACCTGATCAAGTTTGGCATACCAGGTCCTGTAGGCCTTGTTCCCAAATCGGGAAGGCTGGTCCACCGGCGGGGTCTCATCAATCCACCTATCCAGCGTATCAAGAAGAGCTACCAGCTTCTCAATGGCCTGTGAAGGGGAGACAGGAACCACACCAGTGACTGGTGGCCCTGCTTGAGCCACAGAAGGAAGTCTCAATTGCTGGGGGAGGTGGCCCCTAGGCTGGCCTAGCTGTCACCCTCATTCCCAACTGTCCTGAATGGGAAGGAGGGTCAGGAAGCGACCTTCCCTTCAAAGAGAGAATCACACTTGGCTGACAGGACAGCGTCCTGGGTAGTTCCAACTGTTTCTTCAGCCAGCCTACTCAGGAGGGGTCACTAGAGAGCCCCATCTTTGTTAAAGCAGGCAGGACTGAAGAGCAGAGAAAGGCAGTGTGGTGCTTCATCTCTGTAAAGCTAGACAGAAGCTAGTGTCATCGGGAAGAGGGAACCTAACTGAGAAAATGTCCCACTAAACTGGCCTACGGGCAAGCCTGGGGTGTATGTTCTTGACTGATGATAGATACAGGAGGGCCCAGCTTATTGTGGGCAGTGCTGAGCCTGGACAGGTGGTCCTGGGTTCTTGACGAAAGGCTGAAGCTGAGCAGTGATGGCACACGCCTTTTTTTTTTTTTTTTTTGGTTTTTCGAGACAGGGTTTCTCTGTGTAGCTTTGCGCCTTTCCTGGATCTCGCTCTGTAGACCAGGCTGGCCTCGAACTCACAGAGATCCGCCTGGCTCTGCCTCCCGAGTGCTGGGATTAAAGGTGTGCGCCACCACCGCCCGGCCGGCCGGCCGGCACACGCCTTTAATCCTAGCACTCAAGAGGCACAGGCAGGGGGATCTTTGAGTTCTCTGAGTTGAGGCCAGCCTGGTTCTACACAGTGAGTTCCAAGAAAGCCAGGGCTAAACAGAGAAACCTTGTCTCAAAAAACAAACAAACAAAACAAAAGAAAAAAGAAAAGAAAGACACAGGCTGAGCAAGTCATGAAGAACCAACCAGTAAGCTACAGTCCTCCACAGCCTCTGCCTGAGTTCCTACCCTGACTTCCCTCAGTGGTGGACTGTGACGTGAGTTGTAAGCAGAAACAAACCCTCTCCTCTCCAAAGCTGCTTTGCTTACAGTGCCCTTTTTGTTGTTATTTTTTTTGTTTTAAGGTTTTTTTTGAGACAGAATTTCTCTGTGTAATGGCCCTGGCTGTCCTGGAATTCACTCTGTAGACCAGGCTGGCCTCGAACTCACAGAGACCTGCCTGCCTCTGCCTCCTGAGTGCTGGGATTAAAAGCGTGCACCACCACGCCCTGCTGGTTATGGTGCCTTATCGCAGCACTAGAAAGAAACTTTAAGACAATCTTCACTGTCCCCATGCTCCATTTAGAACCACTGTTAAAGCATCCTTCTGTGTATGTCTCTAGGGCATTTTCCAGATGGTTTAACTGCGGAGGAAGACCCACCCTGAATGTGGGTCGTAGCACCCTATAGGTAGGCTCCTAGACTGAATAAAAAGGATAAAGGAGAAACCCAGCTGAGCACCAGCCTTTCTCTCTCTGCTTCCTGACTGTGGATGCAAAGTGAACAGCCGCCCCACATCCCTTCAGCGTGTTATACTTCCCTGCCATGAACTGTACCTCAACTAAGTGCTGGAATAAATCCTCTCCCTTAAACAGCTTCCAAGACAAGTAACTACTACAGCCAGTAATCCTGACCCCCCAAAACAAATACCGCCCACATCTTAACACCCTGGCTTGTTCTCTAGAGTGCTCCCCAACACTTGAAGAACTCCACAGATAGATAGCCTGGCTCCAACCCTCTACTAAAACAGCACTGAGCTACTTGGGAGACCTGAGCTTCTGTTTCTTCATTCCAAATGTGAGGGAAAGGATCTATACCTCCTAAGGTACAAGAGCCTGCTACAGAGCAATGAGATATACTTAATGCCTACAGACCCTGAAATTGGACCATGGACAACTGCCCTAGCCGGCTCCTCTCCACTAAACCTCATTCTACACCAGTGTGTACACAGAATGCTGTGACCCCCTTAATAGTCTTCAACTGTTGAAACGTCTAGGCTTTCTTCATATTTCACCCACCACAGACAATATGGAAATCTGGGGTCACCTGGACAAAGCTCTGACAGCTGGCAGCCTAAGAACCCATCTCTTCATGCCATCCCCACAAACAGTACCAGGAAGCAGACTCAGAGTCACAGGTGTGGGAGGCAACAGCACATTAAATGTTAGTTACAGAGGAAATCGGGTCAGGCATCCAGCCACATGTTCCTTCCAGGCCAGGATTAAGGGCTGGAAGAGTACATGATACTGGAGCAACTTAAGGCCAGGAAGCCTTGGGAAGAGAGGCCCTGCCAGGAAGCAAATCCTGTCTGTGTCAATGGGAATGCACAGTATAAATAGAAATCTCCAGGAGATCCTGGAACTGGGTAAAAACAGGAGCAACCCCAAAAAGGCTTCCGTTAAGTGCTGTGTACCTGCAGTGAGGACTCTGCTGCAAGGACTCTAGCTGTACAGCATAACAATGGCCCTGAATGCTGATATCCCCCTCCTCACATATGCTAGGGGTATGGAAGGAAGGAAAGTTGCTTGTAAGCTGAGGCGGTGGCTGGCGTGGCCTAAAGATGTCTTGCTGAACTGTAACAGCAAGTGCTGTCAGAGCCAGGCTTTGTGAGGAACCAGGTCACTAGGAACTGCTGCTGAGTACAGACCAAAGCTCATTTCACATGGCAACTGGGGTCTGCAGGAGGGTGGGGCCTCTTAGCCCCAGGAAGCACCAGGCTCTCTGGAGATCTCAGCTTGAGGCCTGACAAGGCACTAAAGGGGATAAAGAATGTGACTCCTGGCCAGGCAGTGGTGGTACACACCTTTAATCCCAGCACCTGACAGAGCCAGGCGGATCTCTGTGAGTTCGAGGCCAGCCTGGTCTACAGAGCGAGATCCAGAACAGGCACCAAAACTACACAGAGAAACCCTGTCTCCAAAAAATAAAAAAATAAGAATGGGGCTCCTGAGGCCAGCAGGAGCCTGGACCCAGCAACTAGCTCAGCTGGGCTGATAAATAATTAAGAGACTCACAGCTCCTCCCTCTGCCTCCAATGTCTGTCCTGCTGGGAGAAGGGCTGGAGAAGGAAGCAATCCTGGGCTGGAACCACCCCACCCACCCCACCCTAAGGCAGAAGAAAAATTTGTGCCCCTTCCATTCCTATAGCAGCGTCTCTTGAACTTCAGGACCACTAAATCTTCTCTAAAATTAGACTTGCCAACTTCTCATTCTGCCTGGGCGGTGGAGGCAGAGGCAGCTGGATGAGTTCAAGGCCAGCCTGGTCTACAAAGCGAGTTCCAGGACAGCTAGGGATACACAGAGAAGC
Organism: Peromyscus californicus insignis; assembly: GCF_007827085.1. Lineage (NCBI taxonomy): Eukaryota > Metazoa > Chordata > Mammalia > Rodentia > Cricetidae > Peromyscus > Peromyscus californicus. The sequence continues at coordinate 9,015,231 of NW_026294595.1, forward strand.
TCTGTCTCAAAAAATCAAAACAAACAAAAAACAAAACACAAAGGCAAAAGAAGCAACAAAAATAAGGTATGGTAGCAAACACCTTTCATCCCAGCACTCAGGAGGCAAAGGCACATGGATCTGTGAGTTCAAGGCCAGCCTGGTTTACATAGTAAGGTTCAGGCCAGGCAAGGCTATATAGAAGGACTCTGTCTCAACAACAAACACACCCATCTCCCTCTCTTAAATAAACACCTCTCCAGTACTAGCACAGTACAATCTAAAGGACAACTTGTCACCATGGGTCTAGACAACTCTACCTTGCTATGGCTTGTCCTCTGCTTCAGGTCGTATGGAAATCTGGGCTGTACTGAGAGGACACAGGAGCTCTGGCAGCTGTGCCGAGTGGCACAAGGAAATCCCTACATACAGCCATGGTGACATGCTATGGCTGCTACCTTCTACTGCTCCTGCCAACACTCAGGAGACTTCGGGGGACCAAACTGGCTCTGGCTGTACACCCACTAAGGTGGGCATAGGGATGGATCCAGCTCAGGACGGGCCCAGCTGAAGCAAGAACATCTGACAGTTAGAGCTGAATGAACCTACTGACACAGACAGCTAAGAACAGCAGAGGCTTTCAGCATATACTAACCCTGTACATGGGATCCCAGTGGCTCCTCACCTCATGTCCCACACCCCGAGGGCCCACTTACTCTACAGAGGGCCAGTAAGGACAAGAAGGAAGCCGAGTACGGTAATGAAAATCTATACTCCTGGTACTTGGAAGGCAGAGGCAGGAAGATCACAAGTTGGAGGCCAGCCTAGTTTAAACAGTGAATTCCAGGCCAGTCAGGGTGATAGCAAGACCCTAGCCTCAAAAAAAAAAAAAAAAAAAAAAAGAAAGAAAAAAAGAAAGGAAGGGAGGAAGGGAAGAAAGAAAAAAAGAAAGAGAAGATGCAATCCCAAGAAATGGACCTGGATATGGTTCAGTGCAGAGCTCTTGCTTAGCTTGTGCAAAGTGCTGGGTTCTATCCCCAGCACTCAAAAAAAAAAAAAAAAAAAAAAACGAGGAGGGGAACGCAAAGCCACTCAGCTGGGAGGTGGTGTGCTGGCAAACCCTATCAGCCTGACACACGATATGATCCTGCCAAAAGAACAGCCCTTCAGCCAAGGCAACACCTAATCAGTGAGGACAATTCCCATAGAAACTTGGGAGCAATTGAGGAGCCAAGGGGATTGGTAGCTCAGTCCTTGCTGGGGTAATCATAGCATTCTCCTTTAATTAGCTCCCCCTCGATGTTTCCAGCACACTGGGCAGGGCTGAACTCATCTTCCTAGCCAGCCTATGCTCAAAGCCACAGCCACACAGCCAATCCAAGGAGTCACTTGTGGGCTAGCTCCTCAAGGGACAGAGTCTCTCCCAGTGCTGCTTTAGCTCCCATCTAGTAGAAAGAACCAGACTGTCACCCAGGAGCCAACAAGGGCCAAGTGGCTGTACCAAGGACCTGGTTTGAGGGATTAAAAAGGGCATTGTTAGCCTGGGTCAGATGAAGAAACCAGGCCAGGACAAAGCCAGACCTTACCCAACAGGATCCAGCTGTAACTAGAGGGCAGAAAGCCAAAGTGTTGAGAGGCCACTCAGCTGCTGGTGTCTGAGATAAGAGGCTCAGAGTGGCTCTGGGCCAATTGGGCCATGAACCCGAGAGGCCACTGGAGGCCCGGGACCTAGTTCTGGGAGACGGCCTTGCAACAGCACGTGGCCTGGGAGACTACCCTCCAGTGGGAGAGGTGGCTGGCCACCTGGTTCCTATCTCAGACCTTTCCTGACAATCCGAGCACCCACGACACAGCGGGACTCCTAAAGCAAGAGCGAGCCTGTGCTCTCTGCTCAGCACTTCTACCAGGAATGGGGGTGAGGAAATGGGGCCCACAGAGCTCCTTGTCGGATGCTCAGAGCAGCAGTGCCTGGGGACACAGCTGCAAAGTCAGGACTGTTGAAACAATGAGGGAATGTCTCAATAGGGTGGCTAGTTAGGCCAACAGATAGGAGGTGTGCGTGTGCACTGTTCCCAGGGTTGCCCTGGAAAGTGGTGGTGCTGGGGTTTGAACTCAGGGCATAATGCATGTCAAGTATGTGCTGAATCTCCTAGAAAACTGGAGATCTAACCCTGTTCTGGTTTGCATTGATGCCAAACGTGCTTCTGCTAGTGACCTCTCCACAGGACTCATCTACCTCCTTTTTTTTCCAGCTCTTGGCATGCATATGCTAGGCAAGCATTTGGCCACATCTCCAGCCCCTTTTGTCATCTTTAATTTCAAGTTTAATAAAAATACCAATTAGAAAAAATACAGACTATAAGACTGCATACTTACCTCAATTTCAGTTATAAATATTATTTTATGCACAGATTGAAAACATTAGGAGTATGGGCCACAAATTCTAACTGCACTGTGCCGGGGTAACCATCGTCTGCACCTGCCTGCCATGGATGATCAGCCTGTGTGGCCTGCAGCAGGCTCCTTGCCTGTGCCTACCTCAGAGACTTTGTAGTCGAAGGTCAGCTTCTTCCCTTTCACACCTTCGTTGAGGGTAAGGATAAAGCCGATGTAGTCAGCATATGCCTGCCAAACAGGGAGAGCAGGGGAGGAAGAAGGCGTCAGATCTCATCTATCCCAGTCCCACCCAAGCTGCCCCAGCTCCCACTCCCAACCCAGTACCAGAAGTAGACAATACCAAATACACATCTGCCCCATCAATAAAGCCAGCAATGCAGTGATCACAACCATACCCAACCCCCAGTCAAGGTCTAAAGTGCTCACAACTGCTATAGGTAGTTTCTTCTTTTTGTTTCTTTTGATTGTTTTTTAAAGATTTATTTGTTTTTATTATATATACATTATTCTATCTGCATGTATGCCTGCAGGCCAGAAGAAGGCATCAGATCCCACTATAGAAGGTTGTGAGCCACCATGTGGTTACTGGGAATTGAACTCAGGACCACTGGAAGAGCAGCCAGTTCTCTTAATCTATGAGCCATCTCTCCAGCTCCTGTCGGTAGATTCTTTAGACAGTCCCACAGGAAGACACCATTGTCACCGTCTTACTAAGAAAGCAAGACCTCAAGGAAAGAAGTCATCTGCCATGGTTTTCCAGGACCGAGATTTCATTAGACACAGAGCCAGCCTAACTCCACAGCTGAACAGCCATTCCATGTCTGACCACTACCCCTTACCGGCAGGAAGGAGGTCAAGGACTGCCCCACCACTCCCTCCCCAGGTCAGGGTGGCAGCCACAGTGAGACTCTCAGCCCCCAGCAGGAGCTCTTCCCTGCCTACAGAGCGGTCTGCTGGGACCCCAGCCCCACTTCCCACTGGACTTTCTTCCTGCTGTGTTGCAGGTTACCCTAGCACAGGGAGAAGAAAACACTGGGATGCAGGCCCCGGGGAAGCAGCTTCTGAGAGCAATGCCTCCATTCCATCTGTTTCTTCTTCGTTTCTCCCTCTTACCTTCTGCCTCCTCATTCAGCCTATGGGGCGTGGGACACCCATGATAAGCCATGACAACCAACATTTGGCATCTAGAGTGGGAGAGTCCATACTAGAGCCCCCCACCAGCCTGTAAGATGGCCTCCAGCAGGCCAGGGAAGTCAAACAAAGAAACTTTTCCCCACAAAGGACAGGACCAAGCCCTTGTCCTGACCAGAGCCAGTGTTTGCCATGGAATGCAAAAGGTAGTGTCACAGAGTCAGACAAACAGCTAGTTCCATATAAGAACCGTCTCTCAGCTGGGAGGGTACGGATAGGTGTGGCGACATTCAGTGGATAGAGCTAGGGTCAGAGCCTACATTCGAGGACTGCCCCTACAAGACACACAGTGCTGCTATAAGACTGAGAAACTCAGAGACAGAGCAACTGAGATGACGAAAGCCTCTAGCCTCAGCTTCTGAGCAGCGGGAGGGGCTACGGTGCTTAGCCCGGTGAGAACTCAGAAAAGGACATGATAGCCATCTGCAAACGTCAGAGGGCAGGCAGGCTTGTGAAAGAAGGGAGGGACGGGCTCCCGTGACCCTTCCAACCCAAGGCAGTAAAGGCATATGGCTGCTCAGCCTAAGCTTGGCAGACTTGGCATGGATGATCTGTCACATAAGCAAGGGCCCTTGTGCCTGCCGTCTGTGCAAATGACACTTTCCATGGCAGCTGCAGACCTGGCATTAGTGCCTGACTGGAGCTGGGCCCAAGGCCCTCTCTCTAAGAATTCCAAGTGGTCTTTCTTTTCCTCAGTTCTGGATTGGAAGCCTAAGAGGCACAATGAGCTTTCTTCTGCCCACCGTCTGGGCTGAGCAGCAGAGAAAGCCAGCCTACTGCCGGGGCTGGATCTCCAGTCTCAGCTATTTTAGGGCAGGCATGTTCCTGGCTAAGGTATCCACAAGCCAGTCTCGTCTCCCTCTGTTGCACTGGCTCCTACATGTGTAGGTTCTTGCAAGCAAGAATTAGGAGATCCATGTTCATCCAGTATAACACTAAAGGAGCAATGAATGCTTTAACCAGAATGGGACACTCCAGACTTACCAGGGCCCCAGGTAGACCTTCCTGGCAAAGCAACTCTGTGCACTGACTGGGAGGGAGGGAGACAGCTACCTTCTCATCTCCCTCCTAAGTACTGACAGCTCAGGTTCCAAGAGCAGGAAAGTCAAGGGACATAGAACCCTACCCTGCCTGGAAAGTCTCAAGTTCCCACCCCTGCTCCAACCCTCACATGTGGGTACCACTCGTACCTGAGAGCGCTTCCATTTGCCCATATCTGGAACTGTGTGGATCTCCTTTTTTGGAATGATAAAGTTCTGAGTAGCTGGAGGGATGTCCTCTGAAGAATCTTGACAAAGAAAATGATAGGGCAAACAGGTAAATAATTTCTCCCTCCAACCCCTCCTCCCTTTTTGGAAGCAGGTTCTCTCTATGTAGCCCTGGCTGGCCTAGACCTCACGATATAGATCAGCCTGGCCTAAACTCAAGAGAACTCTCTCTCTGTTTCTCAGTGCTAGAATCAAGGAGTGGGACTCCACACCCAGACCTCTCTCTCTTTTCTTCCTTTTTTTTTTTTGTTTGTTTGTTTGTTTGTTTTTCAAGACAGGGTTTCTCTGTGTAGCCCTGGCTGTTCTGGAACTCACTCTATAGACCAGGCTGGCCTCAAACTCAAGAGCTCCACCTGCCTCTGCCTCCTGAGTGTTAGGCTTACAGGCGTGCCCCACCACTACCCACCTCTCTCATTTTTAAAGCAAGACTCCAGTCTTTGAGCCCAAACCAAACCCACCAGCTTCGAGTCTTTTATTTCATAAGGAGTGAAAAACAGAGCAGGCCAGCAGGTAAAGTGCCTGCCACCAAAGATTGAGCACCTGAGTTCAGACCCTAGCATACACATAAAAACCTGGGCACAGTGACACACACAGACAATTCTAGTGTTGGGGAAGCAGTCAGGTGGATCCATGGAGCTCACTGGCCAGAGCCGAGCTGAATCCATAGTTCCTGGTTCAGTGAGAGACCCTGTCTCAAAAAAATATGAGGACAACACCCAATAACCACCTCTGGCCTCTGCTTCTATACATAACTGTACACATAGATGTATACACACAAAGTGACTGGTTCTCTAGTAACCAACCACTCCCTCCCTGACCCCTACCTAACTGGACAAGACACTTAAAAAATAAAACCAAGCCAGGCACAGTGGCACACACCTGTAACCCCTGCACTTGCCTATAGTCTCAAGATTTGGGAGGAGGGGGATAATCATCAGGTGGGAAGCCTGTCTGGGTGACACAGTACGTTCTAGGCAGCCAGGCAGCCAGGGTCTGTTTCAAAAAAAAAAGAGGGAGAAGGAAAAAGAAAGAAAAGGAAATCAAGACCACAGAAATTGCCGGGCGGTGGTGGGGCACACGCCTTTAATCCCAGCAGAGGCAGAGCCGGGCGGATCTCTGTGAGTTCGAGGCCAGCCTGGACTACCAAGTGAGTTCCAGGAAAGGCGCAAAGCTACACAGAGAAACCCTGTCTCGGGGAAAAAAAAAAAAAAAAAACACAGAAATTTTAAAAATAAAAATTGTGGCTGGGTGGTGCTTTTTTAAAAAAACTGTCTTTATTATTTTAATTTTTTAAAAGATATTTTATTATATTAATCATGTTAATTTATATTTATAGACTAATATGTAGACATCTGTAGGCTTTGTGTATCCTGCTTAGTGAAGGCATTTATGTACTGCTGAAATGATTCTGCTTGGTTAGGAGTGTGCCTCCTTAAACACAAGAAACCAAATTCCAAACACACCTGCCGGTCAAGCCTGAGTCTGCAATTGGAGATGTGGTGATTCAGGAAGTCTCAGGAAGGAGAAAGGGGATGAGATTCCACATGACACAAACCTTCCCTGCTGTCTTCCTTTCAAACCCAGTCAACACTGCACACTGACAAAGACCTACAACAGTCCTGTGTGGCTTGTGCAGGGAACAGAGCCCACCTGGAGAAGGTACGAGGAAACTAAAGTGCCAGGGGACTTGGAGACCTAAGGAGAAGGTCAGAAAATGAGATAAGAGCAAGATAAGCTTCCCAGACTTCGCAGAACTCAGAAGGAAAGCAGAGAGGGAGGGAGGGGAAAGGTCACGCCGGAGTTCAGAAGCTCCCCTCCGGCCCCTACTCTTCTGATCCCACACATACACTGTTCCCAGAGCCCCACTGCAGGCCCTTCCTAATAGGAAATTGCTACTGGAAGTAAGATGCTAAATAAAAAGCTTTGAAGCCAGTCTGGTGAGCCAACCGGTTTATAGGGACACATTTTATGGGAAAATGTCTTCCACATTCCAAATACCCAAACTGCAAATGGGTTTTGGGATCCAGCCCTCTTGAAAGAGACCTATTCCCTGCAATAAACTGTCCTCCCCAGATACTATTTCACAGAGAAGAAGGCCTCAAGACCTGGCAACATCCCCAAGAGCAGAGGCCGCCTTATGTGAAACAAAGCAGTAAGTCCCTGAAGAAACACAGAGTACACAATCCCAAGTCAAAACCAACCAAACAAGCAAAAACTAAGAAGGCTTCAGAGACAAGCCGACAAGAAGCCCAGCCCCAGCCTCTCCAGTCACAGGTTGTCTGACAAAGGACGCAGACACTGGGTCACCTGCATTGACAGCTAAGATCAAAACATGAAGAGTTTTACAGACGTTCCTTAAAAAACCCCAAAAGTAGCCCAGGTGCGGTTAACACATCACTACAGTCCCAGCACTCAGTGGGTGGAGGCAGGAGGACCCCCAAGTCTGGCCTGCCTCATAACAGCTGAGCATGGTGGCCCACACCTGTAATCCCAGCTCTTGGGGGTAGACAAGAAGATCAGGTCATTCTTGGCTATAAGATGATTTCCGGAGCAGCCAGGGCCAGTGACCTTGTATCAAAAGCACATACTGGATATAGTAGTGCAGGCTTTTAATCCCAGCACTCAGAAGGCAGAGGCAGGTGAGTTCTGTTCCAGTCTGGTCTAGAGTGAGTTCTAGTCCTAGAACAGTTCTGTGTGTATGGCATGTGCAGAGAACAGAACTTCTCCTGCCTGGAGAAGTCATGAGGAAATGAAAGTGTTAGGGGATTTGAAGATACACAGTGATATCCTGTCAAAACAAAAACAAAAACCCAGAAACAAAAATACCCACCAAACGTTCCAAGCGTGTGCTGGATTATCACCTCCCATTTGGAGGTGACATGTTTGTATCCACTGTGTACCTATCACACCTCACACTCTGATCACATCTGACAGTCCACATACAACTCCATGAGGAAAGTTGGATAACTTCATTTTAAAATTAATTTCGTGTGTGTGTGTGTGTGTGTGTGTGTGTGTGTGTTGTACATGCACATGGGTGGATAAAGCCACAGAGTGTGTGTGGATGTCACAAGACAACAAGTAAGAGTCAGTCCTGTCCTTCTACCTTGTGGGTTCCAAGGATCGAACTCAGGCCACCAGGCATGGCAGCAAACACTTTTACTTGCTGAGCCAGAGTATCCTCATTTTCAGTCTACCAAAGAACACAGAGGTTGTCACTTGCCATATAGTCTGCATAACTCAACTGCTTTCCACAACTTTACAGAATTTCTTACCAGTTAATCTAAAAACTCCTGTCTGGGCCTCAGGTGGTATTCTCATTACTTCCCACACTACTGTCCTTCATATGAACTCAAATCTGTTTTATTCCTAAAACATAAGTTAAAACTGATAAAATTGATTTTAAAAAATAAATAATTCCTCTGGGCATGGTGGCATACACCTTTAATCCCAGCACTCAGAGGCAGAAGTAGGCAGATCTTTGTAAATTTGAGGCCAGTCTGTTCTACATGGTGAGTTCCAAGACAGTCAAAGCTATACATATAGTGAGACCTTGCCTTCAAATACATAAATACTATTTCAGACTTCAGAGGAGCTACCTCCAAGGACCTGAGTCTTTCCAGAAGTCACAGTTCACCTCCATGAGGTTATTTTTCTTGTTTGCTTGTTTTAGTGCACAGGTTCTGATCCCCAACATCTCCTCCCTACTCATTTTCAGGGACACTCATTTCAAAAGGAGTCCGTCAGAATTGATTAGAACACATTCACAGAGGTTTGGGAATAATTTAAAATAAATGTCTGGTTTTGAATTCCACTGTGCTCATCTATTTTGGCGGGGCACAGAAATGGTGCCTCTTTTGGTTTTCAAAATTTCTCCCTACTGAGTGAGACTCTCTCTGGGGCCACAAAATACGAAGTGTGGCAGAAGGATCATCAAACGCTTTCAAAACACGAGCCGTGTTTAGCCAAACTATCCATTCTCTGTAAGAATTTTCCGGACCTTCTTAACTCCACGGAGTCAGCAAACTGCTTTCTTCTCCAGGAAGGGGGGGTCTCTTCTGGAAGAACCGGCCTGTACCTCTGCCCTAGTTACTTGAGATGAACTACAATGAGGCCACAGTGTAAATAAAAGTTACAGACGGTGATGCCACCAACCCTCTCATCTTGCACAAACAGCTTTTTTAAATTAGTGGTTTAGACACCCCAGGTAGTTTCTCTCAACTCTATAGATACTGAAACCCCAGAGCCAGGCCTGCAGGAGGGAGGGAGGGAGGGAGGGAGGGAGACGATGCAGGGTGGGCAGGGCATGGAGGAGGCTGGCGTGTGAGCGAGGCCCAGGCCCACTCGAGCAGCCTCATAACGAAGGCAGCCTCCTCCATCCCTCTCGGCCCCGACCCCAGGCAACTCTGGCACCAGGTCAAGAGCTTTACCTAAGCACGCTCTGCCCTTCCCCACCGCTCTGCCCGCCCGGCCCTCGGACGGCCCCGGGTTCCCCAGTCCGGTCGCCCTCCCCGCCACCCGCCTGCTGCCCCGGGTCTGGCCCTCCAACTCCTCGGAGGCCGCCAGCTTGGCCTCTAACGCCTCTCCACCTCCCCACGCTCCTGAGAGCCCCCCAGCCACACCCCTTTCCTACCCGCACGCCGGGGCCCTCCAACCGCCCTACCTGGCGGCGGCTGCCGCTCGCCCTCAGCCATCTTCCCCGTTAGCAGCCGGCGCGGATGCTCGCAGTTCCCTCTCACCGTCCACGGCGCACCTTTCCCCGGCTCCACTAAGCTTCCACAAGAGAAATGAGCGCCGGCCGGCTACGACCGGAAGCCGAGAATTACAGTCACTCTCGTGAAGGCGGCAGCCATGCCAGTGCGGGGCACGCAGGGAGCATGCCCACCAACTGCCGTCTCGGGGCCGCGGTACGGACGGACGCACGCAGCGGCCATTTTGGTGCGGGGCGCCGCGGGCATGCGCACTAACGGCTGCCGCCCGCAGGCCAACTGCAGATGCGGCAGCCATATTTGTGCGGGGCGTCCGCTTTCCGTGGGGGTGGGTGTGGCAGCCATATTTGTGTGGGGCAAGGCCACCTGTCATCTTTGTGCACGGCACTGAGCCTGGCCCAAAGAATCTGAGACCGTCCTCTGTCAACATAGTTATGTTTTCCTGCGACTCCAAGAGTGACGTCCAAGGACACCAGTCAGACTTGATGGACGCACACAGCCGCCTCGGCAGCTTTGGTGGCATTCGGAGGCGGAGAGCGCGAGCGGGGCCGTGGCCACCGCCGTGACCTGTGACGGAAGCCCAGTGCCTGGCTTCTAACGGCTGAGCCGGGGACCTGTCGCCACAGGCCCCTCCCCCTGTGACCACGTCCAGGCTCGGGCCAGCCCTCGGCTCGCGACTAGCGGCTTGCAACTGCGACCCACCGAGGCTCCGCCCCGCGAGTCCTGCTCCACCGGCCGCCCGCCCGGCCCGGTGGGCGCGGGGCCGCCTCTACTGGCTGGCGGCCGTGACTTGGTGACCTTGAACCTAGAGCCCGAGAGGGGAACCCACTGACCCCACAACCGTGCAGACTTTGCCCAGCGCGAGGGGCGGAGCGGACCGAGTGTCCGCAGACAGACTGGGACGATGTTAGCCTTTGCTGCCAGGACCGTGGTGAGTACGCCCCGGAGGGTTCGGGACAGGGTAAGGTAGGCGGGCCAAGGGCCGCGGGCTGCGGGGAAACAACGGCGCTCGGTTCAGAATCCCACACTGGCTGATAGGGTGCGATCTGCAAGGTGGGCAGAGCAGACCGACCAGATGAGGGGCGGGATTGAACCCGAGACCTGTGGTGCTCATTGTCAACGACCCAGGAAAACACTGGGAAATCTGGGTTCAAGTCTCTCTCACCTTTACACCCCGCTTCTCCGTCATACTCTGTTATGCTAACTCAGACACCCGTCAGGAGCCCCTGGCTAGGGCTCATCCTCAGGCCCAGTTGCCCTTGCCCCGACCAGAGTCACTTCTCCAAGCCCTACCCAGTTGGTCATTCTCCTTGAGTTCATCAGGTGCTCACCCTCCCCCACTGTATGTGACCAAAAACCTCAGGTGGAGACTTGTCCTGGAAGTCCCCAGAACAGGCAGGAGGTGGCAGGAAGGCCTTTGCCATCCTTACCCAGTGCTCCTTCCTCTCTGATTCAAGCGAGCTGTACAGCCGTGAACTAACTGTGCCTCCATCTCGGACACTGGTTTGGCAGCTAAGGGCACCACGTCAGCTCAGACCAAGACTCTTCTAAGGGTCCCAGCAGCACCTGAGACCTGCCTCTCCCTTTTCAAAAGCTGTACGCCGGCCACCAGACTGCTTTTACATTGTCCTCTGGGACCACCAACCATACTGGCACAATCACTTTAATGCTAGGGAAACTGACACAGGAGACACTCAGATCCCGTGGCTCTGCTAATCAATTTAGCCCAATCCCCAGAGTAGGTCCTTTGGTTTATTGTTCACACCCAAAGTACTCCTGCCTCCCCCCGCAACACACACCCCATACCCCTACCCACACACTCTTGATCTCAACCTGAATGATCTAGAGTTCAGAAAAACAAACAAACAAGTGAAAAAACAGATTTTGTTGGAGGGGTGACCACCAAAAGCCCCTAGGTCTAGAAGGGAAACAGATGGGCAAGGTTTGTCGCAATCATTATCCACTAGTGTGGCCTTTTTCTGCCATCTCCTGTCTTGCACAGTCCCAAACAGGACTGATTTCAGGGCCACGGGTTAACAACCAGTCCACCCTCCAGCCAAGTTTTCCCACATCAAAAAGATCACTGAAGATCTTGACAGGTGGATTTTTTAATACCTCTTGGCTTGCCTCCCTGGCTCTGGGCCCATCCAAAGAAGAAAGGAGAAAGTTCCAGGCTTCCTCCTACTCCAGTGCCTACTTCCAGCCCACTCAGCTGCCCTATCCCTCCTCCTCTGGACGGTCGGGAGAAGTGGAGGGTAGCTGCTGCAATCTTGTCGTCACCACGGCTACAGCCTTAGATGCCACCACGTCAGTGGCTACTGCCTCGCTGCTCCCTCAGCCCTGAATTGTGGATCTTGTCTTCTCTTTCCAGCCCAGGCAGGTGGCTGCCTCTTGGTAGTTTCTGCTCGTCCAATTGGTAGCACAGTTAGGCTTAGAGATCCAGCCAAGGCAGACAGACAGGGCTCACATCCTCAGTCCTGCCATGGAGGACGAGCAGCAGAGAGAGAAGGTATGGAATGGAGCTTCTGCCGCTTGCCTGCCACTGTGCCAGCAGCCTGGGACCTTCCTACCTTGCTTTCTGCCACTTCCGAGTCTCCTGGACTCTCCACCTCTCTCTCTGTCACCTCTCCCTCCATGCCAGGCTACTCAGCTCTTGCTGCAGCATTGCCCCACACCCTTACCATCACAGCACATTGAAGAGAAAGTCCAGAGGTGCTGTCCCTGTCTGGGTCTCCCTTTTCCAATTCCTTCCTATTTCTCAGATGGAAAGGGTGGAGGGAAAGGAAGTTGGGGACCTCAGCTTAGAGAGCCGGCTGCCACCTCTGCTGGCTGACTTTTCTGCCCAGGGCAAGAAGGACCATGGGTCTTGTGCATCCTGACAGGCATGAGGCCCCCTTACAGTGTTGTTCATCCCTGCCCCACCCCACCCCCACCCTTTCCTAGCCTCCCTGCACCTCTAGGCTCCTAAGAGGCGGGACTCCCAAACCAGAAGGGCTGGGCATCCAGGGCAGGCACCGCCCATTAGGCTGTCTTTGCCCCCAGGGATGGCATATAAGCGCCCAGGACTGCAGTTTAGAGAGAGCTGTGCTTAGTCTGAGAGAATGAATAAGCTGTTCTGCTTCCCTCAGGTAAAGCCCCTGGGCCTCCTCAAGCCCTCCTCCCTGATGAAGGTTTCTGGTCGCTTCAAGGCCCACCAGGATGCATTGCCGAGGCTGCCTGTGCCCCCACTCCAGCAATCCCTGGACCATTACCTCAAGGCACTGCAGCCCATCGTGAGTGAGGAAGAGTGGGCCCACACCAAGCAACTGGTGGACGAATTTCAGAGCTCAGGGGGTGTAGGGGAGCGCCTGCAAAAGGGACTGGAGCGCAGGGCCAAGAAAATGGAGAACTGGGTAAGTGAGATGGCGGCATCTTGATGGTCCCCGGGCCTGGGTCCTCCAGAGCATCCTTCAGGTTGCTTGTTGCTGACTGCATGCCCATAGTCTCCTCATACCAGTCGCTCTGGCATTCCCATTTGTTTGCTTGACAGGGTTTCTCTGAGTAATTACCCTCAGCAAGAGCAGGGTGGGCACGAAGGCCCTGGTTGTAGCCTCTCAGCTGATATTCAGTCATGAGGGCTGATATTCAGTCATGAGGGTGGAGGGAGAAAGGCAGAAACAGGACTGTAAAGCAGTAGGTGAAGTCATGGTAAGCAGAGAAATTACATTGGGGGGTTTTTTTGGTTTTTTCGAGACAGGGTTTCTCTGTGTAGCTTTGCGCCTTTCCTGGAATTCGCTTTGGAGACCAGGCTGGCCTTGAACTCACAGAGATCCACCTGCCTTTGCCTCCCGAGTGCTGGGATTAAAGGCGTGCGCCACCACCGCACGGCACATGGAGTTTTTTAAAGGTCATGCTGGCTGGGGTTGTGGCTCTGTGGTACAGCACTTAGCCAGCCTGGGTTCCACTCCCAGGGCTGAGGGAAAGAGGCACAGATATGGATGGCGGTGTCTGTCAGAGGGAGGGCAGGAGGAGAAGGTATTGGGTCTGAGGGCAAAGGTAACAACAATATGGCCTGCTTTGGGACAGAGCCTGGGACAGAATGTGTTCAGAGCAGGATGGGCAGTCAAGGGGAAGGAATGTAGACTTGACCTTGGTGGGACAGCCTGAGGCAGGGGATTCGTGTGAGCCTGAGGTTGCTGTACATGCTCCTGGTTCTGGGTCTAATCAATTTGCAAAACACAGCTACACTGTTACATGATACATATTTCTGTATTCACATTATACACAAAGATTTGTAAAAACCCATAGCCCAGCTGCTAAGAAGAAAGCAAAGCAGGAGCCAGAGGCAATGAAGAGACCGACACCTTGACCTAGAGGGGTGCTCAAGGCCGGGCCTGGCACAGGGAGACAGGGAGTCATGAGCTCCAGGACTGAATGGCATTTGCTAACACAGTGGGGCTGAGGGTGGGACGGTCCCTTTTAAAGCAACTGGGGAGAAGAAGGTTCTCATATGAAGCCCAAGGAAGAAGCTGGCTCTAGGGGACAGCCTGAACTGGGTGAAAAGCAGTCACCCTCAGTATTCATTGGTTCCATGACCCCACAGATACCAATATCTACAGATGTTCAAGTCCCTTAGGTAGTTCAGTATTTTGTCTCACTAAATACCTGCTCCCATACACCCTAAGTCATTTCCAAATGATGTAATATCCAACACAGCATAAATGTTGGGTTAATAAGTATCCTGTATAGTTTAAGGGGTAATTATCAAAAAATAAAAGGCCTATGTGTTCAGTATGGATACAGTTTTTGTTTTTCAAATTCTCCACCTGAACTGGTGGGATCTGTAGATACAGAATCTGTGGAGGCAGACCCACAGATCTGGGCTGACTGACCCACAGATCTGGGCTGACTGGAATAGGAAATGGGAAGTACCTTGGATGGGTAGGCCTCAGTGGAGTCTGGAGCCCCGTGTAGGAAGTAGGAAGTAGTTAGGGACAATCACTTGCTGAGTCTTTTTTTTTTTTTTTTTTTTTTTTAAGATTTATTTATTATGTATACAGTGTTCTACCTGCATGCCCGAAGAGGGCGCCAGATCTCATTACAGATGATTGGGAGCCACCATGTGGTTGCTGGGAATTGAACTCACGACCTCTGCAAGAACAGCCAGTGCTCTTAACCTCTGAGCCATCTCTCCAGCCCCACTTGCTGAGTCTTAGCAAGCCAGGGCCTTCGACTCTTGAAGTCAGGACCTTAGAGACTCTGGGGTAGAGTGGCTTTCCGACTTTGTTGAGCCAGCTAGAGTTAGACCACCCACTCTCCACTCAAGGGCCCTGGAAGCATTGCTGCTGCTACCAAGGGGCACCTTCTTCCTTGTCTTCTAGACTGCAGCCAGGGATTCCTGCAATCCCTGCGGTGTGAAGGCCCCTGGCTGAGAGGGAGCCCTTGTCTGTCTCCTTCCTACAGATGAGGGAACTGCGACCAGAGAGGCAGACCAGGGTCCAGATTCTCAGAGTAGCTCTCAGCAAGACCCTGAGATGCACAGGAAGGCCTGGATACTTGAGGGGGTCCAGTCCTTGGCTATGAGTCAGCAGGTGGCAGTCATGTGTTAGCCAGCCTGTGGCAAGTCACCTTCCCTTCCCTCTTGCCAAGGGCCCAGGGCGAGTGGCCTGATGCCACAGGCCAGCCACTCCACAAAGAGTCTGTGTGCTGTGTAGATACATCCTGCTGCTATTTGGGATGGGCGTGGAGCACACTGAGAGGCTGAGGTCTCGAGAGGTTTAGCAACCTCCAAAAGATAGTTGTATCTGTTGTAGCATGGTGGCACATGCCTAGCACATGGGAGACAGAAGTGCAGATCTCTGTGAGTTCAAGGTCAGCCTAATCTGCACAGTTTTAGGCCAGCCGGGGGTATATGGTGAGACCTCTGTCTCAAATAAATAAATAAATAAATAAAAGATGAAGGGGGGATAAGTAGAAGTTGTTGGGGACAAACACCTACTCTAAACTTTAAGTTGTAATCAGCACAGAAGGCTAAAGGGTATCGATAACACCATGCCTATGGTTGATCCCCTGCGAGACCCCATCCATGGGGCAGAAAAAGGACCCATGCACATGTTCTCACTACTACAGTAACTTACCCTCTCAGGGAGTTCCCTGACAACTGCCAGTGTCCATCTCCTAGTCTAAGGCCACTGATAAGGACCAGTTGCTGTGGGTGGCCCTGATGCAGGTTGCTGGCTCCTCGGACAATTACCAACCAGAGATAGTTGGAAACCCACTTGCTGGGCATTGTTGTTGTTGTTATACGTCATTCCTTCTATTTTATTCTACATATCCAGGGATACATTTTTATTTACTAGTGTATTATAATCATCGACAGGAAATTTGAAAGATAAAGGAAGGGTACAGTTCAGTGACCAAACGTGCTTATTACTAGCATGTGTGTGAGGTCCTGGGTTCAAGCCTCCCCAGCACACATACACACAGAAAGAAACTAGAGAAAAGCTACTCACTCGTTTATTCCCTGGCCAGGTTTGCTTCCAGTCTTTTCTCCCAGGTCACTCTGGCAATGCTGTTTGCTCAGGCTCAGGGGAAGATGCTGGGTAGAAGGAGGTAGGGAAGGGTACTGTGGACCTCAGCATTCACTGGGAGACTGTCCTGCAGAGAGGCCGAAGGACACAGGGCCAGCTAGGCCCGTAGTCCTGGGCAGGAAGGGGCACCGGGACCGTGTCCACTCCTGACGAACTCTGCTCCTTGCCCAGCTGTCAGAGTGGTGGCTGAAGACGGCCTATCTCCAGTACCGCCAGCCTGTGGTCATCTGCTCCAGCCCAGGAGTGATGCTGCCCAAGCAGGACTTTGTGGATCTGCAGGGGCAGCTGCGGTGAGTGTCTGAGACTGGCACAAGGCGGGGCAGTGCCAGTGGTCAGGGCCCTGTGCATTTCCAGAGCCCTCCAGTCTGTTTCCTAGGAAACTGGGAAGGCCTCACCCCTGTGCTTTTCCCACCACAGCCTCGTCTTACAGACGGGAAACTGAAGCTCAGAACAGTGAG
This sequence comes from Peromyscus californicus insignis, assembly GCF_007827085.1. Taxonomy (NCBI): domain Eukaryota; kingdom Metazoa; phylum Chordata; class Mammalia; order Rodentia; family Cricetidae; genus Peromyscus; species Peromyscus californicus. The sequence goes on from NW_026294595.1 coordinate 9,031,802, forward strand.
GGGACCTTCTCCGTGGCCACAGCTCAAGTTAAGAGGCCAGGTTCCCAGCGCGAGGCTTTGGAACCATTCACCCTCCAACCTTGCCATGAGTCCCTCCCACTTTTCTTAGCTAGCCACAGAGTGACCTTTATACACAGTCCCCTTTTCCACATTCAGCCATGTCACCTGCCCTGGCCCCTGTTCCAGTCCTACCAGAGATAAAAATACTAGCAGCAGGGATCTTCAGGAGTCTGCCACTCACTACTGCCACCAGCTTCTCTTAAAGAGACCAGGGCAAGAATACACAGAAGCCAGGAGGGAGAGCAAGAAAGAAGTGTGGCTCAGTGGTTGGCTGATGGCCTAGCATGCATCAGACCCCGAGTTCCATCTCTAGCAATGCACACACACAAATGATGAAGGGACCAGTGCCTTCTGGAACTCCAGCCAGCCCAAACTGGGACCAGAGATGGCCTCAGGCATTGGGGAATAGTTGGTATGAGCCAGGAAACCCCTCTTCCTAACCCAGATAATCCAAGGAGGAAGAACAGGTTGACAACAGTGTCATGGGAATATAGGCTCAGAAGAGAGAGGCGCTTAGCAGCAGGGATCCTGGGATCCTGGAGGGGACCCTTATCCATCTCACTGAGGGAACAAATCTCCACGTAAAGACCCTTCAGGCCAGGCGGTGGTGGCGCACACCTTTAATCCCAGCACTTGGGAGGCAGAACCAGGTGGATCTTTGTGAGTTCGAGGCCAGCCTGGTCTACAGAGCGAGATCCAGGAAAGGCACAAAGCTACACAGAGAAACCCTGTCTCAAAAAACGAAAAAAAAAAAAAAAAAAAAAAAGACCCTTCAGACTGTGGTTCAGGCCCTTGGTAGGTGTCAGTCACCACTGGCCTTTTATCTAGCCATAGTGTGCCACTGTTGAGCAGCACCTGGGTCCTTCCAGGTCCTCTCTTGCCAGCATTTCTCTGAAGCAGATGCAGCCCTCCCACTGGAGGTAAAGAAAAGAAGCTCAGAAGGGCCTCCCACTGCTGTGGGTCCACCTTGAACTCCTCAGGCCTCAGTACACTGAGTGGGCAGCAGTGATTCCATAGGAGCTACCTTGACTCATCCCCCTACTCAGCACGCATCCCTGTGCCAGCATCCTCCATTGGATGGCCATAGTTTCACATCTCTGCTTCATCCTCTAGGTTCGCTGCCAAACTCATCGAGGGTGTGTTGGATTTCAAGTCCATGATTGACAAGTGAGCAGCCCCACTCCCATCTTGACCGCCTTGCCCACATCTGCCTAATACCAAAGCCGCCCCTGGCTCTAGCCCTGGACTTCCAGTGTGTCAGCCAGGGCACTGAGCAGGCCCATGTCATTTTCATTTCCTATTGGCCCAGCTTTGGAAAGGGTTGAGGACAGTCATCATCGATAGGGGGGCACTTAAGTCTTCTGCTCCATCTCCTAGGGCTCTCCTGGTGACCTTGTCATTCCAGCCAAAATGGATCCCAGTTGCCTGTGGCAAACTGAAGCTCAGGAAGGGAGAGGGAGGGAGTCTGTGGGAGACTCAACAGGGCCCCAATACTTAGAAAGTACAGGCCTCAAGACCTCCTTATAACCCTAACGGCTCTTGCTCATGCTAAAGAGAAGGCCTCACCCAGTTTCCAAGTAGAGCTTGCAGGTGTCTGTCTACCCCAGCCTCTTCCCTATCACTTGCCCAGTGGCCCCTCCCTGTGTCCTCCCACAGCGAGACCCTGCCAGTCGAGTTCCTGGGGGGAAAGCCGCTGTGCATGAACCAGTACTATCAGATCCTGTCCTCTTGCCGTGTGCCGGGCCTTAAGCAGGACTCCGTGGTGAATTTCGTAAAGACAAAGAAGCCGCCCATGCACATAACCGTGGTGCACAACTACCAGGTGGGCACCACTGCCTGCTCTGAGGGGCCCCAGCCCTCCCAGCAAAACTCTAGCTCCTCCGCTGGCCCTAAGCTGCACTGATTGTGACCGCCACAGCCAAGGCCAGCGGGGGCTGGTGGGTATGCTCGATCTGAGATCACCCAGACCCCTTCTCCTCTGTGTCTGGGCCTCACAGTTCTTCGAGCTGGATGTGTACCACAGTGACGGGACACCCTTCACCTCTGATCAGATCTTTGTGCAACTGGAGAAAATTTGGAACTCATCACTGCAAACTAACAAAGAGCCCGTTGGCATCCTTACCTCCAACCACCGCAACACCTGGGCCAAGGCCTACAACACCCTCATCAAAGGTGCCTCCAGGGCAAGGGCTTCCTTACACACCAGATAGATCCAACATGAGGCTTGGCAGCCACTGTTTCATTGACCCTCTCAATTTGGAGCAGGTGTTACTGGCCCATTTTAGAGATGAGAATACCAAGGCTCAGGTTGGTGAGGGTAGTTTCTTCCTGTGAAGTAGCAAGTTGGATTCAGACAAGTGTTCTGGCTGAAGTGCCCTTCTCCATATTCTCTCTGCTCCCAGAACCACTCCCATCAAATCCCATACTGGCCATGGACACTGTCAGAGATTGCTGGTATTAGATCCCTGACTGTCACACCAGCTCTCCATGGGACCCTGGCCTTCTGCCTTTCTGTGTCTGTAGTGTGCCAGGTATTGGGCCCTGCCCTTTGAAGTACGGGGGATACCTGTAGAGCTTTGTTGAGAGCAAAGCTCTGAGCATACATTTGAACTCCAAGCATGGCCCCAAAGGTGGTCGGAGGTGTATGAGGCAAGAAGAGCTCAGGGCAGGAGACAGCAGGCTCTGAGGCTCCTTCCATCTCCCCAACTCCATAGACAAAGTAAACCGGGAGTCGGTGAGCTCCATTCAGAAGAGCATCTTCACTGTGTGCCTGGACAAGCCAGTGCCCAGAGTCTCGGACGATGTCTACCGCAACCATGTCGCCGGCCAGATGCTCCACGGCGGTGGCAGCAAGCTCAACAGTGGCAACCGCTGGTTCGACAAGACACTGCAGGCAAGTGCGGACCGGAGGGCCGCGAAGCTTGGTCCACTCAGGCTCTAGACTTTCCACCCTCCTTAGGCCCAGCCTCCTGCTTGTAAAGGAGGCTGGATGCTGCTGTAATTACCAGGCAACCAGCCTGTCATTACCAGGCCTGCGTGCCACTGACACCCCCAGCATAACCCTTGAGCGAGTCAGAGCCGGTCTGGGTCAGTCAGAGTGGTGCAGTCTGGGTGTGACTTCCGCTGTGCTCATAACACAGGTACAGCAGAACTGCTGTCGGGGCGGGGCGGGGCGGGGCTTCTGAGGACCTGCTTCCAAATATGCTGAGTGGGTCAGCACAGGGACTGGCATGGCTTCAGGGACCCTCCCTGGGAGAGCCACCCTCCAGGATCTAGGGCTCATAGGACAGGTCCTCTCTCACCCACAGTTCATTGTGGCAGAAGATGGATCCTGTGGGCTGGTTTATGAGCATGCAGCGGCAGAAGGGCCCCCCATTGTCGCTCTTGTGGACCATGTCATGGAGTATACGTGAGTATGGTTTCAGCTTCATACCCCAATTCCTGGTGGCAGGTGGTATGCAGGTGACAGACCTAGCCTGTGGAGGTATATCACTCTCATTTGCACCAGAGTCAAGTCAGATCTGTCCATCTCTGTCTTTTAGAAGATTTTTTAAATATAATTTTATACTTTATGTACATTGGTGTTTTATATGCATGTATGTCTGTGTGAGAGTATCAGATCCCCTAGAACAGGAGTTACAGACAGTTGTGAGCTGCCATGTGGGTACTGGGAATTGAACCTGGGTCCTCTGGAAGAGTAGCCAGTGCTCTTAACCACTGAGCCATCTCTCCAGCCCGCCCCCCCTTTTTTTTGTTTTTTTTTTAAGATAGGGTTTCTCAAGTCAGGTGGTGGTGTGCACACCTTTAATCCCAGCACTTGGGAAGCAGAACCAAGGCGGATCTCTGTGAGTTCGAGGCCAGCCTGGTCTACAGAGGGAGACCCAGGATAGGCACCAAAACTACACAGAGAAACCCTGTCTCAAAAAAAAAAAAAGAGAGACAGGGTTTCTCTGTGTAGCCCTGGCCATTCTGGAACTCGCTCTGTAAACCAGGCTGGTCTCAAACTCAGAGATCTGCCTGCCTCTGCTTCCAGAGTGCTAGGATTAAAGGTGTGCATCACCACCACCCAGTTTAGAATATTTTTTTAAGGTTTGTTTATGTATTTTATGTATATAGGTGCTTTTTCTGCACACCAAAAAAGGACATTGGATCCCATTATAGATGGTTGTGAGATGCCAGGTGATTGCTGGGAATTGAACTCAGAACCTCTAGAAGAGCAGAGCACACCAGGTGTGGTAGCACACACCTTTAATCCCAGTACCTGGGAGGCAGGGGCAGGTGGATCTCTGAGTTCAAGGCCAGCCTGGTCTACAGAGCGAGTTCCAGGACAGCCAGGACCGTACAGAGAAACCCTGTTCAAAAAGAAAGAAGAAAAACAGGGTCTCCCTATAGCATGGTTGTCCTGGAACTCGCTTATGATCCAGGCTGGCCTCAAACTCACAGAGATCCACCTGCCTCTGCCTCCTGAGCAGGGACACTAGGTATGCCAGCACACCTGGCTTCTATCTGGCATCTTGAAAGCTGGAGTGAAATCAGTTTCACAAGAGCTAACCTATGGTCTGTGAACCTCCTACCCCCTAGCTTCAGGAACTCATCTTCTCCACCTCAATCCCAGGAACACTCGGGCTTCAGTGACACCAGCATGAGCCTGAAGCCCCCTCTCCCATGCAGGAAAAAGCCTGACCTTGTGCGGTCTCCTATGGTGCCCTTGCCCATGCCCAAGAAGCTGCGGTTCAACATAACCCCTGAGATCAAGAATGACATTGAGAAAGCCAAGCAGAACATCAGCATGTGAGTGCATGCTGGGTCTTGTTAGGGGAGGGCCAGCCGCAAGGCTGCCAGGTGCCTGCTTCTCACCCGTGCCTCCTGCACATCCACCCCAGCATGATCCAGGACCTGGACATCGTGACGCTGGTATTCCATCACTTTGGAAAGGACTTCCCCAAGTCAGAGAAGCTAAGCCCTGATGCCTTCATCCAGCTAGCCCTGCAGCTGGCATACTACAGGTGCGCCCTGCCTGACCACCTGCCCCACAGGGGAAGAGGGGAGGGGAGTTGCAGGCAGCCTGCTGTGGAGAGGGGACATACTGAGACCCACCTCCCATCCAGGATCTATGGACACTCATGTGCCACATATGAAAGTGCTTCTCTGCGCATGTTTCACCTGGGCCGCACTGACACTATCCGCTCAGCCTCCATGGACTCACTGGCCTTTGTCAAAGGCATGGATGACTCTAATGTGCCGGTGAGAGGTCTGGGACAGGGTGGGTAGGCTGTACCGGGTCATCTTCCTTTCCTGTTCTCTCTCTGTGCAAATGGATTGCACCTCCATGGTATTTCAGCCCCACAGTGGGCAAAGGGCACTTAACAGAAGCTGGAACCATGAATTTAGTTCTGATTTTTCTGGCAGCCAAGGCAAAACCATGTATCCATCCATTCAAAAGAGAAGCCAGCCAGCCAGCTGCCCACTCTTAGCCCAGCGAATACTGGGCTCTAGAGAATGAAGAGCTCAGTACTTGCTGTGGTGCTGGGTGCAGAGTGAGCTGCTAATGTGGGAGAGACAACACTTCAGCTTCCTCTGTTCCCACCCCCACCCCCCCAGGAGCTCGAGAAGGTGGAGCTGCTTCGGAAGGCCGTGCAGGCCCACAGAGCCTACACTGACCGAGTGAGTGAGCCCCACTCTCCTTCCTTATTGTCCATTACCACCCCTGCCTGCCTGTCCATCTTCCTGTCCATTCCTGGTAAGAACTGCCTCTTCCCAGAGCTCTGAAGCCCCTGGGACTCTGTCCATTTTAAATTAATATTGTCAGGCTGAAGAGATGGCTCAGTGGTTAAGAGCACTGACTGATCTTCCAGAGGACCTGGGTTTAATTCCCAGCACCCACATGTCAGCTCACAACTGTCTGCAACTCCAGAATCCAACACTCTCACACAGACATACATGCAGATAAAACACTAATGCACACAAAATAAAAATAAATTTAAAAATTAATTGTCACCATTTGAAGTTGGTGAAACCAGGGTCAACCTAGCCACTGCCCTGCTCCCAGTTCCGTGATCAAATTGAGCACATGCCGTCAGATCTTGTGTTGTGCATTCTCCCTGATGACCCAACAGATGGCATCTCCCCTGTTCTCCAGCAGCCAATGCTACAGCCAGGGAGGTGGTGGTCTGGGCATCAGCAGGCACAGTGCGCCCATTCTACAAGGCATGCACAGATACTACCTGTCATATGAAGGGCACACTGCTCCGTATTACCCACATGCACAGACACGTCTATTCCACAGCCTGTACAGGCCCTGACCTTGTACATGGCATATGCAGACACTGCTCATCTTACAGCTAACACTGTCTAGCCCTCACTGCACCACTCATTCCCAGAGCTCATGTTTCGTTGGGTTTTTGGTTTGCTTTGGTTTTTGGGTTTCGAGATGGTTTCTCTGTGTAGTCCTGGCTGTCCTGGACTCGCTCTGTAGATCAGGCTGGCCTCGAACTCACAGAACCACCTGCCTCTGCCTCCCGAGTGCTGGGAATAAAGGCGTGCGCCGCCGCCACCACTTGGTGAGAGCTTATGGAAGGGGCAGCGCTGCCACAGACCCCTGAGGAGGGCAGGGATGTGACCCTGCAGCACCTGCCCTTACAGTTCCCCACCCACAGGCCATCCGAGGAGAGGGCTTTGACCGGCACCTGCTGGGACTGAAGCTGCAAGCCATTGAGGACCTGGTGAGCATGCCCGACATCTTCATGGACACGTCCTATGCCATTGCTATGCACTTCAACCTTTCTACCAGCCAGGTAGGCCGCCGCCTCGGGTGCCCCTGGGTAGGGGGACTAGCACCCACTGGCAGGAGCATACACATATATACAATATAAATGATCTTTAGAACCCACTGCAGCTGGACCTTAGGGGTAATGTGGCCCACACAGGTCACCACAGGCTCACTGCCAAAACAACTGAGTTCCCAAGCAGGAGCTCAGGGTAGGCACTGCCGTGACAAGATGGGAAGGCTCAGGCCTCTTAAGAGACTCTCTTCCACTCTTTCATGGCCGTTTGTAAATGACTACCTGATCAGTACCAACTAACATGAGCTGGGTGCTGGGACACAGCTGGGGACAAGCCGTCGTCCCAGGAAGCTCCCAGTATCTATGGAGCACAGGCAGTGATGGCCCCAGGGTGGTGCTAGGGGCCAGAGGAGTGCACAGGGAGCACCACCGCTCCCTCCAGGTGGTGCTTCCAGGAATGTGAAGGAAGGCTCACCCCACGGAGAAAGGGAAAGAGCAAGGGAGGAGTGGATGCAGAGAGGCAGACTGGTACACCAAGGAGAAGGAGGGCCACCGCAGGCCTGGGGATGAACGCTTTGAACCTGCTGTCCCTAGGTGCCTGCCAAGACAGACTGCGTCATGTTCTTCGGACCGGTGGTCCCAGATGGTTATGGCATCTGCTACAACCCCATGGAGGCCCACGTCAACTTTTCCGTGTCGGCCTACAACAGCTGTGCGGAGACCAATGCTGCGCGCATGTCTCACTACTTGGAGAAGGCTCTGCTGGACATGCGCACTCTCCTGCAGAACCACCCCAGGGCCAAGCTCTGAGCCCAGGCCAGGGCCTGCCAGCACCACAGCCAAGCCCTCTTTGGGATGGACACCTGCCATGGCTCAGTTCCTTGGCTCCTGTGCCCTCCAATTTCACTGAGCCAGGCAAAGTCTCTAGCAGGGCCCCAAGGTCCAAGCCAAGTGCCTCTCAGGTCCTGTCCTCAGCACCTGCCATAGCCCAATGCCAGAGTTGAGTTCAGAGGCTGAACAAGACTAAGGCCTAGGTCCTCAACATGTCATCCACCAACATGAGTCCCAGGGAAGGGAACCAGTCTAGCCCATCCCTCCTCACAGCAGGAGCCGTGAAGAGTTCCTTTCCTCAGCCCTGACCAATAGCTACCGTCTCCACAGCCCAGCTGAAATCTGTCTTCATCCATAAACGCCCAAGGACCAGGAGTCAGGGTTATCTAGCGCTGAGTGGCTCTCAGCCTCCCCGAGGCTGAGGGTCAAGTCTTTGTAGCCAAAGGGACACCGGAGGCCTCGCCTCCATCACTCCACCTCAAGGTGCCATCTCCCAGCTGCCACGCTCTTTCTGGTGACTCTTGCCCCAGCCTTCTTGCTTCCATTCAGCTTGATTCCAGAACTACATTCATGGTTACATAATGTGACTATCCAGGTGATCAATAAAGGCAAGAAGTGCTGGTGAAGACAGTTTCCACTGAGGGGCAAGTAGAGGACAGATGCCCAGCATGGCCATCCTCTAGCTGGTTCCGAGAGCTGCTGTTCAAATAGCCAATGGGCCAGCATGCTCCCGGGGAAGCCAAGAGAAGTCCTCAAGCAGGGCTCAGAGGACCAGCCCCAAACTTGGTGCTGAGCCAGGGATGGGGCCAGACCCTAGTGGGTCTGTTTCTACAGCACCCCCTACTATCCCGGCTTCTCCAGTCCATGCATAGTGGGGGCTGCAGATCGGAAAGCTGCACCGAACTCAACAGGAGGGGTAAGCAAGCAGGGCCCTGTCATCAGAGGCAAATGCTCACTGGAGGTGGGCTAGGGAAGCAATGTACTGTCCTCAACCCTGACACCTGCCCAAGTCCCTGGCTACACATGTGCTTGGAATGTGGGCCTGGGAGGCTGTCACATCTGTGAAGGAAGTGCTTCATGGCTTGACCGACCTGTGTGGTCACCTGGCAGGGCCTGTGGCATGTACTAGTCTTCACACAAAACCTGTTCAGAGGAGCTAATGCCACCATGCTACTAAATGGCAGGCTCCCAAGGGTACATGAGTCATCTTCAGGCCAGGAGAGGTCTGAGAAGGTCCTGAAGCTCAACTCAGCCCGGCCTCACACACCCATCAGCTGTCCTACAGCAGTCGGGATGCAGAAAGGAACTGTATCGGATGTGGCCTTGGGTTCTGACTAGGCCCCCGTTCAGGCAGGGCTCACTGTAACTTAAGACTGTGACAATAATTTGAAGTCCAAGCTGGGCAGTGGTGGCGCATGCCTTTAATCCCAGCACTCGGGAGGCAGAGGCAGGCAGATCTCTGAGAGTTCAAGGCCAGCCTGGTCCACAGAGTGAGTTCCAGGACAGGCTCCAAAGCTACACAGAGAAACTCTGTCTCGAAAAATCAAAAACAAAAAATAATTTAAAGTCCAAGATACATTCCTTTTCCTGGGGTCACTACTAGTCAGCAGTCATACCTGTCAAGATTCTACCCTCCCCCACCCGAGTGCTTCACCCAGCTTCCTACCACGTGAGGAACACGGTGACCTCCCATGTACCCTCACCCAGAGGGTGTGGCTGTGTACCTTGGCATAACCTGCCAGGAGAGGAAACTACCTGCTTCGGGCCAGCCTGTGCTCACTCAGTCCTGCAAGGCCTCTGGCCACCAGCTTGGCGGACAGGCATCTCTGCCAAGGCAGACAGCACAAGTGAGTGGACCATGGAACCCCTGTGAAGGGCAGAGACTCCCCAGTCCTCAGGACTTTTCCTTTCTGTGGAGGAAAAGCTGGCCAGGGCTAGCCTCTACCAGTCAGGGAGGGCGTCTGACAGGAGCGGAGACACGAGTGGCAGACCCCAGAGGCTGGCAAGCTCCTGTGGCAGATGTTGAGGTCACTCAAACCCTCACTTTGGGGGCTCGCGGGGACTAAGTCCCCTGGAAATGCTGTGGCTTCAGAGGACCACCTGTGCCCCAGCTGTCACAGCCTCCTCTCCTGAGCTCAGTTAATGTGTACTCAGCCTCCAGAGTTTCAGATTTTATTTTAAAACAATAGTAAACAATTTTATTTTCTTAAACCACCTCACACTTGGCTTGTCTCAAGCAAAAAGTCAAAAATAAAAATCCTAGGGGAAGGGGAGGGAATGTGACTGACTACCTCCCTAGAAACCAGCCCTGGCCCTGGCGTCTCGAGGGGCTTAGACACGGCCTTTAACACGAAAGGAAAGCACCAAACACTTGTGCTTCAGCAGCAGGTTAGGACCTCCACGGAGAAAGGGGGAGGGAGGGTTCGAACCCAGTCCCCAGGGGCTGCTGCAGTTCTGGAAGCATCTCCACAACTGTGGCAGGCCGACTCGGAGAGAGGCCCTAAGAGGGACTCCTTGCAGCCGGGCAGGTGGGGGTCGGAGAGCCCACACCCAGGCAGCCTCCAGGGCAGGCCAGGAAGGACAGGGACAGATCCAGAGCACACAGGACAGCTGATGGGGGAGGGTGTCAGCACTGCCACACTGCCAGAATCCTAGCTCCTGGTTCCTCTGTTTGTTCAAGTGGGGATGAAGACAGACAGACTGCTACTGGATGGCCAGACAAAAGGAGCTGTAAACGCTTGGGTGTGCTCACCCCTATGTGCAGGCTCTTTTGTCGGGAAGGGATAGAGGACCAGAGAAAGCCCTTGTGATGTTGGGTGGGTCTAGGGAAGAACGCAATGACAGCAGCCGACAGACGGACAGGTGCTCGCCCTGGGCCCTGCCCCCAGGCAAGGAAACACTGACAAGGTTCTGGAGTGGGGGCAGAGAGGGCAGGGGAGGCCTCACTCATGGGCCCCAGGCCCCAGTCTCCACTCAGGTCCAACAGGAGGCAGGCCGCCCCAGCTCAGGGCACAGGGCCTGGGAGCTGACCGGGGCCCCTTTGTACACAGGGCAGCCACCATGGAGCAGCCTCTTCAGCCTGAACTCCACAGTCCCCAAAAATAAATAGTGTGCACTCCACCACCTGGAGTTCCTGGTCTCAAGACCAGAGGACCAAGCCCCCGTGCTCTACCCAACCTAGGGCCCATGCCAAGAGCACTTTCCACCCAGTCAGGAGCTGGCAGCAGCAGAGCCAGGGTCTCTGGCCATGTGACCCACAGACAGCAGGCCCTCCCAGGGTCCTCGCTGAGGGCCTGACTCAGCCCTTTGGTCCACCATGTCCATTAAAATTAAAATAAGAAAAAAAAAAGGCTCCACTTGGTGACTTGGGTCTGTCGAGGTCTCTGCTTCACCCCTCCGTCCATCATCCTGTCCATCCTGCGAGGTATGGCGCAGGCCAGATTCGGGGGCTTGACCCAGCCACGCCCACCAGTCACTGCAGCTTGGTCCCCAGCTTGCGTTGTCTGTTCCTGCAAAATGGGGATGATTTCTATGTGGGGGTGCCTGGTGTTGAGTGGCCTATAGCTATCCTCTCTACCTGCTCAGTCTCAGCGAGACAGGCAGATGCCCAACCACAGCCACCCTGACCAGGGCCAGGCCAACCAGAGCTCCTGCCATGGACTGGAACCTGAGGAGGGCCAGCATCAGGCTGGGCTGTATCATGATGACCCAGGTTTGGAGCTCAGGAAGTGAGCAGGGGATGGCAAGATGGGGCTGGGACAAGACAAGAAAGGTCAGTGGTACTTGTCTGGGCCTGACTAATTGTGGGGAGTTCGGCTGCTACCGCCAAAGCAGCTACAGAAAGGTGGAGGATGCAAGCAGAGGAAGGCACACTGAAGGGGGCTGCCTGGTATGGGAGCGCCTACTTGGAGGGGCACAGGAGGAATCACTGCTGTTCTCTAGAGGGGCTAGCTGAGGCTCAGAAGCAACAGTGCTGTGTAAGGCACCTGTAGAACTAGAAAGCTAACCGTGGCCCACAGGGTCCTGGTGTGATGGCCCAAGCCCTCCAGCTCACACCCCAGGTTCTTGCACACCAATCTGTCTGTCTTAAGAGCTTCATGCCCGCGGTTCCTCTTCTCAGACGCCTCTCGGTAAGCCCTGCTGTGAAAGGCCTGCTCATTTGTATCACTCAGGACTGGCCCGCTCTCCTCTGGGAGCCTGTCACTCACTCCCTAAGCCTCTGAGCTGCGCTCCTTAGTGTGGATCACATGGGCTGGCTCTTCCGTCCTCACGGACCCCTGCTGCTTTGAGTACCAGGAGGGTGAGAGCATGGCTGTGTCACTGTGCTCAGCCCCTGCACACAGCCTGACGTGGAGCAGGTGCCAGGGAGAGATAGAGAATGAAGGCAGGTGGCAGCTGGCTGAGCAGGGCCAAGCAGGGCTGGCTACTCTGGGAGCCAGGTGGAGAGCTGAGCCCAAGGCATCTGGGGCCTTTCTGTCACTAATGGGATTGCCCTGCCCTAACCCTCAAATCCCCTTTCCTCATGGATCCGAGGCTTTGCCCTTAAGCTCATTAGGATAATGTGGACCTTGATGTCCTAACACATCTCCTGCTGGACACCCACCCTGCTCCGAGCGGCTCAATGGCCTGTTACCCCTCCTGGAAAATCTTCCAGGCATCCTCTGGAGCCTGGCCTGCCTCAGCTCCCCTCAGAGCTTAGGGAGAGGCTGGCCTTCCCCCACCCCTGAAGAACTCCACCCCAGATTGAGGAAGAGCTGAGTAGAAGAGCATGAGCCAGGAGACGCCAAAGTCCAGCTTTGCCCTAACTTGCACTTGGCTTCAAGATGGCCCCCAGCTCAGTGTGCCTCAGCTTACCCAGCTAACAGAAAGCTACACAGTTCTGAGGATGGCCACACTCCTGAAAACCCCAAGGCCCAGCTCTCTGTGTCTGTGCTGTGGAGGGTAAAGGTATACACTGGGCCAGCAGTTTGCCACCGGCCCCCTCACCCCCAACACACAGAGCTCAGGCAGCTGACTTCCTTCTCTCTCAGCTCACTTTTCCCATCTGAAAAACTGGAGCACAGAATTCAATGTCAGAAATGGAAGCAAGCATCTAGCTTTGGAGGAGCCTTCCAAATGGGGGGCAGTGTTGACTACTGTCCCCTGAACTCACCTGGCTTCTGCCCTGGTTACTGTGTACTCAAACCAGAGCACATTGGGAATGAGGCTCGTGTCCCGGATGAGGAAAAACTCGGAGATGGGCCTGGAGAGACAGATACCCAAAAGCCAGGGCCATGGTGAGGGCATGAGTCTACCAGCAAGCCAGATGTCCCAACAGTTCCTAGGGCCCCTCCAGCCTCCTCCACTGCTCCCCGAGACTCTGGCTGCCTTCTAAGTCTCTAAGTGCTGAAGCAAGGACAAAGGATGGCACTCTGGCTGCTGAGCCTGAGATACCCCTAAGCCCCTGGGGAAGGTGGTAGCCAGCAGAGTGGGCACCACAGCCTCATGCCACCAGAGGCCCAGACACTGGGCCACCCAGGACACTAGGCTCTCCAAAGATGGTCATACCTGTAGGGGGCAGGGACACAGTGCTGGGAAGGGATGGGGATTGGTTACCAGGCTGCTATCCTGGGGAACAGTGGGGTGAGAACTTCCTGGGTGAAGATGAACCAAGCGATGGCCATGAGGCTTCCAGCAATACCCCCATAGAGTACCTGACTCCAGGTGTGGTACAGCAGGTAGACCCTATGACAAGGCCAGAAGGGAAATTCATGAGAGACAACCAGAGACAGGCTTGTACAATACCCCATGCCCCAGGGCCAGTTCGTCAGGACCCTGTGTGTGCAGATGTGAGGACACACACAGAAGAGGCACTTCCAGAGGCAGTAAGGATGCTGGAGCAGCCCATCTCCAGATTTGCTTCCTTCCTGGCCAGCTCTTACACTGGAGGCCCCCCACCACCATCCCCACCCGGCCAGGAAGCTGGGGACAAATGGCTAATACAAGAAGCTGCTGTTACAACTGTGGGCTTAGCCTGCTATATTAGCAAGAGCAGCTAGAGCCCTGTCTGTTCAAATTAGAGACCATGTTCCTTTCCCAGTCCTACCATCCAGTCTCTGGGCCCAGGGTCCACAGGGACTGTTCAAAAGACACCCAGATCCTAGCGGGACCCCAGATGGGCAGGCTGCAGGGTGGGGCTCCTCCTCCCCATACCTGCTATAGGAGACGAGAAAGGCTGCGGTGAGGAGCCCTAGGGTGAGCACATGCCTCCACAGCAAGTCCAAGAACCTGGCGTTATTTGTTTGATGCATTCTGGAAAAAGAGGTGCATCACACAGTCTCAACCCACAGCCTGAATAAGGGCCTCCCAGTAGCCCTTGGTCCCATCCAAAATCCTAGTGCAGCAGGTCCCAGCAGAGCATAGCTACCACGAGTGGGGGAGGGGGAGGGTTGCAGAAGCTCACCTTAAATACAGGAAAAGGAAGGAATAGACGGAGAAGAACCACATAAACTGGGAATGGCTGGAGGGCATCCCGTACTTAGTGCCCACTGCCGTGTGTGGGCCTGGGGGAGGAAAAAAGAACGGCATCATGGGAGGACATGGGCTTCCTCATAATGTCCAACATGAAGCCCTGGGTCCTAAAGTCCCAGCCCTACCTCCACAGGGCCGAGGCTCCTGGATGACGTGTTTGATCAGCCAGTTGACACCTTCATTCAGTGCCAGGCCCCCGAGGAATGAAATCTGCTGGGAAAGATGGGCACTCAGTTGGGCCTCTGCATACCTGCTGGCCTCTACCTAGTCCCCATGACTGTGGCCTCTGAATGGACAGCCTAAACCAATGAGTGAACAACCTAGACCCAGCCAGGAGACCCTACAGGCTTTGCAGGGTAAGGCTCTGTAGACCGAAGGAGGGTTCTGGGCAACGTGGGACCAGAACTCACCGTGTGTAGCTCCCGCTTGAATATGATGAGGGTCACAAAACCAACAATAACAAAAATAGGGCTGAGGCTCAGGTAGGCAAGGAGGTGGCCAGAGAGATCACCTGTAGGGGCAGGATGAGACAAGGGCATGAGCATCAGAAGAGGGGTCTGAAAGTCAACAGGGCCTAAAAAAAACAGGAGGTCCAGAGCCACAGCCATGGACACCCAGTTGATGTACCAACTCCCCCACAGCTGTAAGGGTGCACTACCAACCACAAAAGTCTACACACCATGAGTTTTGAGAAGGTGCCTCTTTGTCCCCATTTTACAGAAGGAACTAAGTCTCAGCATGGTTATGTACTTGCTTAAGTAGCATAACCAGAGAGAGGTGGGGCCCGGATGAACCCCAGTCTCTGGCCTGGTCTAGATACTGTAGCCATTGCTCTGGGAGAGGAGAAGTCTGAATCCCAAGATCGGATGCCGCACAGCTCTGGGCTGCCCGTGGGGTGGGGCCTCTGGAGAAGTCTGTGCTCTTCCAGACACCAGATACAGAGCCACACTCAACGTGGCCACCCACAACAGTTAGCAGTTTCTCAAAACTTCTCCACAGGCAAGGTGCTGGCTTTTCCCTTCCACCAAAGCCTGCATGGAGGCAGTGAGGACCACTGGCCTCTCTGAGACACAGAAGCTGGAGTTTAGAGTCATGTTGTTCCCTTGCTCACAGGCAGGGCTCCAAAGGCCACTCACCACAGAGACAAGGTGGTGACTAAGAAGCTACTCTGGGGTCAGAAGCCACCATTCACTTCCTGTAGCAGCTTGAGCTGCTTGCAGGAACTCAGGTAAGGACTTTACCTCCCTAGACCTCCACACTCTCTCCTCTAGGGTGGGGGTAGTAGTATCTTTCCCACAGCTGTGAGAAACGATGTAAGATGCCCAGCATGGTCTCTGGCACACAGGACATTCCCACAGTGGTGCTCCCAGAGGCTGGGGAAACCCAGTATGGGAAACAGCCCACACCAGCAGCCTGGCCTTACACAAGCAGGCAGGTGCCCATAGAGGGCAGAGGGCAGATCCCAGGCCTAAGAGATAGGTGCACATACACCTTATCTGATCCTCCCAGGAACAACTGAGGGAGTTGCCCAGTAACCAGGTTCAGATGCTGATGTTGCCACAGTCTCACTAAGGAACACTGAGTGAGTGAGTGCCCGCCCTTTTCTGAGCCCATATCTGCCCAGCCCCGAAGTTCTGACTCTCTCAACTCCACTGATAACTGCTCACTAGGAGGACAGGGCATGGCTCGGGCCCCTGAACCTTTGGCCAATTCCTCAGGTTGTCTTACAGCAAGCAAGCCCCTCAGGCTTCCCTGTACATATTGCTAGGGACTCTGGCCTCAACTCTCTGCTCCACACCCCCCATCCTTGGGAAGTGTTTCCTTAGGCCCTGCTTACCAGGCTCCGTGTAGTCCTGGCCCACTTCCCTCCCACCCACTGCTCCAGTTGCAGGGACGGCTCTCCAGCTCCCTGAACACACTGTACTGTCCTACTTCTGGACCCGTGCACACGTGGCTTCCCCCACCTGGGGTACTGCCTAGGTGAATTCAACAAACAGAAGCCAAGACCCAGCATCGCTACAAATCCCACGGATGAGACCATCACAAAACTCTCAGCCTGACTGATGGGAGACCTGTGACTGGGCCGTGGTTCGTGGTAGCTGTGGGATGGGCGCCTCTCTTTGTCCTCTTATACTTCAGGTCCCCTGAGGGTGGTGGCAAAGTCTCTGCGCCCCGCTGTCCTCCGAGTGGAGTAACGTATGACACCATGTCAGACAGACAAAAGGAGCATGTTCAGTATACTGAGGGATATGTAGTGCAGGGGTTCCAGAAGGGTATCCAGGGGACTGGACTTCACCAGATGCCCCCAGGCTCAACCGGGTCCCACGTCACACACAGCCTGTATATGTCATGGTGTTCTTTCTCAGCGGCAGGTGCCTTCTCACCTGTAAGGTCATGAACCCTCCAAGAAGCTACTCTGAAGCCAGGGAGGGAAAGTCAGGAAGGTGAAGGTGTGGAGGCCTCGGTCAAGCCTCTCCCCTTCTCCAGGCCTGGTTTCCCTCCTCTGGAGCAGAGACTTTCCACAGAGCAAGAGTGCAGACACTTCACCATTCCAAACCCAGAGGCGGCTCAAGGCCTAGCCCTTGGGAGATGCTAAGGGGGTGCAGAATGAATGAATGAGTGGATGGATGCATGGTGAACAGGCACTTGGACAGGGCCCAACGCTGGGTAGGATTGCCACACCTTAAGTCTAACCCACAACACCCAGAGGCCAAGTTCTCCCTGCCCGTGGCCCTGTGCTCTCAGCAGAACCAAGCTCTCCCTTCCTGGACAGCCAGAGGTCAGCAAGGAGCCCCCAGCTGCTCAGCAACAAACATCCATCCAGGGAGGGTGCTAACAAGCTGGAGATGGAAACTTCAGGTATTTACTGGGTGTTCACTGTGGGCTAGGCCCTGTGCCCAGCACCTCTCAGGCCTGTGGTCATTTGATTCACACGCCACTGCAGAAAGGAGACACTGTACTTAGAGCCCCTTAGGAAGATGGAGTGACTGGAATGGTGGTGCCTGCCCTGAAGCCCGGAAACGTCTCACCCCAAGGCCTAGGCTCTGCACCACTCTACGGAGCCGGAACTTCAGAACCGTGGCTAATGGACCTTCCCACTAGAGAGGCGGGCACTCCCAGAGGCGTGTCGGATGGAAGCTCTTGCAAGTCAAGCTCCCGGGGGCTGTGTGCCCCCTTGGCGACTAGCCTCTGCCCCGCTGCTCAGGGCGTGGCGCCGCAAATCCTCCCAAACCTGGCCTAGACTTGTACACTCCCTGCAACAGAGAGCTTTCTCCAGCAAGCAGCCCTCCGCATAGTGAAGCAAACTGGCACTCCCTGCACGCCCGAGCAGGAGTGCGGCCTCTCTGGCTCAGGGGAGGGCGGGGCACCAGGGACAAGGTCCAGGACCAGATCTTTGCCCGCCCCACCCAGACCTCTGGCCCAGGACAGCCCCACCAGCACCCCGGGACCCCGGAGAGCGACTTGGCCGCGCAGCCGCAGAGTGCATCAGCGAGCGGCTCACAATTTCGCCCAGCTCATCGCCGCCTCACTGCGCCTGCGCGGCGCGCGCGCCGGCCGAGCCCCTCCATGGCTCGCTGTTTGACAGTTCCCACCGCGGTCCTTCGGCGCCCCCACGCCGGCCCACGCGGCCCCGAGCGCCCGGGGCTGAGGCGCCGGCTCCCGGAGAACGTCCTCGAGACCGGGGCCGCCTCTTACCTGCAGGGTATTCGACGTGGGTGAGGGTCACCGGCCGCCATGAAGCGGGGAGCGAGCACTGTCCGTCCGCTGCCATCTTACCCGGAGACCGGGCTTCGCCGAGCGACCAATGGGGAGCAAGGGGGGCGGTGGTCCTGACCTATCACGCCGGGGAGGCGCCACGCACCCAATCCGAGGCCGATCGCAGGTAGTGGCGCAGCCATTCAGTGTGCAGGCCGTGAGGCTGGGCCTCGCGGCGAATCAGAGAGCGGGGACCCTCGCAGCTTTGCCAGTGTCCAATCCCGGGTGAGCGCAGGTAGTTGTCTAGCCAATCAGGAGAACGGGGGGTTCCATCGCAGGACAGAGTGCAGAACAGCCAATCAAAAGGTAAGCCTGGCTCGGAGTGTGGACAGGGCGAGCCAATCAGGCGCTATCTCGGGGGGCGTGTTGTACTTTGGTGGGAGCTTTGGTTCGGCTGGCACCTGCTCCCAGAGTAAAGGCTTCCCGCAACCCTGAGCACGATGGAAAAGGAGCCTCAGCACCACCGGGTCTGAATCGACCCACTTTGAAAACAAAAATTAGTGTGTCATTATGAATCCCAGGCTTGCCTTAGCATCATTTTCCCTCACCCTTTCAGGTTCTGGCTTCCTGTCCATAAACGTAAATTGAGGCCAAAGACCTAGAGCGATTTTTTTTTTTTCTGTCTTTTACTGACATACAGGAAGCACATTTCTGCAAAGGAGCCTTTTTGTTAAAAGATTATGGGTCCTAACTCCTGAGCACATACTAGGCATCTTAGCTGGAATGCTACTGGTTCCATCAACTACGCTATGAAGTGAGGCCACTTGGGAACATTTTCAGTAAGTCCAGATGTTCCATCTTCCCTTCTCTGTTTTCCCCAAAACATTCTTGAAACAGCCACACCTCCCACTCACAGTCTAGGCCAGGAATTCTGCCTCCAAGCCTTTACCTGTGTAGTTCCTCTGCTTGGAATGGGCACACATTCCGGCCCCATTTCCTGGCCCAGGCTGGCTTGTCAGTTCATACTTACAGGCTCCCAAGGTTAAGAGAAGGGCCTCCACAGAAGCAGGAGGATCTCTGTGAGTTCAAGGTCACTCTGGGATGCCTCAAAAACAAAACAAAACAAAATAAACAGAAAACCCAGGGGGCTCCAGTGTTCCCTGACAGTTCACCCCCTTTGCCTGCCTCATCTCTGGCTACATTACACTGTAAGTATTTCCTTGTCCGTCTCTGCCAGGAAGCAATCGTTCTCTGACCTCACTGACCACCGCAGTATGCACAGTAAAAATGCAGGTTCCTGGGTCTGTCTGGGGCCTGGGTCAACCCAGTAGGTCGGGATTGGAGCCTTGGCCTCCATAGTCTATGTTCTTGGGTTTCTGGTACAGGTGGTTGTAACTCCACCTGAAAAAAAAAAAGGCAACTTACATCCCAAACCTGGACCAACCCAGACCTATCATGTACTTGATAAATGACATAGACAGGTACCTGATAGGTGACCTAGAATAAATACTCAATAAATAACATGGTCCTTGAGGTGGAATGAGGTCACTAGAGTGGCTTAGTTTGGCAGCCTACAGAAACCTGAGGTTAGTCTCACTAGGTTGAGGACTTGCTGGTGACTCAGAATCCAGCTGTGGATCAGGAAGACCACTGCCCCCAGCTGTGTTCAGCTTCCCTTCCATCTCCCCAGCCCAGCCTGAACTTGTCTGGGTCAGCCGGCCTCACTCCTTTGTCACCTGCCTTCAGCTCTCACAGGCAATGCCATTATTAGCCTCTCAGAGAAAGAGGTGTGAAGATTGGCCAAGAGCTTCCTAGAATAGTTGTCTGAGACAGGGCAGCCATGGGAGCCCAGGCTGCCTAGACTCTCCTCAACAGGCCCACAGAGGCAAAGTCCCTGACACACGGAGAGTGTTCCTGAGGAAGTGACAAGATGAGGAACTAGAGAAGTGTGGGAGTCATGGGGTGAGTTTCTGACAGAGGAAAGAGCAGCACTGTCTTGTGGTCCAGCCTGGCTGTGTAAAGGAACCCCAGGATGCTGGGGGAGGTGAGCTGGGCCACTGAGGCTATGAGGGCATGGCTAGTGCTAAGGATAGGGAAAGCTCTGGATGATAAGTAAGTTGGTTTTCTTTTTTCTTTTTTAAAGGCAGGGTCTAACTATGTAATCTTGGCTGGCCTGGAACTCATTATGTAGATGATATGCAGGCTGATCTGGAACTCAGAGAGAGATCTGCTTGCCTCTGCTTCCCAAGTGTTGAGACTAAAGGTGTGTGCCACTACACCCAGTTTACTTTTGCTACTTTTAAAAAAGATTTATTTATATATTATGTATACAGTATCCTGTCTGCGTGCATGCATGATGGAAGAGGGCACCAGATCTCATTACCGATGGTGTGAGCCACCATGTGAGTGCTGGGATTGAACTCAGGACCTCTGGAAGAGCAGCCAGTGCTCTTAACCTCTGAGTCATCTCTCCAACCCCCATTTTTGCTATTTTTTAACTAAATAAAATATTTAACTGGGTGGCATGTCTTAAAATTATAGCACCTGAGAGGCAGAGGCAGGAGGATGGAATTCCAGCCCATGCTGCATAGTAAGTTCCAAGCAAACTTGATCTACATAATGAGACTTTGTCTCAAAAAAAGAAAAGATGAGCCAGATGGAGCATGCCTATGACCCCAGCCCCTGGGAGGAGGCAGGAGGATCAGGAGTTCAAGGTCATCCACAGGCTACATAGTGAGGTCTTAGCTAGCCTGGGATACATGAGAATCTGCCTCAAAAATTGAAAGAAAAAAACAAACTAAAAACCAAATTGTGTGTGAGTGTGACTTTTATGCTAGTCCTGGTAATGTACACTTACAATCCCTTCACTTGGGAAGCTAAGTCAGGAGGATTCAGAGTTCAAAATCATCCATATATGTGCTCATATGTGACATTCTAAGAAACCAGAAACCAGATGGATATGCGTCAATGTGTTTCAGAAGCTAAACATTCTTGTGTAAGAATCCCCTAGAGAGCTGGGCAGTGGTGGTGTACACCTTTAATCCCAGCACTCTGTAAGCAAAGGCAAGTGGATCTCTGGGATTTCTGTGAGTTCAAGGCCAGCCTGGTCTACAAAGCAAGTTCCAAGACAGCCAAGGCTACAAGAGAAACCATGTCTTGGGAAAAAAAATAAAAAAGAATCCTCCAGTTAAGGATGACCTGTGCAGTCACCCTAGGTGACAACTGATGCGCTACGTCAGACATATTTGGGTTTGCACCTGCTGTAAGCAGGACCCCGCAGTGCACATTCAGCTTCTCCCACTGGGCACTGACTGTGGAGTTGTTCATGCTGTGGCCTACAGCTGACCTTGCTGTTGCTAGCTCATGGTATAAACTACCAGTTTACTTCCCATTCGACTCTTGCAGGACATTTGGGACCAGGGCAGCCATCTCAAGTATAGGCTGAGCTGAAGTTCCCCTATGGGTCTACAGAGGCAAAGCAAATCCATGGGTACATCTTTGGTGTGCTTGAGTGTGTTGCTGATAGAAGTGTGCCCAGGAGACACTGCAGGGTCCCCTGACATGGCAGAGGTGACAAGGTCAGACCAGCTGTGTAGATGAGGGGCTCTGCCTCTAACTCCTCCATCTAGAGGAGAGTTAGACCAGTGGCATATGAAGTCCTTCTGATCATCCCATAAGATGTTCCTCCTTAGTCCCTTGTGCCGGTCACAGCAGCCCTAAGAGACAGCACTTGTTTTGTTCATTCTTATTTTGTATGTATGGTGTTTTGTCTGTATGTGTGTCTGTGTACTGTGTGCATGCAATGCCTGTGGAGGCCAGAAGGGGGGCGTCGGATTTACCCTGAACTGTAGTTACAGATCCTTGTGAGTGGCCATGTGGATACTGGGAATCAAACCCAGGTCCTCTGGAAACGCAGCCAGTGCTCTTAACCACTGAACTATCTCTCCAGCTGTTTCTGTTTGTTCACCGGGTCTTATGTAGTCCAGGCTGGTCTTTAACTCACTATATAGCCAAGGGTGGCTGTGAAGTATTGAGTCTCCTCCACAGCGCTGGGATTACAGGCATACTACACCATGCTTGGTTTACAAGGCAGATCTTCATGTGTCTGGTTTATGAATGAAAGCAAAAAGGTTCAGTGCATTCAGCTATTTGCCACAGACGCCTAGCAACTATGTAGCAGTGTTGTTTTTATACACAATCAGAAACATTCAATTTTACCAATAAAGACTCGGGAGCCAGATGCTGGAGTGAAAACCTGGTAGCTCAGAGAGGCAGAGAAAGCATCCAGCTGATCTTAAACCGACATCCCAGAAAGAGGGCCTTTCTCCTAAGCCATCTCAAACAAAATTCCTCAAACTGAATGTCCCTCCCTTCTTCTTCCTGTGCTCCCTCTTACTTTCTCTTTTTCCTGTCAGCTGAATGCTTGCTCCACCTCTTGACCTAGGGCTGACTTTATTTAATCCTGTTTACAATAACCAAGCAGAAAACTCTTGGATTAAAGGTGTGTGCTAGGGCTGAGCCACACCACAACTAGAAACTGGTTTTTCCCAGTAAGTAAAGCAATCTTGGGGTTCACAGTGTGATCAAACATCCTACAACAGAGCAGAGTGGGAACTTGTGCCCCGGACTACCTGACAGGTTCAGAACCACCCTGCCTTATCGAATCAAAGTACTGGTTGCCTGCTCCAGAGCCCTTTACAAGGCCAAGACCCAGGCATCCCTATAGCCACAGGGTCTCAGGACAGGAGCTAGCCTGTCATCTCTACCTCCTCCTCTGGCAGGCAGTAGCAGGGGGATGACACTGAAATTAGAGGCATGGAGTTGGACTCTGAGCATACACCCCACCACACTGATTTGTGCACAGAGCCACAGCTGAGGAAGCATATCTTCCCTGGCCCTGACTCCTGGGAGGTGGCTAATCTCTGGGTTAGAAGTCATTTATTTTTAGGAAATGCCTGAGCCCCAAAAGTGACGGGGCATGAACCACCCCCCAGGATGAAGAAAGCATGCAGTCTGCTTAGGTTCTGCCCTGACCCTCAAGGACTTTCATTCCATGGGGGCTGTGGAACCCCAAGGGTCGGAATATGAGAGTTAAAGACGATGATAAAGACACCAGCTGGGGGTGGTCGTGCACAGGAGCCCATCTGCAGCACAGAGCAAGACCCTGTCTCAAAAAACCACACCAGGGCCTGGAGAGATGTCCCATGGTCAAGGGTATGTACTGCTCTTTCAGAGGCTCTGTGATTCCCATGGCAAAGAGGTCACCACAGTCTATAACTCCAGTTCTAGGGGACCTGACTCCTCTGACTTCTGTGGGCACCTGCACTCTTTGCTGGATAGTTTTATATCAACCTGACACACACTAAAGTCATCTGTGAGGGGGAAGTTTCAATTAAGAAAATGCCTCCTGGGCTGGAGAGATGGCTCAGCGGTTAAGAGCACTGGCTGTTCTTCCAGAGGTCCTGAGTTCAATTCCAGCACCCACATGGCAGCTCACAACTGTCTGTAACTCTAGTTCCAGGGAATCTGACACCCTCACACAGATATACATACAGGCAAAACACTGATGCACATAAAATAAATACATAAACAAACAAATAAATCTTAAAAACTATTTTAAAAAAGAAAAGAAAATGCCTCCATTTTCTTTTTGGATGGTGGTGGCACACGCCTTTAATCCCAGCACTCAGGAGGCAGAGGCAGGCAATCTCTGTGAGTTTGAGGCCAGCCTGGTCTACAAAGCCAAGAACCAGGATAGCCAGGGTGATTATGTACACCCTGTCTCAAAAAAAAAAAAAAAGAAAAAAAAGAAAAAAAGAAAACGCCTCCATAAGATTAGGCTGTAGGCAAGCCTACTGGGCATTTTTTAATTAATGATCAATGTGGAAGGGCCCAGCTCATTGTGGGTGGTGCCACCCCTGGGCTCGTCATCCTGGCTTCTATAAGAAAGCAGGTTGAACAAGCCATTGTGAGCAAGCCAGTAAGCAGCACCCCTCCACAGCCTCTGCATCAGCGTCTGCCTCCAGGTTCCCGCCCTGACTTCCTTCAGTGATGAACTACGATGTGGAAGTATAAGCCAAATAAACACTTTCCTCCCCACGTTACTTTGGTCATGGTGTGTCATCATAGCATTAGAAGCCCTAACATACACACACACACACTAATAATAATAATAATAATAATAATAATAATAATAATAATAGTAATAAATCTCGAACAGCAGAACCAGGGAAGTGGGTGTAGCTCGGCTGGCAGAGTACTTGACTTGCTTAGCATACATGAGCTCTGGATTGGATCCCCAGTGTGAAATGAATTTCTCTCAAAAACATTATTCTACCAGAGAAAGCACCAACTCAAAGACCACATATGACATGGTCCAACTCACTGGAAAGGTCCAGAAAAAGCAGGGAGTGGAGAAAGCTGGTGGCAGCTTGGAGAGAGCACACGAGGGTGATAGCAACATTTTAGACGTGTATTGTAGGAGCCGGTACATTCTGCCTCCTTACTAAAACCCTTAAGGAAATGCATGTATGGGGTACGAAGTACACCTCCAGAATGCTGCTTAAACAAACCACTTGCCTTGTTTAAAGCCTACTTATTTCCCAGCACTGGAGTGACATGTCACAGCTTACACCTCTGCAGTTGCTGAAGGGGGTTCAAGCATGCACCCTTCCATTTATTCGGTTGAGATGAGGTCTCAGGCATCCCAGCTGGCCTCGAACTGGCTATGGAGCTGAGGACAGTCTTGTCCTTTTGATCCTCCTGTTTCCACCTCCACAGTGCTGGCCCCACAGGTGTGCGCCATCAAACCCAGTTTAGGTGGTTCTACAGAGACCGAAGCCAGGGCTTCCTGCATGCCAGACAAGTAGTCTACCAGTTGAGGCACCCTGCCCTGTCTCATTTCTCCTTTTTGAGGGAGGGTCTCATGTAGAGGCAGACTAGCCTAGACTTACGTAGTAGCCAGAGGTGGCCTGGGACTCCTAGTCGTCCTCATCTCTACCTTTGTGTGCACCACTTCACCTGTCCCCTTTTGAGACGGGGTCTCTTGAAGCTCAGGCTGGCCTTGAACTCGGTGTAACCAGAGATGGCTTTGCCCTTTGATCTTCATGCCTAATCTCTCTCTCCTTTCCCAGGATTGCAAACTGTGCCACCACAGCCACATCATTTTCAGGTAGGGCTGGAGTTTAGTTCTGCCAGAGCCCCAGTGCAGACAGGACAGAACCGCTGTTCCAGGTGCAACTGTGATAAGGCTACACCCACCGGAACCCCGCCTTGAAGATCTGCTCGCTGCAGTGCTTGGGAAGGCCGCTCACGCCTGAAGCTCGCTCTAAATACACTGGAAACAAGTATGGCAGTGTTAAGTGCCAATAAAGGTATTGGTTTTGTAGTGTACTTTGTTGGGTTTGAATAGTGTGGGGCTGGGGACTGAATGCAGGGCTTTGTGGGTGCTGGCTAAGTGCTCTGCCACAAAGATGCACCTCCAGTCCTTGAAAAAGCCTGTCAAGCTCAATGTGGTGGCACAAGACTTTAATCCCAACACTCAGGATGCAGAGCCAGACAGATCTCTGTGGGTTCAAGACCAACCTGGTCTACACAGCAAGGACCAGAACATTCAGGGCAAGAGAGAGAGAGGAGAGAGGAGAGAGGAGAGAGAGACGAGAGAGAGAGAGAGAGAGAGAGAGAGAGAGAGAGAGAGAGAGAGAGAGAGAGAGAGAGAAAGAAATCTGGCTACAGAGAGACCCTGTCTGAAGAAAAAAATTCTGTGTGTATATGGGCACATGTTGTACAGATGTATGTGAGGCCAAAGGTAAATGAGTGTCTTCCTTTACTGATCTTGACGTCATGTTTTAAGGCAGGAACTCTCACTGAACCCAGATTTGTGATTCAGCTAAACTGGCTGGCTTTCAAGGCCCTAAGGATCTCTGCCCCAGCTGGAATTATGCTGCCACATCGGGATGCTGGGGCCTGAACTCCCACAGCAAGCACTTTATCTACTCCATGCCCAGCCCCCGCCCTTAAAAAACTTTTTTCAGACAGGGTTTCTCTGTGTAACCCTAGTTGGCCTAGAACTCACTCTGTAGACCAGGCTGGGCTTAAACCCACAGAAATCCTCCTGCCTCTGCTGCCCAAGTGCTGGGATTAAAGGCGTGTGCCACCGATCAGCTGTATATTGGCTGTTTTTCTGTCAACTTGACAGAAACTAGTCATCAGAGAGGAAGGAGCCTCAACGGAGAAAACGCCTCCATAAAATGGGGCTGTAGGCAGGCCTGGAGGGCATTTTCTTAGTGACTGATGGGGAGGGCCCAGCCCATTGATGGTGGGGCCATCCCTGGACTAGTGGTCCTGGGTTCTATACAAAAGCAGGCCAAGCAAGCCAGTAAGGAGCACCCATCAATGGCCTCTGCCTCGGCTCCTGCCTCCAGGTTCTGCCCTCACTGCTTTTAATGATGAACTCAGAGTGATGCCGGGTGGTGGTGGTGCACTGGAAGGTAGAGGCAGGTGGATCTCTGTGAGTTCAAGGCCAGCCTGGTCTATAGAGTGAATTCCAGAACAGCCTCCAAAGCTACACAGAGAAACCCTGTCTGGAAAAACAAAAAACACACAAAAAAAGAACTGTGAGTGAAATAAACCCTTTCCTTCCCAAGTTGCTTTTGGTCATGGAGCTTCATCACAGCAACAGAAACATAAGACAGATTGCTGTGGGATGGTCTGTATGTCAAATGTGTTGCTGATTGGTCAATAAATAAATCACTGATTGGTCAGTGGCCAGGCAGGAAGTATAGACGGGACAAGGAGGAGAAAAAACTGGGAAGTGGAAGGCTGAATCAGAGAGACACTGCCAGCCGCCATCAGGACAAGGAAGATGTAAAGTACCGGTAAGCCACAAGCCACGTGGCAAGGTATAGATTAATAGAAATGGATTAATTTAAGCTGTAAGAACAGTTAGCAAGAAGCCTGCCACGGCCATACAGTTTGTAACCAATATAAGTCTCTGTGTTTACTTGGTTGGGTCTGAGAGACTGTGGGACTGGCGGGTGACAGAGATTTGTCCTGACTGTGGGCCAGGCAGGAAAACTCAAGCTACAACAGATGCCCATAAAGACCCGAAAGACTGTGATCACCTGGCCCACCCTTCTCAACCACTGCCTGGATGCAATGCCTGTGATTTACAGATGTGGAAACTGAGGACCAGAGGTGCAGGCCACCCACTTCACATCTGCATCTTGCCATCCCAGGGACAGACGGAGCTTGTCATGCTGTCACGTGGCCCCAAGAGGGTTCACAGCCCACATCAGGCTGATAGTGACCTTGTTCCTCCTGGAACCCCTACCCACTGCACCCAAGGGCAGCTTTCCAGCCACTGCTCCCAGCCCACCACAGCCCAGCCCTACACCCAGCAAGACACAGGAAGAGGCCATTTCCATCATTTATCTGATTCACAGTCGTTGCCCACGCTCTACATCAGGGTTTGGAAGTTGAGACAGATCGAGTGCTAGAGGCCAGTGCATGAACACATAAGCAAGGACAAGATGAAAATGCCACTGCTGTGGGATCTAGGGGTGAATCAGAGTGGGCCTTGGCCCAGGGTTACATTCACAGCTCAGGGTAAGTGCAAATGAATGGAATGTCAAGACCGTGTGGAGGGCTGCTCCCTTCTGCGCAGAGGCCTCAGAGAGGATCTGCAGCCAGAGCCATGGCCGCCCTATCCTCACTGTATCCTCCCGGCCCTGGGAAGCCCTTGCCCCTTCCAGAGGGACTGGGTCCCAGAGCCAGTGCTCAACTCCAGACCGGAACGGGAGTCTTTTCTCCCGCACGTCTCACCACCTGGGATGGGCAGAACATCCAAATAAAGTGTTAAGGCAATAAATAAAAACTTCCCAGTTCAAGCGAAAGGAGAGGGCTGCCAGGACCCGGGCAGCTGCCATGGCAAATGCTTACAGAACTGCCTGCGGGCCCCTGGCTGGCAGCTGCCGGAGGTGGGCTCTATGCTGCTGTGCAGCTCCAGAGTATGTGTACATGGAGTTGAAGGCAAAGTGCTGAGTACAGCTTCTTGTCAGAAGTGGGGGTGGGGGTGGGGGGTGGGGGCGGGGCCCTGCTGTGCATCCTGCCACCCTCTGCCCTCCTTGCCACAGTTTCTAGGTCCTCACTTCTAGAGCAGCAGATGGTAACACAGGGGATAGGCCTTTGTGAGCTCTGGTTAGAGCCCTCAGCTGGAGCCCAGCACTGACCAGGGAGCTCCAGGGTCATAGGCTGGTAGGAAGTGCCCAGTCCACCCTCCTCCATCTTTGGTGGTGGCAGAGGTGGGTAAGAACTGAGTCTTTGGCAGGGCGTGGGACTGTGGTAGGACAGGGCCCTGGGTTGTTGGTGCCTGGCTTGTGAAGGGCTAGTTCCCGCTCAGATGTGAGCACAGGCCAGCCCACCTCTGGATGGCCCAGATGGGGCTTTCCGGACTGGCCAGAAGCCTGGGTGCTGGCTCCTATTCCAGGGCCCTGTGACTGTCACCACACAGCCCTGCATGTCCTCTCCCCCACCGATATCCTCTTGTGCTGTCTGCAGCCCAGAGGGATTGGGGCTCTATGGTCCATACAGAGAGCCTTCTCTCTAACACCTTCCTCTCACGGTCTTCCCCTTATCACACCTTACTGTCCCTGGCCTGTCCCTGCTTCCCAGGCAACCCCAAGGGTTCCTAGTGGTTCCTCTCCGTGGAAATTTGTCCTCTGGGTGTTGGGATTCCCAGAAGAGGAGGTATAGCTGGCTGAGGGACAATGGCCCTTGGCCACCCTGGCCCTTGGATGCCGACCTAACGGGAGGGGCAGCCTTCTCTCTCCCATCACCCTTGTGAATGAGGTTCAAGCAGCCACCTCTCCCCTCCAGCCTGTGTCCCCATTACTGCAGCTCTTCCAGGGGCCCGTTCTCTCGAGGCAGTGGCCCATTCAGCCCAGTGCTGCTAGTCACTGGTGCCCCCAGGTAGCCCAACAGGATCTCGCTGCGGCGCCGGGACAGCTGTAGGATGTCTTCTGCTAGGGCTGGCACCGACGTATATCGCACGTTGTCCAGGTCGAACATGTCCCTCAGGTACTGCACAATCTGGTGCTGGGGGTAGGAGACTGGTGTTGGGCCTGAGTCCTGTGACATTTTCTACATCCTACAAAGTCCCTTTCTCAATGACCAAGCCCCCGCCCACTCTCCCATTCTCAAGCCCTGCCTTCCTGGGGCTCCTTCTACATCCTCATCTAGAGCAGCCCAGGCCCCCACCCCTCTTCTGGCACTGAGAGGGTGCCTGTGTCACGAGCAGGGAGGCAGGGATTGTCGTCATATACCTTGAAGAAAGCACAGACTTCCGCGAGCTGGGGCTTGGGTCCCAGGAAGCCAAAAGCCAGCACAGGACTGACATGCTCCGATACGGAGTAGAAATGGGAGATGAAGCCATCCGGCACCTGTGGTGAGTGGCAGGGCTAAGGATCAGGCCAGCGTTGGGGATCAGGAGTCATCAAAAGGCCCACTTATGTCCTGGCTAGCTGACCCTGGGCTTGTATAGCCCTGATTTTCAGTTCTACAGAAGGGGGGGGGGGGGCTAGCAGCCTACCCTGAGAGCTGCCCCATGCAGGCCTCAGTGGGCAAAGTCTACCCAAAGCACTGGCCATAGCAGCTGTGCTGACCGGGCAGGAGGAAGTCTGCCTGCTCGCTGACTCTGAGGCCACTCCTGTGCACTCACCGTCCCTCCTAGCCTCCCTCCTTCAGTGGCCTCCTCTGCTGAGTCCTGGGATATGATGGCCGCTCCCGAGGGAGGAAACAAGGTGGAGCTACATGCCCTCTGGGGCACCTGGCCAAGTGAGGTACGGTGGCAGGATGGGTGGTCAGTGTGGGAGTGGGGACTCTGGATGCTCTGCTGGGCCTTCCCTTCCTAACTGGTCAGGGGAGTGCTGGGAGTCAGGACCCAGCGTAGCCCCCAAGGGGCTTCAGCCATCACTCACCATCAGGAGCCTCCTCTTGGCTTTCAGGACAGACCAGCACGCAGTGGCTAGGGCCTAAACACAGATAAGATCCCAGCCTAGGGTTAGAACACTCTCACAGCCTCAGTCCTGGCCCCAGGATGGGCACTTCCCACAACTCACCTACACTCAACCATGCCCGAGCCTTGATTTTTCTTTACCCTAAATTTGACAACAGATGCCTAGCTTTTTACTGTGTGTGTGTGTGTGTGTGTGTGTGTGTGTGTGTGTGTTTGTGTTTGTGCAGGAGCCTACAGAGGCCAAGGGACACTGGATCCCCGGAACTGGAGTTACAGGTGTTGTGAGCTACCACGTGAGCATTAGGGAACAAACCTGGGTCATTTTCAAGAGCGGTAAACACTCTTATCCATAGAACCATCTCTTTAGCACCATACACACCTATTTTTGAATCTAGGCTCTAACCCTTACTGCTTACTTCTAACCCTTACTCCAATTAGATACTGAGGCTTCCCAGGCCTCAGTTTCCTCCTCTGTCAAATGGCCATGACACAGCACCCCACCTACCTCACCAGGTGGTCGTGGGGAGTCACCATGAGTGTCTATGAAGTCAGTCATGGGCAGCAGCACCACAATGTAACTAGAGTATCACTGGTGGTCTTTGGGTTTTTTGTTTGGTTGGTTTTGGATTTTCTTTCTTTTTCTTTTCTTTTTTTTTTTTTTTTTTTAAGATTTATTTACTTTATATATACATACACACACACACACACACACACACACATACACACAGTGTTCTGTCTGCATGTATGTATTCTGCATGTCAGAAGAGAGCACCAGATGTCATTACAGATGGTTGTAAGCCACCATGTGGTGGCTGGGAATTGAACTCAGGACTTCTGGAAGAACAGCCAGTGCTCTTAACCTCTGAGCCATCTCTCCAGCCCTGCTTTTGGTTTTTCAAGCCAGGGTCTCACTATGTAGCTCTGGCTGTCTGTATGTCCTGGAACTAGCTCTATAGACCAGGCTGGCCTCAAACTCAGAAATTGGCCTGCCTCTGCCTCCAGAGTGCTGGGATTAAAGGTGTGTGCCACTACTGCCTGACTTGTTTGATTTTTGTTTGTTTGTTTTGGGGGGTAGCGTTGTTGAACTAATGTGATGCATTAAAATGAATGTAATTAGTGTCAACCTAGAGTGAGGGTTCTGCACCACGTGAGGTACAGTACAGAGGGAAATGTGCATTCTGCTGGAACCAGGGCATCAAGGAGCTCCAGAATGCCTGGAGAGAGCCCTGGGTCTATTGCCCCAGATCTCAGTGAGAAGGGACTAGTCCAGGAGTCAGAGGACTAATAAATGAACTCTAGAGACAAGAAGACTAGTGGCTAGTTGTGTGACGTGAACATATGGGAAAGGGACGGTGGCCCACCGTTTCCTTGAAGCTGTCAGACAGCCAGCGGTTCCGCAGGACAGCCAGCACCGAGGATGGGGGGGTCTCCAAGTCCTCGAAGGCGTCCATGAGGATGAAGTCCAGCACGATGTCGAAGAAGCTCATGCATGCTACCTGCAAGAGGGGGTGCTGGATCTAGAGCTGCTGTGCAGACAGCTGAGGCCTGAGGGGGCCTATGCGTGACACACGAGGAAATGGCTGGAACCCAGGCTCTGTGCAGTAATGAGCCATCTCATCTGCTTAGCACAAGCTCCCAACAAAATGATCTCAGTTCGGAAGGACCCTCGAAGCTCAACAGGAACCAACTCACCCCTCGGCCCTCCAGCTCCAGCCGGGTGGTGGCCCAGGTCTCAGGCCGCAGGGCGTAGCTCAGCATCTCCTCATAGCTCTCCAGGAAGCCTTTGGGACTCTGTGAGAAGCACAGCCAGTTCTGGTTGTGGGAGAGACCCTGAGACCCAGCTGGATAAGATTCACAGGTAGGCTGGGCTGTGGATAAGAATGTGCCAGCAGAGCTGGGGCCTTACCCCAGAGAGAAGGCAAGGAGGTATCTTCTACCTGAATCTTCTAAGAACCAGAGTGTGTTTGGGGCAGATTCCACACCAGGGCACCCAGCCATGCCTCAGTCTGGCTCATGACTAAACACTGGTGGCCTTCTGGGAGCCAGGCACAGCTGTTACAAGATCTCTCCTTGGAGGTGCCCAGGTGGTGTGGTTTTCAAGGGTGAGATGGGAGGCGCTGCACACTCTTGCAGGGGCAGGGGATGTGGCTCAGTAGCACAGGCTTGCCCAGCATGGAGGGTGGCTGACACAGGACACATCCACTTATAAATGGAAACAGCCCACTTAGAGAGAGACACAAGACATGGCCAAAGGCTGCATGGTTACAAAACGGTCCTGCTGCTACAATGCCAGAGCCTGGACATTTCCCACAGGGCCAACGTCTTTGCAGATGCGCCTGGGGAGCCCAGACAGAGCTACATAAGTGCTCCTGTCACAGGGCTCAGCAGTTGCCCAGGGACCTTTACTAGTTGTAAAACAACACAGCCTAAGACTGACTGGGGCAGAGGCGGCAGAGGCCTGCTCAGAAGGCCTGGCCTTAGGCCACCTCTCTTCTGTTCCCCTCCTAATCCTGGGAGGCCCAGGAGAGCCAACTAAGGGCACAGGCTGGACCCAGCCGCCGTGACTGCAAAGTTTGGCTTGCACTTGACTTGCTCAGTGGTCTAGAAAGCCTCCTTTCCCTCTCCAGGCTCCGTTTCCTCATCTGCTAAACAAAGACTGTGGCGGAGCCCTGAGAGCGGCTGGAGGGAAATCACTTTGGGGCAGGTGGCAGGCACTGCGGACAATCACCTGGCTAAGGCCAATGCAGCACCTGTCAGGGCCTCCAGAGTCAGGGCCACGGCTGCAGAAACACCTGGGCCAAGCTTACAGTCCTGGCCCGTGTGGGCTTCATTGCATGGGAGAGAACGAAGGGCATCATAAGGAGGATGCAGGGTGAGAAGGGCAGAGGTGGGAGCCCTCGGGTTCATTTGCTCTCCATTACATATTATACACACCTTTCCATACTCTCCTCTATGTGATTCCAAACTGTCTAAATAACAGATAACAAGGAAAGATGTGCTATGCACAGAGGGCAGCACAGACAAAGGTCCAAAGCAGGGAGAGGATCTGCTATGCACCCAAGGCCAGTGCCCAAAGCTGCACAGGGCAAAGTATGGCCAGCATAGCATATGTCAGCACTCAGGTTTCCAGCGGTGGAGGACAAGGGTGGACAGGGCTTTCAGACCATTCCTCTAGCGCAGGAGAAGAAGAAGGACTGAGAGGACAGCCTATAGAGCAGCTCTGCTCTGGCAGAGCCTCAGGAAGCTGAGGCAGGAACACTGGCAGGAGTTTGAGGCCAGCCCGGGCCTGAAAAATACACAACAGAACCAGCAAGATGTCACAGTGGTAAAGGCACCTACTATGACCCTGACAACCTGAGTTCAATCCCCGCACCCATACAGAAGAAGAAGAGAACCAATTCCCACAAGTGGTCCTCTGTCCTTCACATGTACACAGGGGCATATGCACATGCCCCCATACTCATGCACACAAAATAAGTATTTCTAAATGTAATTAATAACAACTAAAGAAGCTGGACATGGGTGTGCATGCATGTAATCCTATCACTTGGGAGGCAGATGCAGGAGGTTCAGGAGTTCAAAATCATCCTCAGGCATATAGCCAGGCTGTTACAAAAGACCCTCTCTCTCAAGAGACTTGCTCTAATCCATTAACAAAGGCAAAAGCGGGTAATAAGTATGGAAAATTATGCAACCTCTCCCACAAGCAAAGAGCCGTGGGGCAGTGGATAGAGTGACATAGGTTAAGATTACCAAAACCCGATATCAGCCAAGACACGAGGACACACACTCTTCTGTTGCCAACAGGGACCAAAGTGAACTAGCAAGTTCCTTCAAAAAGTCCTGCCAGGACCCGGGACTGTGACCTCACAGGTGCCATGGAATCTGTGGGGTTTGATGACAGCCGCTAACCCCTCAAGATCAGCAGGGGCCACCAAGACGCCTACCCACCAGAGAACAGGACACATCAGAGCCAGCCGCACCCCCCCAAGACGGAGGGCTCTGCAGTCAGTAATTAACACCGCAGCACGCTAGAGTTACCCTGTGGAAGGTGGGAGAGTTACCCTATGCCACCACCAAGCAAAAACTGCAAGCTGTTGGCAGGGACAGGCTGGGAAGGTGGGCAATGACACCCCTGGTCAGAATGTCCGGGAAATAGATCCGGGACTTCAGCAAGGGTCACCTTGGACAGATTCAGGGAAACTTCTGCAGTATGCATTTCTTTCTTTTTTTTTTTTTTTTTTTTTTTTTTTTTTTTGGTTTTCCAGGGTTTCTCTGTGTAGCCCTGGCTGTCCTGGAACCTGCTTTGTAGACCAGGTTGGTCTCGAACTCACAGAGATCCGCCTGCCTCTGCCTCCCGAGTGCTGGGATTAAAGGCGTGCTCCACCACCGCCCGGCTTGTGGTTTGCACTTCATAACTGGTCAGTTTTATTAAGCTGTACTGGAATCACAAGTAAGAAAGAGATCAAGTCTCTAGTTTTCCAAGTTGGAACAGGGAGGGTTTCCAGGTTGGGAGGGACCCGCAACCCTTTCCCAGCACCCCACTGCCATAGGAAGATGCCAGGACTCCTCTACTTGGTTTGAAAGTGTTTGTATGTATGTGCAGGCCAGACAGGAGATCAGGTGTCATTCTCAGCCAGGGTACCTCACTAGGGACTCACCAATTACACTGACTGGCCAGGAACCCCATGGATCTGGCCATTTCCATCTCCACAGCACTGGGATTACAACACACTCTACCACACATGGCTTTTTAATAGACAGGTTCTGAATTCAGGTCCTCACGCTCACACGGGCAGTATTTTATCAACTGAGCCATCTTCTCAGCCCCAAGTAGTGGTTTTAATTATTACTGTGTTCATGTGAGTATGGACACACCCATACACAGGCAGCATGTGGGGGTCAGAGGACAACTTTTGGGACTTGGCCTCCCTTTTCACCACAGGATTTGGGGATCTTCCTCAGGTCACCAGTCCCAAGGATCATGTGGTTTTACCCCCTGAGCCATAGGCACCAGTTTGTTGTTGTTAAAGAGCCAATCAACAGTCAACAAGACAAACCAAAGCAAGCCCCCCCGCCAGAAATAAGGTTTTGGAGGGAGAGGTTGTAGGCAGGACAATCTGAAACAACAGTCTTGGCCCTACTACCTTCTCAGCCCTGGTCATCAGGCCTGTCACCATCTGCCGGCCGACCTCCCCGAAGAAGATCTGGTTGTTCCTCTCTTCTAGAAGACCCTGAAGAAAGAAGGGGGTGAGCCGGCAGCCTCCCAGAGCCCAGGAAGAAGGCAGAGTGGCCCTGTGTGGGGCAGGCCCAGCACCCTTCCCAGTGGCCCCTGCAACACACCCACCTCAAAGGCCTGCCGTACACAATGCAGCTTGGCCAGGAAGTCCTGGTCATTGTAGCAGCCCAGCAGCTCTGTCCTGAGGAGAGGAACAGATGGTGTCGTGCCACCCGGTTCTGCCTAGCAAAGGCCCAATGGAGGGTAGAGTGTACCTTGGGTGAGGAGGGGGCAAAGGTCCAACCTGGCCCTGCCTCAGCCTGGCAGTGTGAGCTGCTGCCAGTCTCCCTCTATGTTCAATATCTCCCCAGTCAAAGGCAGAGGCTGACTGGATGTTCTCTGGGGCTTCACTGGCCCTTCTGGTCCTGGGCACAAGTGGCAGTTATGGCTATGGTGCCTAGGCTGACCTCAGCCTCCTTTAGGCCACAATCAGCCATCACTGCTCCCTGGCAAAGGACCAAAATGGCCAACCACTTCCATATGGCATCTCCCTCCAAGTCACTACAGCACTCAATAGAGCTTGCTGCTGTTTCCGGTCAGTGGACTTTTAAACCGTATGATAAGCCGTGATCAGAAAACAAAAGTACCAAGTCCATACAACTCAGCAAGGTTCTCTTAAGAGGGCAAAGAGCACCACTCTCCCTGAAGAGTTAAGATTTATATGTAGTAAATGCTGATGAGTTATCCATGCTCCTGAAACAACCCTCACCCATAGTCCATGCTTCTGGAGGCAACCCTAAGGTAACTCACTGGCTCACTCACTCACGTTCATTCTCTCTCTCTCTCTCTCTCTCTCTCTCTCTCTCACACACACACACACACACACACACACACACACACACACCATGCAACCATAAAAACAGAAGGTGAAGACAGAAAGAGGGATTAGCAGGAAGGAGAGGAGGACAGGGGTTGAATATGATCAAAATACACTATGTCATGCATTAAAATGTCACAATGAAACTATTATATATAACTAATAAATGCTAATAACATTTTCTTGCAGAATGGTGGTGGCACACGACTTTAATCCCAGCACCTGAGAGGCAAAGGTGGATAGATATCTGTGAGATTGAGGTCAGCCTGGTGTACAGACTGAGTTACAGGACAGCCAGAGCTACATAGAGGAACCCTGTCTGGAAAAACCAAAACTAACTGGGGTGTTGGCACATGCATATAATCCCAGCACTCCAGAGGTGGATGCAGGAGGATCAGAGGTTCAAGGTCATTCTCAGCTACACAGCAAGTCCAAGGCCAGCCTGGGATACAAGAATGTCAAGTTCCCTGCCCAAAAGAGAGGATTAAGAGACCCACATGTAAGCACAGAAGAGGAGAGGGAGGCCAAGAGACAAGAGGACTTCTGTCAGGGTCACACACTAAGATGGCTACAGGCCTACCTCTTTCTAAAGGTATCTCTGTTTTTCTCAGTCTCTTTCTCAGACTCTTTCTCAGGAACAGAACTCAGGTCCCGGGTGAGCAAAGTGAGTATTCTACGGAGCAGTTATTTCCTGGTTCTGGGTTTGTAGGGTTTTTTTTGCTTGTTTGTTTGGATGGTTGGCTTTTCAAGACAGGATTCTTTGTATAACAGTCCTGGCTGTCCTGGAACTCACTCTGTACCAAGCTGGTCCGGAGCTCACAGAGATCGCCTGCCTCTGCCTCTCAAGAGCTGGGATTAAAGGAGGGCGCCACCACCCCTGGCCTGGGTTTGTTCTTGACCTCTGCTAAGGTGAGATGGGCCAGGCATGGCCAGTGTGAGGCACTCCTCAGCTGAGTCCTTGCCAGGCACTGTGGGCCTCTTCCCTCTTCCCCGGGGCTGGAGCACCCCCCAGGCTCCACTTACTCTCACCTGAGTGTTCGGCAGGGTACTTTCCCCTCCTTCACCAGCTGCAAAGCCTCCTCGTAGGCAGCAGCAGGCCTGGAGAGAGGGAGCGGGTAATCTCCGACCTGCAGGGACTCAAAGAGCTGGAGAGGGGGCCAAGGAGACCAGTGAGCAGCACCCCACAGAGGCCAGAGCTCTGGGCCACACCAACAGGGACCACCCAAAGGGGCCTGCCTATGGCCCATCATGGGGATGCCAAAGACACACTAGCCCCATGAGACAGGAGGTCTAGTTCGTGTCCAGCCCTAGACCTCAGCACTCCTACCTCCAGGCTCTCTTCCCAAAGGGATGGTCTACAGGACACAGGCGCCCATCTTCCTGTCCCAAGCAGACACCACGCCCCTTGCCCCAGCCTAGCAATGCTAACCAAGGACTGTATGTAAGATTAGAGAAGCTAGAGCTGGGTATGGTCTAGAGTCCCAGGGGAAAGGGACTATGCTCTAACTGTGCAGATCTACAACCCCTGGCTTTTCAGGCCTCCCTGACCGGCACTGCAGAGTCTCTAGGAAGCAGGGCTTGGTTCTCCCCTAAGAAAATAACCTTACTTCCCCACAACCTAGTGCTGGCCCAGAAGGCCTGGCCCAACCCAACTTGGTTCCCCATGCCAATCACCTCAGTGGCTGAGAAAAAGGAGTCTTCCGAGGTCAGGCTGTCCTCGTCATCGGCCCGCAGACGCAGTGAGCCCTCAGTCAGGGGCAGCATGAGGGTCCTCTCTGGAAGGGAGTAAGACTGGGCTGAGACCCATGGTGCTGCAGGAATACTGGCCCACAGCACTGACACCCAGACCTCCAGAGGCTTTGTCTGGGGCAGATGTGGGCAGAGGTCACAACACTTCCCTGAGCCATCTCAATACCCATTCTGTTGCTCTCTGTGGCCCTGCCTAGTGAGTGTTTCCTTTCTTGGTGTTTGTTTTGTTTTGATTTTCTGAGATAGGGTTTTCCTGTGTATCCCTGGCTGTCTTAGAACTCACTCTGTAGTAGGCTGGCCTCGAACTCAGAGATCCTCCTATCTCGGCCTCCCTGTGGGATTAGTCGAGCACCACCACAGCTGTTTCCCTTTCTAAAAGGCTGAAACTGCCTTAAGGGCATCCACAGGGCAATTATCCACCATTCCCTCATCTGCCACTTAGGAAAGGTGTGTCAAATAAATAGAGGCCATAGACTTGATGGTGGTCACCTTGAAGGCCCTATCAACTTCAGTTATAGAGGAAGATCCAAGGGAACAGGGTTTTTCCAGTAGGCAAAGTTACACTGAGGCCAATGCCCAGATGCCAGGGATGATGTGGCCTGCAGAACTGGCCAGCCCTTTTTGGACCCCAGTTGTTCCCACAGGGCTCAGTGCACTCTGGGAAAGGCCAGACACACAGCAGACATGAGGATACTGGACATGGGGCTGAGCAAGCTGGCTCCCTCTCTGTGGTTCACATCCCTTCACCTCCACCAAATGACAAAGAACTTCTGTTTGTGGCTCTCAGCCTGCTTTTGGCTAACTACCAAATGAACGCAAAGGCCTGTCGGGAGATATAGACACACAGCCTATGGATGCTCCCAAGAGGCCAGGCACGGCACACTAACTGTGGACTCCTTCAGCCTCATCTTGCTTCAGTGTCTATCTGCCATCTTTAAGGGAATACCTCAGTTTCCCTATTTGTTCAATGAGGACCTGGGAACTGTGATTTGTTTGTGGCACTGGGGAACCAAGCCCGGCTCTCTCACTTTGCCCCCGACCTCTGTTCCTGGCACCTCAGGCCTGCAGCAGCCTGCGTGGTCCTGCTCACCAAGGTCCAGCAGCATGCTGTCAGAGGGGAAGGTGGAGCCGAATTCTTCCTGCAGGTGGTAGGCCCGGTGCAGCAGGGACTCCAGCTTCTCAGCAAACTCCCTCCGTTGCGACTCTGGCTATGACACAAACAATGACCTTTAACCTAGAGCTCCAAGCTCCCCATTCAGATAGGGCCCCAAGGAAATGACGCTGGCTCTGGGTCCAAACGAGAAACTCTACAATCGTGCCACCCATTACAGGAGGCACCAGCCACATATGCCTAAGGCCCAGTATCATGGGTGTAAATACACACACCCTGATGCCAGAGGCGTGCAAAGGATCTCAGCGGGAATGGCATTGTGGAGTACACCTGTAATCCTGGACCCTAGAGGCAAAACAGGAAAATCTCAGGTTTGAGGCCAATGTGGGACATTAGTGAGTTCCTGGCACCCAGGACTATACAGCAAGACCCTGTCTCAAAAAAGAAAAAAGAAAATCTTACCATGATGAGATGGCTCAGTGGTTCAGTTAGATAGCATACTGGTCTTGAAGCAGACCCAAGTTTACTCTCTAACACCTGAATTGACATGGTGCTGGAGACTGAGCACTTCAGGGCTTCCTGCATGCTAGGTAAGTGCCCTACCAACCAAGCCATACCCTCAGCCTCTCTTGCTGCCTTTTTGGTTGGTTGGTTGGTTGACTGGCTGAACATGTTTCCTAGAAAACACTGTGTCTCTAGGTGACCCAAGACTGTCTCTGGATTGGAGACCCCTCCCCCGCTGCACCCCACCACCCAGAGTTCAGATCCTATGTACGTAGGCAAGCCTTTCAAGGTGGCATCCTCCAAGACCTTCCCTAAGGGACTGAAAAGGTGTCACCTTGTCAAGAGGGTTCCTAGGACTCGGGAGACAGGTGCACACAGTAGCAGCTGTCACTAAAAAGGGACATTGCACTACATGAGTGTCATGCCTGCAGATGACAAGCTGGACAGCAAAGGACTGGCCGTCTAGGGAGGACACGGGTGGCAGGGGAACGTTTGCAGGGGGGCACAAGCAGGGCCTCAGCTGGAGGCGGAGGGTGGGAACTGGTGTAGGGGCATAGCCTGCCATCTCTGTGGCCGTGTTACCACCCTTGACCTTCAGCCCCAGGCATGGGAAGTGGGGTGCTCCCTTCCACCCTGGGGCTCTTGGGTTTAGGGCCCAGGGTGAGGCAAGAGTTAGCCTAACGACTCTCTCCAAGGAGGTGGAGGCAACCAGAGTAGAGACTGTTGCTACAGTAACCAGGGCCCAGGGAGGAGACAGATGAGGGCCAATTAAACCCAAGAAAGGGCCTGAAGAGCTGCGAGGCAGCCATAAGTGAGGGCTTACCCTGGACCTTGCGGTTCGGCCTCAAAGCATCTCTCTGGGGCAGAGTTTCACAGAGAAGACTTCCAGTGGTTAAGTGGCCCGGGGTGACCAGCTAAAATACGGCAGGAGAGAGACCTGCACCAGACCTACAGGATTCTGGGCCACAGGCCACTCTGCTGGGTTCCTGGCAAAGCCTGCCTGGCGGCTCATCAAAACGTCTGTTAGCTCTCTGGGAATAACCGTGGGTGGGTTAAAGCTGCACACAGAACACAGAAGCTCAACCAACTTAAGAAAAGCAGACACCATGAATTTCAGAATTAAAAATGTTTCTGTTTTCAGACAGGGCCTCATGTAGACCAGGCTGGCCTCAAATTTACTATGTAACCTTAAACTCTGATCCTCCTGCCTCCACCTCCCTGCTGGGATTGCTGGCATATTTCTGGCTTATGTGGATGGAACCCAAGCTTGTTT
Organism: Peromyscus californicus insignis; assembly: GCF_007827085.1. Taxonomy (NCBI): domain Eukaryota; kingdom Metazoa; phylum Chordata; class Mammalia; order Rodentia; family Cricetidae; genus Peromyscus; species Peromyscus californicus. Next base: position 9,072,426 of record NW_026294595.1, read on the forward strand.
AGCAAGTCTTTCTCTGTCCAGCCAGCTCCCAAATAATGACACAGAGACTTATTATTAATCATGAAAGCTCGGCCTATAGCTTAGGCTTGTTCCTAACTAGCTCTTAAAACTTAAACTAAGCCGGGTGGTGGGGCACACGCCTTTAATCCCAACACTCGGGAGGCAGAGCTAGGCGGATCTCTGTGAGTTCGAGGCCAGCCTGGACTACCAATCGAGTTCCAGGAAAGGCGCAAAACTACACAGAGAAACCCTGTCTCAAAAAACCAAAAAAAAAAAAACTTAAACTAACCCATTTCTATTAATCTATGTTCTATCATGCGGCATTACCTCTCCTCCGTCTTGCACCTCTATTTCCTCTGTGTCTCCTGTGTGCCTCAATTCTCCTCCTCTTCCTTTCTCTCCCTGGAAATCCCACCTGTGTCTTCTGCCTAGCTATTGGCTGTTCGGCTTTTTATTACATTCATCGCAGCAAATACATCTGCACACAGTTTACAAATACCCCACAATAGGCTTGGTGTACAGCAAGCAAGCACTCTATCAGCTAAGCTTCACCTCTAGCCCTGGAATTTAAAATGGTCTTGTAGCTGGGCGGTGGTGGTGCACACTTTTAATCCCAGCACTCGGGAGGCAGAGCCAGGCAGATCTCTGTGAGTTCGAGGCCAGCCTGGTCTACAGAGCAAGATCCAGGACAGGCACCAAAACTACACAGAGAAACCCTGCCTCAAAAAAGCAAATAAATAAATAAATAAATAAATAAATAAATAAATAAACAAACAAACAAACAAGCAAACAAACAAATAAATAAATAAAATTGTCTAGTGTGTTTCAATGGATGCCATCAACAATGCGAAAACTTTATGGTCAAGGTGGCACACGCTTTTAATTCTAGCACTTGGGAGGCAGAGGCAGGTGAATCTCTGTGAGTTCAAGGCCAGCCTGCTCTACAGAGCTAACTCCAAGGCAGAAGCCAGGGATATGTAGAGAGATCTTGTCTCAAAGAAAAGAAAACAAAAAGAACGTGAAAATTCACAGGACGGAAGATCCCTGTAAGTCATAGATCTGAAAACAGAACTGAGCCTAGAACATACAAGGGACGTTCACACTCGACAGCAGCATCGTAAGATTAAAAACAACTGGAGTGTTGTAATCCTACACGCAGGGACCAGAACAGACATTTCTCCAAAGGAAACACACAGATGGGGACCAGCAGCATTGCTCAGCAGATAAAGGTGCTTGCCCACGAGCCTGAGTTCGAGCCCCAGGACCACATGACAGAGGTGGAGAATCAACTCCTGCAAGTTGTCTTCAGACCTCCACACGTGCACCACGCCTCCCCACAAAACCCAACAACAGGAATAAAGAGTTTAACACATGTGCAGATGGCACACAGCACATGAAAAGCCAGGCACCATCAGCAAAGGGATGCAGATCAAAGCTGGAGTGCACAGGGCTGGGGGAGGAGGTGAGGAAATGTGGGGGTGAGTGTTAAAGTATGTAGGGATTTATGAAGTGACCAAGACTGATGGCCATAGCCCCCAAAATATACTAAAAGCCACTGAGCTGCATAATGTGAGCGAACTATAACACAGGAATACTGTTCAACCCAGCCGTTAAAAATGTTAGCACAGGCCGGGCGGCGGTGGTGCACACCTTCAATACTAGCACTTGGGAGGCAGAGCCAGGCGGATCTCTGTGAGTTCGAGGCCAGCCTGGGCTACAGAGTGAGTTCCAGGACAAGCTCCAAAGTTACACAGAGAAACCCTGTCTCAAAAAATAAAAATGTTAACACAGAAGCTGGGCATGGTAGCACATACCTTCAATCCCAGCACTCGGGAGGCAGAGGCAGGTGAATCTCTGTGAGTTCAAGGCCAGCTTGGTCTATAAAGCAAGTTTCAGGACAACCAGGGCTATACAAAGAAACCCTGTTTCCAAAAACAAACAAAAATTAACATGGGTTGAATGGATGGTTCAAGAGTTAAGAGCGCTGGCTGTTCTTAGAGGACCCAGGCTCTGTTTGTTCCCAGCACCACACAGTGGCTCACAACCACATGTAACCTGTTCCAGGGGATCTGACCCCTTTTCTACCTTGGTTGGTACCAGGCACACATGTGCTGAACATAGGCAAAATACTCACACACATAATGTAAAATAAATAAATCTAAAATAACAACAAGCTGGGCGGTGGTGGCACATGCCTTTAATCCCAGCACTCGGGAGGCAGAGGCAGGCAGGTCCCTGTGAGTTCGAGGCCAGCCTGGCTACAAAGCGAGTTCCAGGAAAGGTGCAAAGCTACACAGAGAAACCCTGTCTCGGAAAACCAAAAAACAACAACAGATGCTACACACACACACACACACACACACACACACACACAAATAAATAATATAATTTTAAAAAACTTTTAAAGGCCTGGCAAACCAGTTGTGGTGATGCACACATCATCAATCCCAGCACTCAGGAGGCAGAGGCAGGCGGATCTTTGTGAGTTCGAGGCCAGCTTGGTTTATATCGCCAGATCCAGGCCAGCCAGGGCTACATAGTCAGACCTTGTCTCAAAAACAAATGCTGGCCAGGCGGTGGTGGCGCACACCTTTAATCCCAGCATTCGGGAGGCAGAGGCAGGTGGATCTCTGTGAGTTTGAGGCCAGCCTGGGCTAAAGAGTGAGTTCCAGAAAAGGCTCCAAAGCTACATAGAGAAACCTTGTCAAAAAAAAAAAAAAAAAACAAACAAACAAACAAAAATAATGCTGGTGTACTGCTTTGTTTTGTGAGTCAACTTGTTACAAGCTAGAGTCATCATCAGAAAGAAAAGAGCTTCAGTTGAGGAAACACCTCCATGAGATCCAGATGTAAGACATTTTCTCAATCAGTAATCAATGTGGGAGGACCCAGCCCATGATGGGTAATGCCATCCCTGGGCTGGTGGTCCTGGGTTCTATAAGAAAGCAGGCTGAGCAAGCCATGAGGAGAAAGCCAGTAAGCAGCACCCCTCCATGGCCTCTGCATCAGCTCCTGACTCTGGGTTCCTGTCCTGTTTGAGTTCCTGTCCTGACTTCTTTGATGATGAACAGTGATGCTGAAGTGTAAGCCAAATAAACCCTTTCCTCCCCAGCTTGCTCTTTGGTCATGGTGCTTCATCAGCTTCATCACAGCAACAGAAACACTAAGACAGCTGGCAAGATGGCTCTGTGGGTAAAGGCACTTATCACCAAGCCTTGATGACCTGAGTTTGATTCCCAGGACCCACAAATTGGAAGGAGAAACAACTCCCACATGATCTTTCCACGCACATCACGGCATGCTGGCACACACACATACACACAAATAAATATTGCAAAAACCCCCAAACCAAAAATGCTGTAACTAGGTGTGGTGGCTCACATCTTTAATCCCAGCACTTGGGAGGCAGATGTCGATATACCTCTGTGAGTTTGAGGCCAGCCTGGTCTACACTGAGAGCTCTAGCCCAGCTAGGACTACTGGTGACACCCTGTCTTATGTACACACAGATGTAACCAGAGTAGTAAATACAGTGGAGAACCAATGCCACATCCCTCCTCCTCCTCCTCCTCCTCTTCCCTAACAAACACCTGTGGGTGCCATCATCTGCCCACACAGGAACACTAAGAGTCTATGGCATGTGGGGTTCTCAGCTTTGCACCCCACTCATTGCCTCCATGACTTCTGAGTGACAGGTTTCTGAGCTCGGCTTTCCACTTGGGCAACAGAAGTGGACCTGTAATATCTGTGCCAGGCGCCACCCGGCCCCACACTGCAGGCACCACCCACTCCTGCAGAGCACATTGTTTTCCAGGCACCCAATCAAGCTGGTTCCATTCTAGGGAGGTGCAAAGATGGCTAGAATAGAGGACACACAACCCCTACGAGCCAGACTCACGGTGGTTCCAGCTGCCACAAGGTGGCACCTGAGCAACCAAGTCCCTGTGAAATTCCCCTGGGTTGGTTTATTTGGTTTGAGACAGGGTCTCATTCTGAAACCCAAGTTGACCCAGAACTCACTCTGTACCTCAGGCTGGTCTGGAACTTTCTGTGACCTTCTGACTGCCTCCCCAGTATTGAGTGTGTGCCGCCACACCCAGGCTCCCCCAGATTTCTAATGTCTAAGGCTACTGCCATTTCCTGGCTGGTTCCCGACATCTTGGGGCTCCCCAAGAGGAGTCCCCACCTGACCGTGCTCAGGCAGAGAACAGGGACCTGGGGGCCTTGGGGTTGCATAAAGAATAAAACAACAATAGCCCACAGTATTGCTACCCACACAAGTCAATGCCAAACACATGTGCTCAAAATTATCAAACACAGGGCTGAGGCTTAGCCCTTGTGCATTTGGTCATGCAAGGTTCCCAGTTGAATTCCATCTTTTGAGTTTTGTCTTTTTAAACCAACAGAAGAGAAAGGCATTGAGAACGTAGGTAAAATGAAAGCTTTCTCACCTTTCTCTCCAGAACTCTCCACACCTCACTACCAACTAAGTCGTGCTCTCCGCCTGCATGCACACTGGTGTAGCCTGCTGCCTACACGTGTTAAAACCGACACCCTGGCGAGGGACATGGTGCAGTAGACAAAGCACTTGCCACAGAACCATAAGGACCAGAGCTGGGATCCCCGGAACTAATGCCAAGCTGGATACAGTATGTGCATCCGAGGGGCAGACACAGGAGAATCCTCTGAAGCTGCCTGGAGCACAGTGAATTAGACACCCCGTCTTAGACAAGATAGAAGGCAAGGGCCAACACCTCTGACCTCCACACATTCACCTTGGTGTGCACATTCACGTACACAAAGATAAATGAATGAATGACTGAATGAAGTGGTGGCACACACCTTTAATCCCAGCACTCGGGAGGCAGAGGCAGTTGGATCTCTGTGAGTTCAAGGACAGCCTGGGCTACAGAGTGAGTTCCAGAACAACCATTGCAACAAAGAAAGATCATGTCTCAAAAAGTGCCAGAAAAAAAGGGGGGATAGGGACAAGAGAGATGGCTCAGCAGTTAAGAGCTCTTGCTGCTCTTGCAGAGGACCCAGGTTTGGTTCCCAGCACCCATTTGGTGGCTCCTAACTGTAACTCCAGTTCCAGGGAATCCAACACCCTCTTCTGGACTTGTGGGCATCAACATGGTACAAAAGCATGCATGCAGGGAAACACACACTAAAAAAATAAAGCCTTACAAATAAATAAATTATGGAATTATAATAAAAAACTTGAGTGGTGTTCCCAAAAATCATAAACATAATCCAAAGGCCCCAGAATCCAGTCAACTAGTGACAAAGACCCATTTCCTATAGTCTTGCTCAGCACACCCACCCTCCCCCAAACAGAGCTGACAAGGGCCTGACGATCAACACAGGACTTGTTCACCAAGCCGACCTGGCACTAAGCACACTATTCAGCTTTCACGGCTGGGAGACTAGTGAATGCCTGTGGAGAGGTCACACTGGAGTCAGTCTGTCCCACCCTGCCAACCTTCTTGCACAGTGACTGGGGCAGACCACCTACCTCTGACGGTGCCTCTGACGAGGTGTCTGGGTTCTGGAAGCTGTCCCCCGGTGTGGGGGTGCTGCCTCCATCCCCCCTCTGGCCTACACTCAGTGCCTGCTCCCATTTCTGCAGGGCTTCCTCAAACAGCTCCATGCCTGAGAACATAAGAGACAGGAGAGAGAGGGTCACAGTCTCACCCTTAAGGGGATGAGGCACAGCAGAAGGCAAAGGCCAGGGCAGGACCAGAACTGGGCAGGGCCATACAGCCCGGTCGTGACTTCTTTGGGGCTGGTCAGTATCAGGCCTTTTTCCAGGCAGGTCTGTCTTCTGACCAAAAAGGGCTACAAAGAAGTGACTGGGGATGTGGGGGGCGGGGCAGTAACTGAAGAAGTGATTTGCCTTGCCCAGACTCCTAGAAGGCCACTTCCCCTGCCACACTGTCACCCACCCCAGGCCCTGGGCTAGCCTCCCAGTCGAACCTTGTACATAGAGGCTCTCGGCACTGCCATCAGTGGTAGGCACAGACTCCTCCATCCCTCTGGTTTCCCATGAACCTGAGCACGCAGCTGTGGGGCTGGATGAATTGACCACTACCATCTGGGGACCAAGTATACAGATAAGAAGTGAGGCCCTGTGTGGGACCCCTCTAAGCCCATCCCACTGCCTGACCACAGGCCCCACGCCCTCCTAGGCACCTCCCAAGTGAGCTAGGCCAGCACCCACATCCTCAGAACAGCTTGATGATATCCCACAGAAACACAGAGGTTGATAGCAACAGCCATGTATGAAACCTCCCTGGACCCCACTCCCTGTCCTACCAGCCAGACAAGGACAGACAGCTGCCACCTTGCTTCAGAGCCTCTCAACCACAAGAGTAGCCTCTACCTTACTCCAGACTTGAGGGCAAGGGCATCACCAGGGCAGAGCCAGAGCCGGGCTTAGCGCTCCGGGCCTGGTCCCTGCTGAATGATTTACAACATAGTCAATGCCCCTGAAGCTGAGCTCCAGTGAAAGTGTCCACCTTTGTCTCCTTTACCTCCAACCCTCAGCACCCAGCCCCGTCCTGGACGCCTCCCCGGCACTCCCAAGCTTCCCGATGAGCTCCCTGTCTGGCACCTACACACCTATCTCCGACAGGTCCTCCAACCAGCATCCACAGAGAAGCCCGAATTCATGAATGAGGATGTGAAGGAATGAAAGGGGCCTCTCTCTCATCTCCCTAACAGTCCAGAAGCTTCCTCAGGGCAGAGTCCAAGAATGTCCTGGTGGCACCTTCCTCCCCCCCCCCACCCCCCCCCCCCACACACATATCCCACCCTGGCACCTCACCGAGGCCAGGCTGTGGGAGGAGCCTGAGTGTTTGCTGGGCTCGATGGAGGAGATGCCGCTCAGCGTGTCGTTGCTCTTGCTACTGGGGCTCTGAACCCTCCGGCTGGAGTAGCCTGTGAAGAGAAGCATGGAACTTGCAGGCTTCCTCCACCTGACCACCCTCCCCATCCTCATCTTTCTGATAACCTGACCTCCAACACCAAGACAGCAGCAGATCCCGCTGAGTGTGGACACTTAGCAGAGGAATGAGACCCTTCCTGTGGCCTGCTGACTTAACACAGGGCCAGGCCCATAGGAGGGCTCCAAATGCTGGGACAAGAGCAAGGCGGGGCACTTCCCTACCTCTTGCTCAGTTTGCCTGTGTGCTTGATTAACTGACTGATAAAGAACTCTCTTTTCCAGATGGCTCAGCAGGTAAGGGCACTTGCTGCCAGGCCGAACAGCCTGGTTCAGTCCTCGATGGAAGGAGAGAACCAACTCCTGCAAGTTGTCTTCTGACCTACACACACCCACCGTGGCACACAAGCCCCCCCACCCCCCAATAAACAATGTAAAAATACTAAGGGGCCAGGCCATAGCTCCAGTTAGAGGAGCGGATGCCCAGCATGCAGGAGACCCTGGGTTTGCCCTCCAGCACCGCATAAATGGGACATGGTAGGCACAGGCACTCAGGAGGTGCAGGTGAGAGGGTGGGAAGTTCAAGGTCAGGCTGGGGAGATGGCTCAATGGGTAAAGCATTTGCCACACAAGCATGAAGACCTGAGTTCAAATCCCCAGACCCCATATAAAACCAAGTACAGTAGTCCATGTCTGTAATCCCAGCGTTCCTATGGAGAGATGGGAGCAAAGACCAGAGAAGCCCAGAGGCTCAAGGACAGCTAGCCTGTGCATGCAGTTGTGAAAACAAAGGATTCCATCTCAAACAGGGTGCAAGGTAAAGAGCTACACCTGAGACTGGGTGCCACACTTGCCTTGGGATGAGAGCTCACACTTAGCCACAAATGCACTTGCACACATACACAGAACACATGTACACACAAATCAAACAAACAAACAAATAGGCAGAGTATAAAAACAAGCTCAAGGTTATTCTCAGCTACACCGTATGTTTGAGGCAGTCAAGGCTTCGTGGACCTGTCTCAAGGGGGTGGGGGATGGTGTTGGGAGGTGGCTCATTGGTTAAGAGCACTGTCTGCTCTTCCAGAGGACCTGGGTTCAGTTTCCAGCACCCACGTGGTGATTTACAAGTGGCTGTAACTCCAGTTCCAAAGGCCTCTGTGGTGCCTCTTCTGGCCTCTCTGGGCACCAGGCATACACTGACCTCTAGTCACCACACTAGCCTTGGAAAGAGAGAGCTCACACTCACCCACAAACACACCTGCACACACACACACACACACACACACACACACACACATTGAGAGAATCAGGAGCTGGGGTACAGCTCATGAGAAGAATACACTAAACACTCACGGCACTGAAGGGCGGGGAGGGAGAAAAAGGGTGAAATCAAAATGGGGGTGGTGGTGCCAGGCACACAGGTAGACCCTGTGCGGTGGCATGGCACCGGCTTCCCAGGGCCAATGTAGGCCAGCAGGGCCGTCCTCACTTCTCAAGGTCCAGTTCTGCAGCAGTGGAAAGACTGGCTGCAGCTGTCAAGATAAAGTTAGCATTTGCAAGGACAATTAACTACTAAAACTCACTGCACTGGGCTAAAGTCAGGCCCTGCTTCAAACACAAATGGGCTGGAGGGATGGCTCGGTGGTTAAGGGCATTTACTGCTCTTGCAGAGGACCCGGTTTTATTTCCAGGCCTCACATGGTGGCTCACACCATCTCTAACTCCAGTCACAGGTGGCCCGGTGCCCTCTTCTGACCTCCACAGGCACAGAGTGGAGATACATACAGGCAGGCAAAGCACTCACACACAGAGACATACAGACCTTAAACAACAACAGGATTGGGAAGACAGTTCAGCAGGTACAGGTGCTGGCCACCAAGCCTGATGACCTGAGTTTGATCCTTGGGACCACGTGGTGGCAGGAGAGAACCAACTCCTACAAGCTGTCCTCTGACTGCCTCGTGTACAATAAATAAATACATAAGCACATAAATAAATAAAGCAATTTTGAAACCTCCTTTTCCTTATCTTTCTTGACTCATTTACTTTGGTTTTTGAGACAAAAATCTCAGTAGTCTGTAGCCCTTGGTAGCCTTAACTGTGCATCCTCTGCTTCAGCCTCCAGTGTAGTGGGTAGCCATTCCAGCTTTGATCTGGAAGTTCCAACCCCATTGAGACTTCGGCAACTGTCACGCCTACAAGGCGGGGCCAAGGGAGGCCCCTGGAGACCTGAGATCTGGATGGGCGGCACACTCACTGGGTTCCGGGACCCTGGACGGTGAAGGTGGGCCAAGGAGAGCTCCAGAGAACACCGCTGGACTGCGATACACCTTCCCCAGACCCCTCGACCTACCTATCCCTTAACTTGTAAGTTACGCCATTAAATAAATCTCCTTTTAACTACGTGGAGTGGCCTTAATAATTTCACCAATACTCCAGTGCCAGGGTTACAGGCAGACACTATCACACTTGGCTTAAAATCTGTTTTCCAAGATGGAAAACTGTCTCCCGAGATGAGAACACTTTGCCTTGGAAGAAGAGCAACAAGACATTGACACGTGGCGAACAGCTACTCACAGGCTACCAGGGGATGAAGAGTTTTCTAGGCCCGGGCGGCAGTGGTGGCGCACGCCTTTAATCCCAGTGCTCGGGAGGCAGAGCCAGGCGGATCTCTGTGAGTTCGAGGCCAGCCTGGTCTACAGAGCGAGATCCAGGACAGGCTCCAAAGCTACACAGAGAAACTCTGTCTCGAAAAAAAAAAAAAAGAGTTTTCTAGGGCCAGCAAGATGGTGCAGTGGACAAGGGCACTTGCTGCTGAATCTGATGATCTGAGTTGAGCCCAGAACTCACGTTGTGGAAGGAGGAGAGAACTTACTTCTATAAGTTGTCCTCTGACCTCCACATGGAACACACCTACACACGTGTATACACACACACACAAACACCAAAATACATTTTTAAAAAAAGTTCTCTCATAGTGACTTGGTTCTATGATGGTACCATCTGAAAGCTCAGCACACACTAAAAGGGTGAATTTTACCACATGCAAATCCTTTCTTCCCCTAAAAAGAACTCAAGAAACACTATTGGGCTCATGAAGCTTGTGGCTCTTCCTATTTCTGAGCATGGGGAAACTGACAGCCCTGGGCCCTGACCTGGTATCCCCTAAAGTGACAAAGACATCCAGAACCAATACCACCAACCAAGACGAAGCCCAGGGTCTAAAGAATGGTTCTATCATTCCTATTTGGGAGAACACGGCGTGAAGCAGGAAGGCACTAGCCCAAGACCCCACAGGGAACAACACTGAAACGTGACAATGTCAGGGCTCCTCTACCACACACCTACCTTTCTTCACTGAAGGGACCTTGCGGGCCATGAGGATGGGCAGGGGTACTGTGCCCAGCTGCTCACCTCCCATCTCAGGGCCCACCTGCTTCTTCTTCCGCCTACGCCTCTTCAGCTGGTGGGCAGCCAGGGCCAAGGCCACAGTCCCAAGGGCTGTGGCAAAAAGAACCTTCCTCAGGCCTGGTGTCAACCGCAGTTGGGAGAATGCAGACTGGAGGAAAGAGACAAGAGGCCTGGTTATGTCACCTAAAGGGAAGCTCTAGGTGTGGACACAGTGTCCCTCTGCTGATCAGAGTGACAAGGGGCACTGAAAAGGAAATCAGGCCAGCGTCTCTAAAATGTGAACCAGAAATAGAAAGAGAGCACAATGCATCACTGAGGACAGAATACTGGGATCTGGGACTCAGTGTGCCCCCCACGCTGCTGGTCACCATTTGTGCCAGCAGGGGTATGGTGCCAGACACTGCACCAGGGCCTGACCTATGTCACCTGTCAGAATCCCTGCCACCTTTCAAATGAGGAATCTGAGGTTCACAGTAGTTAAGACACGTGTAGATGGTGACCAACACACAACTCAAACCCAGATGTGACAGCTCCATTTCCCAATGACATCTGGAGCTAATGACACTCACTGTCCTAGACCACTCCATCCAAACAGCCTCATCCTGGTCACCCTCTGCTGCTGGCCCAGGTGGAACTCTGTCCCACAAAAGAAAGCTTTCGGAGTGTCAAGGATTTAGTCAGCACTCCCACTGACAAACTAAAGTCAAGGGATCACCTAGCCTTAGAGTAAAGACTGGGCTTAAAGCCCCGACTCTGTTGTTGTTTTTTAATATTTTATTTATTTATTATGTATACAGTGTTCTGCCTGCACGCCAGAAGAGGGCACCAGATCTCATGATAGATGGTTGTGAACCACCATGTGGGTGCTGGGAATTGAACTCAGGGCCTCTGGAAGAGCAGCCAGTGCTCTTAATCTCTGAGCCATCTGTCCAGCACCAAGGAAGATCCATCCTAATTGTGGAAGGGACCACTACTGGGCAGGGCAAGTTGCCCTGTATAAAATGGAGAAAGGGGATAAGCACTGATAAACATGCATCTGTCAGGCTGTTTCCTGAGTACAGTGTGATGAGCCAGCTTCCTGCTTCTGCTGCCCAGCCTTCCACACGATGGACGACAGCCCACTGGAACTGGGACGACAGCCCACTGGAACTGCAAGCCCGACCCCCTCTTCCTCCCCTCAGCTGCTTGAGTCCAGACATTTCATCACAGCAGTGAGAAATTAACTAAGACACACAGTATAGCCATGAAAGGACTCAGCTCTCCCAGGTACTGAGGACCCCTGGACAGGACCACACCCATCTTACCTGACCAAATGTCGTGTACAGGAACACGGGTATCTCAGCCACAGTCATGGCTAGAGCCTGGATCATGGACATACCCTCAGTCCGACGGAACGCCATGGCAGGCCTAGCACCCAAGGCGGGAACTCTCGGGGTAAGAGCTTCCAAGGAGAATGTCTTCAACTGGTCTCTGGCTGGGCCCTGGGCACCATCCACACGCCAGCAGGACAGGGGCACACATAACACGTCTTTCCACAGAGCTGAGGGACAGATGACCAAGTGAGACATAGGAAGGTGCACACAGGGCTGGGGCCGAGTGGTAGAGTGCTCACCTCCCCATGTTCAATACCCAAGCCTGCCAAAAAGCTTTGGGCCACTGAAATAGCTAAGCAAGCTGACAAGTAACTGAGTTCCCCAGAACCATGGTTGAATGTGCTGCTAGCCTACAAGTCTAAAATTACCTGGGTGGTGGGTTTCTGAGCATATCCCTGAGGGATTAACTATGTTAATTAAGGTGGGAGACCCTTCCACAGTGTGGCACAGTTCTCTAGGCTCGGGCCATGGACTGGGTAAAAGCATACACGCATTCTTTGCCCTCTGCCTCTGAACTGTGTATGTAACGTGAGCAGGTGTCATGAGATCCTGTCGTTGTGACTTCCTCCCATGGACTGTCACCTGGAACAAGCCAAAACAACCTTTCTCCCCTGAGTTGCCTTTGCCAGGGTATTTTATCACAGCAACAGAAATCAAACTAGACGTGAGAGGAGAGAACCGTCTCCCAGAAGCTGTTCTCAGCTCCCACATGTGCCTGTGGCAGGTGCTTCTGCACTCACATACACAGTTTAGTTAGGCATGTGTATCCGCCACACGCGTGCAGATGCCTGCAGAGGCCACAAGAGGGCACTGCATACTGGAGCTGGATGACAGGCGGTTGTAAACCACTTGATGTGGGTGCTGAGAACTGAACTCAGGTCCTCTGGAAAAGAAGCAAGCATGCTTAACCACTGAGCCATCTTTCCAGCCCCAAAGAAAAAATGTTTTAAACTGGGCCTGATAGTCCACACCTTTAATCCCAGCACTTGGAAGGCAGAGGCAGGAGGATCTCTGTGAGTTTGAAGAGAGCCTAGTCTACAGAGTTCCAGGACAGGTAGAACTGTTAACACAGAGAAATCTTGTGTTGAAAATAAAAAAAAAAAAAAATTTTAAGATCAACAGCTGCTCTTCTAGAAGACCCAGGTTCAATTCCCACCATCCACATGGTGGCTCACAGATATCTATGACTCTGGTTCTAGGAGATCCATTACCCTCTTCTGACCTAGCCTCCATGGGTGCCAGGCATTAATATAGTACATGACAAAAATTTAGACAAAACACACAAAATATTTTTTAAAAGTTTGGGGCTTAGACTGCCAGGTGTGGTGGCGCACACCTTTAATCCAGAGGCAGGCAGTTCTCTGTGAGTTCAAGGCTAGCCTGGTCCACAGAGTGAGTTCCAGGACAGCCAAGGCTACACAGAAAAACCGTCTCAAAACACAAAAGCAAAAAAAACAACAAAAAACCTGGGGTTTAGAAAACACTCCACCCATACACACTAAAAAAAAATTTTTTTAAAGAAAGGTGTACAAAAAAGACATGTAAACAAGAGTGTCCTCAGGGGTTGGTCATCTCACTAAGGCTTATAATCCCAGCTGCTCAGAACACTGAGGCAGAAGGATCAAAAGTGACTGAGCAATTTAGGCACACCCTGTCTCGATTTTTTTTTTTTTTAAGCACTGGTCTAGCATGGAGCAGTGGGTGGGGGAAACAGTATCTTCAGTGGGTGAGATGAACACCAGGTGGGCATCTGTAATCCCAGGCCCCAGCCCGCCCCGCAGGCAGGCAAGCAACCATGTCCAGACACCTCAACAAGCCTGGGAGCTGAAGGCAGCATGTGTGGTATGCTGATTGCAGAAAGAACACAGAGACTGGAGATAAATAGGTCACCCTCTAACTTAGGGCCTTCTGCACTTTCTCAGCCTTTTTAAACACACAGGCCATTTTCTAAATAAAGTTCTCAGGCTCCCGGCTGAGAACCATGACATCCGTTTCACAAAGCCAGGAATGCTTCACTTCCTGTGGGCTAAAGGTTTGTTCTGATCTGGTTGGTGGTGGTGGTGGGGGGGTTGTTTGTTTGTTTTTATTTATATTTACTTTTGAGACAGAGTCTCAAACTGTAGCCCAGGCTGGCCTTGAATTCAAGATACTTCTCTTGCTTTGGTCTCACAAGCACTCAGTTTATTGTCATGAGCCAACTGAATCATAACCATATGGGCAGATGTTTCTCCCCGCCTTCCCCCACCTTCTGACAAAGAAACTGAGTCTCCGGAGCTGAAGCCAGGAGTCTAAAGCAACCCGCCTGCTAAGTGGTGGAGAGAGGGTACTTCAAGGTCTAGATTCTGCTTAACGCAGCAGGAGCGGGCAGTGCAGCCCCAGCAGAGCCACAGAGGGCAAAGACGGCCTTCTCTGGGTCTCCAAAACCCACCTCAGGGGCTCCCACTGCTCTATCCTGAGGCCAGATCAGTGGACTGACCACATATAACTGAGACTCCAAGACCCTGCAGGGTGCTCCCACTGCTATGATCAAGTTCAAGGGTGACTCCTGGGATCTCCAGAGAAAGGAACATACAGACCAGGACAGACCCTGTCTTCCTGGGATGGTGGCCAAAAGTCACTAGGCCAACACAAGAGATGAAGAAGGAACAGCTTATCCTTGGTGAGTGGCGAATGCACACAGCCCTATCAGGCTGGCCCTGAGGCTGGGGGGTGGGTGGAGCAGAGGGCGGAGGGCAGAGGGCAGGTAAACAGAGTGAGTAGGGCCAAAAAAATTACCACATTGCCAAGGGCAGGAGACATTCTGCCTGGACGGTGTGAAGTGAGCTACAATTCACAGTCCCTCCTCTAAACCTCCAGCCTGGCTTAGCCTTGGTGGGAGACAAGGACATCAGATGACAAGGAGTTACTCTTCTGTGCTTTTCAACAGGCCAGTGCACTAGCTCTCTGTGACAATTCTAAGTGCAGTTCTCACAGGACTGTCAAGGTAACCATCATTTACCACAAGGATATACAAACTGAGGCCCCAAGGCTGTGGTAGAGCGTCCTCGCTCCTGCCTGCTGCTTTGCCCATATCAAACCTGACGGGTTTCAGGACCTTGAACTTCTGAGAAGGCCACATGGAATTAGAAGTGAGCCTGTTCCAGGACCGAGGCAGGTGGAGGTGGGGATGGAGGCCTGTCATGTCTGAAGGAGAGTCCAGTTAGTGTTGGCTGTGCCCATCAAGAGAAAGATCACTTCACAGAAAGGAAGGGTCCAGGCTCAACACCTCCATATCCTATCTGCCTCTCACTTCTAACGCTGGCCCTGCCTGGGCAGCCAGCTGCCTCTTCTGCTCTGCGTTCTTGAGCAGGCAGGGTGTCTGCTCCTCCACCATGGCACGTCAGGCCTGATATCCCGGCTGGCTTCCCATCCCAGGACCTCCTGTCTTGGGCAAGACAATCCTACTAATGCCTCTGGCCTGAGCGTTCTCTCGTCCCACCTTGACCTACCTAGCTATGGTACCAGACCAGTCAGCCCTAAGCCACCTCACGTCCTGTCTTTTCCATCCTGGGACATCTCTGTGGGATCCCACGCAGCCTGATATTGGGCATCCCCAGAACCGACATCAGCAATACCCCAAGCTTCAGCATCTGCTCCTTGCGGAGTCAGGGCAGAGACCTTCCTCTCTGGCCTCGACCTCCCCAGAACATCCTTGAGGTTCATCCGCACACAGCGCTGCCCACAGCCGGCACACCTGCTCCTTCCAGGCCAGGAAGCACCCGCGACCCTACTTGGATGCCCGCGGCGTTCCAGGCCCGGGAGTCTCCTCTCTGACCCAGCTCCCTTCTCGTTCCACCCCCAGAGCCAGGCATCCTCTCGCGCGCCTGGTCCAGGGCACCCACTCATCCCACCTCGGACACCTTAGCGGACAAGCTGGGCCGCGGACCCCTGCGTGGGCCGGGCTCCAGGCTCCGCAAGCCTCGCTCCTGCCCCCTGCTTCGCCCGCGCAGCGACGGCCACTCACCCGGGATCCCATCGCTGCGGAAGGGCAGTGTCTCCTTTCCAAGCCGCAACACAACCAAACCAGGCCGCTGCGAGGCGGAGGGGGCGTGGCTTCGAGGCGGCCCGACACGGCCAGGACCAACGAGCGTCTCCAGATCGCTCCGCGCCGCCGTGGCTCTTGGCCAATGGGGCGGGCTACGTGACCACGTCGACCCCGCCCCTCCCGTTCCCCCGCCCCGCCCCCTAAGTGTGGTTGCGGTGTGGAACTGGCCTCTTCTCCCTTCCGATTGGCCACCAGGATTAGATGGACACGGGAAAGTGGGGCGGGACCCCCCAAAAGGGCGGTGAAGCTGGTGGCTGCTTGAGGCTTTCTGCAAGACTGCTGGTGTAGCCTTCTCTACGCCCAGGGACTAGTCCCTTCTGCACTTGAGAGCCAGTTTTCAAAGGCCGCGGGTTCAGGGCTTCCCCGGCACTCCCCTTCATCCCTTGCCGGTCTCTGCCTTGTTCTGTACACCGGATCCCTGGCGTTGTCGTCGCTGGAATGGGCTCTGCTTACCTCTGCAGTCCCTTTTTTATTTGTTTTTTTGGAGACAAGGATCCATGCTTTGGAGACTGACAGATACCCGTCGTCCCCGCCCCCCTTCGCCTTTTTTTGTTTTTTGTTTTGTTTTGAATTTCTCTGAATTCGCTCTGTAAACCAGGCTGGCCTCAAACTCAAGAGATCTAACTGCCTCTGCCTCCTAAGTGCTGGAATCAAAGGTGTGTGCCACCGCCAACGATCCCTATTTATTTGTTTTAAGATCATGGTTTCATGTAGTTTAGGCTGGCCTTGAACTCACTTTGTAGCTGAGGAAGTGTTTGAGTCTCCGGATCCTCTTGCCTACATCTCCAATGTACTGGGGTTACAGGTATATGCCACCATGCAGTTTTATGGGTGCTAGGGATGGAACTCTGGGCTTAACTCACTGTAGCCAGTGATGACCTTGAATTCTTTTTTGTTTGTTTGTTTGGTTTGGTTTGGTTTGGTTTTTGAGAAAGGGTTTCCCTGCGTAGCCTTGGCTGTCCTGGAACTCACTCTGTAGACCAGGCTGGCTTTGAACTCATAGATCCATCTAGCTACCTCTGCCTCTCAAGTACTGGGATAAAGGTGTGCACCACTGCCCTGCTTGACTTTCAATTCTTGATCCTCCTGCCTCCAGTCTCCTAAAGTGCTGAGATTACAAGTATGTGAAACATTGCCCAGCAACATCCAAATTCTCTGTAGTAAATATTTATTGTTTTAATATCAAGAAAGAAAATAGTGAACATGTTTGTAAAAGGTGCATATAGTGCCTGCATAGGCTAGAAAAGGCTGCCCTCATCCTCCAACTGGAGTTACAGCTGTTTATGAGGCATTATGGGGGTGCTGGAAATTGAACCCAGCTCTCTGCAAGAGCAATACACTGGACTTAACAGCTGAGCCATCTCCCTAGCCTCCAGTGACTGATCCTTTTTCAGTCAATGTGAGTTGCTGAATGAAGGAATGAGTATTTGTAAGTGGCTCTTACAGGACAGTGCTGGAGTCTCTCTAAATGGTCACTGTTGCCAGCTACAGAGAGATACTGGTAAGTGAGTGCACAATCAAGATGAACATAGTTTATGCAAGAGAGTAACACAGACTCTCGGGCCTGTGGAGTACATGGGGGTAGGGACAGCATTGGTAGAGATGCCACAAAGAATAAGCCACTGAGCTGGTTAATGAAAGTCCACATTCCTGGGCCCCACCTGCTTTTACAACACTACCCAGATGCCAGAACCAGTGCCAGGTGACTCAGGTTCACCCCGCAAAGGCAGAAGAACAAAGCAAGAAGGTACCAGCTGAGGAACAGTTCTGGGTGAAAAGCCAGACTTGCCAGGCTTGGTGGCGCACGCCTTTAATCCCAGCACTGGGAAATCAGAGGCAGGTAAATCTCTGTGAGTTCAAGGCCAGCTAGAGATACATAGTGAGACCCTGCCTCCAAAAGAAGAAGAAAAGGAAAGGAAGAAAAGACTCGGAGGGTTGGAGAGGTAGCTCAGGAGAGAAAGCACCTGGTGCTTTTTCAAAAGACATAGATTAGGTTTGGTTCCAGCACCTTCGTCAGATAACTCACAGTGGTCTGGAACTCCAGTCTTGGAAGATCAGACACCCAATTCTGGCCACCTCAGGCATTGTGAAGAGGCCTAACATTAGTGCAGCCATGACAGGCTGCAAACTAATACTAGAACTAGGCCTCACCGTTACAATAACCAGGAAAAGCCACAAACTGTACCTTGCAGGTGACGAATCAGACTTGAGACAAAAAAGTACTAAATGCTCTAGAACATTAAAGATAGCTTACATAATGTGTATACTGATTGCCAATTTCCTTGCCACAACGCCAGTATCAATCACTGTTTGACAAAACTTCCGTTGCCTCACTCCTGCCCAATCAGGAATTGAACCCCCATCTGAATCTGGAACTCCCCTACCTGTCCCATCCTTTACGCTTTAAAAACCCTGCCTCAACTGAGCTGGAGGCTCTCCCTGATCCAACTGCTGTGTCGGAACAGATGGAGAGCCCAAGCTTGAGCTTGCAATAAAGGTTCTTTGCTTTTGCATATGAACTCCAGACTCCTGGTGATCTCTGGAGGGGGCTCATGACTCAGCATAACAATTGCACACATGATACACAGACATACACACAGGCAAAACACCCATAAACATAAAAGAATAATAAAAAAACGAATAAAAATAAACCCTTTTTTAAAAGATGGAGCTTTGAATTAGTAGCAAGAGCAGATGGAGACAGATACCAAGTCCCATTTCCCAAGCTGCAGGGAAAGTAGTAGAGGCAGGAGTGTCTGCAGGGCACACTCTTGACTCCCGGGGGCTGTGAGAGACTGGATTCAAGGTCAGGGCACACCCAGTTTCTCCACCTGGCAGAGGCACCAGCTTAGCCCTCCCCCGGAGGATGTCTGTACTTCTCACACTTGGGGCTCCAGGCCTTGGCTTGAGAGCCCTCTACCCTGTGAAGCTCTCTTGCACCCTCCCCTCGCCCAGATGAAGAAACAAAGGGGCTTGTCCTTAGTTTAGGTGCTCTATAGTGTCACCAAAGTCAAGGGCAAAAGAGAGAAACACTTTGGTCTGTAGAAGCAGAGTCCCAGAGAAAAAGAAGATAGGGAATTGGGAGAGGGTCTCACTGGGCTAGAGCGGGGGTCAAGTGAGGAGAAAGAGTGACAGAGGGAGAAGTAGAGGGACACGGGGACACGGGGACACTGGAACCAGCAGAGACAGCGCCTATGTCAGAGGTCTGTTGCACAGCTGCAGGGCGACAACTAATTGGATGTTGGTTTTGTTTTGTTTATTTGAGATGTGGTTTCCCTGCGTAGCCCTGGCTGTCCTGGAGCTCACTCTGTAGACAAGGCTGGCCTCAGACTCAGAGATTCATCTGCCTCTGCCCAAGTACTGGGCTTAAACGAGTGTGCCACCACCACCCTGAAACTAATCAGATTTTACACATTTTAAAACTGCTAAGGAGCCAGACAGTGGTGTTGCACGCCTTTAATCCCAGCACCCAGGAGTCAAGTTAGGGAGATCTCTGTGAGTTCAAGGCCGACCAGGTCTACAGAGAGAGTTCCAGGACAGCCAGGGCTACACAGGGAAACTCTGTTTCAAAAACAAACAAACAAACAAATAAATAAGTCAACCCCCTATAGAGGACGAGCTGGAATGTTCGAATTGTAGCAGAAAATCAGAAGATGAGGGAGGTGATGGTAAGTGAGCTGATTTCATTATTCCATTGAGTAAACACACACTCACCTGTCTTTCTGTACAGGCTGCATATACAGTTTGCGGCTGGGAGTGGCAACCCTTGACTGTAATTCCAACAGGAAGGTGGAAAGTCCACAGCCATCTTTGACTGTATATTATTTTTAAGACTAGCCTGGGTTGCATGAGATCTTGAAACAAACAAAACAACAACAAAAAACAAAAGCAAAAAAAAAAAAAAAAAACCCAAACCAACCAACCAACAACAAAAAACCAGGCAGGAAGAGTGTCTCAGCCCTTAAGAGCAGCTACTGCTCTTCCTCAGGACCAGAGTTCAGTTCCTAGCCTGGCTGCTCCACTTCCTTTAATTCCAGCTCCAGGAGATCTGACACCCTCTTTTGGCCTCCATGGGTGCTCCTACACATGTGACACATGTTCACATCTACATAAACAACAACAACATAAAAATCTTCAAAGGAGGGAAGAGCTGGAGAGATGACTCAGCAGTTAAGGGCACTGGCTGCTCTTCAGAGGTCCTGGGTTTCCAGACCGTTGGTTCCCAGTATCCACATGATGGCACACATGTCTCTGGAACTCCAGTCCCAGGGCTCCAACACCCTCTTCTGACCTCTCTGGGCACTGCACACACAGGGTGTATAGCACGTGAAGGCAAAACACCCACACACGTAAATAAATGAAAAATAAACATGGCGGGAGAAATAGCTCAGCAGGTAATAGAGCCCGAGAAGAGAAATGACTCCAGGATCTCTGACCTCCACACATGTGCTGCGGCTTTCTTGTGTCCCCCATATCTCTCTCTCTCTCTCTCTCTCTCTCTCTCTCTCTCTCTCTCTCTCTCTCTCTCTCTCTCTCTCTCTCTCTCACACACACACACACACACACACACACACACACACACACACACTACATAAAATTTAAAAGTAAAAACAGGTTTGGGAAGATGGCTCCATGGGTAAAGAACTTACTGTGCAATCTTGAGAACACAAGCGAAAGAAGCCATGTAAAATCCCAGAGCACGGCCCCGGGGCCCCTATGGCCAGTGAGAAGGGATGCAGAGAACAGAGGATCCTTGGAATGTCGTGGGCCAGACCAATACCTGAGGTTACCCTCTGCTGTACATGCATGCCCCATGCCTCATGTTTGCAAGTGCTCATGTGTGAATGCACACACAGACATACAACCACACACAGAGAAAAAATATTTTAAAAACGAGAAACAAAATCAAATCGGGCAAAAGTGGTGACTCATGCCTTTAATCAGGTGGATCTTTTTGTTGTTGTTTTTTAAAAGAGGTTTTCTCCGTGTAGCTCTGGCTGTCCTGGAACTCACGCTGTAGACCAAGCTGGCCTCAAATTCAGAGATCTGCCTGCCTCTGCCTCCCAAGTGCTGGCAGGCAGGTGGATCTTTGTCAGTTTCTGTGAACTGGAGGCCAGCCTGATCTACACAAGGAGTTCTGGGCCAGTCGGGCCCTAGAGAGACCCTGTTTCAAACAAATAAATCCCCAGATATTTAAAAAACAAAAATTTGCACAAAATACTACCAAGATGATGAACTGTATATAGGTAAAGTGTGCGTCTGCTTTATTAAAATGTCCATTAGAGCGAGGGGTCGGCTGTTGCGGCCGGCGGCCGGCAGGTGGCAGCAGCGCTCCCAGCAAAGCTCCTCCCCACCTGGCCCCGCCCCGGCCCGCTTGGCCCCGCCCCGGGCTCGACTGGTCCGCTTCCGCGCGCGCGCAGAGGGCGGGCGCTGGCAGCAGGTGGGCGGGGTGCGGGCCGGGTGCGCGAGGCCGGGCGGGGGGCTGCCGGCTGCGCTGGGGCCGGCGCGGCTGCCCTGCGTACGGGCGCGCCATGGACTTCAACATGAAGAAGCTGGCGTCGGACGCGGGCATCTTCTTCACCCGGGCGGTGCAGGTGAGACCTGGCGCGACGCCGCTCGTGGGGCCCGGATGTGGAGCGCGCCCCGAGCACCCTGCAGCAGGAGCCCCTTCCCTGCTGCTGCTGCTGCTGCTGCTGCTGCTGCTGCTGCTGCTGCTGCTGCTGCTGCTGCGGTGCGCTGGGGACAGCTCCGGGCCCCCTGCCCCCCTGTCCCTGAGCTGCCCAGGGGAGCTCCCAGCGGGGTCAGCGCAGCTCCCTGATGGCATGGGGTTGGGGCCTGAGCTCCGGTGCCTGGGCGCCCAGCAGTGCCGGTTTGCACTGACAGGTTTGCCCACTGCCCTGGCGCCTGCACAACACGGGAGATGAATGACCACTGGGTGGTTCTGCTTCCCTACCCTAGTCCAGCGAGCCCTGGCTGACAGGCCCAGGGCTGCACAAAAAATGTACTTTTGCGGACCTCAGTCTCCATACCCGTGCAATGGGCAGGTTGGTGCTACGGTTCCACTCAGTCCCTTTCACACGCTTGGATTATCAGGCCGGAAGCCAGGAGTAATTTCCTTTCTGTTCTGCGGGAGGCCTGTTTCCTTTTGCTTCCCAGGCCTAAGGGATGGCGAGAAGGCTAGGATCTGGCTGGGTGCCCTCTTTGGGTTCTGTCCAGGCCGGTAATGCTGATATTGGAACAAATCCTAAACATTTGGGATCAGAAAGAGAAACTGAGGCGAACTGATGTCATAGTGAAGGGCTGGAGTCAGATATGGATGTGAATGCTTCTCTTATGACCTTGGGGGCAGGGACTTTACCTCACTGGGCCTCAGTCTGAGAAATGGGATGAGGGGACCTCTTTGCTGGGATGGCTGTAACTGCAGTCACCACGGTTAAAGCGCACCTGGGCAGCGTGTGACCTTGTACAGTCATCTCAGTCTTACTGCGCCTTTCTGTAAAGCAGGGGTAAGGCTCAGGTTGGAGGCCCTGTCTGCTCCAAGGGTGGGTGTGGGATTTCTGGGGCTTCTGTACCCCTGGGCTGGCCCATCTCAGTACCCCAGGAGCGGGTTCTGTATGCTGCCCTTGTGGGTACTTGTTGACTCTGCTGGGCACAGCCCCCACCCCCTCAGGGGCCCATGTGGCCATGTTTACTAGAAAGCGAAGGGTGTTCCCACGAGACTTAGTGTCCCAGGGAGGATTGCTGTTCCCATTCCCAGTCCCAAGCTTGGTGGGCAACCCCAGCCCTAGAGGGGATGCTAGGCCCCTAGAGCTCCAGTCTCTGCAGGAGGGGGAAATCCTGTCCCAGTGTTGGCATGGTAACCACACTATCTCACACATCTGGGAAGAACCTGATCTACTGGGTCCTGCCACCTGACCTGGCCAGGCCCTCAGAAAGGGCTTGGGGGTAGTGGTGGCTTGGGCTTCCTGGCCTCACTCTGCCTGATGGAAGCAGGCCCACAGGGCCACTCACTCACACTTGAGCTGGAGCCAGGGCCCAGGCCCAGGCTGGGGTGGAGGAGGGAGCTGAGCATGTTATAAATAGAGGCTTTCTGTGCTCCACACACCCACCCTCCTGCTGATGCCATCTTGCTGGGAACTGCCTTGGACTGGTTCAGGCGTGATCCCCTTCCCCTTCGCAGGAGAGGGACTAGGTAACAGAGGAGGAAGGCGCCTGCAGTGTGACCCAGAGAGGCAGAGAGGCGTCTGCCATGGGAGTCATCAGGCAAGATGGAGGGATTCTTAATTACCAGTATGTGGACAGCTCCTGTGGGTCAGTGTTACTGTGCCAGGCACCGGGACGTGCAGAGTAAGCACACAGCCCCTGTGTGGACCAGGGACAGTGTTGAGGGACTCGCCCCACCCCCAGCCCAAAGGGAACAAGGCCTCCCCAACTTGAAACCTAAGGGCAGGATCTCTTCTACAAGAGTGATTTTTGGGGTGGTGTCCCTCACCAACGGCCCCAGAGTTGGGTCTGAAACATCAGTCAGAGCCTGTGCAGCAGGTGCAGGTGGCAGAGCGGGCCCCATCAGGGCTGGGAGGAGAGGGAAGCCTGCCGGGCACAGCACGTTAGAATAATACGGCTCACACGCCTGTGGGTGGCTGTGGGTAGCCACTCCGTTGACACTCTTAGCAGTGATCACAGTACCAGCATTTGCAGTGGCCTCCCCCTCATCCAGGCCAGGCAGGTAGCAATGGGGAAGGCCGGATGCTCAGCGACTCGGGAAAGCCCAGTGAGTGTGGGAACCCGAATGATGGCAGCATCCCTACACACCCAGTGATACTTTACACTGGTGCCACTGGGAGACTTTATAAGTGATAGCACCAGGTAATACTACCCAGGGCTGGGCATGGCTCAGCAGGAGAGTCCAGGATAGCTGAAGTCCCAGGTTCCATACCCAGTATTTCCAAAAAGAAAACTGTTAAGCCCATACTTTATGCTGGCCAGATACTGTGTGAGGTGGGTTTTTGCCATTTTCCAGGGAGAAGCTGAGGCCCAAGGAGATGATGCTGCCTCTCTGAGCTTTTCCTCAATTGGAAATTGGGGGTAACAGCAGGGCCACAGAGGCAGGGGCTGTGGAAACAGGGCTGAGCTGGACGGGGCAGCTGAGGGAGGAGGCTTTAATGCAGGGAGAAGCCCAAGGCTGCTGCATAATTGATGGCTGCTGAGAGACCTGGTGGCTCCTGGGCTCAGCCTAGATGATTCATCACAGGCAGTGGCTCTGCAGGGCTCCAGCCCCCTAGACCCTGACTCCAACACAACCCTTTGTCGGCCTCAGTGGATCTATCTGTGCAATGGGAAGCCTGAGTGTCCTAAGCTGCACAACCATAGTCCTTATTCCTTATACCTGTAGCAGATTTGACCTTTTGCTGTTGAATGATGACCTTGTACAAGCCTGGTCACCTGGCTGGAAAACGCTTATGCTTGGGGATATCTGTTCCTGGACTTTTCTAGATTAGGTGGTGAGGACGTGGACCAGTTTCTGATTATTCCTAGGTGGCCTACCTGGCTCCAGCCAGCTCTGACTGGGGACCCATGTGACCTCCCTGGCCCTGGGTACACCCAGCAGCTGGCTCTGATGGGCTGGCAATGTTCTCTGTTTACCACACCCAACAGCCAAACATTTGGCCCGCTTCCCTCCCACACTCGCTCCCAGCAGCCACAGTGTGGACACTTCCCGCTGGGCAGACTCAGTTGCCAGCCCCTCTGGTCTAACCCACTGCTCTCCCATCTGACCCTGTAGAGCCTGTGAGAAACATTCTTACTCTCTGTTTTTGGGGGAAACTGAGGCCCAGAGACCAAAGCCCCTTTCCCAGTGTCACACAGCTCGACAGGAGTAGAGCTGTCCCTTTGATTCCAGAACCTGAATTCTTGCTGGAGTCCCGTGGAGTTCCCTGTAGCTTGGAGCCTTGCTCTGGGCCCCACCTGTTCCCTAAGGACTTGCTACCGAGTTCTTTCCCTCAGCCCTGGTGGCCACCTCCTCAGGGCTCATACTCACTGGGAACATACCTGCTTTTGTGGAGAGAGGGACCGGGGCTGCTGTGGGGCTTCCAGGAGCCACGAATCCAACTCACCCAACCCCCTCACCCTAGAAAGAGGCAACCAAGACCCAGGGTGGGTGGTAATAGGCCACCCTCCAAAGGTTTTCCCTGCCGCTTCCTTCCCAGTTCACAGAGGAGAAATTCGGCCAAGCGGAGAAGACTGAGCTTGATGCCCACTTTGAAAACCTCCTGGCTCGGGCAGACAGCACCAAGAACTGGACAGAGCGGATCCTGAGGCAGACGGAGGTCTTGCTGCAGCCCAACCCCAGTGAGTGGGTGCGGGGCAAGAGGCAGGTGGGCACCCGGCCCAGCTCAGGGCCATGGGTGCAGGGCTCCAAAGGCCTTCTGAGCGGAGGGAAGGCCAGGCTGCACACAGGAGCTGAAAGCCTGGACTGAAGGTGGGAAAAGGGGCAGGCAAATGACAAATGCCAGCCGGGGCTCCCGGCCAGAGATGGGAGAGGGCTTGACCAAAGTCATACAGAGTAGCTGATTACAGGAGAAGCCCTGGGTGCAGAAGGCTGGCTTGGAGGCAACCTGCATGTCATCTGTAAACCTGCAATGTCCCTGAAGTGTCCCAAGAGGCCTGGGGACCAAGGCTGGGGGTTGCTCAAACATGTTAGACACTAAATCCTGTTCACATAGAGGAGGCATGGGAGGCGCTGACTTCATGTGGTGGGACCGACCACACTCATTGTTCCACGTCTTTGAGCCTTGGCGTCCTCTCTGGTCTCACCGGATGGGGCGGGTGGAGGAGATGTGTCTGGAAGTCTTGGGTAGGGATGCTGGGTGGGGGCGGGGGCTGGCCAGGGTCTGCTCTGTCACTGAAGCTGTCATCTCGGGTGGCTTTGGCTGCTGTCCTCTCCAGGTGCTCGTGTGGAAGAGTTCCTGTATGAGAAGCTGGACAGAAAGGTGCCCTCGAGGGTCACCAATGGGGAGCTGCTGGCTCAGTACATGGCGGAAGCGGCCAGCGAGCTGGGGCCCAGCACCCCCTATGGTGAGCAGACCACAGAGCCAGGGCCGGAGTGAGGGGCACTGCCTCTAGCCCCCTAAGTCCCCCTCCCTCCCTCCCTTCTCCCTCTTCTTTTATTTTAAGGCTGGCCTTAAAATCACAGAGCTCCTCCTGGCTTTGTGCCCTGAATGCTGGGATTGAGGGTGTGGCCCTCAGGCCAACTCCCTCCTGTTTAGAAATTACAGAGATAACCTGAGTTCATTATGAATGTAAACTCTTCCAGAACGTAGAGTAAAGGAACAAATGCTCTCCTAACCAGTTTAGGTGTAGGTGTGGGGGGTGGGGTGGGGCGGGTATGGTGTATGTATGAGTGTGTGCTATGTATGTAGGTGTGAGTGTGTATATGTGTGTGGTGTGAGTATGTATGTGTGATGAATGTGTGTATGTGGTGTGTGTGTGTGTGTGTGTATGTATGTATGTATGTGTGTGTGTGTGGTGTCTGGAATGTAGTGTGGTATGTGTGTATGTATCTGTATACACGGTGTTTGTGGTGTGTATGTATGTGTGCTGTTTTTGTGGTGCTGGAGTTGGGGCCTGGAGCCCTGTGCTTGCTTGGCAAGCACCCTGCCACTGACCTACACCCCAGCCCTAGGTTGTGTGTGCGCAGGTAGGTGCACATACGTGAATGTGGGGCCCAGAGGTCCAACCTTAGGCATCTTTCACCCTGCTTTATGAGGCGAGGTCTCTCACTAGGACTTGGTGCTCGCTGTCTGGTTAGGCTAGGCTGGCTGGCCAGCAAGCCTGTGGATTGTGTCTACTTCCCTAACACTGAGATTCCAGTCCCCTGCTATGTACATGTGTTCTGGGGATTGATCTCAGGTCCTCACACTTGAGCCGTCTCCCCAGTCCCGATATGTGCTTTTCAGTGGGATCTTCTGAACCCTGCAACCTGACTTCTTAAAAAGTTACTTATTTTTATGTGTATGGGTGTTTTGCCTGCATATATGTATTGCGCCACCTGTGTGCTGGAAAAGGACGTCAGATCCCCTGGAGCTGGAATTACAGGCCATGTGAACTTGACATGGGTGCTGGGAACTGCATGCTGGTCCTCTGGAAGAGCATCCAGTGACCTTAACTGCTGAGCCATCTCTCCAGCTCCTAATTAGCCAGTGTCTTGCAGATTTGCCTTCATGCTGCCATACCTCCTCATTCTCTCTTCCTTCATTTCTGAATTTTTTTGAAATATACCTTGTATGCCATGGAATATTACCTGGTTTATATTATATGCCCCCCAGTGAATTTAGAGTTGTATAAACATCTCCATGTGTTACATTAAACACATTAAAAAAAATCCTTCCATCTCATCCAAAATTCTCCCCTTTACATAGTCCTGGTTCCCAGCTCAGGCTGCCAATAACGTGGTTTTGGTCTGTCTTCCACTGCTCCTGCCCCCTACTCACCCTGTTAGGAAACTGCCCAGCTGGGGATCTGGCTCAGTTAGTTGATGAGGCCTGCAGCCTGATCTCCAGCACCACATAAACCTGGTACTGTGGCACAGAGAAAGAGAAATTGCCCAAGTTTTTTTCCAAGTGGCTTTTTATACCCCACTAGCAGGAAACTTGATCTTCAGCTGTCTGGATTTTAAAGCTCCTGGCTTTTTCATGACTCCTCATGCTGTGGTGACCCCAACCATAACATTATTTTTGTCCCTACAAAATAAAAATAAAATAAAAATGAAACTGTAGTTTTGCTATTGTTGTGAGCCATAACGTAATCTGTGTTTCCCTATGGTCTTAGGCAACCCCTGTGAAAGGGTCATTCGAGGCAACCACAGGTTGAGAACCACTGGCCTAGCATATGAGCTGTCTGGGGACTGTTGTGTGTTCACTGAACGGAATCTTATGTCACGTGTTGCAGGGTCCAGCACTGTGCAGGAAGGTTGACTGCTGAGGGTGGTGTCTGCTGTGTTCTTGATGACTGTGTCACTCTGGTCGTGGGGAAAGAGCCTGGAGCTTTCCAGCTGTCTTCTTCACTGTCTGTTTCTCTCTGTAGCTTGTCAGTGCTTGGGGTGCATAGTTTAGAGCCCCATTAGGTCCATATGTTTATCTTTCTGATGGAGTGGTGTGTGTGTGTGTGTGTGTGTGTGTGTGTGTGTGTGTGTGTGTGTCTGTCTGTCTGTCTGTCTGTCCCTGTGCGTGTGTAGGCCAGAAGTCACATTTGGATGTCTTCCTCCACTGCTCTCTTACTGAACCTGTAGCTTATTTATTCTGCTACACCTGCTGGCCATTGCGCATCAGGGATCCACCTGTCTCTGCTGCCATCTGTAACAAAGGTTACAGATGCATGCCACTGACTTTTATGTAAGTGCTGGGCACTGAATCAAGTCCCCATGCTTGTTCAGCAGTCATTGAGTGATTCCCCAGTCCAGGATTGACTGTGTTGCCCCCATCCCACTGAGGAGTTTGTATTCTCACCACTTGAGAGGCTGAGTATGGAAATCATCTAAGACCAGAAGCTTGAGATCAGCCTGGCCAACAGAGTAACACTCCATCTCAAAAACAAAAGTTAAAATGCTATTCATTGTGCTTAGTCAAACTTTTTGCCTGGAAGTCCATTTTGTCTGATAACTGTATGGCTACTTAGCTCTAATGCCAGCATTTGCATAGTTATTTTTTTGCCCTTTTCTTCTCAACCAGTTTATTAGATCATAAAATCTTAAGCATGGCTCTCATCAATGGCATTCAGTATAGACAATATTTAGATAGTTTTTAAAAAATATCTGATAGTCATTGCCTTTTCATTAGAGTGCTTAATCCATTTACATTTAATGTAATAATTGATGTGGATAGATTTTTTTCGTTTAGGTCTTGGGTAATTTTTCTTGTCTTTCTTTACTGCTTCCTTTAATTTTTATTTTTTGCATTTTTATTTATTTTGTTTGTTTGTTTGTCTTTCAAGACAGGGTTTCTCTGTGTAACAGCACTGGCTGTCCCAGAATTCGCTTTGTAGACCAGGTTGGCCTCAAACTCACAGAGATCCACCTGCCTCTGCCTCCCAAATGCTGGAATTATCACGCCCTGCTCTGCCTTCTTTTATATTATAGGTATTTTCTATTATATTTTCTCTTCCTCCTCCTCCTCCTCCTCCTCCTCCTCCTCCTCCTCCATCATCTTCTTCTTCTTCTTCTTCTTCTTCTTCTTCTTCTTCTTCTTCTTCTTCTTCTTCTTCTTCTTCATCTTCTTCTGTACTGAGTTTTTAATCCTGGGCCTATGTGTGCTCAGCAAGTACTCTACCACTGAGCTATATCCCAGATCCCTATTTTCCACCCCACCCCCTTTTTTTAAACAATGTCTTACACTTTGCTCAGAATGGCCTCTAACTCTGGACCTTCCAGTCTCAGCCTCCCAGCAGATGAGATTATGGGCCTGCACACCATTCCCAGCTTACTCGTCTTATTTCAAGCTAGCTCCTAAGAAGCTGTCCCAGAGTCAGTACATGTCAGCCAATATTGGTCAGTGGTTGTTTCTAGATATCTCCAGCTACTGAGACTGTAAGTGTGTATGTGAATTGGGAAACGCGTCTAAAGGTGGAGTAGTTGACAAAGCTAGCGTTTGCCTCGTGGGTGGGAAGTGGCCGGTGTGCTCTCCAGCCTGTCTCAGACATGACACAGGTGTGCTTGCTGGGAGGTATTCCAGATGTACTCAGGTTGAAATCTGGCCGGGGTGGCGCTCTTTCCACCAGGCCTCCAGCGACTGGCTGCCCTTGGCCTTGGCCGGTGACTTGCCAGTGCTTTGGCTGCTGCTGTCAGTAATGTCCCCAGGGCCTGTGCGTCCCTCCTGTCAGCCTCACCAGCAGCTGCCGGGCCAGTGCCGTGTCACCCGGGCAGAGAGCCACCGACCCCAGGATGACACCCACCCCGTCATTGTTCTTACTGGGGTCCAGTGGCTGTTCTTCAGAAAATGTTTCTCCATTTTTGTGCCTTTGATCAATTTCCAGACTCTGGAAGTTGAAGTCCTTGACTTCTGGGGGAGATTTGTCAAACTCCTTTTTCTCATTCTGGAACTCCTGATCTTTTGTTTTTTCCTGAGACGCTCATCCCCTGCCTGCTAGGCCCCGGGAGCCGCTGTCCATCCTTTTAGGGCTGTGGTGCGTCATGGTGGATGTTAGCACATCTGTCTGTCCCTACACTTGCCTGGCAGGCCTCCTTGGGGGCAGAGCAGCTTGAGTCCTTCCCCTCCCTCACCTTGCCCCTCTGTCCTCCTAGGGAAGACACTCATCAAGGTGTCAGAAGCTGAAAAACGCCTGGGAGCCGCAGAACGGGATTTCATTCACACTGCCTCCCTCAGCTTCCTCACACCCTTGCGCAACTTCCTGGAAGGGGACTGGAAAACTATTTCGGTGAGGGGTCTGGGACCACTACTCTGAGCTCTGCGCACAGGTTGTCACCCCAGTCAGGGAACCCGGGCCTCTCCAGAGGTGGTTCCTAGAGGCCGTTTCTGGGTCTCAGTTTCCCAGGGGTCTCTGGCCAGGTCTGGGCTGGTCTCACTGCCCCTGTCATCCACCCCTGCAGAAGGAGAGGCGGCTGCTGCAGAACCGACGTCTTGACCTGGACGCCTGCAAAGCCCGGCTGAAGAAGGCCAAGGCAGCAGAAGCCAAAGCCACGGTAAGTGCCCCGCCCCCAGGCTCTGCTGGGGGTCCAGAGATGGGGCACGCGAGGGACCTGGTGTTTGCCATGCTCTTCCTCCCTGGCTGGGGCTAGACTGTGCTGACTGGTCAGGTCATGGTTTCTGTCCCCACCCCAGGGAATCCTGGTGGCTCCAGGGCAGACATTTATGAGGTAGGCAGGCTCACAGTGCCTTGAACTGGGCTGAGCACCCTGCAAGTCTCTTAGGCATCAGATGGAATTCTTGCATGCCTCTCCTGCCTCCGTGGATGCTCAGCCTGCCCTGTCTGGACATGGCTCCCCAACTAACTCTCCACCTGCTGCTTGAACATGGGTACAATGTGCCCTGTGCTTAGGCTCCCTGAGGCTGAAGGCTGTGGAGAGCACTAGAGCTGGCCAGCCACCAAACCCCACGTAGGGACTATCTGAGGAGCAGGGCCTGGGGTATCCTGCTCCTCCTTCACCCCACAGCCTCCTGGGGCCTGCTCAACCAGGCAGGACAGGCTGGGCTGATTTGACAGGGCTAGGCCAGGAAGGCTGAGCACTGTCTGTCATGCAGGCTGCTCAGGGGTCTAAGGGACCTAACAGCCACCTCAGGTCCTGAGAGACTTCTAGGCCCTGGGCACATTAGGAAACTCCTCTGTGCTTCTCAGACTTAGCTCAGGAAAGGTGGGCCAGACAGGAGAGCCTGGGGGCTCTCCTCTGTGTTCTCCCTACAGCATGGGCAGTGTGGTCACTGGGGCCTGCACTACCTCCGGCAAGAGGCATAGCCAGGTCCCAGGTCAACCAGGTGTGCAGGGCATGCATGTGAAGAGCATGACCCGTGGCTTTGGGACCACTTGTCAATCACCTGGGCAGAACAGTCCCACGCCGTCACCTCTGTCTTTTCCTAGTCAACTGAAGAGTGACTGCTTCTCCCCTTGGGGCCCAGAGAGTCTTGGGCCTGTGAATCAAGTGAGGCAGGATCAGTGTCCCTAGGGACTCAAGCTCAGCAGCTCACTCCTGGGCACACATGTGCCACCCTGGACTCCCGAGGGTGGCTTGTGAGTGTCCTTCCAGTCCTTCTATGCCCACCTCGCGCCGGGCTGGCTCTGCCTGCTTTCGCTTGCTGTGGACTTAACTAACTCTCTGTTTTTGTTCCTCTCCGTTCTGCTTTGGGTAACTTGGCTCAGTGTGAGGGAGATGTGAGTATACCTGTCCCATGTGCTGTGCTGCTTCTGGTTCACCCATCCTGTCCCAAGGCTCAGTGTTGGGGCCAACCCAGGGCATCCCTTAGGCTTTGCAATTGGCTGGCCTCTATGCAGCGTCTCTGGTTTGTGGGGATGCAAGCATCAAGGCCTGTGAGGCAGCTTCTTGCAAATGTCAAAAGCCTGTCACTCTGTCCATCCATGCACCCATTTATCTACTCTTGGGAGGGATCCGGCCTCAACAGAAGAGGCAGAGACAGTGTGGTGACATTCTGAGCTGGAGAAAGCTGTGGTGGGGAGGGCTGTGGATCTGGTAGGCCTCCTTGTGTATCTGAGACCCCAAAGAGGGCAGGCCCAGCCTGTGGCTTCCTGGGGCTCTCGGCACATCTGTCCACTGGGTCTTCCTGTTGGACCCATTGAGGCCCTAAGCCTGTCACCTCTCCAGATGGTTGGAGTGGGCAGAGGGTCTATGTTGTATCTGTCTGTGTCCTCCTGTCCCTGGGGCCAGGGTTTCTTGCGTCTCCTTATATAGGAGACTCCCGGGGCCACCTCCTGGCCTCAACACCTGCCCTGGCCCAGGTTGACCCCCCTCCCCCATGAACTCTGTTCCCCGCCAGACGGTGCCTGACTTTCAGGAGACTAGACCTCGTAATTACATTCTCTCGGCCAGCGCCTCCGCGGTAAGCACCCTTCCCACCATGCCCCGCCCCACACTGGCCTCCTCTGCCCACAGCTCCCGCCACTGGCTCTGTCAGTGCAGGAGCAGAAGCCAGCAGGTGAGGCAAAGGGCCCTGCTCATGTGGCAGGTTGCCTTGAGAGGCTGAGGGGCAACTCAGAACAGGGAAGTGACAACTTCACCTGCCCCAGCCTGGCCCAGCAGGCAGGCTAGCTGGCTCCTTCCTATGCAAGGTAGAAGATGTTTCGTCCAGCTGCACAGAGCCCCTCCATGACCTTAGGACAGCACACTATACCACCTCGAGGGAACCTGAGGGGCTTTCCAGTCTGTGCTCTCCTACTAGGGGACACTGGGGTTAGGGAGGAGGCTGTCTGGGCTGACTTCCTGTCTCAGACTACTAGAGAACTGTTTGCCTTAGCGCCATTGTAGCTCACAAGCTAGATGGCCTGGGAAGCACCTCTGGAGGAGCAGGATGGAGGTGAGATGAGGGAGGGAGGCAGGCGAGGCTGCCACAGTAGCCTGGTTAGTTGGTGCACTGACTGTGTGTGGGCTCGGCCAGCCACACGTCTCCATTCCTATAGCGGGCTCTCTCGCTGTCCCGAGTGACACCGTCCTGCACCAGCCACCGGGCCCTCTGCTCCTGTTCCGAGCATGCACTGTGTGCTTTGTGCTCTCCATCGCTCCATGGCCGGCAGCTGTCTTTGAGATGTCCACTGTTGTTCATGCTCAGGCCTGTTAGATGGCCCTCCAACATGGCACATGACGAGGACGCTCCCCCTGTGGGCTGTGCACTCTGCTGGCCTAGTTCAGCAGTCCATCCATGTGTCAGTGTTATCCTAGGCCAGATTTCCACAAGTGTCCATAAATTGTGTCGCCTAAGTCACAATGGGGGGAGGGGGTGTCTTTCTTCCCTAGACTCTGGATGACACTTCCCGCTCCCCTCCCTGGGCCGAGTTGAAGGAGAAACATCCCGGAGGGTGGAGGCTGCCCTGTTTTTTTCTTTTGCCACTGGCCCCCAGTGTGACTCTGGCCCGAGGCTGCCTTTCTCTGCCGGAGGACAGAAAGGTTCAGTGACTGGCCCAGGGTCACTTGTCCTGTCCTGCCTCCGAGCAGGAGTCCGGGTGGGGTGGGGACATTTGGTCTCTAAGACCCACTTAGAGTTGGGGGCTGTAGGAAAAGCACAAGCGAGACTGCCCAGCTGGCTGGCCCTGCATGTAGCATGCTAGATGGGACGTGGTGTCATTTCCCTGCCCTTAAAGTGAACCTCACTCCAGCCTCAGCTCCTGGTTGGGCTGGGGTAGGCTGTGCAGGATAGGGTGGACAGAGGTTGGGTCCCTGGGAGCTGGGGCAGGCACAGGCTCTGGCCTCTGGCTGTCGTCCCCCCCCCGCCCCAACTGATGATGCCCACCTTCCCTTCCCTGCTCACTGGTGCTGGTGTGGCCTCCTCCTCAGCTTTGGAACGATGAAGTAGACAAGGTGAGTCAGGCCTGGGGACTTGGGGGACAAGGGCTGCTGCTGTAGATAGGGGGTCTGAGGCTCTGGACTCTGCCTTACGCTCATTAGGGTTCATTAGGGTTCGGGCAGTGATAGCAAATCCCCCTCTGGGAAATGGTTGCTCTGCAGCACATTAGGTCTTGGAGAGGCATCTTCTGATAGATCCCATCCTGTCAGGTGGTGGAGGGTCTGTCATTGAAGCTACCCACAGATCTCAAGTTGGCTCTGGCTTCTCTGGATGTCAGTTCCAGGTGCAAAGCCAAGCATCTGTGTTCCTAGAGGGCAGTGATATTATTCTCAGTGGGCCTCAGGGCACAGGGAAGGCTGGTGGAAGGGATGGTCTAGGATGGAGGCTGCTCTTGTTACCGCCTGTCCCACTTAGGCTGAGCAAGAGCTTCGAGTGGCCCAGACAGAGTTTGACCGGCAGGCAGAAGTGACTCGTCTCCTGCTGGAGGGGATCAGCAGCACCCACGTGAGTCCTGCATTTGTGTCCTGCTGGGTCTTGCCGCAAGCAGGGGCCACAGAGCCAACCCACAGACTGGGAATCCCATCCTCTCTCAGTGGTGCCTGGAGTATGGTCTGGCAGGGGGTGGGATGGGCATGGCCTGTGCTGAGGCCAGAGGCTAGATGAAGCCCCCCCCCTTCCTTCCAGGTGAACCACCTCCGCTGCCTCCATGAGTTTGTCAAGTCTCAGACAACCTACTATGCACAATGCTACCGCCACATGCTGGATCTGCAGAAACAACTAGGCAGGTGTGGCTGGACCCAGGTCTCTGAGGCCCCTATCTCGTAGGCCCAGTGAGTGGCCCAATGCTGCTGGCCAGGGGCCTTCTCTTCAGAGCTCAGAAACCCCCACAACACATGAGACTGGACTAGAGGCTCTGCCTAGAACCCCACCTGGGTAGCTCGTGTGGTGAGCCCCTGGGGGCTACCATCGATGACCAGAGTCCCCCGGGGCTCCCAACAGTTTCTAGTGTTTGGGCTGGGAGGTGGGCAGGGGCAAGCAGGTGACATCATCTCAGCTTCCTTTGTTTCTCTCTGTGCTGCCAGCTCCCAGGGCACCATGTAAGTTATTGGGGAGTAGGGTCTCCTTGTGTATAATGGATGTGGTCTATCTTGTGGAGTATGTGGGAGTCTCAGGTTAGCACTGGCTGCTGAGACACCCTCCTCTCTCTAGATTTCCAGGCACCTTTGTGGGCACTACAGAACCTGCCTCCCCACCCCTGAGCAGCACCTCACCCACCACCACTGCAGCCACCATGCCTGTGGTACCCACAGGGGCTGGTTTGGCCCCTCCAGAAGAGGCAGCACTCTGCCTAGAGGAGGTGGCTCCCCCAGCCAGTGGGACCCGCAAGGCCCGGGTGCTCTACGACTACGAGGCAGCTGACAGCAGTGAGCTGGCCCTGCTGGCTGACGAGGTGGGTCTGGGGTCCTAAGGGGGGGAGTGGGGAGGGCAGGCAAGAGCTGGACAGGAGCTACCAGACAGGAGGCCAGGAACACTGGGTCTACACAACCCTGGTCATTCTCTTGGAATCCTTGGACCTTAGTGAGGAGCTGTGG
The DNA here is from genome assembly GCF_007827085.1 of Peromyscus californicus insignis. Taxonomy (NCBI): domain Eukaryota; kingdom Metazoa; phylum Chordata; class Mammalia; order Rodentia; family Cricetidae; genus Peromyscus; species Peromyscus californicus. The sequence continues at coordinate 9,107,849 of NW_026294595.1, forward strand.
GAGTCAGGGGAGGTGACTAGTCTTACGAAGCAGTCCCTAATCTGCCATGGCCCAGTACAGCCCTGTAGTGACCCCCCCTCCCAGGGACAAGGGGGCTTTGCACCTGCTTAGCCCTGGGGCTGTCCCACCCATTCCAGGGCACAAGTTCCTTCTCTGCTCCCCACAGCTCATCACTGTCTACAGCCTGCCTGGCATGGACCCTGACTGGCTCATTGGGGAGAGAGGCAACAAGAAGGGCAAGGTCCCTGTTACCTACTTGGAACTTCTCAGCTAAGCAGCCCCTTCCAGGCCCACCATTTACCTTGTCTGCTGGTGACAAAGCTGTTTAGGATAGGGGACCTAACCCTGTTCTGGCTGTGGCCCTGTCATCCAGCTAGGAAGGACCCCATACAACAGAATGTCTCCAGGCCCCTCTGCTAGCCCTGCTTCTGACCTGCATCCCTGCACACTCCAGGCTTCCCAGCTCCCTTAAGGCAGGAGGGTACTACACTTGGTACCACGATGTGCAGGGAATGCTCTCGGCATGAGAAGAACACCTGCCTTCTAGCTGTGGAAGCCTGAGGGGAAAGCAGCGAACAGGCAGGGCTAACACTCAGGGACCAGAAGGTCGGCCAGAGCAGCAGGGCCGTGGGCTGCCCTCCCCTCTTTCCCTCACAGCTCTGGCTGGGTGCCGTTTCTAACTGGCATTCTTTCTGCTTGCTCTCTGGCAAATAAATCCTTTGTGTGCAAATTGCCTGGGCTCTTGTCAGGGTCTCAGAGCGCATGAGCCGCCCTGAAAGCGTGATGGTTAGACTTCAGTGATTTCCCCTTCTCTGGGTAGGGTTTGCATGGATCCGTATCACAAGCTTCTTCCCAGACTGCAGACCAGAGGAAAAGTCCATATAACTTCCCAGTCCCCAGGGTCCCATGCCTGTGCCTAAGGAAAACTTCCAAATTTGGACCCACTGGACCGCAATGGCCTGCCTGCCAGGAAGAATGCTTCAGTAGCCAATTGCTGTGGGCTCAGCCTGGAGCTATGAGGGATAAGAGATCAGTCACCTACCTCTTCAGGGTACTAGAGTTTACAAGGGGCAGGCAGGCACTAAAGCCTACACCAGCCTGATTCTGGGAACATCCAACCTAGCCATGTTTTATTTTAAATGGTCCCAGTGGGCATGCTGGGGCTTCACCTGGGAAAGAGCTATAAACAGGTTATACCTGGTACAAGTGCTAAGGAGACCCAGACTCTCCCTTGCTTGCCTGTTCTGGCAGTCTACCCAGGACTAAATCAACAGGTACGAGTAAGTCAGCCATCAACAGGAGTCTTGCCATCTCCAGGCTACCCTGTCTGGGGCCTATGAGAGCTGCCGCATGACCCATGCTCTGAAGGCCCAGTCTATAAACAGTACTTTAATATTTGTATAAATAGACCACAGTATTACCAAAAACAAAAACAAAAAACCCTGGAAGAATAGATCATGGGAAATCTTCACTACACACAGGCCTGTCCTGTGCTGCCAGCACCCAGGGCCTCCCTGGCTGGTGACATGCCATGGGAATGCTCGAAGGAAAAGGGCCACCTTGGGGGTATTGTAAAGAGCTTGAGCACCCAGACCCTTGGCTCCCTGCCCATGCTGTTGACCTCTTGATCTATTACAAAAATAATGTCAGCGGTGGGCGGGAAGAGGGCGAAGAGAGCTGCTTGCTCTGTGGTGGCAGCACCCTCTGCCCGGGCTGCAGTGCAGTTGGTAGGGAGCAGCAGAGAGCACGTCACTCCCCTATCTCTGCACATGCCGGACAAAGGCTTGCACAAGCTGGATCAGAGGTTCCTGAGACTCCGGGCTGGCTTTGGAGAGAGAGGTGGCCTTGCCCTGTGGCGAGGGCAGGACTCCAGCAGCAGGGGAGCTGGGGGTTCCCCTTCTGAAGTATCGTGAGAGGCTGGAAAGCAGCGTGCTCTACAAGAAAAGCAGCAGCTTAGTAATGAGGTCTAGGACCACTGATCCTGACCCTAAAGGACAGGCAGCACCCAAACAGCTTCCCCGCCGGCCAGCCCAGCATCCGTACCAGCTCTGAGCTCAGCTCCTGCTTCATCCGCTGCTTGTCCCGGGGGTGCACAGCCGGATCCCTGAGGTAGCGTACTGCCTGGGAGATGAGCAGGTAGAAGCAGTTCTCCATGGTGAACATCAGGAGGGACCTGGAGAGGCAGGTGTGAGCATACCACCCGAGCACAGCTGAACCACAACCCAGAGGACAGCCACACACACCTGCCCCAGGCCCTTAAGACTCAGGTCTTACTTCAGCGTCCGGGTTCCTTCTGCTTGTGTACTGAGTCCCACAGCCTGGGTAAGGGATTCCTTTTTCTTGTCCAGCTAGAGGAACAGAAGCAAGCAATACAAAAACTAACCGTATTAGTGGCCAGTTCAGGTCTCACATACCAGTTTCCCTGGTACCTCACAGGGTACGAATAGGAACTCCTAACATGCCACTGTAGGGATAGGCCTAGGCTCCAGGGACTGGATATGTCTCATATTAATCAAAGTGACAGAACAAGTGGAGAGTTATGGGGTTTGGAGGGTGGCCTACCTCTCCAAGCATGTTGAGGGCCACATTCACTGTGGCCAAGAGGGTTCCAAAGGAGGGGGCCACTTCAGAGTCAAAAGTGGGAGTGGTGAAACTTAGGGCAAATAGGAAGTTGTATTCAGCGAGATCCAGGGACTGAAAGACAGAAAACGGCACTCTGGTACTTGCTGGGAGCGCTCTGGAGTACAGTAGAGTGTACTGCAGAGCCCACGTTCAAGACTAGTTGTTGAAAACCTAGTGTCAGGAGGTGGTATTAGTACCTGGTCCAGCAGGATCTGGCACACGTCTGGAGTGAAGTGGCGTAGGGCTGCCAGGGTCCTGCTGAGGATCTTGAGAAGGCCATACTGGACTGTGTGTAAGGCTCGCTGCTCTGAGGCCTCAGTGTCAGCAACAGGCTGCTTGGAGGAGCAGCCAGATGGGGCAGCAAGAACTGTGGTGGTGGTGGTGGCGGCGCTGGTAGTGGCTGGTCGCTGAACTCGAGGAGCGACAGCTGAGGGGAGGCCATCTCCATTTTTGTTCTGAAAAGAGTCAAGAAATGAAGGGTAAGTTACAGGAGATCAAGGGTGGTCTGCAGTGGTGACAGGGAAATAGGAGTGGTCCGCCGTGGTGACAGGGGACAGGAGTGGTCAGTGGGGACAGGGGACAGGAGTGGTCCGCCATGGTGACAGGGGACAGGAGTGGTCTGCAGTGGGGACGGGGACAGGAGTGGTCCGCAGTGGTGATGGGGAAATAGGAGTGGTCCGCCGTGGTGACAGGGGACAGGAGTGGTCCGCCATGGTGACGGGACAGGAGTGGTCCGCAGTGGGGACAGGAATAGGAGTGGTGCGGAGTGGGGACAGGGACAGGAGTGGTCCGCCGTGGTGACAGGGGACAGGAGTGGTCCGCCGTGGTGACAGGGGACAGGAGTGGTCCGCCGTGGGGACAGGAATAGGAGTGGTGCACAGTGGGGACGGGGACAGGAGTGGTCCGCAGTGGGGACGGGGACAGGAGTGGTCCGCAGTGGGGACAGGAATAGGAGTGGTCCGCAGTGGTGACAGGGGACAGGAGTGGTCCGCCGTGGGGACAGGAATAGGAGTGGTGCGCAGTGGGGACAGGAATAGGAGTGGTGCGCAGTGGGGACGGGGACAGGAGTGGTCCGCAGTGGGGACAGGGGACAGGAGTGGTCCGCCGTGGGGACAGGAACAGGAGTGGTCCGCAGTGGGGACAGGGGACAGGAGTGGTCCGCAGTGGGGACGGGGACAGGAGTGGTGCACAGTGGGGACGGGGACAGGAGTGGTCCGCAGTGGGGACAGGGGACAGGAGTGGTGCGCAGTGGGGACAGGGGACAGGAGTGGTCCGCAGTGGGGACGGGGACAGGAGTGGTCCGCAGTGGGGACGGGGACAGGAGTGGTCTGCAGTGGGGACGGGGACAGGAGTGGTCCGCAGTGGGGACAGGAGTGGTGCGCAGTGGGGACGGGGACAGGGACAGGAGTGGTCCGCCGTGGGGACAGGGGACAGGAGTGGTGCGCAGTGGGGACGGGGACAGGAGTGGTCCGCAGTGGGGACGGGGACAGGAGTGGTCCGCAGTGGGGACGGGGACAGGAGTGGTGCGCAGTGGGGACAGGAATAGGAGTGGTGCGCAGTGGGGACGGGGACAGGAGTGGTCCGCAGTGGGGACGGGGACAGGAGTGGTCCGCAGTGGGGACGGGGACAGGAGTGGTGCGCAGTGGGGACGGGGACAGGAGTGGTGCGCAGTGGGGACGGTTGGGGCTTTGGTTACCTGTAGGTAGTGCTGCAGCATCTTGCGGCTGTGTAGGAGGGAGGTACATGCCTGGCACAAATAACCCAGGTTCACCTGGGACATAGGAGGGACAGGAAAAACTCATGAAGCAACCCCACAGCTAGGTCTCTCTCCAGGACACCAGCATGCCTCCTCTCACTGAGTGATGCTCCTGGACTGTTTCAGGTGCACTTCTGGCCTATTACACAGTTCTCAATAAATCAGCCAGATGGGGATTACTGTTTCCACACTACAGAAGAACAGTGGTGATGTGACCCAGCCAAGGTCACATAGACAACAGCCCATGGCAGCTGTCTGCTGCCTCCAAAGCCACTGGGCTCCTCCAGCTTCAGGCCTTCTGAGAGTTTTGAACCTAAGTCTCCCTCATAGAGCCCAAGTTCTCAACCTACCCAGCCTTACTTCACTGTGAAGGGGAGAGGCAGCCTTAAGAAAGCAGCCTCGGTCAAACCTGTGTCCTCAAACCAGAAATCCACACTCAGCAAGCCTGCGGTTCACTGAGGCTATCCACCTGCCCCACCATCTCCCCAGACCTTTCCAGGAAAGCAACGCTCTAGGCCCACCTGGACATCCCGCATGAGCTGGGGCAGGTGAAAGTGCCACTCCTTTCTGAAGTGGGACAGTTGTAGGATGAAGCCCACCGTGTGGTCCGCCTCCTCCAGGCAGGCTAGACTCTGCACCGTCCTCACTGCATTGAGACACTATGAGGGTAGGACAGAGAGAATCCTCAGGAACCCGGCACACCATGTCCACCTACCTACGGAGATCAGGTCCTAGGCCCACATAGCTGAGGCAGCTAGCATTACAATGAAGGCTTCCTCTTAGTCAGGTGACTTGAGATTTCTTCCAGCATCTCAAAGAGGGCATGGATACCCCAAGTCCTACAGTCACCTGCCCCAAGTGGCTCTGGGTATCCCCTTCTGTGAGGAGGGCAGCCCCTTACCTGCAAGGTCCGCTCCTGATGGACACCCACAAAGTCTAGAGCCTCAGTCAGGAAATTGTAGCGTAGAGTCTTGAGCAAGCGCTCCATCAAGGACATGGACAAGCGGTAGACCCCTGGCCAGGACGGGGCATCCAGGGACTTTCGAGAGGTGCTGGGTGTCTACAACAAATGGCACAGGCTCAGGACTGAAGCCACAGGAACCCACTGAGAGCAGCAGAACCTCTCTGTGGCCCACTTACTGGAAAGGAAAACATCTCTTGGAGGGACAGTTACCACTAGCGTGAGCAGAGCTAGGAGGGGTGAGGCTACCAGACTCAGCAGGAGCAGAGAGTTCCAAACCTGGGTCTGCCACTAACCCGGTGTGTCAGCTTGGCCACGTCCCGCCCTACTCTGGCCCTCAACAGGCTCCCTCTAAATTCAGGGAGCCTGGGCGAGAGGAAGAAGATTTAGCAGACTTAACAATTTAGACAAGAGGTGCGGTGAAGATGACTCCAGACCAGGACACAACTGCTGGCCAGCCAGAGTTAAGTGAGGTCCCTACAGGGGTGGGGTGGGGGGACAGCCGGACGACACACACATACAGTAACATTGCAGTAACACACCAACTTCTGAAGTGATGGCAACTCTCCAGGCTAATGGCCTGGTGCTTGGGATCTGACTGGCACCAGGTTCATGCTAAGCATAGACTTGGGCGTTTCTGGCTGCATTCCTCTCATTAGCCAAGAGCCAGGGGCAGGATGTTTTGTTCTACCAGAGAACTGGGATAACATGAGGGAAGAGCAGCAAGATGGGGCCACATGTCACCTGAGAGCTACAGGGACAAGATCCTGGCACTTACCTGTCCCGTGCCATTGCTGCTAAGCTGGTACACACTCAGGAGGGGCAAACAGATGCTCTGGGTGATGCCAGCTCCAGCCACTGCTGTGGCCCCCTGGAGGAGAATCCCGTAATTATATGGAGCCAATGGTAGGAAGAGATGAGTTAGACTCTGGCTTCTGGGAGCATGGGAACCATCCAGCCCAGGCAGGGTGTCTTTTCCACCCTTAGCAGCCTCCTACCTGCTGGGTGCGAGCCAGGGTGAGGAGCAGGTGCAGCGCAGCCTCGGTAAAATGCAGGTTCTGCTTCATGCGGAGGCTCACCTCCAGGGTGGTGAGGAGTGTGGGCAGAATGGGGAGCCTTCGGGTTACCTGTAGCCATGAGTCCCCATCCTCATCCACCTCACAAAGCTCCTTAGCCAGATGCAGTCCCAGGACACAAACCTGCTGGTAGCCAAGGACAAAGGTAGGGAAAGGTGGACAAACAGCAGTTGAGGGAACAGAAGAGGAAGAATGCCATCCCAGGGCCTTATCCCCAAAGCTCCTCTCAGGAGTGTGACTGATGCCACTCCTGCTTATTGCCCTGCCAGTCTCCTGTACCCATCTCTCCAGGAATAGCAAGTCCACCCCATTCTGACACTGGCAGTCTGAGTGGCCTAACCTCGTGCTGACCACAGCATTCACCTTCGTCTCCAACCTTAGGTTTTATCCAGGCACCAGTGTTCTAGACACTTAGTTTTAATATTTTTGCTATTTGAGAATATCCTATAATGTATTTTGATCATATTTACCCCCTCAACTTCTCTCAGATCCACCTCCACCTCCCTACCCACTCAACTTTCTTTCTTAATCACCATGCATGGTGGCACATGCCTTTGGGGAGGGGGAGGCAGTCAGATTCGTTTGAGGGCAATCTGGTCTGCATAAGTGAATCTTGGGCCAGCCAGGGCTACATAGTGAGACCCTGTCTAAAAACAAAAACCACCAACAAGAAACACACTGAGTCCAATTACGCTGTCCAAATATACTTCCAGGTGGGGCCATCCCCTTGAGCACAGTCATCTGACCAGGTTCACACCCTTCAAGAAAACTCCCCCTTTCCTAGCAGCCATCAGTTGCAAATAGTACCACAGCTATGGGTGGAACTTTGAACACCAAATAAACAGAACCAGAAGAGAACCTTCCCATGAGACTTGTCAAAACACTAAATTACAGACAAAGAAAAGAATGTCTTTTTGCAGTATATAATTTGATCCACATCAACCATGAAATAGAGATTAACATTCTGAGATCCAGAAGTGCAATCATCTACATTCAGTACATCTTCTTTTAAAAAGGAGTAGGGTGGGGCTGGAGAGATGGTTGTGAGGTTAAGAGCACTTGTTGCTCTTGCAGAGGACCCAGCTTTCGTTTCCAGCAACCATGTAGTGGCTCAAAACCATCTCTGACTCCAGTTCCAGGGGATCCACTGCCCCCTTCTGACCTCTGGGGACACCAGGCATGCATGCAGGTAGTGTACATACATACACGCAGACAAAACACTCATACACATAAAATAAATATTTTAAAGAAAAAAAATAATGAAGCTGGAGAGACATTAAGACAATAATGGAGCTCAGCATTAAGAACACTTGCTATCCAGTCCTAAGGACTGGAGTGTGGGTCCTAGCATCCACATAACAAGCCAGGAGTTCCACACATGCCTGTATGCTCAGCTCTGAGGCCTACAGAGACAGGTGGATCAGTAGGTCTTACTGGCTTCTAGCCTAGGTGAGAAAACATAAGCCCCAGGTTCAGGGAGAAACCCTGCTTCAAAGGGTCAAAGAGTAACTTTGAGGCTAGCCTGGGCACAGTAGGACTCTACTATTTAAAAAAAAAAATGCTGGTAGTAACCAACAGATTGTGAGCTACAGTTTAAAAAACATTGTTCTAGCTGGGGTATGGTGGCACAAGCCTTTAGTCCCAGCAAAAGGGAGGCAGAGGCAGGCGAATCTCTATAGGTTTGAAGTCAGCCTGGTCTACAAATCCAGTTCCAGGACAGCCAGAGCTGTTACACAGAGAAACCCTGTCTTGAAACACGCTACCTCCCCAAAGGAACATTGTATATGTTACACACACACACACACACACACACACACACACACACACACACACACACACACACACACACACACACACAGAGTATCCAGTGTTTTCTTCTGGAGTCCGAATGGGCCGTTCTCCTCCTTGTTAAAGACCCTCAGTCCCTGCCCTGTGAAGCAGCTCTCTCCAGCTCCCTCCTGGCCTCACTTTACTCTGCTCACATCAGTCACTGCTCAGACCACGAGAAGATGCTGACCTGAGACCTGAAGATGGTCTACTTTTCCCGGCTATTGCCTGGGACTGGGCATGGCTGAAGCGGCAGGGAGGCTGGAGCTTTCCCTTGGGCTTCTCTCAATGTCCTGACCCCGCAAGGCTCTGGGGCTCCTCAGGCCCCGCCTTCCCAATTCTCCCCCCCCCGTAGAGACAGCTGCCAGTATGGTGTGTCTGCTGTCAGCCCACCTGCTAATGCTCCCTCACCCCATCACGCTGGTCCTTGTGCCGAGGCCGAGGGCAGTCATCAGTCTCCATGCTGTCCTTGTCCTCTGCGGCACTGCCCGATGCCAGGCTGTGGCGGGTCTCATCAAAGAGTGCAATCACCTCTTCTTGGAGAGTCTCGCAGACATTCAGCACCAGCTGGGAGTACTGGGGGATGTCACCTACTGCAGAACAGATGGGAAGGGTGCTGTCACACAGGGCAGGCCACTGTCACTGCACACCAAGGCTGTCCTCCTAGGCAGGGGCTGGAAAGGCAGTTAAGTACTAAGAGGGAGAGTGTCATAGTACTGGGGGGAAGGGACGGGGAAATACAGTGTTTCCTGGGGTAAAAATGCTAAGGCTGGACTTGGAGAGTCACAGAAAGCCGTGTGGCCCTAACCTGAGGAACTCGGACCCAGGCTGCCTGCTCACCTCGCATCTCCTTCATCTGTAATACCGTAATGAACGCAGAGAACACCTTGGCTTTGGTCTTTTCCATGAGCTGCTGGTCTGCCTGCAGTACCCCTTCCAGGACCTCTGTCAAGGGCCCAAGGATTTTATCCACAGCACCCAACTCTCTGAAAGACCAAGGGGGGAAGCACACGCACCTCACCCACTGCCCTCAGTGCACCTCAGCAGCCACAGGGGGCCAGTCGGCCTCACTGCACGCTGTCTGCCGAGCCGCTCCAGTTCCTGGAAGTAGGAAGTATGTTAGACCCTTCTCCCCTCCAAGAAAGGGAAGGTCAGTCAGGAAGGGTGGGCCACACTGTTGAGGTCGCCTCTTCTGTCATAGCACTCACAGCACTCACCGCTTCCATTGCCGCAGGAGGATGAGCAGCAGAGTACACATCATGGAGCCCAGTCGGAGGCAGTTCACTGATGCTGCAACAAGGAGCTGAATGAAGAACCAGCACAGCAGTCAGGAGTTTGGCTTCTTATGAGCAGACACGGCTCTTGCTTCCACCCACAGTTTCTCTGGCCTTGTGCCCTCCTCCCCTAGCACTGACCTTTCACAGATGCATTGGTGCAGGGAGCTGGGGACACCTCCCAGGCCGCCCGCGGACTGACCTAACCTCTATGCAACCACCAGATTGACCGCAGGGAAAGGAACCCACCCAGACATACTTACTAATGCTTTGGTCCCATCAAGCACATCCAGAAAAAGCTGGCGCCGTACTGCCCCATCAGTCAAGTGCATGATGTCTGCCTGTAAGTGCACAGGAAAAGGGTTATGTCTGAGACACTTCTCAGACTTCAGGAGGCAAGAAACGCAGGGCCTATGAGGCAATTACCAATGGGAAAGTCACTGTGTCCCTGATTAAAATGAAGCTTCAATCCCTGCAGTTTCTTGGTCCATCCTTAGATCTGATCAGAATCAAGTCCAGATTTGCCCTCTCCTCAGAACTACATCCTTTCTCTGCTCAGCACTTTTCAAAAGCTTCCCGGTGTCCAGGAAATTCAAGCCACACCTGCCACATGACCTTCAACCCCAGCTGGGCTCATTCTAGCCCTCCCTCCCTACAACCTCCTTTTCTGTTGTTTTGAGACTGGTTTCACCATGTTGTTATGCAGGCTGTCCCTAACTCATGATGCTCTGCCTTAGCTTCCCCATTAGCATGTACCAACCACACCTGGCTCTTCCATCCTTGCTGAACATACCAAGTGCCTTCTACTTCTGGACTTGACACCTGCGATTCTATCCGCCTAGACTTCTTGCTCCACAGGCTGGCCACCTGAGGCTTTTTCACATACTTAGTACCTGGGGCATCACCTTGGAGAGGCCACCCTGACTACTCTTACCTCATGTGTTAAGCATCACACCATCTTATTAACCATTACAGCAAAGTAACAATCTCAAGTTACACTTTCCATCTGTGAATTTTATAAATTTTATGACTTACCTCTTTTAAGGCCAGTCTCCATGAGAGTAGACCTTCCCTGCCTGTTCACTGCTATAGTCCTGGTGGTTGCAGGTACAGAACAAATATTCTAACAGCCGTGGATGGATGGAAGGAAGGAAAGAAGGGAGGCAGCAAGGTCCACTAGGTAAGTTCCCAGAAGGCAGAGGGCAGCAGAGGTACAACTTAAAAGAACTGCTGTTTGGTTGGATTCTAAAAGGCAGCGACATGGACATCACACACTCAGGTGGCCAAGCCTTGCAGTAGGTCTGAAGTCTCAGGGGTCTATGGTTATCACATCATAGCAAGAGTATGTACAGACCTATTCTTTCTAGGTTTAACACTCCAGGCACACAGGCAGTCTGTATTAGAGAACAAGTCAGAGAGATGTGTGCAAGGTTTTTGGAACAAGCAGGCACCTGCCAAGGTCAGGCTGTAAATCAGTAAAGACACTGCCCAGATGCCCTGGGAAGAACAGCTCAACACCATGTGCTATATGACACAGCAGGGCAGTATCAAACTATGAAAAATGAATGCCAAGAAGGGTGTAAGCCCTTCCCAAACACCAGCATTCTCCCTCTTTAGAAACTGACTGGTGAGACTGGAGGAGATGGCTCCGTGATTAAGAGCAAGAGGACCTGGGTTCAATTCTCAGCACCCACATGGCAGCTCACAACTGTCTATAATTCTATAATTCAGGGGACCCGACACCCATGGCAAAACACCAATGCACATAAAATAAATCAATAAAAACAAAACCAGAACCTGACTGGTGAGATGGCTCAGTGGGTCAAAGCACTTGCTGCACAAGCCTCTGACCTGCCTTCAACCCCAAAACTCACATAAATAAAGGTGGAACTGACTCCAGAACTTAGTCTTCTGACCTCCACACACATGTGCACACACTAATAATAAGTAAAAATTTTAAAACTCACTATACAGTGAAGAGACAGTGGCCTCCATCCTTTTCCTAGAACCAATGAAAACGAACAGCTGCAGACGCGTCACAGACGCCTACAGTGTCCAGAAGGAACAGCACCAGAGGCAACTACACATCTCATGAGAGGCGCACCCCAGACCTATCTAGGCTCAATGCAGCTGAGAAGCCTTCCGGATGTCTGATGGGTTTGGAACTTCGCTGTCCTGCTCTCAAGATGTCTCATTAAGACTCAGCCACGAAGTGCCCGCCCATCCTGGTCTCTTGGCAGACAACTGGTTGCACTTTAGTTCCCAGGGACAAACTTGGATTCATTTATCCCAAGGAGCTGCATGTGTTAGGCACCTCAGCACATCACTGCCTCCTTCTTAAAGCAAAAGCCAGATGCTCAAGAGGTGCTTACATGACTGGTGGCAATGATGAGAAGCATCCTCCAGGCAGAGACCAGCATCTGATACTCCAGCAAGGACGTGCAGCTGCTGCCTTCTGTTTCAGCCATGTAAACCGCCAAAGACTTGACATAGCCTGACCAGTAGGCAAAGCGTTTCTCGCTGGAAAACTTCTTGAGTGTATCTTTTAATGACTGGTCTAATGAACCCCTATGGTGTCAAGAAAACAAAAACCCTAGTCAGGATTCAAAAACAGGCAGGGAATAAGATGAGCGTAGGCCCTTGCTAAGGCAGAGGAAACCAGCTCATATGGCAGCCAGCTCTAGGATCAGCTCCAACATAACGAGTGAGGCTGAGGTCCTTTCAGGAAAGCCTCCTACTCCATCAAATTCCAGTCACACAGACTCTTAACACTAACTCTGACAACCATAAATCAATGGACTGGCCAGGGAAAGTTTACTGGCCCTCTAAAAAATGGGCCAAACCTTCTCTCTTGTTTGCCCTGCTAAGCAACCATGCATTCAGTGATAGACCTCCACCATCTCCCACTCCTCTATCTTTGACTAATGTTTCATGGGATAGTGCTGGAGACATTGCTCATTGGTAGGGCACTTGCTTAGCATGCAAAAGGCCTGGAGTTTGATCCCCAGCACTACACAAACAATAAGAACAACAAAACCACCTCGCAGGGAAAAGGACTCACTTAACTACATAGTATATCTCCAAACATATTATCTTCATGATTAGGGCACAGGTTTCCAAAATGCTGGGCTGTGGAAGGGAGAGAACAAAACACACTAATTACATGGAGAAACACATCTCCATCCCACCCTTGCTGAGAGCAAAGACCTAACACTTAGAAAACACGTAAACACACATTTATGGAATGCAAATGGGCACCGGCCACTGGGCAGGGCAACATGTGCACTGTGGAGACACCAGAGCCTTCCACCCAGAGCAGGCAGGCCACTCTGCTTTCCAGAGGACAGGAAGCAGGCATTGCTCTGCAGAAGGAGCTTCTTGGGAAACATTCTTCATGTTACTCAAGGCAGAATCCTCTTCTCCACCTTACAGACCAACCCTTCCTCTCAGGGACTCCCCGCCACTGTCCTACCCTCCACCATGGCTCACCTCAGATGTCTCTGAGGGAGGAGAAAGAGTTCCAAATAGCGGACTGGTTAAATTCTCCCAAAACTTGGGCCTGGAACAAAAACACTTGTTGAAATAACACTTTTTCTTTCTCATAGCCCCTTCTCTCTAGTCCCCCTTGCGGGTATTTTTTCATACTTTAATGTCCCAACCCTAAAAGGTTTTTCATAAATCAAACTATTCCTATATAAATGTAAAAAGTCCATAAATAAAATTACATCTTCCAGCCGGGCAGTGGTGGTGCACACCTTTAATCCCAGCACTTGGGAGGCAGAGGCAGGTGGATCTCTGTGAGTTCGAGCCCAGCCTGGTCTACAAAGCGAGTTCCAGGACAGCCAGGACTGTTATACAGAGATCTTCCACTTAGGAAGTGCAACTGGGAGGGCTGGAGAGATGGCTCAGGGGTTAAGAGCACTGACTGCTCTTCCAGAGGACCCGGGTTCAATTCCTAGCACCCACATGGCAGCTCACAACTGTCTGTAATTCCAGTGCCAGGGGACCCAACACCCATGGCAAAACACCAATGTGCATAAAATAAAAAAGAAGTGCAACTGGGGCTGATGAGGAGACTCAGTAGATAAAGACACCCCATCACCCAGATTGAGGATCTGAGTTCAGTCCCTGGGACCCATGCCACAGAAGTTGTCCTTCACTGTGACATGTGCTTGCAACCCACACAAAATTAAAAAAATAACCAAAACCAAAACCAAAAACCTGTATTTTTAATTGTTTAAAAACAAAAATAGGAGTTGGGGATTTAGCTCAGTGGTAGAAAAGCGCAAGGCCCTGGGTTCAGTCCTCAGCTCTAAAAAAAACAAAAACAAAAACTCCAGCCAGGTGTGGTGGTAAAAGCCTTTAATCCCTGCACCTGGGAAGCAGAGGCTACAGGACTGTTACTGAGTCTGAGGCTAGACAGGTCTACATAGCAAGCTCCAGGTCAGCCAAAGTTATACAATAAGACCCTGTCCCCAAAAACCAAACAAATAAAAAGAAAAAAGAAAAAGACATGTAAGAGTCCCCAGTACTGAACTGTATGCTAAGTATTCTGTGCATAATCAGGTGAACTCCTAACAAACCTACTTCCATTTTATGGTCAAGTTCATGGGTCAGCTACCACTCCGAGGAGACTCACTTGGTTCTGAGGACAAGCATAGCACTGTCCCTGCGGTCTTGCCACAGAGCATGAAGGAAGGCAATGGCTGCACGATGCAACAGGGGTGGGCACCAGTATCGATCTTGCTGCTGGGAATCAATCAGCTCCAGCACCACATGGAGACAGCTCCACACACCAAGGCTGAATTCCTACAAGAGGAACAGGTGGGCATGCAAGTTCCATAACTGAACTTCCAAGAAGCTCTGTCACCCAGCTCCACCCACCCAAGCACAGGCTGACCTTGGACCCGCTGCTGCCATCCTTCACCTCCAGATTCAGAAACAGCTCAATGAGCCCTGGCTGCGTCTCTACAGCAACAGTAAGGAACTCCAGAATCATGACTTTGATGCGCATGTCCTCGATCTTGCTCTGAAGGCGGGTCAGGAAGGCATCACGAATGGCAGCTGCATCACTGCCCAGGCAAGCATACACTGACATTGGGGCCACCTGGAGACCAGAGCACATAGGTTTAGGGCTCTGTCCTGAAAAACTCCAGCACAATTCTGCAGAAAGGCACTGAAGAATTCCAGTAGATGGAAAATAAGAAAACAACCCAGCCAGGCGGTGGTGGCACACACCTTTAATCCCAGCACTCGGGAGGCAGAGGCAGGCAGATCATTGTGAGTTCAAGACCAGCTTGGTCTACAGAGCGAGTCCCAGGACAGGCACCAAAACTACAGAGAAACCCTGTCTCGAAACCACCCCCCCTCCGCGCCCCCCCCCAAAAAACAACAAACAACCCAAGCTAAAATCTCTGGAGTGAAAGAATGTACAGGAGAGAGAGGAGACAGTACGTAAGGGCTGGAGAGAGAGATGGGTCAGTTATGTGCTTGCTGCACAAGCATGAAGACATCTGTTCAGATCCTCAGCCCCTTGGGCTGGGACCGGGGAGCCTATTAATCCTAGTACTGGGGAGGTAGAAGGCAGAGGACCCCGGATCTGCTGATGAGCAAGTGAACGTACATACATACATACATACATACGTACATACATACATGCAGACAAAACACTCATACACATAAAGATAAATAAAAATAAAAATTGAGGTGGAGAGGTGACTCAGTGAGAGCAGGTGCTGCTCTTACAGAGGGACTGAGTCTGATTTCTAGCACCAACATCAGGCAGCTCACAACTGCCTGTAACGCCAGTTCCGAGGATCCAACATTTCTAGCCTCAGTGGGCACCTGCACTCAAGTGCACATACCCACACACAAACACATACACCCACATAATTGAAATAATGAAATTAAATTACATTTAAAAAGGAAAACAAAGAGTTCAGACTACTACAAGCTTGTCAGTCAACAGTATTTGGTGGAGTTCTGTGTAAGAACAAGAACACATCTAAACCTTCTATTTTTACTATTTTATTAGTTCTACTTTTTATGCATATGGGTATTTTGGCTTCATTTGTCTGTGTACCACGTGTGTGCCTGGTGCCTGGTGCCCGTGTAAGCTAGAAGAGGGTGCCAGGTGCTGGAACTGAAGGAAGGTCCTCTGGAGGAGTGCAGTGCTCTTAACTGTTCTCAAGGAGGCTAGAGGTATGTAACTCAGTGGGAGACTGCTTGCCCAACATGTCTAAGGTCTTGAGTTCCTTAGCAGGCACTACACAGAGATTTAAAAAAATAGAGCCAGAGAGCAGCAAGGAGAGCCCACGTCCCAGCACTCTAGCTGGCTACACAGATCCTACCGTAGCCAGACGTTTCAGCAGCTGGATGGCCAGACGAGGCAAAGCTGGGTCATGTCTGTGGTAGATGTACTTGGCTAGAACAGCAATGAGGTTGTTCCCATGGGCACCTGAAGCAAAGAAAACAGACAGCAGCATGCCTATTAGAATTCTTCCAATGGGCCAGAATAAGTCCAGGTGGCCAATGCATTAATGGCAAAGATGTATTTTTAAGGAAATAATCTTTAATAAATAAGTTACAAAAGCCACTGTGTGTGCTTTTGTACACACAGAAAAAAAAAAAAAAAAAGAAAGAAAGAAAAGAAAAGAAGAAGAAAAAACCTTAAACCTCAGACCTTAAGCAGGAAAGCCAGTGAGCTGGCTCAGTGGGTAAAGGCCCTTTGCCAAGCCTGATGGCCTGACTCAATCCCCAAAACCCACAAGGTGGGGAGGGAGAACCAGCCTCACAGCCTGACACAAGTGCATGTTCGTATCAGATGCGCGCGCGCGCATGCGCGCGTGCGCACGCGCGCACACACACACACACACACACACACACACACACACACACACACACACACACACGCGGAAAGAAAAACCTCTCTGGCTGAACAAGGCAGCACATACTTGTAATCTCAGCAGCTGGGAGGTGAACAAAGGAGGACCGGGAACTGAAGGACGGGGTCAGTGAGACGGCTTACGAGCTAAGGTCCTTGCTGCTCAGCCTGATGACCAGAGTGCAACTCCCAGGACCCACACAGTGGAAAGAAAGAGCTGACTCCCAGACATAATGCACATAAACATAATAAATATAAAAAAGCAAACAAAGCAAAAGAGAGTTCAAGGACCCCTTTGGCTACAAAGACAGTTTAAGGCCAGGCTATGTCTCAAAGGAAACTAAAATAAAATAATTGGGCCAGAGCAGTAACTCAATAGCAGAGCACCTGCTAATGTGCATAAGGACCTGAGTTCAATCCCCAGCATAGCAAATGGAAAAGAAAAGTTAGAAATGGTCTTAGACATGATATAAAACATTACTGTTAATTAGATTGAGCCACAGATTAAGCCAATTTAAAGTCACACTCTAATATGAGCCAATGTGTGTTTTGAAAGTTTTCTTGTGTTTGTTTGTTTGAAGGTTTTCCTATTTCTTTTGAGAGGTCTGTCAGGAACTGGTGACAGAATGCCGGCCTCACTGTCTTGACCAGCAGTTGGCCCTGGCCCTTCTGCCTCTGTAGTGCTGGGAATAAAGGCATGAGCCCCACTCTCTACCTCCTCTGTATGTTGTTAGGTTATCTATTCACTTCCATTTTCTCCTCAGGGACAGTGCTGTTATCCCCATCCTACAGGTAAGAAATCTTGGTTTGTTTAGTTTTATTTTAATTTAACTTTATTTTATGTGCATTGGTATGAGGGTATTGGATCCACTGGAACTGGAGTTACAGACAGTTATGAGCTGCCACGTGGGTGATGGAAATTGAACCACGGTCCTCTAGAAGAGCAGCCAGTGCTCTAAACCGCTGAGCCATCTCTCCAGCCCCGAATCTTTGTTTTTAAGATATGGTCTCACACTGTAGTCATCAGGGTGGCCTAGAACTCAACTCATTAGGTAGCCCTAGCTGGCCTTATATTCCCACTTCAGTCTCCCAAGGATGCTGGGGTTGCTGCGGTTGTCACGCAGCTGGCAGAAACATAAATTTGAACCAAGGAAATGTGACTCCATCCTCCATCCTCATGCATTACTATGTCAACAACAGGAGGCCAGAATAAAGTATGATCCAGGCCCTTTGTTTCCAAGTCAAAGGAAATGAGCTGGGAACAACTTTCATGTCCAATCATAGGGCATAAAATTTAGCCGAGAAAGAAAAATACATACCATGCTGTGTGAGAGCCTGTTCCAGAGGGGACACCACATTAGAAGGAGGTTTCAGCCGAATAACATTGTTGGTGACAGAGAATGCCAGCTTCACTGTCTTGATCAGCAGTTGACCCTGGCCCTGACCTTCTGGCCCATCACTAGGGTGCAAATGGAAATCACAGTTACTTCAGACAACATGATTTCACTCATAGCACGTGTAGTTTCACAAATCAGACTCTTCAGCAGCTTCTAGGGGCCCCAGTCCTGACAAGGAAAGAGAAGAGGCTATGCAGCAGCCACTAGCTACAGCCTTGGAATTGAAATAATTTTTAAAAAGAAACTGCAAGGACCACGAAAGCTGTTATGAGATTGTGTCTTCAAGAAATGAAATGAGGCCGGGCGGTGGTGGCGCACGCCTTTAATCCCAGCACTCGGGAGGCAGAGCCAGGCGGATCTCTGTGAGTTCGAGGCCAGCCTGGGCTACCAAGTGAGTTCCAGGACAGGCGCAAAGCTACACAGAGAAACCCTGTCTCAAAAAACCAAAAAAAAAAAAAAAAAAGAAATGAAATGAAACCTCACCCCAACAACATGGCTGCCTAAAGACCTGAAGGAATACAACATCAACTGACATGCTAAGGAAGGGGAGGGAGAAATCTCACAGGGCTCCACGCTTCAACAGAGAACTACAGGTAAGCAAGGAATGCTAAGAACAGGAGAAACAGTCTTTCTCAGAGATTAGCCCCTTAACTGATCATCCAATACCAAGTGGTCAGTTTCGGAATCATATCAACAACATCAAACATACTGAGCAAGTTGTATTTCTGTTTATGCACACACAATTTGTGTGTGGGGGCGTGTGTGTGTTTAACAATTAACAAAGGAAAACAGACCATCAACCTGAAGGAGTGCAAGGGGAAGAGATGGAAGGAGGTGGAGGGAGGAAAGGGAAAGAGGAAAATAGTGGAATTATATTTATCTTTAAGAGGAGAAAAGTGGGGGAAACAAACAAAGCAACTACAAGCTAAGCTAAGACGGGGCTCTTAGAAATGCAGGCTACCTTGAAGACCAACGGACACGCACAGCGGAGGCCCTACCTGCGGGGCTGAGCAGCCATCACCATGTCTATGGTGTCCACACCAATCCCCATGATACTGATGACTGTCTGTCCGGCTTCTGTATATGCCAGGCTGCAGATGCAGAGTGACGGCAGGCTGGGTGTGTGGCTGGAAGACAGAGGGTTCTCAGTTACTAAGAGCTTCAGAGCTCTTATTCAGAAGGGAGCAGCACTGCCCTGATGCACCTAGCCAACTGGAGACAGGTGAGGCAGATTAGGTGTCTGCAAAAGGAAGAGATTCTGAACACTTTTCTCGGACTTGGTCCTAAAGATCACCCTGAGAAGTAAACTAAACACCCATCACTTAATGGATGCATTTACTGAAATAATTCAGGAATAATAATAATCCATTCAAGACACTTAAGGAAGTATGACAACAAGGGAGGGCTCAGAATCAAGTTACAGAGCAGTGAATGCATTGAATAGAAAAGCCTGGAATCTGTACTGACTAGGTAATAGGCACCTCTGATATAGCACATCGCACCACGTGAGACTTTCTAATGGACATGCATCTTTTTTTTTTTTTTTTTTTTTTTTTAACAGACAGGGTTTCTCTGTGTAGTTTTGGTGCCTGTCCTGGATCTCGCTCTGTAGACCGAGATCCGCCTGGCTCTGCCTCCTGAGTGCTGGGATTAAAGGCATGTGCCACCACTGCACGACCATGCATTATTTTATAATGATCATAGCAGATGATTATGCGTACGGACATGCACCTTCACCTGTCCTTCTCTGATGACAGGGAGGAATGACACCCGAGTCAGGGACAGTAAGTCATAGTGAGATGAATGAGCTCTGGGTTTGAGTTAGTATTTTATGTCAAACTGACAAAGGCTAGTCATTTGGGAAGAGGGAACTTTAACTGAGAAAATGTCCCCACCAGACTGGCCGGTGGGGTATTTTCTTAATTGGTGGTTAATTTGGGAGGGCCCAGCCCATTATGGTTGGTACCATCCCTGGGCCACGTTCCTGCCCTGACTTTCCTCAGTGATGGACTGTAATGTGGACCCTTTCCTCCCCAAGGTGCTTTTGGACATGGTGTTTCATCACAGCAATAGAAATCCTAGATAAGACAGGAGTCAATTAAGGTGAGACATCAGGAAGAAATGAGGGTACTTGAGACAACCAATACAGTGTTCTCCTGGCTGAGTCCCACAATCCCCATTACCTGCTATGTAGGTCTGTCTCCTGGCACAGGTTCAGTATTGCATGAATCAGCTCCAGAATTAGGCAACCTAGACCCCAGAAAAGACAAGCAAAGATGCAGCCTTGTGTTGATGATCTTCATCAAAGAAGGGAGGGAAAGATCTTCAGGGAGCCAGAGGCTTTTAGGGTGTTCAGCCCATGCTTGTCCTTACCGATCAGTTCCCGCACGCCATGAGAGTTATAGCGCCATTTGTGGTAGCTGGGAAGCATCTCCTTCAACACGAACATCACACATGGCACCAGGCCTTGGCTCTGGGTACTACCAAGCTGTCCCTATGGGAAAGCATTCTGTAAGGGCCTTGTCCATGTAAGAAAGGATCCTTTATTACTCAAGATTTAACCTCAAAAAACGCAGACAGGTCCAAAGGAGAACTAGGAACACAATGACCAACAATAGAAGGAGACATCAGAAATTCCTACGTCAACTGAACCTATACTGTGAACAGAGAAAACAACTAAAAAGGCAAGGTGACAGTATCACCAAAGGTGTTGACATGAAGGAGCAGGAAGAAAGTTATTCTGACAGGAGAGAGGTACCCTAACCATCAAAGATGCACAACTGCCAACAACCAAGAAAGCCATTGACTGCCAATGATTTGTCACCCACACCCAAAGCTCAACTATCATAAAACACCAGAGGGAAACACTGATGCCCCAAATTCTCTCTTCTAATAGTGTGATTAATTCCAGTCTCTGTATCTTAAAACTGGAGACTGCTCACTTTGACTCCACACAACGACTGATTTATTTCTAAGCCTTTACTTATTCCTACAGGAAGGATATGTGCGATGTGTTGAGTGGTTTTTGTACATATACAGAAATAACTGGATTAAGCCCAGGCCCTCATCCATACAACAAGTACTATACCACTGAACTACATTCTGCAGGCCTGGCCTTGATCTTACACTGCAGCCCAAGCAGACTTTGAACTTGTCAGCTTTTTGTGTCTGGCTCCTGAGAAGTTAGGATTACAGTCTGGGGACACCAAGCTGGTTGCTGAATGATCTCCATGTGCAAGCCTCTAAACTCCCATCAGGTAGTGACCATATCCTAGTCCTATTCTATAGAAGCTCTCAGAAATTCTGAATTGCCTAAGGTCCAAAAAATTCAAGTAGTAAGTAATGGACTTCAAGTGTCATTCTAATTCTATTCAATTCCAAAATTCTTGTCCCTAACTATACACTAGTTTTTCAGAGCTACAATCCGTTAATTGAATATTTATCAGCTTACAGTCACAATCTGCTTAAGAAAGAAATGAGGAAGCTGGGCAGTGGTGGTGCACACCTTTAATCCCAGCATTTGGGAGGCAGAGGCTTGAAAAAAAAACCAAAAACAAACAAAACAAACAAAAAAAAAACAAAAGAGAGAGAGAGAGAGAGAGAGAGAGAGAGAGAGAGAGAGAGAGAGAGAGGAGAGAGAGAGGAGAGAGGAGAGAGAAAGGGGCTGGAGAGATGGCTCAGAGGTTAAGAGCACTGGCTGTTCTTCCAGAGGTCCCGAGTTCAATTCCCAGCACCCACATAGTGGCTCACAACCATCTGCAATGAGATCTGGCTCCCTCTTCTGGCCTGCAGGGATACATGCAAACAGAACATTGTATACATAATAAATAAATAAATCTTTGGAAAAGAGAGAGAGAGAGAGAGAGAGAGAGAGAGAGAGAGAGAGAGAGAAATGAGAGAACCAAGAAAGAAACATCCAAGTACCTCCTATATGGTAAACACCAGACCATGAAACTAGACCTGTGGAGGGTGCATCCAGGCACACTCTGGGACAAGATAGAAAGTCACATAGACAACAGTTAAAATAGCTTCACACGTACCACAGCAGCAACAGAATTCTCAACTGTCACTACAAGCCTTCTGATTACCAAACAAACTCACACTACGAAGCAAGCACTAAGGCACACAGGGGCACAGACTCAACCCACAGAAGCTGAGGCTATCCTGCATACAGACCAGACTACAGCAGCAGTTAACAGGGGAGCTGTTCCAGAATCATCTCATCAGGCGGTACCTTGACAAGAGTGGTGACCAAACGCAGAAAGGCAACTGTGACCCCATACTCGCCCTGGGGCTGTTCACTGTTCATCAGAAGGTTGCCATACCCTCCAGCATTCATTCCCTCCGCACTAGGAACAGACAGAGGTAGAGGGATAAAATGATGAGCAACGTTTCAAAGCCAAGAAACTGATTATACAGCATTCTTGTTATTGTCTAGATGGCTCCAGCATAAAATACAAAAGCTCCTCAAAGGGAAATAATCAAATGTAGGCAATTTTATAGCCAGGGAATAATTTAAGATTATGTTTTATTGATGTACAATACAACTCCAAGAGGTTTAGAGTGAAAAATCAAACGAGCCATTAGGGAAGCACCAGTCATCTAAGCAGAGAGTGAGGTGAGCATGCTCAGGTAGGAAGATGGCGCCCGTGTCTCAGTAACTGGTCTAGCTCACATACCCTCAGACTGGAGGAAAAGCACACTGACTGCGCTTGAGAATAGGACACCAAGTCTCTGGATCCAAACAGCCCTGGGATGTCTCAGCTGAAAAGCAGATGCCCACATAGCTAATGTAGTTGCAGCTGGATGAGGAAAGCCTTACTCTATTTCTCAAAGTTTAAAAACTGTCAACCATCCAGAACTCGGGAGGAGAGGCAAGCAGAGCTCTGTGAATTCGAGGCTAGCCTGGTCTACACATCAAGTTCCAGGTCAGCCAGGGGTACATCATGATATCCTATCTCAAAAACAAAACAAAACAAAACACTGAATCACCAGTGTGCCCTGAGAAGAGCAGCTCTGTACCCCAGCTCCTCCTCTTCACTTTACCCTCACTCACCCTCAAGGCCAAGAGGATTTAAAGAAGCTTCTTTAAAATGAATAAAGTCAGGCTAGACCTGACCAGGAATGATTCATAGTGGGGAGCACAGTCCACCCCCTCAGGACCTGGCTCACCTAATCATCTGAGTCATGTTGGAGACAGGGTGGGCCACAAATGGCAAAAAGCCTGTGTGTCGAAGATCAGTCCAGACCTGAGAAGGAAAAAGAAATTAGGTATTCACATCCCTCTAGATGTATACTCCAAATGTGATCCTCCTTAGCTGTTAGAAAGACTTGGCATCGCACCTTTGCTGGATTCCGAGCAGCCAAGACAGTTAAGCAATTGACGCAAGAAGCAATGACACTCACAGGAGGGGAGATCACTGTCGTCAACCTGGTTGAAAAACAAAGCGCTGCACCCAGTAAGAGAAGTAACAAGCAGTTTCCTCCACACTCCTCTTGAAGGAACAGGAAAGCCCTCAGCTGGGGAGCTATCCCTAAAGGCCTCCCACAGAGGAGCTCTTGGCCAGGCTCCTGGAAAGCAAGAGAATCACTGCAGCAAGCTCTGCCAACCACAGGGACTCACCGCTGCAGCAGCATGTAGATTCGGGACGTGATGGGCAGCAGACAGTCTGCTATGGACAAGTCTGTGCTAATGACCTTGTGAACCAAATCAATGATAGGTTTCACCCGCTGGCAATGCTGGATCACATCTGTGGGGGAAAACAGCCTGTGACTTCTCGGCACAGAACTCTATAAAAAGATCAGTGTAAGACCCAGATAAACAAATCCCACAGACCCCAAAGGTGGATAGCTTTGAATTCTATCTTGAAGTTAGGTCTAGCCTTCAAATCTTGCAAGCACATCCACTCTTCCCATCACTTGCTATCCAAAACCTGACCTTACCTGCCGTGGAGACAACGTGGAGTAGCATTTCAATCTCGCAGGTGAAGAGAGTCCAGCTACTGTACGAGTATTCCCAGCGTACAAGGTAAGCCCTATCATCCAACATGACTTGGCCCACGGTGCCCTGAGGAATTCGAAGGTTGGTCTGACCCCCTATGGAAGAGAACTCACTGTAATCCTAAAACAAATGTGAGAGGAGACTCTTCTACCAGACAGCACTACTCCACACACGCACAGGGACTGCACAGCAGACAATACTCCTACAACTTTACATTAAAACATGATAAAGGGCCGGGCAGTGGTGGCGCACACCTTTAATCGCAGCACTCGGGAGGCAGAGGCAAGCAGATCTCTGTGAGTTCGAGGCTAGCCTGGTGTACAGAGTGAGATCCAGGACAGGCACCAAAATTATACAGAGGAAACCCTGTCAGGGAAATTAAAAAAAAACAAAAAGTGAAGGTGGGAGTGCTGTGCACACCTGAGTCTCAGACTCCTGATGGTGAAGCAGGAGGAGTGCAATGCATTACGGAATGAGATCTTGCTCCAAATGTTTCTCCTTTTCTTTCTTTCTTTCTTTAAAGACAGGGTTTTTCTGTGCAGTTCTAGTCCTTGCAGAAGATTGTAGCAGAGGGCAAACAACCAAGACAAGCCACACAGAAACCATCTTATCATGCACTCTATATGGTACTGAAGCATCCTCTGGAAGAACAGCATACATATTTAGCCACTCTCTAGTACTACCTCTCCAGTACCAAGATGGTTTACAGAGCAAGTGATCTCTAAATATTTTAAGGCACAACCTAAAGACCACCATTTATTTTGACTAACCTCCATGGAATATTCTAAAAGCAAGAACTAAACTGGCAAATACTGTTTGAGTCTTTCCAAGTGCTGGCCTTGTACATTGCTATACAAGCTGTTCTCACCCTAGCTACATACTGGGCCTCAAGCCAGGGAGATGGGATGCTCACTGGTTTGGTAAAAGGCAGCAGAGACTGTAATTACTATGTCTGAAGGGTGTGTCCAAGCACAGGACAGACACAACACTATTTCGGCAACTGTGGAAAGATGGAGAGGCAGTAATCCCTCCAGAACAATAACTATCCCAGAAAGTGTCAGGCAGTAAAGAAAAAGTACTGTTATGTCTGAGATTGAGTGCAAGAATTTAACACCTATGGTGTTGTTGGGCCAGAAGAATAAGCAATCTACTGGAACTTACACTATCTCACAGAATTCCCCACTCAAGAGGAGGTCGAAATTCTAGGATGTCAATCTCTTCCATGCAGTTTGCTAATCCAATCTTTCATTTTGAGACAGGGTCTCACTATGAAGCCCTGGCTGGCCTAGAACTAGCTATGTAGAATGCCACAGACTGGTCTCAAACTCACTCTGCCTCCACCATAATCAGCCCAATTTAAAATTTTAACACCAGCCATCCATGCAAACAGGTAATTAGAAGAATTGTCTACTTTCTACCTCTTTAAACCCAATAATATTTAAGTCTGTTTTGTAATATGACACCAAATACTGGGTGACGGTGACAAATCGGGCCTACTTCCTTCAAAATGTTTTGGCAGACTCTGGCATGGAAGCCAGCGTTGGTTGGCCCTGCAACCCACGTTGCATATCATTTCATGTGCAGGAAGGTTTTGGTGTCAGTGGAATGCCACAGGATTTTCACTTAATTTTAGTCTGACATCACTTTGCAAACAATACCTAAAGTCTCTGGACATTGTGGAACTGGCATTGTGCTTGTAGAAAGGATACCTGATAGCATCAGAAGAAAAATCTCCATTATTCCATCTGTGATCTCTGCAAGGACTGTGTAAAGACTGTATCACTGAGCAGAGCACTGTGGCACACACCTTTAATTTCTAGGACTCAGGAGGCAGAAGCAGTAGGATCTCTGAGTTTGAGGCCAGCCTGGTCTACATAGTGAGTTCTAGGATAGCCAGGGTTATGTAGAGACACTGTCTCAAAAAATAAACAAACAAAACAAAACAAATAACCCCGCCGGGCGGTGGTGGCGCACGCCTTTAATCCCAGCACTCGGGAGGCAGAGCCAGGCGGATCTCTGTGAGTTCGAGGCCAGTCTGGTCTCCAAAGCGAGTTCCAGGAAAGGCGCAAAGCTACACAGAGAAACCCTGTCTCGAAAAACCAAAAAAAAAAAAAAAAAAAAAAAAACAAATAACCCCTTCAAAAAAGATTTTAAGTCAAACTCGATACACTAAAACCAAACATGACATAGGACTATTTAGTGTCAACAATGTACATATAGAAGGCAGCCAAAACTGATCTTCTTTTACTTTAATATTTGAATCGTATGTGTAACCAAAAGACGGATTTTTGTTTTTTTCTGTGCACTGATATTCTGTCTTACCAACTATTCAAGGTTGGCTGGGATTTATTGGTTTGTAGCTCTAGAAGGCTTGAACTATATACTCCTAAAGAACGGTAAAGCACAGGAGAGGGATTCTATCTCATACCGCTTAGAATCTGTGGGGAAAACGTTTTAAAAAGCAAACAACAAAACCTACAGAATTTAAGGGGGTGGAAAGTAATCAAGTTAGGATAAATGACAAAGCTAGCCTGTGGCTGGCTCTCCCTTCTCTCTCTCTCTCCCTCCCTCCCTCCCTCTCTCTCTCCCTCCCTCCTTCTCTCTCTCTCTCTCTCCCCCCCCCTCCCGTCTGTCTGTCTGTCTCTCTGTCTATGTGTCTGTCTCTCTCTCTCTGTCTCTCTCTCTCTCTCTCTGTCTGTCTGTCTGTCTCTCTCTCTCTCTCACACGCACACCCCACCCCACCCCGGGATTCTAGCACTGTGGACTGCTCCCATGTCCTCCTACTTCCCTCGACCACAGTTTTTCTTTGCACACGAAGTAGTGAGTACCATGGTTAACTACTAGTGCTTTCTTACTACTCACATTTCCATTCCTGCTTTAAAAAGGCAAGACCAGTTGGGCGGCGGTGGCGCACACCTTTAATCCCAGCACTCGGGAGGCAGAAGCAGGCGGATCTCTGTGAGTTCGAGGCCAGCCTGGGCTACAGAGTAAGTTCCAGGACAGGCTCCAAAGCTACACGGAGAAACCCTGTCTCAAAAAACAAAAACAACAACAACAACAACAACAACAACAACAAAAAACCCAACAAATAAAAAAAAAAAAGAGAGAGAGACAGAAGCTCAGTACGGTGCAGATGATTTTACCTCCAGCACCTGGGAGGGTGAGGTATGAAAATCATGGATTCTAGGCCAGGATAGGCTAGTAGCAAAACAAGATGCTCTCAAAACAAACAAACAAAAAAAAAAAAGGAGGGGGGCTGACATGGGGGGCGGGAAGGAAAGGAGGAGAAAGAGAAAGCAAGCAGAGGCACTGTTTAGTTCTGGAACATTCTCCACAGTCCAGCAGGTTCTGTATCACTGCAAGCCAAATCTCTTTATCAGTGACTCAACAAGCAATGAGAAGAGAAGGGAAAGGATCCAGCCAGCATTAGGTCTAATCAGATGCCTTGAAACAGGGCTAGTGCAGAGCATCTCTGTCTTACCTAGAGGGTACAGGAGTTTGGGTGTTTGCCTCCGCCAAAGAGTTCCATCTTCATGAGAGAGCACACCATGGGGCTTGTGCTTATGAAGTTCATTGTAGAAAGACATTTTATCCAGGAAACTGTACACCTGCCAACACCCAGAAGGAAACCCAGGAGTCATACATTCACTCATGCGTCAATAGGGTTCTATGCCAGTTCTTTTTTTTTTGTTTTTTTCGAGACAGGGTTTCTCTGTGTAGCTTTGAGCCTTTTCCTGGAACTCACTTGGTAGCCCAGCCTGGCCTCG
Organism: Peromyscus californicus insignis; assembly: GCF_007827085.1. NCBI lineage: Eukaryota > Metazoa > Chordata > Mammalia > Rodentia > Cricetidae > Peromyscus > Peromyscus californicus. The sequence goes on from NW_026294595.1 coordinate 9,135,413, forward strand.
AACTCACAGAGATCCGCCTGGCTCTGCCTCCCGAGTGCTGGGATTAAAGGCGTGCGCCACCACCGCCCGGCGTATGCCAGTTCTTTAAGCCAGACTGTATGTGCTTGTCCCTCAACTTCCCCCAGACTCAGGCTCTTCTCAGTTAAGCCTCACCACTCTTTAACTCACTCAAGCTCCCTTTACCACACACACACACAGACACACACACACACACACCTCTCTCTCTCTGCTTGCCTCTCCTTTCTCTCTCTCTCTCACCCACCACCCACTCCAATGCTGGGGATCAAATCCAGGGCCTTGCAGCAGCTGGGGAGCACTAAACACAAAGCACACCCTTCCAACTGTTACTCATGTCCTAAACCCACTGTCCTCTCGTCAGCAGACATCAGGCACCTACAAGAGGTACTTAGAAAAGATTCTTACGTAACTACACAGAACTGAGGTGACACCAGTGAACTGGTGTCTTTCATTCAATTTCAGACAACTTCTTGTCCTGGCAGTGGCCTTCCGATGTAGAGTGCACCCAGGAGTCCCAGTGGACCCTCAGCCAGCTCCCTCCCACTTCTCTCCGGATCTAGCTACAGCACTCACCTTTTTGGCAGTGGACTTCCCTGACACAAGGGCTCGGAGCAGTTGCAGAAGTGGGGAAAGTAGATGGGGGAACATCCCACATACACTGTCCAGAATGATCCCGAGACCAGAGGTCGGCTCCTAAGGTGCAAAGGAGAGTCACCCCTCTTCACAAGAGCCCTGCAATCCTAAGAAAATCTAGAAACAGAGGCTGCAGAGATAGCTCAGCAGGTAAGAAAACTGACTGCTCTTCCAGTAGCCTCAGCTCCCACATGGCAGTTCACAGCCATCCGTAACTCCCATCTCAGTACCCAACACCCTCTTCTGGCCTCTACAGGCTGCCTGCACATGTGTACAGACATAACATCCACACACGTGAAACAAAACAATTTAAAAATTCTTTTTTCTTTTGTTTTTTGAGATAGGGTTTCTCTGTGGAGCCTTGACTGTCTTGGAACTTGCTCTGTAGACCTGGCTAGCCTTAAATTCAGAGATCTGCTTGCCTCTGCCTCCCAAGTATTGGGAATAAAGGTGTGTACCACCATCGCCTGGCCAAAAAAAAATAAAATAAAATAAAATTTAAAGTTCATATCTTTAAAAGAAAATCTAGCAATAACCCTTTCCTTTAGTTTCTTAATAATGTAAGACATCCATATTCCACTGAAAAAAGATAGAAAATATTCATGACCTGAAAATAGACTGCCTGTCTATCCAATTCCCGTCTCCTGGTCACCTTTTCTCTAGGCAAACAACATAATTCCTTCCATTATGTGTTGTTGAGTTTTTTTTCTACTCTTTTTGGGGGCCCGCCACTCAGCTCCCAAATAAATTCACACACAGAGGCTTATTATTACTCATGAATGCCCAGCCTTGGCTTGGCTTAGTTTCTAGCCAGCTTTCCTTCTCTTAAATTATCCCATCTACCTTTTCCCGTTCTCTTACTTCCGTAAATCTTACTCTTACTCTGTGGCTTGCTGGTTGTGTAGCTGGGTGGCTGGCCCCTGATGTCCTCCCCTTCTCTGGCTCCCTCTCTCTTTCCAGAGTTCTCCCTCTATATATTCTCTCTGCCTGCCAGCCCCACCTATCCTTTCTCCTGACACGCTATTGGCCAGTTCAATTCTCTATTAGACCATCAGGTGTTTTAGACAGGCACAGTAACACAGCTTCACAGAGTTAAACAAATGCAACATAAACAAAAGTAACACAGCTCAAAATATTCTACTACAGTTATGCTTCTATTAAAGTGAGAACTACTCCCAAATCATGTCAATGCTTAGCCAGCACACACAAGCAACACAGATGCCCCATCTAAGTATGGTTTGTAACAGCTTCACTTAGGGAGTCTGCAGGCCTCTGTAGAAGTTAGCAATGTCTCTGGAAGGAGTGTAAGCCATAGAAGCAGATCAACCCAGCTGGGATACAAATGAAAAGAGACTTAGCAGCTGGACCCTAATATTTTAAATGTTAACTCTAAAACCTATCACAATGTTTTGACTATTCTCTTTGTTCTAGAGCAGCAGTTTTCAACCTATGGGTCGCAACACCTCTGGGGGGGTTGAACGACCCTTTCACAGGGGTTGCCTAAGACCATCAGAAAACACATTACAATTCATAACAGTAACAAAATTACAGAAATGAAGTAGCAATGAAAATAATTTTATGGTTGGAAGTTGCAGGACATTTGATCTCACTGTGTGAAGATGTGTTACTGTTTTACCTTGCCTCTCTACAGCATCTGATTGGTTTAATAAAGAGCTGAATGGCCAATAGCTAGGCAGGACTTCAGGGCAGAGCTAGGAACTTCAGGAGGAAGAGATGCGATTTTGCCAGGGAGATATGGAAGGATTCACAGACACAGAATGAGGAGCAGTAAAGAGCCAAGTGTTAGAACGTAGATGAATAGAAATGGGTTAATTTAAGTTATAACAGGTAGTTAAAAACAAGCCTAAGCTAAGGCCAAGCTTTTATAATTAATAAGTCTCCATGTCATTTTTTTTTTTTGGGGGGGGGGGGGGTGCGGTCCAAAGAAAGTCCAACAAGAAAGTCTTACAACAGTCTGCAGGTCACCGAGCATGAGGAATTGCATTAAAGGACTGAGCATCAGGGAGGTTGAGAACCACTGCTCTAGACATTGTCTCAGCACTAATCCCTCCAGCACACTTACTGTTCCCCAGAAGAGCTCAGGAAGAGAAGGGTCTGCCAGGACTTCACATGCTGTGTCAATTATATCCTGCGAAGAGGAGGAAATGGTTGATCTCCCTGCATGAACCAGTTTATCTTTTTTGTGATATTCTATTAACATAAAGACACCAACAAACATGTTCACACAGCATGTCCGAAAGAACTCTGGTTACAGTTACGGAATGGTGCTGCATGCCTATGATCTAGGCACTACTTGGGAGACTGAGGCATGCACATCGTATCTGCAGATAGATTCACATATTCACCTTTTTTTTCTGAGACAGGATTTCTCTGTGTAACCTTGGCAATCCTGGAACCCAGAGGACCCCAGTGCAATTCCCAGCACCCACATGACAGCTCACAATTGTCTGTAACTCCAGTTCCAGGGAATCTGACACCCTCACACAGACAAAACACCAATGCACATTAAAAAAAAAAAAAAAGCATAAGGAGCCCCAGGCACAGGCCCAAGGAAAATCATTGCTCCACAAGCCCGACAACCCAGCTTCAGTCACTAGAATCCACGTAACGGTTGGAGAGAGAACTGAATGAAAAGTCGCCCTCTGAGCTCCACACTCAAGCAATCGCTCATGGGCATGCACGCACAAATATACTACGTATCTATATACCATAATAATAATATTATTTTAAAACTGTTTTTTCTAATTTTAAATTTTAAAATTTTTAAAGTAAGAGTAAAGCTAGATATGTTGTACACATCGCTATTCTTAGTAGTCATTACTAATCTCTGGATCCCTTGAGCCCAGGAGCTCATGCCCAATTCATGCAACACAGTGGCCAGGTGAAGCAGTGCCTACTTTTGATCCCAACACTCAGGAGGCAGAAGTGAGCAAATTTCCATGAGTTCAAAGCCAGCCTGGTCCACAAACAATTTCCAGACTAGCCAGAGCTATACAGTGAGACCCTGTTCCAAAACAAAACAAAGAAAACAGAAACAAAATACATACACAAGCAGGCAGTGTGTAGCTCGTGTGTCAGCAGGTCTCAAATTGTCAGGCCAACCTGACAGTCTCAGCCACCCATGAACCAAAACCATTTGAGAAGGGGTGTCTACAACATGTGGGAGGTTGAGACCAGTCTGGGCTACCTAGTCTCAGGCCCATGTGACTATAAAATGAGACTACATCTCAAAATACAAAACTAGACAGGACAGACAATCATGTCTGTGTATCAAACATGCAGATTTTCCTCTGTAATCACTCCCTAAACAAGACAGAATAAAAACTACATACTAGGAATCATCAGTAATCCTGAGATGATTTAAGTATACAGAATAACATGAACAACTTTTATATGAACATTCTGTTATTTATACACAGGAAGTGAATATCAGTGGATTTTGATAAACTTGGGAGTTCCTGGACCTAATCCTTGGTGGATACCAAAACATAATCATATATACCATGATTCCAACACAGAATTTCATTAGAATTTAGAGTGTATGTGCGTCTGTGTGTAAAATGGAAAGGACATATTCAACTGCTAAGAGAATATGTATATATGTATTATATATAATATATAAATATATATAATAATTCTAATCCCATCTTGTGTGATAGAATTGTATCTTTTGTACCACTTTCTGGGTACAATTTACATCTCATTCATATGATAATAAATGAAAACAAATAGCAAGAAAAAAATTAACATGTGAAACGAAATGCTGTATGAGATCTGAGGGGCAGCATCGTGACTGGACTGTAAATGTGGGGCAGTCAGGCAGCCGAAGGAAAATCACTTACTGACCTGTTGATTGCCAAGCGTGTGCAGCTCCAGTGAGGTCAGAGCAAAGGAGAGGAGGCCATAGACACACATACAGGCGGTACTTGTGGTGCACTGGAAGATAAAGGAGTGAATACTAAGTCTGAGTAACACAACTCTTTCCAAGATTCAGCCATCATATCAATAGAATCCTTGAAAACAAATGCAAAAGGAATCGCAAACATTAATATTTCCCTAATTTAGTTACAAGATTAGGAAGAAGGACTCACAAACATAAGAACACAGGAATAAAACCAAACTCAAAAGGATCCAAGTTTTTGTGGACAAAAAGAAAACCACATCCAGCAAGGAGACTGGCTACTTACTAGAGGCTCTATGAGCTAATCCAAATGAGACACCAATATCCACCAACCTGCAGTACCTAGAGCTGCCTGCCTACTGGGTGCTTTCTGTTTTAAGACGTGTGTGTGTGTGTGTGTGTGTGTGTGTGTGTGTGTGTGTTTCAAGAAAGGATTTCTTGGTATAACAGCCCTGGCTATCCTAAAACTCACTCTGTAGTCCAGGCTGGCCTCAAACTCAGAGATCTGCTTACCCCTGCCTCCCAAGTGTTGGGTTAAAGGCGTGTGCCACCACTGCCCAGATAAGACTAATTTCTTTTTTAAAACTTCTTGTGGTCCAAGGTTTGAACCCAAGCTCTCATGAAGAAATGACTGGACTCAGTCTCTACCACTGAGCTTAATCCCCAGCCCTAAAGAGTAGTTTTCCAAGCAGCTTTAGGCTGACATCAGACAGAATTGTCATACTGTCCTAAAAATCCCATTTGGCTTATTCATCTCCTTCCTCCCAACTCATCCTGGGGAGCAGTTGTTCTTTTGACAGTCCCCAGAGTGTCACACTCACTGGAGCCACACACTATGTGGCTTCCTCAAAGCTACTTCTTTTACTTAGTAATGTGGGTCAGGATTCTCCTGTCTTTTTTCATGAGGGGTTGGGCCATGATTACTGGGAATCAAACCTGGGGCTTCATGTATGCTAGGCGGGTGCTGTGTAACTGAGCCTATCTACAGCCCTCTTCCATGTTTTCCCATGGTTTCTTCTTTACACTGAAGAACAGTCCACTGTCCCATTTGTCAGAGCTTGCTTATAGCTTCTATAAAGGGCATTTTCCCCAGCTCTAGATTCTGGCCACTATGAAGGTAATGACGACAATGATGCTACAAACATTTGTGAACAGGCACTTCTAATAGTCTTCTACTCGGTAGGGTAAAAAAACCAATGGTTACCACCTCCAAACCTCCATTTTCCTTTTCCTTTTTTTTTTTGGTGGCACAGAGGATTAATCCCAGGGTCAGAGTCAGAGTCTGCTCACCTGACCACTGAGCCTGCTCCTGGTGTTTCACCTGAGCAATCAGTATGAGCTGACTAAATAAACCCGATCAAGACTCAGTTCCCAGTCAGACGTCCCCAGTCACCCTCTAGAGCAGTGGTTCTCATCTTCCTCATGCTGGGACCCTTTACTATAGTTCCTCATAGTGTGGTCACCCCAACCATAGGATTATTTCATTGCTACTTCATAACTGTAATTTTGCTGCGGTTATGAATCATAATGTAACTATCTGTGGTTTCTGATGGTCATAGGTGACCCCTGTGAAAGGGTGGCTGAAGCCCTAAGGGGTCAGGCTCATCATCAGTTCAAACTGTTTACCACCTGCTCAGGGTTATTGCTTGGGACGACAAACCCCACCTTCCCGAGTTGATTCAGTTTTCTCATGTGTGGATCAGGCAGTACTCCAAGCAGAGCTCTGTCATAGAGACTGAGGAAGACACCACTGAGAGTGCTGAGTACCTGTCTGACCACCTACAAATGCCAGTCACAAAGCTGGCACAGTGGCACATGCCTGTAATTCCAGCCCTTGAGAGGTTATGGCAGCCAGGGCTACTGAGATTCCATCTCGATAAAGACTGAAAACCCCAACGACCCACGTCACTACTAGAGTTGTCACTGTCCTCCAGGGCCTGCCCTCCTCACGCTCAACAACCAGACTTACATCATTTCCCCCACTGGCAAGCGACCGAAGCAGTCGAGTCAAGTACTGAAACACGTTCAGCTGGATGGCGGTGCCCCCTATCTTCCTGACCACACTGCTGGTCTCTTCTGGGTTCAGTGTGTGACGGAGGAGAGCCCAGGCCAAAAGTACAGGGGCATGATGTGGAATGTCCCCCAAGGTCAACATCACACGATCCATATCCTAACGAGGGGAGAAAGCACTTGTGTCCATGAGAAAGCAAGGTCCAGATCCAGCCAGGCATGTCATCGTGCTCAGCAAGCCCCTTGACTGGAGGCTCTCATTCTCCTGCACCAACACTGCACACATCTTCACCCCAACCACCTTGATAACACACCAATCACTCCTACTTCTACCCATCATTTGTTCTACTCATTTTATCATAATCTTAGTTTAAAACTATAACATACATGTTCAAATAGAGAATTAGAGATGGTATCAGCTGATACTTCTCGAACTTTCCATGACCTCTCACTTTCTTTCTACTCATCCTAACTCAGTGTTCATCCTTTTCTTTCCTTCACAAAACCTACACATGCCTATAACCGCAAAGATGTCGTCCTGGGGCCACCTCTCTTATGACTCTACTCCCTATGGCAGAGTTAGTTATCATCTCTGCACAAACAACTTTGACTTCTCCCAGACCTAATTAAAAATCCAGAACTGAAAATTCTGTGCATCAGGATAGTTCAGTGGCTAAAAGCTAACTATAAACCAACTGAGAAAAGAAAAGTGTTCTTCCAAGCTCACCTGACAAACCAGCCCGTCTTGAGCAAACTGGTGCAGCTCTCGTCTCTCATCCAAGGCATACTTGTGCAAGGACTCGATGTCCATGCCTTCCACCAGGATAAGGGCACTGAAGTACCTGGAGAGGACAACCCACACCACAGTCTCATCCATGTTGTTCTGAGGTGTGCTGAAACTGCTTCAAGATGTTAGACACCTGCTATCAATAGTTTAAATGAGTCTTTTCACATTCTTTATTATCACCGAGCTTTTAAATACAGAGGGTGCTTGGTTTTCTAGTGCTGAGGACCAAACTCAGGGCCTGCATGTGCCAAGTAGGCACTATACCAGTCAAGCTGTATCTCAGACTCTTGGAATGTACTTTACGCTCCTGTTTCCAGCACATCTTAATTTCAAGGACTTGACACTGACCTGTGGCTGTACGTATTATTCAGGGCAGCTCAGAACTAGCACTGAAGGTTTCGATAGCTACAACCTACACCTGACCCAGCTCTCACTCCTCAAATGTATTTCTCTGCTCACTGAGAAAATAGGCCTCAACATGTGGATATATCTATGGCCATAGGTACAGAAAAAATAAATTCAAAGACTAGAGACAGTGACCTCAAAGAAGGCAAAGAATGCACGTCGTGCTTATCAGTGCCACCATGCACTTGCACTGTACCTACAGTAGTTGCTCAACAAGCACCCTTGAGTAGATGAATGAACCTCTTAGAGTAAGACAGAATGTCTTTGCTGGGCACAGAGGCACACACTTTTAATCCCATTGCTTAGGAAGCAGAGGAAAGTGGATTCCTGTGTTCAAGGCCAGCCTGGTCTACAGAGCATGTTCTAGAATAGCCCAGGCTATACACTGAGAAACACTGTTTTGAAAAACAAACAAATGAAAAGACAGAGTATCTTTGGGGCTATCAAGATGGCTCAGCAGCTAAGAGCACTTGCTGCTTTTGCAGAGGACCCTGTTCAGTTCCCAGCACCCATAGGGTGGCTCACAACCATTTGTAACGCCAATTTCAGGGATTCAGTGCCTTCTTCTGGCTTCCATAGGCACCAGGCACAGAAACAGTATACATACATATATGAAGGCAAAACACTCTTATAAAACACACATATTCTTTTTACAAAAGTAAAAAAAAAAAAATGTTAAAATAAATGAAGAATAGGAGGGTTTTGAGAACAAGCCCCCTTAATTACAGACTATACCTCCTATGTAAACAGGAACATGTCAGCACAGGCGCCCACCCACTTCCCTACCCACTCAATGGAAGGTACATCTTTCCTCTCCATGTCCACACAGAGCTACTGCAATACCAATGGTTTAAACACTGTACAGTTTCATGAACCACAATTCACTCAGACTCACCCAATCCGATCTACAAAAGGATCCATGGTTTCATCCACCAGGTGTCTATTGGTCTGCCTACTACCAAATCCTTGCTCCTTGAACATCTTGGTTAGTATCAGTAGGTCACTAGGAGCCATCTCAAAGTATGCATAATAGAGGAAAATAATTTCTAGCAGCATGGACTGCTCCCGGAGGCACTGAACAAACCATCGAGAGACCTGGCGCTCAGTCTGCACCAATATAGAGAAAATGGGAGAGAGAATTAGACTAGAAAACAAATTACCTTTTTCTTACTTTCTTTCTTTTTTTTATTAGACAAGGTCTCAATAAGTAGCCCTGGCTAGCCTGGAACCGGCTATGTGGACTAGGCTGCTCTCGAACTCAGGATACCTACCTGTATTTGGTCCCAAGTGCTGGGATTAAAGAGAAATGTGCCACTGCATCCATCCCTAAAATTGTTATTTTTTGTTGTTGGTTTTTTTGAGACAGGGTGTCCCTGTGTAGCTTTTGAACTTGTCCTGGAACTCGCTCTATAGAACAGGCTGGTCTGGAATGCACGAAGATCCACCTACCTTTGCCTCCCAAGCGCTGGGATTAAAGGCATATGCCACCACCGCCTGGCAAAAATGTTTGTTCCTGTGCCAGGCTGTAGTGGTGCATGCCTTTAATCCCAGCACTTGGGAGGCAGAGGTTTGAAGCCAGTCTGGTCTAAAGAATGAGTTCCAGGATAGCCAGTACTGTTAGAAAGAAACTTTGTCTTGGGAAAAAAAAAAAAAAAAAAAAAAAGAGGGAGGGGGAACGTCCCTGTAATTTCTATTTCCCCAGTCATCTACACTTCTGTACAAAGCAACCAGTCTTAGATTCTAGTCTCCTTTCAGCAATGTGCCAATGTAATGGCTGATTCAGCCTACATGTTCTCCAAACCAAGTAACATATTACACAAATTACTTGGCAACTTACCTTTTTTATTTAACAATGCCTCAAGGATAACTTCCTATAACAGTGTATTTTCCAGTCCTTTTCATAGATGCATTTAGCAGATTTGCTACGTAATGTTTAACTAGTCACTTCTTTTTTGTTTGTTTGTTTGTTTTTTCGAGACAGGGTTTCTCTGTGTAGCTTTGGAGCCTGTTCTGGAACTCGCTCTGTAAACAGGCTGGTCTTGAACTCACAGAGATCCACCTGCCTCTATCTCCCGAGTGCTGGGATTAAAGGTGTGCACCACCACTGCCCAGCTAGTCACTTCTTTTTAATGTTGCATAGAATTTCCCTGCATATAAATGTAATTTCAGAGTCCACTTGGAAGAATACCTTGGGGGAGGGAGGTAGATGGGGCATGTGTGTGACAGTCTCATGTTGTCCAGGCTGTGAGTGTGTTTGTGTGTGTTTGTGTTTGTGTGTGTGTGTGTGTGTGTATGTAAGAGAGAAAGAGAGAGAGAGAGAGACTGACTCATGTTGTCAAGGCTAGCCCTGAATTTACCATATAGCTGAGGCTAATCCCGAATCCCCGATTCTTTTACTCTGCCTCCCAGGTGCTAAGGTTACAGGTGTGGACCACTTGCAGCTTATTGCCAACCCCTGCTAACACAATCATGCCACAAACCTACAGAACGATTTGGCAAAAGCAACTGGCAAATAGAAGATCTGGACAACTCAAGTAGCTGATATTTACAGACCACACTACAACTGTCAAGCACACATTCTTTTCAAGTAGACATGAACATGGTATATTCACCAATAAAGATCCCATGGTGGGCAATAAACCATGGGGCAATAATTACAGACTCTGACCTTAGCTCCCCATGCTGTGTGACTGGAACATGCCATAACAGCTGGAGGGACAGTACCTTCTAAAACACTACAAACAGCTGCTGGGTGTGGCTCATGCCTATAATCCCAGGACTCAGAGACTAAGATAGTAGGATTAACCTGAGTTCAACGACAGTCAGGACCATTTAGAGAGTTCTAGACAGTCTAGGCTACAGAGTAAGATCCATCTTCAAAAAAAGTCAGGCATCAATGGCATACACCCATAATCCCAGAACTCAAGAGGCAGGAGGACCAAGAGTTCAAGGCTATCCTCAACTACAAATTCAGCTCGAGGTCAACTAGTGTTATAGGAAATCCTGTCTCAAATATTAAATAAAATAATTAAGTAGAAGTATACCAATAATAACATAATCAACTTTAATCAGTCAGGCATGATGGTACATGTTTATAATCCTAACACTCAGGAAACTGAGGCAGAGGATCACTATGAGTTTCAGGCCAGCCCAAACTATAGAATGAGACCCTATCTCAAAAACTGACAAGATGGTACAATGGGTAAAGGTACTTGCTGCCAAGTTCGATGACTTGAATTCAATCCTCAGAATTCACAGAATGGGCAGAAGAACCAACTCCTGCAACATTTTGTCTGACTTATACATGCATGCTGTGAAGATCTGCCCACACACGCAGACACTTTTTTTTTTTTTTTTTTTTTTTTAAATTTTAAGGAAAACATCTAATGCCTGAAAATTAAACACTAGGTCTCACTTTTTTTTTTTTTGGTAGCAGAATGGGTACTGAAGTTAGGGTCTCATGCATGTGAGACAAGCACTCTACCACTGAGCTAAAGCCCTAGCTTTTTTTAACTTCGTTTTTAGGAAAAGGTCTACAGCAGAGATGGCGCTTGGTTCTCCAGATGGCTACAAATTGGCTCTAGTACCTACCATTTAGCTGCATGATCTTAGTTCCCACTAGAGAAATGTCACTTTCTTTTTCTTAAATTATTTTACTATTTTATGCATATGAATGTTTTGCCTATCTGTATGTCTCTGTACCACATCTATGCAGAATCTGCAGAGGCCAGGAGGTGGTTTTGGATTCTCAGGAATTCAAGTTACAGATAACTGTGAGCCACCATGTGGGTGCTGGGAATTGAACCCAGGGTCCTCTGGAAAAACAGTCACTGCGCCATCTCTCCAGCCCCCAAATGTCAGTTTTTGTGTCTATCTACTCACACACTAACTTCCAGCTTTATATCACTATTCTTCCTCTGCTGCAGTTAAGTCACTGTACTGTTAGGGGGTGGGCACACTGCAATGGAGCACATTAGCTACCCTATTTCAATATTCCAGTAGCACAAAAAACTGTACTTTTATTATCTGACAGGGCCACTCCATTTTCCTGGCATCCTTTTATATAGTATCTAGAATCAATAATTTCAAAACAATTGACAATTAAAACAAAAACAGAAGTGTTTTTTTTGGGGGGGGGACTATGTGAGATTTCCATGAGTTAATATCAGGCAAACCAAACCACCCCTTAATGGTGCTCAATGGTGCTCAATCTCTACATTCAAGAATGTGATATGGAGCTGGGTGGTGGTGGCACACCCCTTTAAAACCAGCCCTCAGGAGGTGGGGGCAGGCATATCTGAGTTTGAAGGCAGCCTGGTCTACAGAGTGAGTTCCAGGTCAGCCAGGACTGCACAGAGACTCTGTGTCAAAAAGACAAGACAAGACTGTAGCAGTATGTCTTCCCATTCACTTAGGGTCCTCAGCAGTATCTTCAAGTTCTCTGCACTTAGACTTCAGGCTTCTTTAAGCTTCTTTTTAGGAATTTTCTGTTTTCATTACTATGTTACACTTTTTACTGTAAGTTTCCTAAGGATACAAAACAATTCTATACATTGCATTGTAAATGGATGTTTTTAAATCTTTATTTATGCTTATGTGTTGTGTTTACAGTCTGCATATGTGTAAGTGTCCTTGGAGGATAAAGAGGATGATGTGGGAGTCCTTGGAGCTACACATGGTTGTGAAGCATCCACCATGGTGCTGGGAACTGAACTCGGGTCCTCTGGAAGAGCAACAAGTACTTCTGACTGCAGTCATCTCTCCAGCCTGACATGGACCAGTTTTTAATCTTAATCCTCCTGCTTCTGCCTCCTAAACAGCTTGTTTCTTTTTTTTTTTTTGTTTGTTTGTTTATTTGTTTTGCTGTGCTAGATACTAAAACTAGGACCTCAATCATGTTGCAAAAGTTTCTAGCACTGAATAACACCCTTAGCCAGACATGTTTTAATGTTAATGTATTGTTTTCGAAACAAACAAACAAAAAAACTATCTTGGTGTGGTGGTGCCTGTAATTCCAGTACTTGGGCGGTGGGAACAGAAATATTAGGAGTTCAAGACCAGCCCTGGCTATGTAGGGAGTTTGAGCCTATGTGAAATTCTGTCTGTGAATAAAGGCAGAAAGAGGTGACACTACAGTCTAGAAGCTAGTTAGTTTGGAAATTTAGGATAAAATCACCAGACTAGGAATATACATAGTAGGAAATGATCATACAGAAATTAGAGCTAGCCAGGTGGTAGTGGCACACCCCTTTAATTCCAGCATCTGGGAGGCAAAGGCAGGCTGTGAGTTCGAGGTCAGCCTGGTCTACGAGTGAGTTCCTGGACAGCCAGGGCTACACAGAGAAACCCTGTCTCAAAAAAAAAAAAAAAAAAAAAAAAAAAAAAAGGCCAGAAATAAATTATTTCTTCCTGGGAAGCCAAGGCAGGGGGCTACTAGGAGGTCCAGGCCAGCCTGGACTGGGCTACAGAGTAAGACCTTGTCTCAATCCTGTCCTTCCTCTACCCTCCCAAATCCTAACACAAATGAGGAAAGAAAAGGATAAGGAAAAAAAGACAAAATGGACCAAGGAAAAGGTTCAGAATTAGGGACCGTTAGTCAATGTTTTGTTCTGACACATTCCCTCTGCTCTGAAGAACCCACTCATGTGCTCAGCTGTGTAACTCTACTAGGGCTTCCTGAACAAGGCATGTCATTCTGCTGAGCTACAGGTGAGTACAAGCACTACATACCATGAGATTGCCATGTGTCTCCCAGGTCGGCGCTTCCATTCGGTACAGCTCCTCAAACTGCCGTCTGTATTTGAAGACCAGTTCCTTCTCCAGTTTGTCAACACAGTCTGCGTACTCAACCTTACAAATCAGAGTGCAGTAAGGCACGTGTAGAATAAAAGACATTCAAATGAATACAAGTGACATGAAATTATTTAAATCTGAAGGTCACAGGGTAGAGAGAACAAAGAAAACCGAGCTGGCTTACCCTATAGGGATGTCGTTCATCTTGGAAATATGTCAGAAGATGTAAGACACACCGAAGAATGCAGGTTCTTTCTTCATAATAATAATCTGCAATCTAGGCGGAAAACACAAACTTTCAAAATCAGTTTCTCACTCTTGCAAAAAGAAGACTCAGCTGGGCGGTAGTAGCACACACCTTTAATCCCAGCACTTGGAAGGCAGAGACAGGTGGATCTCTGTAAGTTCGAGGCCAGCCTGGTCTACAAAGCGAGTTCCAGGTCAGCCAGAACTGTTACACAGAGAAACCCTGTCTGGAAAAATAAAAAAAATAAAAAAAAGAAGCCTCAACTTTACAGCTGCTGATAATCCATTCCTTCAGAAATGTGAATGGAGGACGGGAAAGATGGCTTAGTGGATAACGGCACTCAGTTCAGTCTCCAGGATCCACAAAGTGGAAGAAGAGAACCGACTCCATAAGTTGTCCTCTGACCTCTGCACACTTGCTATGAAGGCATACACAATAAATAAATATTTAAAATTCATTTCATTCTATTTCTCTTTGTGTGCATGTATATGTATATCACTTATGTACAGGTGCCTACCAAGGCCAGAGGGAAAAGGAGGGCAACGAATGCCCTAGAGCTGGAGTTATAGGTATTTGTGAGCTGCCATGTGGGTTCAAGGAACCCAACTTGGGTTCTCTGAAAGAGCAGCAAGTGCTCTTAACCACTGAGCCACCTCCAGGTCCTAAAAAACATTTTTAAACATGAACAGAAAAATCTGATGAGTATCAGCAATCACAGAAATGCAAACACATTTACTAAAGCAATACCCTCTGTAGCAGGCTTTCTCATGCTGCCAGCCCCCAAATCATGACACAGAGCCTTATCTCATGCTTGTCCCACTAGCTCTTATAACTTGATTTAACCTGTTTCTCTTCATCTACATTTTGCCTCGGGGCCTTTTACCTTTCTTTCATTGTCCTACTTTCCTGTTTCTTTCATGGCTGCCTGGCCCCAGGCATCTCCCTCTTTCTCCCTGGTTCTCTTTTCTCTCTAGAGCCTAGATTCCTCTTCCTACTCATTCTCTCTGCCCGCCAGCCCCGCCTATCCCTCTTCTGCCTAGCCATTGGCTGTTCAGCTTTTTATCAGACCACTCTGCTGCCTTAGGCAGGCAAGGCAAAACAGCAACACATCTTTACATAATTAAACAAATGCAGCATAAACAAATGTAACACATCTTTACATAAACAAATGCAACATAAACAAATGCAACAAACCTTTACATAAAGTAATATTCTGCAACATAAACAAATGTAATACATCTTTACATGGTTAAAGTAATATTCCACAACACCCCTCCATGAAGAAAAAAAAAAGGCATAAGCCAAGAAATAAGCCATGGAAGATAAAAGGAATTATTATTAATAATCTAAACACATTTCCAAAACCATTTTCTAGCATGAGTTCTCAGAGTACAAATGTACTCTACCAGGTCTACATGCTCTAACCACATACAACCAATGGACTTAAGCTGCACTGAGTATCAACAGGAAACTACTCCAGCAGTCAGATCCACAGGATAGACCCAAAGTGAGAAGGCTATGGAAAAGGCTGTAGGACAGGCAAGGAGTACGGGGATATAAACTAACCCTGCTGAATTGAATCTAAAAGGACTGAGAGTGAGACTCAGTGGTGGAATGCTTGCCTAGCATCCTTGAGGCTCTGAGTTAATCACCAGCACATCTCTCTCCCCAAAAATACCAAGTTAATTAAGCCTTAGAGAAGAGCCATCTATGAATGAGTTGTCAGCATCAGCAGCAGAAGAAACTCTGGGAAAAACTCCTCAACTGGGTCTGAGACTAAGAGGCCTCAGGTAAGACCTAGAAACTTAGCCAAAAGGGTGGATGTGCTGCCACATGCCTTTATTACCCAGTACTGAGGAAACAGAAGCAGGCGGATCTATGTGAGTTCTATGCCAGCCTGGTCTACATAGTGAATTCCAGGCCAGTCAGGAATACACATTAAGATCTTGTCTCAAAAAAACAGAAAAGGCAGGAATAGTCAGGAAAACAGGGTCTAGGAGCTGTCACACAACTGTCTACCAAAGAATGAAACAGCAACTACTGCTTACCTTCAGGGTTAAGGCCTGGCTCTGCCTCTCATCTTGCAGGACCGTCTGAAGGAAAACAGAGCAGTCAAGAGGCTGTCTTACAGGCAGAATTCAACTGGCAAAGAAAAAGATGCACCACACCCTTTGTGACTACCCATCTATTTCGTTTCTGTAAACATTTCTACCTCGTGTTGAAGCTATGTCTAACCAAACTGATGCTCCAATCCTTTCCCTCTTCTCTGGTCTGTCTCTTTATACATAAATTAAAGTTGAGCAGCCAGGGTGCTCTCTTAGATCTCTCACCTATATGTAATTCTTTGAAATTTCAAGCACTACAAGAATGAAGACAGGTGTCAGCTTAAACATACACTGGGCTCTCTCTCCAGCCTTTGGAAGTTTTGCCTCAGGGCTAGAGAGGTGGCTCAGCAGTTAAAAGCACTGGCTGCTCTTCCAGAGGACCTGGGTTCAGTTCCCAGCACCCACAAGGTGGCTCACAACTGTCTGTAGTTCCAGTTCCAGAGGATCAGACACCCTCACACAGACATGCAGGCAGACAAAACACCAATGCACATAAAATAAAAATAAATCACTAAAAGTCTTGCCTCAGCTGGGCAGTGGTGATGCATGCCTTTAATCACAGCACTCAGGAGGCAGAGGCAGTTGGATCTCTGTGAGTTCGAGGGCAGCCTGGTCTACAGAGTGAGTTCCAGGACAGCCAGGGCTACACAGAGAAATTCTGCCTTGAGAAAACAATAAATCAATAAAGTCTTGCCTAGCACCTATGTATCTCATAATCTCTTCTGTAAAGGGCCAGGGCCCAAACTCTCCAACAAGAAAGGTGGATGGGAGCTGGGCAGAAGCACAAACCTTTAGTGAGTCCCGAGTGCCCCTGTAGTCCTCCTGAAGGTAACACTGCAGTAACTGCACACTCTGCTCTTCATCAAGACCCTAAAGCAAGGAGTCGTAAGTGAGCAACAGCTAACGAAGCTTAGAGTTTTATTAACACCATTAATAATGAAGCCACAGGCACATACACACAGCATAAACTGACCCCGTATTAACTTTCACTCACCAAGAACTTGCTGATTCGTAAGCCCAGTTCCTTCAGTGGTGACGCTACATCTTTATTAGCTTTCACTCTTTCAGCTGAACTTGAACTATAAAAAAAGCAATGAGTTACTTCCTCATTCACAATGACCCCAAGGGTACAAAATAAACACTCAATGACACTTTAGTACTGGCCTTCTTTTTCCTTTGGTGTCTATAAAATACACATACATTCATGTCTAGACTTTATAACACAGAGCTGGCTTTGCCTATGTAACAAAATCATGTATGTCCATTATAAACTAGTTACAACAATGTTATTCATAGATCTATTAAGCTACATTTTTTTTTTTTAAACATGTGGTAGGCAGTATATATGAAAGCCAGAGGTCGGTGTCAGACATTCTCACCTTCCTTGAACTCCTCAGTGAAGTGACCAAGGAAAAGTCCATAGAACATTACCATGTGTTCTATGGGTCTAGTACATACACTCTGAAATGATATAATAAGAATGGTATTTCGCGCCAGGCAGTGGTGGTGCACGCCTTTAATCCCAGCACTTGGAGGCAGAGCCAGGAGGATCTCTGTGAATTCGAGGCCAGCCTGGTCTACAGAACGAGATCCAGGACAGGCACCAAAACTACACAGAGAAACCCTGTCTCCAAAAAAAACCAAAAGAATGGTATTTCTCTCAAAAAGCCCGCACCTCAAGTCCATAACGAGGAAAACACAAGACAAGTCCAAGGGGAGGACACTGTAAAATATACCCCTAGTCTTCTCAAAACTGCTCAAGGTCAAGAAACCCAGGAAAAACTGAGATATAGTCACAGTTGAGCCCAAAGGAGACATGACAAGTAAATGCTACACACTGCCCTGGACTGGATTACAGGACAAGCAGAGGACATTTGGGACTAGGATGTAGGCCAGTTGGTAGAGTGCATGCGAAAGGCTCTTCAGTTCAATCCCAGAACTCAAACAAAAAAAGGTTAAATGTCAATAAAATCTAGAGTTTAATTTTTTTTTTTGTTTCGTTGTTTTGTTTTTTAAGGTTTAGCTGGGTATGATAGCACATGCCTTTAATCCCAGCATGTGTGAGGCAGAGGCAAGCAGATATATTTAAGTTCGAGGCCAGCCTCATCTACATAGTGACCTCCAGGTCAGCCAGAACAAATAGTAAGACCCTCTCTCAAAAAACAAACAAATCCCATGTCATTATATAAAGTCATTTCTGTCTCTCTCTTTTTAAAGTTTAGCCTTTATTTTTACTGTATGTCTAGGTGTTTTGCCTGCATGTGTCTGTTGCCACCAAAGGCCAGAAGAGGGCAGCAGATCCCCTGGAACCAGGAACTTGCTGATACTTGCATAGTGCTCTTATTCTTTGCGTGAATGTATCATTTTCTCCAGTGGACAGTGGAGAAGACAAACAGTAAAAAGGGTCACTTTGAAGATTAAACAGCTGAGCAGTGGTGGCACACCTTTAGTCCCAGCACTCGGGAGGCAAAGACAGGCAAATCTGAGTTCTAGGCCAGCCTGATCTACAGAGTAAGTTCCTGGACAGCCAGGGATACACAGGGAAACCCTGTCTCGAGAGAAAAAGGAAAAAAAGAAAAGGACAACTGGATCATTGTGAAGGGAAATTACCCTTTCTTCAACAGACAGGAAAATGTGCTGGACACATCCTGCTTATATCCAAACTGCATTCTCGCTCATTTACTAGTCCAGCAATTTAAAAAGCACACAAAGAAGTTTCATTCATGCTGAAGTCCTTGGGGAAAATGGCATCACTAGACAAACAGAATAGCCATACCTGGGAGGTTTGTAGTAAGAAAGCCCTTCTAACAACCGCTGCCAATATTTATTCAGTTCCGCCTCAATCTGATTCTGCAAAAGAACAAAGCAATTACACAAATGCATGCTAGATCAGACTTCAGGATCACACTATACCTTGTGTTTTCCTCTGTATCTTTTCTAATGTTCCTGCCGCCGCCGCCGCAGCTTAAAGCAGCAGTTCTTAACCTATGGATCATGACCCCTTTTGGGTTCAAATGACCCTTTCACAGGGTCACCTAAGACCACTGGAAAATATAGATGTTTATGATACAATTCATAACAGTCACAAAATTAGTTATGAAGTAGCAGCGAAAATAATTTTATGGTTTGGGAGTCACCACAACATGAGGAACTATATTAAAGGGTAGCAGCATTAGGAAGGTTGAAAACCACTGGTTTAAAGCATTGTAAATACAGAATTCTGTAATCTTTTCTTTGATTAATACTGTAGCATCATTTATGAAAATCTTTATAAAGGGGCTTTCCAATGATTGCATATTTTACTAAATAACACACCATTTCTGGCATTCATTCATTCACTTTAATGCTAGATACACTTAAGTCTTTTTGTATTTCCCCTCTCTCTGTGGAATAAAATCACTTCACAGGGCTGGAGAGATAGCTCAGCAGTTAAGAGCACTGGCTGCTCTTCTAGAGAACCCAGGTTCAATTCCAGCACCTACATGACAGCTCACAATTTTAACTCCAGAATCTGACACCCTCATACATACATGAAGGCAAAACACCAACGCACATAAAAATAAATCATTTTAAGAATTAAAAAATAAGCTGGATGTGGTGGTGCATGCCTTTAATCCCAGCACTCAGGAGGCAGAGGCAGGCGGGTCTCTGTGAGTTTGGCCAGCCTAGTCAATAAATCAAATTCCAGGATAGCTAAGGCTATTACACAAAGAAATTCTGTTTCAAAAAAAAGAAAATAAATAAATAAATGAACAAACAAATGAATAAATAAAATCACGTTATTGTAACAAATTTACAAATAAAAACATCACACACCTAGATTAAGGTAGCCACTCAAGGGGCTGGAGAAATTACTAAAAGCTCTTAGTGCTACTACAGAAGACCAAAGTCAGTTCCCACTACCCACATGGTAACCAACTCCTCTGTGTAACTCCAGTTCCAGGGTATCAAACACCCTCTTCTGGGCTCCTTGGGCACCAGACATGCATGCTGTATATACACATACATGCAAGCAAAACACTCACACACGTGAAATAAAAATAAGTAAATCGTTTTTAAAAAGAAGGTAGCCACTCAAACAAACGCTTGGCCAGTTCTAATGATTTGGTTTTTGGTTTTTTTGAGACAGTCTCACTATGTAGTTAGCTGGTCCTAACTTGAGACCATCCATCCCCTCAGCCTCTGGGGTGCCGGAGTTACCAGAGTGTGCACCATGCCCAAGCTGTAGTAGAATGCTGTGCCAGAGTACTCTGAGCACCAAACATTTTCTAAGATGTCCTTCTCTAAGGATTCATTCTAAAAGCACAATTATCAGATGAAGGCATAATATAAGATTCTAAGATAGGTGTAATACTCTGTTCTATAGTAATAGTAATTGAATGTCATCAGAACATTCCTCAAAGGGTAAGAAGCCGAAGGACCAACATGATGGCTGCTACCCTTCTCCGATCATACATTTGAAAACTTATGAGAACTTACAGCCTCTATGAACTGGAAGCTGAAGGCCAACAGAGAAAAGAAAGTATGAGACAGAGGCCTGACAACCCTTCTCTGCCTAAGCAGCAGAGACTCTCTGCAGCCTGCTTTAGGCAACCTCACAGTGGTCTAGGCATCTTTACAGAAGAGCGACCAATGTGGTACAGACAAAGGCTGACTTAGAAAATGTCAGTAGCTGGGCGGTGGTGGAGCACACCTACAATACCAGGAGGCAGAGTCAGGTGGATCTCTGTGAGTTTGAGGCCAGCCTAGTCTATAGATCGAGATCCAGGACAGGCTCCAAAACTACACAGAGAAACCCTGTCTCGAAAAAAAAAAAAAAAGTCAGAAAACGTCAGTAGCTACACAACAAGACAAGTCTCCATTAGGGGTTTTTCTGTTTTTGGTTTTTTGGTAATAAACACTATAAAAAACCCTAAAAATTGCTCAAGAACACCATCACTCACCAGTTCTCTAAGAGCTGACCTTCCAAGTAGAATTGTCCAGAGTTCTCTACTGCTCCTGAAAAATGAGAAAGCAGAGATAATTTTGCTCTTTTAAGAAAAAAAAAAAAAGTTAAAGAAATTTGATAAAGTCAGGCAGTGGTGATGCATGTCTTTAATCCCAGCACTCAGGAGGCAGAGGAAGATGGATCTCTGTGAGTTCAAGGCCAGCCTGGTCTACAGAGTGAGTTCCAGGACATCCAAGGCTACACAGAGAAACCCTGTCTCAGAAAAAAGAAATTTGATATTCAAAGTAAACATAAAATGTAAGAACAAGGGGGCTGGAGAGATGGCTCAGAGGTTAAGAACATTGATTGCTCTTCTAGAGGTCCTGAGTTCAATTCCCAGCAACCACATGGTGGCTCGCAACCATCTGTAATGAGATCTGGTGCCCTCTTCTGACCTGCAGGCAAACATGCAGACATAACAAAACATACATAATGAATAAAATAAATCTTTTAAAAAAAAGTAAGAACAAAGGATTTTAAAATTATTATTTTCATTATTAGTTGGCTTTTTGAGACAAGGTCTCATATTTCAAATTTCAAATCACACACAGTATATAAAATACAGACATCCAGGGGCTGGAGAGATGGCTCAGAGGTTAAGAACACTGTCACACACACACATATACACGCACACACGCACGCACGCACGCACGCACGCACGCACACACGCATGCACGCACGCACACACGCATGCACGCACACAGCAGATACCTCTAATTCCAGCCTTTAGATGGCAGAGACAAAGGACCCCTAGAGCAAGCTGGCTTAGTGAGACATGCCATATTGATGCGTCTGGATTCAACTCTGATTCTATATCAATGAATGAAATGGAACATACAAAATCAAAGAAGCTCCAATCAGCCTAGGGGTTCCACACACACCCACCTGTCTACATACATGTGAACATGCATTTATGCACAGATACACCCTACAGACAGACTCAAGAGAAAAAAATAAACTGGAAATTATTTTCCTTATTAAGACTAAAACACAAAGTATTAGAGCCATATTTGCCAAAGGCTCTCATTCAGGATTTTCCCATCAAAGAGGCTTAAACACACCTGAAAATTACAAATCTTTCCTAACAGATAATGCTTCTAAGAAAACAAGTTCAATTCTATTAAATCCACAGCTGCCAACTCCCACACCAGCACACTGCAACCCCTATAATCTTTTTCTGATAACAGGATAACATTCACAATTCAGAAAGTAATTAGGAGATTAGACCCAGTTATTGGAACAAATGTTTCTCTTTATGCTGATAATAAACCAGCCTCAAATAATAACACTGAGACAAGGTCACTAAAGAAATTTAGTAATGTTTTGAAAGTTATCATGTCTTTTGTCAAGGCATACTTATACTTTGTCTTTCTTACTTGACAAGCCTGAACTGGCAAATGTAAAAAGCTAGGGCTTTATTTAAAAGTGGCAATTGCTGTATGTCTAGTATGCATAAGTATCGTGCGATATTTGTACTCTATGTAAAGATGTATTTGCTGTGACTGATGTAATAAAAAGCTGAACAGTCAATAGCTAAGCAGGACGTATAGACAGGACTTATTGGCAGAGAGAACTCTGAGAAGAAAAAAGGAGGAGAAGCCAGGAGCCACAGAGAGGAAACAGGAGGTACAAGATGGAAGAGAGGTACATGATAGAATGTAGATAAATAGAAATGGGTTAACTTGGGGCTGGAGAGATGGCACAGTGGTTAAGAGCACTGGCTGCTATTCCAGAGGACCTGAGTTCAATTCCCAGCGCCCACATGGCAGCTCACAGCTGTCTGCAACTCCAGTTCCAGGAGATCTGACACCCTCACACCAATGCACATAAAATAAAATTAACTAAATTATTGAAAAAAAATGGGTTAACTTAAGTTTTAAGAGCTAGTTAAGACAAGCCTAAGCTAAAGGCAGAGTTTTCATAATGAGTAAGTCTCCATGTTATTATTTGGGACCTGGCTGGAGGGACAAGGGAAAGACTTGCTCACTACACATGACGCTGTGGGTCCAGTGTTTCTTTGAAAATTCTAATTCTTGGTAGCAGGAATTGTAGCTCAATGAACAAAGTGCTTGTCTAGCAATCACAAGCCCTTGGTTCCAGTCCCAGCACCACATAACCAGACTAGGTGGCACCACACCTATGATCCTAGGACTGGAGGCAGAGAGATCAGGAGTTCTGGGACATCTTCAGCTACATAACAAGTTCAAGGACAGCCTGGTATACACATAACCCTGTAATAGAAAAAAATAGGAGGAGCTGGAGTGATGGTCTCACAGTTAAAAGTGCTTGCGGCTCTTCCAGAGCCTGAATTGGTTTACCAGCATCCATGTCAAGCAGCTCACAACTGCCTGTAACTCTAGGTTCAGGAGATTCAACACTGTCTTTTGGCTTCCATAGATGAACATCACATGGTGACACACAGACATATACATACACAAATTAATTTTTTTTTTTTTTTTGGTTTTTCGAGACAGGGTTTCTCTGTGTAGCTTTGCACCTTTCCTGGATCTCGCGCTGTAAACCAGGCTGGCCTCGAACTCACAGAGATCCGCCTGGCTCTGCCTCCCGAGTGCTGGGATTAAAGGCATGCGCCACCACTGCCCGGCTAATTTTTTAAATTTTTTTGAAAAAGGGTTTCTCTCTGTAGCCCTGGCTATCCTGGAACTTGCTCTGTAGACCGGGCTGACTTCAAACTCAGAGATCCACCTGCCTCTGTCTCCCAAGTGCTGGGATCAAAGGTGTGCACCACCATAGCCCAACTTAAGAATTTTTTTTTTGAGCTGAGGATCGAACCCAGGGCCTTGCGCTAGCACTCTACCACTGAGCTAAATTCCCAACCCAAGAATTTTTTTTAAATAAATTAAAAAACAAACTTCTCAGGCTAAGCACCATAGCAAATGTCTATAACTGCAACACTCAGCAAGCTGAGGCAAGTTCAAGCTCAAGGCTGGCTTAGGCTACAAAGTAAGACTCTACCAAAAGAGACAGAAGAGGGAAGGGGACAGAAATAAAAATTCTCAGAGAAATATATTGTTTTGCTTGACATATATAGATTTAAAAATACGTTGTATGTTCTACATATATGTAATTTTCCTATTTCTTAAGCTAAATAGAAAATAAAAAACAAACATGAAAAGGAAAAACAGGACAAAATATTCCCAATTAGAAAAACCATATTATATTATGATCACTTTATTAGGTGTCAAAAATGATGTATGGCTGGGCCTGTACATCTGTGATCCCAGCACTTAGGTGAGAGAGGTCTCAAAAATAACAATGTTTAATAAACTTTCTTTCTTCTTTACTTTTTTTGGGGGGAGGGATTTCAAGACAGGGTTTCTCTGTGTAGCCCTGGCTGTCCTGGAACTCACTCTGTAGACCAGGCTGGCCTTGAACTCACAGAGATCTGCCTGCCTCTATCTCTCGTGTGCTGGGATTAAAGTTGTGTACCACCACACTTGGCCTTTACCTTTTCAAACAAATGAAAGGTTTTGTGTTCTTTTTTATCTTGTTTCTTCTTTGATGTGTGTATGGGGGGATGTCATTTATTGTTATTTTTATTGACATGTATGGGTGTTTAGTCTACATGTATACCTATGTACCACTTGCATGCAATGTCCAAGGAGGCCAGAAACAGGTGTTGGATCCCCTGGAACTGGAGTTACAAACAGTTATGCACATCAATGTAGATGCTAGGAATCAAAGAGCAGCCGGTACTCTTAATCAGGGAACCATCTCTGTTGTGGGATATTTTCACCCTGTGTGAAGATGTACTGCTGTGGCTGGTGTAATTAAAAAGCTGAACGGCCAATAGCTAGGCAGGGATAGTATAGGCAGGACTTCCAGGCAGCAAGAGAACTCTGGGAACAAAAAAGGCAGAGTTACCAGACTCAGGAGGATGGGCAGTATGGAGGTGAGGTAACAAGCCTCATGGAAGAATATAGATTAAAAATATGGGTTAATTTAAGTTACAAGAACTAGTTAGGGCCGGGCAGCAGTGGTGCTCACCTTTAATCCCAGCACTTGGGAGGCAGAGCCAGGTGGATCTCTGTGAGTCTATAGAGTGAGATCCAAGACAGCCACTAAAACTACAGAGAAACCCTGTCTCAAAAAAACAAAAACAAAAACCAAAAACAACAACAACAACAAAAACTAGTCAGGAACAAGCCTAAGCTAAGGCTAAGCTTTTATAATTAATAGTAAGTCTCTGTGTCCTTATTTGCAAACTGGCGGTCCTGATGAAAGTACTACAACATTTGTGTCCAATGCATGGCACGACCACACAGACTGAGAAGTCAACTGGAGCAGCCACATGTGCCCTCTGGGCCTTCGGCCTCTACAACAGCTGCTGCTTGCAGGGATTCCAGAAAGTGGGCTTAGCAACTTCCCAGCACCAGGGTGGTAATCGAGGCTCCTGCCGGTACCCACAAGCATGAGGCTAGGCACTCAGGGAACAAAGGGGTGTGGAGTCAGCGCTGGAGCCACACAGAGTTTAAGATTTGTCTCACAAGCTGGGTGGTGGTGGGGCACGCCTTTAATCCCAGCACTTGGGAGGCAGAGGCAGAGGCAGGCACATCTCTGTGAATTTAAGGTCAGCCTGGTCTACAGAGTGAGTTCCAAGACAACCAAGGCTGTTTGTTACACAGAGAAATTCTGTCTTGTGGGCAGTGGGGGAGAAACAAATTGTCTCATGCAGTCAGAGAACACTGCAGGAACTTAGTAAAGTCAGGTCCAGACACAGAAAACCTCTTAAAAGGAACAGTATGCTTTAAAAGGTGCTTAGGTGCTGAAAAAAGCAAAGAAAATGAGTATTGACAATCATAGAGAAAAAAGTTTAAAAATAATAACATCTCGGACACACTGGCTGCTCATCCAGAGGACCCAGGTTCGATCCCCAACACCCACATGGCAGCTCACAACTATGCCAGATTCCAGGGGATCTGGCATCCTTACGCAGACATACATGTATACAAAACACCAATGTACATAAAATAAAAATAAAGTTTAAAAAATAAAGTCCTTAAAGAATGAGTAAAGTAATATAAAAAAATTAAAAAGCCACATAAAGATAGGAAATACATAGGGTGTCTGGATTCTGTATAGTGCTTTGTTGATTTTGAATTTTTAAATGCTAATGGAAAAAAAATACCTGCTGAGAGACAGTGGACTGTGAAAGAGATTGCTGAATTAAACCAGCCTATGTACTTTGGGGATATCTTAACTTTAAAATGGAAGTCAAAAAATATGTTGCTTTAGGAGAGAGGTTATGCCTTTGTTTCCACAGGAAACGAAAAGCTATGGATTCCTTCAAAATTAATAAAGATCAGTTTTGACTGGGGAGGACCTCCTGAGGTTCCTGGCTACAGACATGAGGGAGGAAGCCAAAAGACTACAGGACAGGTGATATGTATGCTGATCCTTCCACATGGGAACAGCTGAGACTAGATGAGACATGATAAATCTTGGTTATAGAGTCCTCATGACTTTATTATATTACAGCTTGGACATAATATTCATGCTCCCTCCTGTGAGTGCACGCACACAATCAGTTTGTTTTGAATAATTGATGGGCCAACAAGATGGCTCAGTGGGTAAAGGTGCCTATCACTAAGCCTGATGAATTGAATCCCCAAGACCCTTCCACATGGTTGAAGGAGGAAACCAATTCCAACAAGTTGTCCCCTGACCTCCACATGCACTCCTAAGCAGACACCCACATGTACACAGTAAATAAATAAATAAATGTAAAAATAAACAAACATATAGCCCGTTAAAGTCCTAGGAAGACAACATAGAATTTTATTTCTAAGAGTCAGAGGACCAGCCAGATGAGATGGCTCAGTGGGCACAAATACTTGCCACACAAGCCTGGAGACCTGAATTCCAGAGCTGTCCTCTGACCTGCACTCACACACCATGGTGTGCACACACTATAATAAAAAAGTAAATAAATGAGAGCAGGAGAGATGGCTTAGTTAAGAACAATTACTGCTCTTGCAGAGGACCTGGCTTTAGTTCCCAGCACCCACATCAAGCAGCTCATCACCTGTTGGGATGATCTTTTTGTACACTGTAAAGATGTGTCTCTGTTCTTCTTCACCTGCCTTAAGGCACCTTCTGGTTGGTTTAATAAAAAGCTAAATGGCCAACAGCTAGGCAGGAGAAAATAGGTAGGACTTCCGGAGAGAGATAGGAACTCTGGGAAAGAATTGGTGGTACAGGAGATTGGCCAGCCAGATAAGAGAGGAAGTCAGACATCCAGTACTGAGGAGAGGTAATGAGCCACATGACAGAATGTAGATTAATATAAATGGGTTAATTTAAATTTTAAGAGCTAGTTGGGAACAAGCCTAAGCTAAGACCAAGCTTTCATAACTAATAAAAAATCTCATGTCACTATTCAGGAGCAGTCCAAAGAAAGTCCAGTTATATTTGGCTCAGCAACAACTGGCCATAATTCCAGTTCTAGATGAATCAATGCCTGCCTCTGTGGGCATTAACACACCTGGTGCACATAAACTTAGGCTGCACTTGGTTGCTCTCTTTAGAACCCAGGTTCAATTCCCAGCACCACAAGGTGACTCACAATCCTCTATAATTCCAGTTCCAGTGCACTACACACAAGTGATGCACAGACATATGCAGGCAAAACACTCATAGACCTAAGAAACAAAAAATAAAATGTTCAAGAAAAAAAGTTTTTAAAGAAAACTTTTGGATAGAAAGTAAAGAATAATCAGAGTCCATCTGGAGAATGCTGAGCTAGCCAAATTATTCTAATGAAACAGTCCTTTTGAGAAACAGTTACATTCTACATAGAAATAAATGCAGTTCCTGTCTACCCGACTCCATAGAGCTGCACAGTTCTCTTGTAAATGAGGACTTAAGCTTAGGAGCAATAGCTTTTAACTTTAAAAAAAAAAAAAAGATTTTTTTTTTAATTATGTATAATGTTCTGCATGCAGGCCAGAAGAGGGCA
This sequence comes from Peromyscus californicus insignis, assembly GCF_007827085.1. Lineage (NCBI taxonomy): Eukaryota > Metazoa > Chordata > Mammalia > Rodentia > Cricetidae > Peromyscus > Peromyscus californicus. The sequence goes on from NW_026294595.1 coordinate 9,163,299, forward strand.
CCAGAGCTCATAATTATAGATGGTTGCTGGGAATTGAACTCAGGACCTCTGGAAGAGAAGCCAGTGCTCTTAACCTCTTAGCCATCTCTCTGGCCCCAGCCTTTAACATTTTTGAGACAGGCTTTTTACTGTGTAGCTTTTTACTGTGTAGCTCTATCGGCTCTGGAACCAGCCTGCCTCTGCTGGGATTAAATGTGTGCATCAGCACACTGGGCCCAGCAACAGTGACAGCTTTTCAACGAGTGGCTTTACTTTGTTCACACACCTGCACCACTCAGACTTCCACAAACACCGAGACCTCAAAATGCCAATATTCAAACCAACTTTCTGCCAAATTCTGAGTGACTTTCACAAGATTCTGAGTGGTTTAAAGAGCATCATTCTAGTGTCACTCACCAGTGCTGACTCCTATGCACACACCTGCAACAGCAGAAAGGCTGAGGCAGGCAGGAGGGCTGCAGTGCCAGACCAGCCTAGGCCATACACACAACACTAGGCTTCACAGTTACTTCAATAAGCCTCTAAAAAACAACACAGGACTGAGATGGCCCAAATAAAGCACCTGACATGAAGACCACAGCACTTACAAAAAAAACTAGGCAGGTGTGACAGCCCACCAGTAATCCCAATGCTCAGGAGAAGGAGACCGGAAAGCTGAGTCTAAGATGGCTTGCTAGACTGAATCAGCAAGCTCCAGATTGATCAGGAGACCCTGCCTTGGTAAAATGGAGATCTAAGAAAGACACCCAACAGCCTCCACACATACACACACACACACACATACACACACACACACATACACACACCTGCACACACAAAGATTAAAGATTCCCATTTGGAAAAGCAAAGGTGACTAAGGTCAACTACAAAGCAATAGGCAAAAGGACCAGGATGGACTTTTCTTGGTCCAGATCTCAGGTCTTCAAAGAGACCACTATTCCCAACTACTAGGGAGCATGCTTTCCAGTGCTAAGTATCACTCTCCTAACAGACCAAGGCAATGCCGAGAACCTGCTAGGCGCCCCCAGGGTGTAGCTCAATAGTCGAGTGCTTGCCTAGCATTCCTGGGGCCCTGGGTTTGACCCCCTGGACCTCGAAATAAAAATCAGATAAAAACCCTAGGATCAGTCAAAGTCCAGCCTCAAGGATGGGTTTGGTAAGGTCCTCAACATGATGAAAGCCTGCTGGCAAGCCAAATTTTCCTTTCCTTTTGAAAAACTCATTTTTTAAAGTTTCATACAAGTATGTATCCGTATCTGTGGATACAAGGTCTAGCATGAAACAGCAGATGGAAGGAAACCAAACTGGCCCTCACAGGGATCACAAGACACTCCACAGGAAATTTTACCACTGGAAGGCGAAGTGGCTGACCTAGAGAAAGACAGGCAATGTGTGAGACACTGACATGTTTGTCTGCGTGTTTAAGGGTTCAGCAGGAAACAAAGCCAAATAAAGTTGGCAGAATCAATTCCAGGTGACGGGTATGTTTAAGTTTTAGGAGTGGGGAGTACTGTCTATAATATGGAAGATGTAATGAGCACAGAGGTCTGGTGATGGTTTCTGTCTGATAGCCTTCAATCTGAATCCTCATGGGGATTACCACGAGAGGCAGAGGAGGGGGGCTATCTATGAATGAATTGGACTTCTGAGTCATGTGTAACAGGAGGCGCCTCTCTCCTAGTTGTGAGAAATGAATGAGATAACGCCTGCAAGGCACTTTCCCAGGGTCTGGCGCTAGCTAGTAAGCGCTCTTTAATAGTCAAGCAAGTCTTGTAATTCATGTCCGTAATTTCCGCACTAAGGCAAAGGCAAGAAGATAGGCGTTCAAGGCCAGCCGGTGGTGGTACAAGAGACTTTGCCTCAAACAAACAAACAAACAAAACACTCCTTAAGTGAGAATCGTGTGTTTGTTTTGCAATAATTCATCTTGTGTCCGAAGTCTGGCACAACACCCGGAATGGCCTGGAAGATGAAGGCGACATTCTGCTGATTGAATCAATACCGGCATCAGCCAAAAATAAAAGAAGGCGGGAACTAAGGACGCCCGCGGGAAGAATGCGCGGTGTGGGCAAGGCACACCCGAGGCGGGGCAGAGCACGGGGACGCTTCGGCGGGGCCCGGTAGGGGGTGTCTTCCAGGCGACCCCGAAACGTCCCGCAGTGCCTACAAGGAGCATGGTGGAGGAAGCGCGGGGAGACATGAGGCATAAGGACCGCGGAAAGGGAAGGGAGAGTGGCCGGCCCGCTCCAGAAGTGTCCTCAGCCCCGCGAGCGGGGACGGTTTGGACTTAACCGCCTCGCCGGCGGGTGTCCGTCCACCCAGCCTGGGCTCGTTTCCGCCACTGCCGCTGAACCCCGTTTCCAACTCCCGCCCCGCTCCCGCCCGGCGCCTCACGGCCACCCCCGCCGCCGCGCCCCACTCCGCACCTCACACACGGCCCGCCGGCGGCAGCCGCCATCTTCGCGCGCGCGCCCCGGCCCCGCCCCCATACGCCGGGCCCACGTGACCCCGCGCCGTTCGAGTAGGGGCGGGGCTCTCCGTCACGTGGCGGCGGGGGCGGGCCCAGGATGGGACGGTCAAGATGGCGCTGCCCAGGGCTGAGAGGCGTCCGCGGTGGAGGCGCTGCAGCCTGTGAGAGGTGAAGAGTGCAAACGTCTGCTACACCGTAGGTTGGCAGCGGTGGAGGGTGACTGGGCGCCGGCTGTCAGGCCTCAGAGTGGCCCGTGGTGGAGCACCCTTTTGGAAGCTGGAGGAGGTTGCTGGCTGGGTGAAGTTGCTGCACTCTGCTTGGCTGGTTGAGGGCCCCAGAGGCCAAGGCGTCCCTAGTCACCAAGCTGCCCCTAGAGCCCCAGGCCTGGAGACATGACCCGACAGTGCCCTCCCTCAGCCCCGGAGTCTGGGTTTCCGCTGAGCGGGTCGGTGCTGGCGGAGGCTGCCGTGGTGTTCGCAGTGGTGCTGAGCATCCACGCTGTGGTGTGGGACCGATACTCGTGGTGCGCCGTGGCCCTCGCAGTGCAGGCCTTCTACGTCCAGTACAAGTGGGACCGGCTGCTCCAGCAGGGGAATGCCGTTTTCCAGTTCCGAATGTCCGCGAACAGTGGCTTGCTGCCGGCCTCCATGGTCATGCCTTTGCTTGGGGTAGTCATGAAGGAGCGCTGCCAGGCTGCGGGGAACCCGTACTTCGAGCGCTTCGGCATTGTGGTTGCAGCCACTGGCATGGCAGTGGCCCTCTTCTCCTCGGTGTTGGCACTGGGCATCACTCGCCCGGTGCCCACCAATACTTGTGCCATCTCGGGTTTGGCCGGAGGCATTATCATTTATATTATGAAGCACTCCCTCAGTGTGGGCGAGGTGATCGAGGTCCTGGAAGTCCTGCTGATATTTGTTTATCTCAACATGATCCTGCTGTACCTGCTGCCCCGATGCTTCACTCCTGGGGAAGCACTGCTGGTACTGGGTGGCATTAGCTTCGTCCTCAACCAACTCATCAAGCGCTCTCTGACTGAAAGCCAAGGGGACCCAGTGGACTTCTTCCTGTTGGTGGTGGTGGTAGGGATGGTGCTCATGGGTGTCTTCTTCAGCACCCTCTTTGTCTTCATGGACTCAGGCACGTGGGCTTCTTCCATCTTCTTCCACCTCATGACCTGTGTGCTAGGCCTCGGTGTGGTTCTGCCCTGGCTGCACTGGCTCATTCGTAGGAACCCCCTGCTCTGGCTTCTTCAGTTCCTCTTCTACACAAAAACTCGAATCTACCTCCTAGCCTATTGGTCTTTGCTGGCCACCATGGCCTGCATGGTGGTGCTGTACCAGAATGCCAAGCGGTCATCTTCTGAGTCCAAGAAGCACAAGGCTCCTACCATTACAAGAAAATACTTCCACTTCATTGTGGTAGCCACTTACATCCCAGGTATCATCTTTGACCGGCCACTGCTATATGTGGCTGCCACTGTATGTCTGGCAGTCTTCATCTTCCTGGAGTATGTGCGCTATTTCCGAATCAAGCCCTTGGGTCACACTCTGCGGAGCCTTCTCTCCCTCTTCCTGGATGAACGAGACAGTGGACCCCTTATCCTAACACACATCTACCTGCTTCTGGGCATGTCTCTTCCCATTTGGCTGATTCCCAGGCCCTGTACACAGAAGGACGGCCTGGGAGGAGCGAGAGCCCTGGTCCCCTATGCTGGGGTCCTGGCTGTGGGTGTGGGTGATACTGTGGCCTCCATATTTGGCAGCACCATGGGAGAGATCCGCTGGCCAGGAACTAAGAAAACATTTGAGGGGACTATGACATCTATATTTGCACAAATCATCTCTGTAGCTCTGATCTTAATCTTTGACAGTGGAGTAGACCTGAACTACAGTTATGCTTGGATTTTGGGGTCCATCAGCACTGTGTCCCTCCTGGAAGCGTACACTACTCAGATAGACAATCTCCTTTTGCCTCTCTACCTACTGATATTGCTGATGGCCTAGCAGTAGCAGCTGTGACAATGAAAGCAGGGAAATAGGGAGAAAGAGTGAATGGTCCCCACAGCAGCCAGCAACTTGGACACTAAGAACCCAGGGGTGAAAAGCAGATTTGGTTTTTTCAATTGACTCAGACTTCAAATAAACAAGCAAAGCTCTCTTGGTTTTATTTTTGCTGATAATTAGAAAACAAAAATACTTAAGGGCATACACCAATTCAGGGAAGTTGAATATGCTGCAGAGCCCCCATCCTGTAGTCTGGGTAGGCGTGGTTGGAGTGGACCTTGGGGGCAGCAGAACAGAAAGCCTAATGCTTAGGTGTCTGGTGTCAAATAAATCTGATCAGAATCCTTGGCCATACTGTATGGCCTTAGGTGAGTCAGAGCCTCAATTCTTCTATCTGTAAGATGGGAATAATGACAGCCTGACCCTCACTGGATACTAGAAGGCTCTATTGAGAGGTGATGTGAGGTATCCAAAGTATTTGGCCTGGGGGCCAGCGAGATGGCTCAGTGGGTAAAAGTACTTGCCACACAAGGCTGAGGACCTGAGATCAGTCCCTAGAACCCACCTAAAGGTAACAGGGGAGAAGTGACTTCCCAGAATTGTCCTCTGACCTCCACATGTGTGTGCTAGCTCATGCATGCCTCCACAGATGTCACATACACATACACTACTAATAATGTTCTTTTAAGTATTCAGCCTGTGGACCACCTATGACCAGAAATCAGTACAGGAAAGTGTCTCTATTACCCAAGAGTAAACTTGTCTTTCCAGTTGGTAGAGGACTAGACCTGGCTACAGACGTGGCTGCCAAGGCCAGGCAGGTGACTCAGTGAATGAGGATGTAGAACTGTGCTGGGCCTCTCTTAAATAGGGAGGGAGGCAAGCTTATAACCCTGCCGTTCAGGGGCAGAAGCTGGAGGACCACAAGTTTAAGGTTATCTTGAGCTACAAAATAAGTTCAGGGTCATCTTAGGCTACGTGAAATTCTATCTCAAATATATATATATATATATATATATATATATATATATATATATATAATGAGATAGAGTCTCACATAGCTTTTGCTGGCCTGAAATTTGCTAATAGGCTAGCCTCCAACTCCTGCCTGCTCTGTCTCTCCTCTAGGATCAAAGCCTGCACTATGACACCCTGCTCAAAATACTTCTTTTAAAAGGTCGCTAAGATAGCTCATTGGATAAAAGCATGGTCCCATGTTCAGATGGAGAGATGGCTCAGCTGCTAAGACACAGTTTTCAAAACCCAGATGGCAGCTAACAACCTCCTGGCACTCCAGGGGGATGGACACCCTCTTCTAGACACCAAGCACACATGTGACGCACAGGCATGCATGCAGGCAAAACACTTATACACATAAAAAACAAGTTAGTCTTTAAGCCGGGTAGTGGTGGTACACACCTTTAATCCTAGCACTCAGGAGGCAGAGGCAGGTGGATCTCTGAATTTGAGGCCAGCCTGGTCTACAGAGTGAAATCAAGGGCACACAAAGAAACAGTCTCAAAAAAAAAATACTGTGTGTGTGACACTGGATGGAGTCCAGGGCCTTGTGCAAATACCCTATAGCTGAGATCAAAAGGAAGTTTTTTGCTTTTAAAAAAAGAAAAAAAAATTCTGTGGTTGCAATAGCTAACTCCTCTCTGTTTGCAGTATCTGGCCAGTCTCCAGATAAGCAGGGTTGGGATCTAGTAGTTGTTCTAGAAGGTGCTGCTGAGCATACCCACAGGAGTGGCCCTGCAGGCCCTCATTGACCTCTGTTACACAGGAATGAAGAGGCCCTGAGAGAGGAAGGACCTGGCCTGGGACCCTGGAGCAAACTGGCCTCAGACACAGAGCTATCAAGATCTGAGACTGGATTCCTAGCCCCAGGAGTCTCTACTTTCCAGCAAATGACAAAGGGGTTGGAGGTTAGACACTCAGGCCTGGAGGGAACAGGATAGCTATGCATTTGTGTAACTTGGGCAGGTCACTTGCCCTTTCCTGGTCAAGTCCTGGGTCCGTAAACACAGATAAGAAGCCCCCCTGCCCCCCTCCCCTGCCTCCTTGTAAGGACTTGAGACAAAGCCCATGCACAGTGAGTGCCCACTAAATATTGCTCCGTATTATTGCGTGTAACCACACCAGGCAGGGTGGGGTGCCCTTGATGGCTTTCTGCAGGGCTGCTAGTGAAAGAAGAATGGATGGAGAAGCTATGTTCAAAAGTCATTTTGTCAGGACTGGAGAGATGGCTCAGCAGCTAAGAACATTGGCTGCTCTTGCAGACAGGGGTTCAATTCCCAGCAGACACAGGACATCACACAACCATCTGCATCTCCAGTTCTAGGGGATCCAACACCCCTGATTTTCCCAGGCACTGCACTCAAGTGGTGTACAGACAGACAGACATATACACAAAACGCCCATACACATAAAATATATTTCAAGTCATTTTTATTCAGTGCTTTACACAGTAATTTCCACTCAAGAGAAAACTGAAACTCAACCAGAATCATTTCACTGCTGAGAGGCCACTTCAGAGGCTGCTTTAGGACAGAAAGGTGGCAGTGAGACAACATTTTGGAGGAAGCCCTTTACCCAGCCTGGGCTGCTGCCCTGTCACTTCGCTTCTTGGCTCCCTGTCTGCTGGACCAAGGGTCATAGACACCATCAGAAAGCCAAAGAGGAAGATGTGCCCTCGGGTTGCAGCCAGAGGCCCTGGTGTTGACAGCTTCTCTCTGTAGGGAACCAGCCCGTCCTGCCAGGGCCTTTATATGTAGAGTGGTGGAAAGGGCAGCTCAGTTGTGGGCTGGAGCCTGCAGAGAGCAAGAGGTGGCCTTAAGGGATCACTGTGTCTAGTGTGGAGGGTCTTCTCAGGAGGTTCTCTGAGGCACGCACCAACCCTGCTACCTACCAATTCTCTGGGCTCCAGACAGTGCCGGCAGCGGCCTCCATGACGTGGAAAGTATAGGCCTGGCGCGAGCGGTCGGAGAGGTTCTGTTCACTCTTATGCACCACTTCTCCATGGATCAGGACCAGACCCCCTTGGGGAATACCACCCAGTCACCAGCGAGTCACCACCAGCCCCACAGCACAGCCTTCCTCTCCCCGAGGCAGTGGGAGAACATGGCCCTCCTCCATCAAAGGGTGAAGTGTCCGCCACCCTCTCTGTTCCTATCTTTAGAAGCTCAGGCTCTCATGCCTGCTCCAGGATGAGGCCACATGTTAGACAGAGGTTCGCCTGGGATCAAATCTCCACTTTGACCTGCCTCAAGAAGCCTTAAGAAGGGCCTCCCCCAGGCCAGGCATGGTGACATATACCTTTAATCCCAGTATTTGGGAGGCAGAGGCAGGTGGATCTCAGTGAGTTTGAGGCCAGCCTGGTCTACAAAGCAAGTTTCAGGACAGCCAGAGCTACACAGAGAAACCCTGTCTCAAAAAAACAAAAACAAATAATAATAATAATAAGGGCTTCCTTCCCTGGGCGAGGGAATCAGTCAGCTGGGATCTGGTGACACTGACTTGGAACCCAGTATTCCCTTTCCATAGGAAAAGCAGGGAGCTCCTGCGACATCCACTGAGCACTTGTGCACCTCACAGATTCCCTGTAAACATCCTGTAATCATTGCTGGCCACTTGGGAAAATGGAGGCTGAGATTCAATCATCCACTCCAAGAAATAGCCCCTAAGCAGGGTCTGGGTTGTAGCCTGACCTCCAAAGCCTGATGGAAGCAGACTGCTTGCTCACATCCAAGCCCAGGACCTGCACTCACCTCCCATTCCATGATTCCATGGCCCTCAGGTGGCAGGCACCACGGAGCCTTGTGGATGCCAGGCGTGGGGCAAACACAGACCTCTAGGCATGGCCACCTGCCTCTCTGTGCTCTGCACCCCACCTACCTCTCCGCACTGGCAGAGGCACAAAGAGCTTGTTATCCCAGGCTGGCTCTGACCCAAGGAAGCTAGTGGCAGGCCCAGAGCCCTCAGGGGCTCTGATCATTCTTCTTGACACTCCACCTGTGGGCCAACATGGAGCCAGCCGTTAGCCTCTCCTTTCCCATGTCCCTCTCCATGGGGATAGGTTGGGCAGAGATAGACAGAATCCTCACTGGTATGGGAGCCAGGGATGAACCAGAGGCAGCCGTTCTCCTGCAAGGCATCTTCAATCGCAATCCAAACGCCCAGCACGCGGCCCAAGGGCTCCGTGTACAGAAAGGTAGCATCTTGGTGAGGGGAGACTGTAATAGACCAACCTGGGGGTGAGGTACAAAGCCCTTGGCCAGGCCTCGCCTCACCTGGCCAGGTTCTCATTCCATTATCTTCCCAGGGCCAACCTGTCACCAGTGAAGAGGCTCACCACTGCCTGACCTACAAGCTCTGGGCAGAGAGTGCATCCCCGAGAGTTTCCATCTCTAGAGTGGTTCCAACTACAACCACCTCAAAGGCCTGCTAGAGGTGTCTCTAAAACAACTTATTAAAATTGCCTAGTACAGGAGAGATGGCTCTGTGTTTAAGAGCACTGGCTGGTCTTCCAGAGGTCCTGAGTTCAATTCTCAGCACTTACATAGTAGCTCACAACCATCTAAAATGGGATCCAATACCCTCTTCGGGTATGCAGACATACATGCAGACAGAGCACTCATATATAGAAAACATATAAATCTTTTAAGAAATTGCTTAGTACAAGGCCCAACCTTGTAATGCTAAAAAGTACCTATTGTTTAATCCCAGCCACATCACTGAAGCCATCATTTTAACCAGGGGCAAGCAGATTCGAACTACCAAATGGCCCACCAGTAGCATAAGCTAGAAATAAGAGCAGAGCTCGACATTAACTGAATGACCAAGCCACTGCATTTCTTTGTTGTGTTCTGTGACAGGGCCCAGCTGTGTAGCCTGGAACTCATAATCCTCCTGTCTCCAGAGTATGGGCACTGCAGGCTTGTGCCACCAGACCCAGAGAGCACCCATATTTGCATACTAGGTGAGTGTTCTCCCACTGACTTATTGACCTGGCCCTCTTTTCGCTTTTGTTTTGAGACAGGATCTCAGGATTGTGTCTCAGCACTAGTTTCCTGTGTTACTAGTCAGGAGACACAACCCCAGCCCATTTGCACCCACTTTTTAAAGCCTCCCTGTGTTGATGCCAGGCACACCCAGGATGGAGATGCCACTGGACAGAGTTTAGTATACAGTAACAAGTTACGGGGTGACAATCTCACCTTCATTCTTCCTAGGTAACTGCATTCTAAGTACCCAACTTTGAGAGGGGCTTTGAAATCCCCAATGTTATCCAGGAGTGTGTCCAGTCAGGGGGGCTTCAAAGTCTTTGAGGGGAAAAAATGGCCAAGGTAGCTGGATGTGCTGGCCTTGGGCAGAGCAGGTACAGGAAGATGGGAGGAGCGATGTGGGAGGAGGAGGCTGGTCACAAGGAGTCGGACGGGCTCGTGCAAGAAGGAAGAGCTGCCCGTGAATGGGGCAGTCTTCCTTGGGAGCAGAGGTGAGCAGAAGGCCACCCACCCACCATGGAGTCCCCAAAATTTGTGGGCTGGAGAGATGGCAGAGACTGAGAGCACTGACTGCTCTCCCAGAGGTCCCCGGTTCAATTCCCAGCACCCACATGCCAGCTCACAACTGTCTGGAACTCCAGTTTCAGGGGATCTGACACCTTCACACAGACATACATACAGGCAACACAGGAGCACACATGAAATAAAAATAAATAAATAAAAATACAGATTTGTGAGCTAGAGAGATAGCTCTGTGACTCCAATTTCAGAGGCTGCAACACCCTATTCTGGCCTTCACAGGCACTGCACGGGTGGTTCACAGACAAAACGCCCATACATATAAATAAAAAAACAGGAACTCTTTTTTCTTTGTTTGTTTTTCAAGACAAGGTTTCTCTGTGTAGCCCTGGCTGTCCTGGAACTCACTCTGTAGCCCAGGCTGGCCTCGAACTCACAGAGATCCACCTGCCTCTACCTCCTGGAGTGCTGGGGTTAAAGACATATACCACCACCGCCCAACATAAGTAACTCTCTTTTAAAGAAATTCAGCCTTGTAGGCTCATGTTGACTTACTTCAGATCTCAGGGAGGGGGCTAGAGAGATGGCTCAGTGGTTAAGAGCACTGGTGGTTCTTCCAGAGGACCCAGGTTCAATTCCAGCACCCACATGGCAGCTCACAACTGTCTGAAACTCCAGTAAGGACACCCTCGCACAGACAAACACACAAAAATAGATAAGAAAGAAAATCAACTTCTTAAGCCAGGTATAGTGGTGTAGGCCTTTACTCCCAGCACTGGAGAGGCAGGTGCAGGTGGATCTCTGTGAGTCTACAGAGTGAGTTCCAGGACAGCCAGAGCTATAAAGTGAGACCCTTTTTCAAACAAAAGTAAAAAAAAAAAAATGGGGGGGACTGTGTGGTGAACACAGCTGCTTGATAAAGTTCTAGCATTTTGACATTACAGACCACACTTCTCCAGCACCTTTTAACTTTCATTTTTAATGATTCTATTAATGGCTTTCCCTTTGGGAAATTTTGTGCAGGCTTTGGTAGAGGATGAAAATGTATAAAATAGCAGCCTCTTTAATAAATATAATTTAATAATTCTTTGGAAAAAAAATCCCTGCCACCTTGGAACCAGGGATCCCATTGTGCCCTCCTAATCACACCAAGGCCGGGGAAAGTTATAGGTTTTCTAGACACACCTGATCCAAGGAGGAAAGGCCTGCAATCCAGATCCAGAGCCTGAGGCCGTTAAAGACAAGAGTTCAGTTTAATAAGCGTAGAGAAGTCAGAATGGTAAGGGTTAATGGGAAAAGAGTAAGACATCAGGGCCTTCCCTTTTGGGAGTATATGAGGGGAACAGGCCATAGAGTAAGACTAAGACACAAAGGGGCACAATTAGGGAACGGCTCAGTGCTTCTCCCCTTAAGGAATGAAAATTGGTCTTAAGTATAGTGTCTGGTCCCAGAAGTCCTTTTCTCAAGATCAGGCATTTGGATAAGGGCCTCCATTCCCTCTGGGGCTTGAGGAAAGTTCCTGCTTGCTAAAGCAGTCATTCTCCTTATCTCTGGCTAGAGGAACTTGTGGCCCTTCCATTATGAACTTACGAAGCCTACTGTCAAGGTCAATGTCAGATTCCTCAACACCCCCCCATCTCAAGCCACACCTCAGCTCACACGCCCCCTTTCTTCCGTTCAATCCTATGTGCAACTCGAGAGTACATAAGGTGTATTCCTTTTCCAATAAACGCTGCTGCCAGCTATCCCAATTCACCCTCAAATCATGGCTGTCTCCTTTTCTCCCGCCATCTACTCCATGCTTCTTCTTTGGGACCTGAACCTCTGCCAAAGCTAGTCTTTGGCAAAAAAAAAAAAAAAAAAAAAAAAAAAAAAAAAAAAGTCTCAGGGAAGAGGACCAAGGGTTCTGGTCTCAATCAGCTAAGTTTGCTGTTGGGATTGGGACCACTGTACCAAGGGCTGTAGGGACCCCTCAGAAGCCTACTGCTCTAAGCAGGGATGGAAGGTGGCTGGCTGCCCTGGCCCAGGTTCCTGCCCATTCCAGACACTGCAGAAAGCGCTTTTCCTCCCTTCACACACCCAGTGGCCACTGCTGTCCCATCTCCAGCCTGGGGCCTTTGCTGGCTCGCACAGCAGCCCAGTCTCTACTCACCTTCGCCACCAAAGTGAGGTTGCTGCAAGAGAGGACAAGGAGCTGGTGAGGACGGAGGAGAGCAGAGAGGGGCTTGGCCTGAGTCCTGTAGGTCCTGCAACCCTGCATGAGCACCCATCTACTGAGCACCTACTGTATGCAAAAAGAAGCCACCCCCACCCACCAGGAGTTTGAGGTCTACACTGAGGCAGTTTGTACCCACCCTACAAGATCACAAAACAGAACCAGTGATGGGAGGGCTGGAACAGGCTTCCACAGGCCTGAGGCTGAACCCTTTTGTGTGTGTGTGTGTGTGTGTGTGTGTGTGTGTGTGTGTGTGTGTGTGTGTGTGTGTGTGGACTCTTTTCCCAGGGGATTTAGACAGCTTCTTAGAGAATATAGCACTGAGCTGGCCCATGAGAGCTGAGAGCAGAGCATTCAATAGAACAAGGAACGCTTCCTTCCTTCTAACAGGTTTTAACTGAGCATCTATGTGCTGCCAAGTACCTTAGCCAGAGGCTGGCTCCACATGCCCTCCCAGCAACCTACCACAGTTCCAGCGGTTCTTGGCCTAGTGTAAGATGATGCTGTTTATGAACAGTCTGTCGTCTTACAGAGGGTAAACTGAGGTGTGGGGAGGCTGCAGAGCTCACCTTAAAGATATACATGCTCTGCACCACCACTGGCAGCTGGAGGCCCAAACTTCTGACCAAAACCTGGAAGATGAAAGCCACACTGCCATTCTGTTCATACATACACACTTCCTGCCTGCTCATATATACATACACACTTCCTGCCTGCTCATATATACATACACACTTCCTGCCTGCTCATACATACATACACACTGCTGACCTGCTCACACATACATACATACACACTGCCCACCTGCTCATACATATATACACACTGCTGGCCTGCTCACACATACATACACACTGCTGGCCTTCTCATACATGCATACACACTGTCTGCCTGCTCATACACACATACACACTGCCTGTCTGCTCATACACACATATCTGTCCTTCACACCCTCCCACCCTCACCTCCAGCCCCCACTCACCTGCACCTTGGGAGAATGTGTCACGCTCCTGAAGACAGGGTCATGAGCATGCAAAGCTATGGGTCAGAAGACAGGGTTCATGGGCTAGCCTTCATGGGCTAGCCTGGGCCCTTATGTAGCCCTCCCACACCCTGAACACCAGATTCAGGCCTATTTTAAACATTATGTTTGTTTATAACTAAGTAGAAGGCTACAGACACCTTGACCCTACTCCGCCCAGGGCCTTATGTTTGATTTTGCTTTAGTAACATCAAAGTCCCAGGATGGCCTGGACTTACTGTGTACCTGAGGATGACCTTCCCATCCTCCTGCCTCCGCCTGAGTGTGCTGCCATCAAAGGCACAGGCCACCACGCCTGGCTTACACTGTGCTAGGGATCAAACCCTGGGCGTCATGTGTACTAGGCAAGCACTCTACCAATCGAGCTATGCCCCCAGTCTGCCTGTGACCTTATTCATGACCTTCTGGCCACCTGGAAACCTCATTCCAGCCCAGACTCCTCACACCTCAGAGTGAAAAGGACTCACAGAGGCCTGTCTCTTGGTAGCAATCTCAGTAACGCCACTTGCTCTGTGTGAGCTCAGATAACAGGCCTCTCCTATAAGCCTCAGTCTCCTCCTCTATAAAATGGGAGTGAGAAGACCAGCTGTGTCCTCCAGTGATGCTGTAGGGTTCAGTGAGCCCACACACAGAGAAAGTATATAAATAAGCAAACGTTTAATTAAAAAGTCTAAAAATGCCAGGTGGTGGTGGTGCATGCCTTTAATCCCAGCACCCGGGAGGCAGAGTCAGGCAGATCTCCGTGAGTTCAAGGCCAGCCTGGGCTACAGAGTAAGATCCAGGACAGGCTCCAAAGCTACACAGAGAAACCCTGTCTTGAAAAACAAAACAAAACAAAACAAGTCTAAAAACCAGTTGTCATGTGTCATCCTGAAAAAAAGGTAAGAGTTTGCACATTTGATTTGGAGGTCTTAGAATAAGGACTGAGATGTCACATCAGGTGTCCCTTAAGGAAACTCCAGGAAGCCACTGGAGCTAGAAGCCCCATCCCCAGGGATCATCCCCAGCCCAGGCGGTAGAGAGTGGAGGAGTGCACTGCCATCTTGGGGGCCCCACAAATGGAGTCCTTTCCCAGTGCTGGGGTGGAAGTTCCAAGGGATCAACATCAGAGGGTGCAGAGGATTCAGGCTGAGGAGAGTGCTGTACAGCCAGCTACCATCTTGTGAGGTGGGGTGGGGATACAGACAAGGTTTCTCTGTGTAGTCCTGGCTGTCCAGGAACTCACTCTGTAGACCAGTCTGGCCTCAGACTCACAGAGATCTGCCTGCTTCTGCCTCCCTCCCGAGTTCTGGGATCAAAGGCGTGTACCACCCCTGCCCTGGGGTCAACTACCATCTTATGGTGGTCTTTGATCTTGTCTCAAACACTTTAGGTCTCAGATGCCCTAATTCCTTTTCTGGACTCCCAGTCTCCTGCTCACCATGGCCGATTTTGTTGATAGATTTCTCTGGAGGGACCAAGAAATTTCCTGTGGTACAAAAGACAAACAAAGGCAGAAGACCTGGAGTCCAGCTTCCTCAGGTAGCTGGTCTCAGCTTCCTCCCAGCCCCAGGAAGTAGCTACCCTCATCCAGCCCCACGAACCCTCATGTCTCCAGAGCCCCACTCCAAACCTTTCTTGTCAAAAACGCCTTTCTCAAAGAAGAATCGAACCTTGTCACTGCTGCTCAAGAAGTAGTCTGTGTTGCCCTGCGGAGGGGAACATACGAGGGCCTAGAGAATGGCTGGGGACAGAGCTGGGCGTGACAAAGACAGGAGTGGATCAGGAGCGGCCCACCCCCACAGGGCTACAGATGCCCCCCTCCAGGGGCTCCTCAAACATGACCATTGAGGTATAGACAATGGATTAAAACTCCAGGTGCCTGAAGCTACAAATTGAGATTTCCTGTACATCTCTTATTACAAATGCTCCTTAATTCACCATGGAGCTTTGATGAGATAAATTCACATACACATACATTGAAAATCTTATAAATCAAAAAAGCTTTTTATGGCCGGGTGGTGGTGGTACATGACTTTAATCCCAGCACTCGGGAGGCAGAGGCAGGTGGATCTCGTGAGTTCGAGGCCAGCCTGGACTACAGAGTGAGTTCCAGGACAGCCAGGGCTACACAGAGAAACCCTGTCTTGAAAACCAACCAACTAACCAAACCCAAACAAACAAACAAAACCCAACAACAACAACAAAATAAACATTCTATGTGAAAAATGCTGGCAACACGTCCCCTTGGTACACTTCTTTGTTTCTCCCCCTAAGGGAGGTGCCATTCCCCTGCCTCCACCCAGCACTGTAGCTGTGTCACCAGGGAAAAGAGCAAAGTTAAAATGCACAGCTTTGCTGAAACTGTATGGCTTCTCAGGAGGAGAAAGATGGATCGGTGATGAAGAGCACTGGCTGCTCTTCCCAAGAACCCTGGATCAATTCCCAGCACCTACATGATGGCTCACAATGTTCTGTAATTCTAGTCTCAGGAGGTTTGACACCCTCTTCTAGACTCCTCCCACACCGCACACATGGTGCACAACCGTGCATGCAAGCGAGACCCACACACATGAAGTAAAAAGGTATCCAGAGACCACAGCACCCTTTCTTTTTCTTCCTTTCTTGTTGTTTTGTTGTTTTTTGAGACAGGGTTTCTCTGTGTAGCCCTGACTGTCCTGGAACTCACTTTGTAGACCAGGC
The DNA here is from genome assembly GCF_007827085.1 of Peromyscus californicus insignis. Taxonomy (NCBI): domain Eukaryota; kingdom Metazoa; phylum Chordata; class Mammalia; order Rodentia; family Cricetidae; genus Peromyscus; species Peromyscus californicus. The sequence goes on from NW_026294595.1 coordinate 9,179,233, forward strand.
TGGCCTCGAACTCACGGAGATCCGCCTGTCTCTGCCTCCTGAGTGCTGGAACTAAAGGCATGTGCCACCATGCCCAGCTAGCTCTCTCTCTCTCTCTCTCTCTCTCTCTCTCTCTCTCTCTCTCTCTCTATCTCTATCTCTCTATCTCTCTCTATCTCTATCTCTCCCCTAACATTTTTAAAATTTTTCCTAAGATTTAAAAATATTTTTTTGTTGTATGTGCATTGGTGTTTTGTCCACATGTATGTCTGTAGAGGGGGTCAGGTCCCCTAGAACTGAAGGTACAGACAGGTGCGAGCTGTCCTGTAGCAGCTGGAATTGAACCCAGGTCCTCTGCAAGATCAGGGAGTGCTCTCAACCACCTAGCCCCCTCTCCAACCCTGCCCACACTTTCTTCCATTCTTCCTATCTCCGCTGTCCACTGACTGTTGGAAGACGGTGGGGGGAGGAGACAAGTCAGCCCCCTCACTCTTTAGAGTGTGTGTGTCCTTTCATTTGGGGAAAAACAACAACAACAAACAACAACTCAAGTTTGTAATATGTTTTCTGAAGACTTCACACTTCCCTCTCCTAGGGAAGGCAGCTTCTGGCTGCTGTAATTCTGTTTATGCCCACCAGATGGCAGAAGCTCACTGGTATCAGTATGAGTGAGCACTGTTTCCTGGACCACTCAGAAATCCAGACTAAGAGGGGTTAAAGGAACTGGCTGGAAGAACCACCTATCCGGTCACTGTGTTCAGTCTGAGGAAGCAACTGGCCTTCCTAGTCTGGCTGGGGGATGACTCACCCCAGAGTGGCCCGTCAGAATCTCAGGGCTCACTTTGGTCACAGAAGGTTCTTTGTGACCAGAGAACTTGAGAAACCCCAGCAGGTCAAAGACCAGCACCTCTTGATAACAGAGAGCTGGATTCAAGTCCTGGCTCTGTCAGTTACAAACTGTGTGTGTGGCTGGAGCGACACAGTATTACCCAAGGAAAAGCCCTGCTTTTCCATCTGCCAAGTGAGAACAATACCCACCGTAGAAATTCATAGTGAACAGTGATACAGCACAGCTCCTTAGCCTGGTGCCTGGCATGCAGCTGGCTGAGGTCTGATCCCTTATCAGAAGAAGCCTGTGGCCAGGGGTCCTCCCATCCAGGCTGCCCACCTCAGGAGGGTACTGAGCTCCCATCAAAAACCAGATGCCCATCCTCATCGACCCAGGTACCTACCTGAGTTCGAAGCTGCTCATCTTCCTGGGTGGAAAACTCTGTCCGGCAGTGCAGAGGGACATCCATCTCAGCCACAATCTCCCCAATCCTCTGTTGCATGGCCTCACACTCATCTGCTGTCAAGAATCCTTCCAACAGCAGAAAGCCGTCCTCCTGAAACTGCAGCAGAAACAAGCCGCAGGATTCCCTCTGCCCTCAGCCACTCCTTATGATTCATGTTTGAGCACAAACCTGAACCAAGATCGAGTGTCCTGCTGCTTTTCTGTCTCCTAGCCTGGCCATGGGTGTCTGGTACTCAGTGAGGAACAGTCAGTATCGGCTGCTTGGATCTTCGAGAGGAAAGGGAAGAGGAGCTTGTCTCTGCTCTTGGCCTCCAGTGGGTTTGGGACATGTGGAAATATATATGTCCTTAATTATTTATGTGTAAATGTGTCCGTGTGAGTACAGAACCGTGTGTGTGTGTGTGTGTGTGTATGTACTTGTGCGTGTGCACATTTATGCATGTGCAGGGACACCGGAAGAAGACATTAGATGTTCTCCTCTACCACTTTCTCTATTCCTGAGGCAGGCACTCTCCTTGAACCTGGGCTTATGTTTTCTTCACTAGATTGGTAGCCTGTAAGCCCTAGTAATCCTGTCTCCACACAGAAGGTAGGCTTATAGGTGTGTGCAGCTCAAGTGGGTGCTGAGAGTCAAAAAGTGGTCCTCAAGATTGCACAAGTACTCCTAACCACTGAGCCACCTCTCTAGCCCCGCCCCCTTTTATGTTTGTTTGTTTGAAGACAGGTGTAGTGGTATTTCCTCCACCCATGACCATGACTTTGGGCTATATGGCCCAAAGGAGGTAGTGCTTCTTGCCTTCCTATGTGGCCCCACATTGGGCGACACTTGTTAAGATCAATCCACGTGAGTCTATTTAATGGGTAACAGGGATTTATTAAGATATAAATTGAGGGGCTGGAGAGATGGCTCAGAGGTTAAGAGCACTGGCTGTTCTTCCAGAGGTCCTGAGTTCAATTCCCAGCAACCACATGGTGGCTCACAACCATCAATAATGAGATCTGGTGCCCTCGTCTGGCCTGCAGGCATACTAAATACATAATAAATAAATTAAAAAAAAAAGATATAAATTGAGGAAATACACTCATGAATACAGAACCAAGTAAACAGCTGAAGTCATCCTCTGTTCTGTCTGGAATGCACCTGGCCGTCCAATCACGCCAGGAAGAAGGAAGGATGTGACCTCCTCCCTTTCCTTTTAAGGGGTCACATATGAAGGCAAGAAGCACAGCCTCCTTCTGGACCCTATAGCTCAAGGTTATGGGTGGAGGAAATACCACTACAGACAGGGTCTCTTTGTGCAGCCCAGGGAGGCTTCAAACTCAAGATCCTCCTGTGTCATCCTCCTGAATGCTGGCATTACAGATGTGCACCACCACGTCTGGCTATTCCAATCTTGACTAAGCATGAGTATGTATGAGACAGTTTTAGGAGACAGATGCATGGTAACGAACAAGCCATCCTCACACAATTTACGGTCCAGTGACGGAGACCCATCACTAATCCTCAGGCAAACACACCATCCCACATCATGGCGAGTACAGGGAGAGAAGGGTGGGTTTTGAGAATGAAAGGCAGAGCAGCTAATGAGGTGAAGGGTCAAAGGGCAGCTCTGAGGAAGTCTAAGGGAAAGCACAGAGTGTTGGGAAGCACAGATACGAAGGAGCACTGCAGACAGAGACTAGGGTGCGCAGAGCCTCAGGGTACCGGAAGAACACGAGAAACTGGGAAGGAATAGGGCACAGGGTGAGGGGAGGGCTGGAGGAGTGGGCAGGAAGGGAAGGGGTCAGAGGAGGAGCTGGGTTTTCTCCTGAGTGTAGTGGGAAGCCTGTGGGGTGAACACAGAGGGCTTATTCTGACATAGCCCCAAGGTTTTTATCTTGAGACTGAGAGATAAGGTGAGGAAGAGCATCTTCAGGGCTGGGATGCCGCTCAGACAGACTGCTCACCTAGCAAAGACACGGCCCTGGCTTCCATCCCCAGCATTGAAAAAGAAGACAAACTAGGGGGTCAGAAGGCAAAGATGAGCTGGGTAGGGGGGCGCACCTTTAGTCCCAGCACTCGGGAGGCAGAGGCAGGTGGATCTCTGTGAGTTCGAGGCCAGCCTGGTCTACAGAGCTAGTTCCAGCATACCCAGGACTACACCAGAGAGACCTTGTTTGGGCGGTGGGGGGTGCTGGATACTGACAAGGGGTTCTGTCCTGGATATACTGTGAGACAGGAAAAAAGGACTGACTTCCAGTGAGTACTTAACCACAGCAAGTTTGAGAACTGCAGCAACAGTGGCAGGCGTGAGAGACTAGGGGTGTGTGTGTGTGTGTGTGTGTGTGTGTGTGTGTGTGTGTGTGTTGGAATCTATCAGGGCCCCCAGCAAGCACTCAACTACTAAGCTACATCTATAGCTCCAGGAGGGACTGTGAAACATCTAAAACATTAGCAGTCTTGGCATATGAATTCATGGGTGGCTATTCCAAAGTGTGTACACTCCAACTCCTAACGCTGTGTGGTAGGTTTTCATCATGGGACTGACGGTCTACTGGCCTGTCCCGTCTAGTCTCTCCGCCTTCGTCAACAGGCCCCTGGGGCTGGCTGGATTGGCTAATCTGAATTCTGGCTCCTCTGCCTCCTACCCCCAATCCCCACCATACGCCACCTGGGAGTGGGGGGGGGGGGGTGAGGGTCTGTGATCTGCCCACCTCAGGCTATGTACACAGGCTTATGCCCAGAGAAACTTCTCTCCTTTGTGAAATGTCAGGGGTCACCAGAGGCCCTGTACCTCCTCATCTGACTCTCCCAGCCACAGCCCCTACCTTCTTGAGTTGTGAGGGACTCAGGCAGGCCATGGGGAACTGCAGGGTACTGCTGGCTCAGGTTGCTGACTCCAGGGCTGGAGAGGAGAAACTTCCGGAGGGGAGAGAGAAGGACTTAACCCTTACCCACTCAGATAATAGCCCAACCCACAGTTCCACCCTCCTAAACACATCCAGTCCAGTCTGTGCCTTCCACTCTGGTCCCAGTCCCTCCCCTTCCCCCCACTCCCGTTTCTGACCCCGGAAGTGGGCCAGTTCTCTGCCCCAGCTGGCCTCCAGTTAATCCAGGACTAGCCTTCCCTACTTCCCTTCACAGTCCAGGCTCCCTTGACCCCTCAGGTTTCTGTCTTGGATCCACTCCTGGGCAGTTCTAGGAACTGTTATTTAGTGTAGGGCAGGCAGAAAACCGCCAGAACACTTAAGTCACTCCTAGCATGAGGAAGGTAAAGCTGTAAAGTCCCCAGTCACAGGATCTAATTTTACCCTGAGGCGGGGCCTGTGGGGCTGAGTGGCTTTGCATTGTGAAGGCCCAAGAAGTCCTATAAAATAACTGTGTGCTCCAGCTTTGGTTTGAAGCCCTCTAGATGCTGGAAGACTGGAGCGGTGCTGAGGTAGTGGGGATGAGGGGGTACTGGGGCCTCGGAATGAGGGATGACAGATGCTTCCTGCTGCTCTCCAGCCTCAGACCTAAGATGACTGGTGTCTTCAGAGGGGCAGGCAGGGTAGTTAGAACCACCTGCTGGCTCTGCAGCTGACAGGGACACTGGGCTCTGAAAAGCTGTCCACTGGCCTTCCCAGAAATGGTACTTTGAACAGCCAAGGGACAGAGTGTCTCGGGAGTGATCGAGGGGACACTGCTCAGCTGTCAAAAGAGCTTTGGCTCCAGATCAAGTGGTTTCTGGGCCATAACATTGGGAGCTACAGCTTTGTCTCGGCTGTCCAGGCCTCAAGAAAGCCATTGAGGGCTGTGCCCGCCGGCCCCTGGGGCTAATGGAAATTCTCTTGGGTCAGGCTGGGGAAGGCCCTGGAGACAGAACAGGGAGCGTCACAAGGCAGGGCACGCAGAACGAGTCCTTTCTGATGCAACAGCTGAGCAAAACCAGACACCCAACCAAGTTCCGGGAACATGGAGCAGAGAGGCCCCTACTGCTGAGTCAGCAGTGGGCCTGGGGACCTCACCAGAGGCTGGGAGCTGGGGCTCAGCCAGGTAGGGGTGGGGTCCAGCCCTCACATTCTGCAGTTGGTGATAACAGGACCTCAGTGAACAGCAGGTAGCAGTTACTGCTGATAAGGAGCCTGGCCTGGGGCTAGCACCTAGGAAGTACCTCCCAAATGGTTCACCCAAGGCTGGCCCAGTAGGGGTGAGGCAGTAAACCAGGTGGAAGTATTTTGTTTTTAAAACTATTTCTCTGGGGGCTGGAGAGATGGCTTAGCAGTTAAGAGCACTGACTGCTCTTCCAGATGGACCCAGGTTCAATTCCCAGCACCCACAAAAAAACAAACAAACAAAAAACTATTTCTCAGTTTCTCCAAGTTTTCTAAGTTGCTTTTGTAAGTAGTGGTTAGGCCACCACTGTGGTTTTAGGTAGTGTGTGGGGGACGGGGGCATTCCATTCTATTCATTCTGCTGGCCTTGAGGGGAGGGTGGGCCATGTTTCCACACCATATCCCCTCAGATGCTAACCAGTTCCAGATTGAATTCTCCAGAGCCCAGGCCTGAAAAGTCTCTCCCAACCCCCACTCCTACCCTAGGGTAGAAACAGGGAGGGGGAGGGGGAGGGGCCGCGGGTGGGGAAGGGACCCGGCTCAGAACAGACTAGACCAGACAGGACAGGAGGACAGGAAGTCTCCACATGAAGGTATGAAAGAGGGTCTTCCAGTGAGTAGAGCTCACGGTCCTCTAGCAACCCATAAGGGCAGAGGGAGAGGAAGTTCTGGCTCAGTCCTGAGGGGTCAGTCCTGAGGGGTCAGTCCCCGTGCAGTGAGGGAGAGAGGCTCTGGTCAATTCCAGAACTGCCCAGACAACTCCGGCCTCCTCACTGAAATCTCACTTTGGCCCCTCTTTCTCACCTAAAGCCTTGGGCGTTGAGCCCTCATGATGGGCACATGGTCCAGAAGGAAGTGGGAGACTGCTGACCAGGCACATGCTATGCTTGTAACCCCAAATCCATCTATTAGAAACTTAATTCCACTTATTTTGAATTTTTGATAAACCGTCCAGTGAACCTCTCTGCTTGTTCCACAGGTCTGGCTGGCCCACACCACAGAGCCCACACTGGCTCTGTCCTCTGGCAATCTCTGAGATTACAGCATTGAATCCACCACGGGGAGGTAGGCAGAGTAGGAAGTGCTTGGGTCCACCCTCATGAACAGGTTAATGCCTCTCCTGGGAATAGGCTAGCCCTGCAGCTCCAACTGCTGTGATGTTAGGAGGTGGCATGTCCCCCTCACTGGGTACAGCCAGCCATCAATCAGATCCTGGACTTCTTACCTCCGCAACCGTGACCCTAAGGGAGCATTCCTCTACAGATCACCCAGGAGTGAAGAGCACAGCTCAGTGGACGAAAAGAACCCTTGCTCAGCATGTTCACGGCTTTGGGCTCCATTCCCAGAAATGTCCTCCCCCCAGTCCATAGACCACTGTTAGGTACCACAGCCATGGAGAACACAAAGTGGACATCAAAACCATGGCTCCTTTAAACAGGCCTGTTCACGACATTATTACTCCAATTTACAAATGAGAGGGGGGGAAGAAAGAAACCAAGGAGGGGAAAAAGCCAACAAAAAAATGAAGGGAACTGGAGTCTCAGTTGAGTTGCGCTCTGAAGGCAGTTCTGGAAACCAGGGAGGCCTCCCCTTGGTCACTGCCAGCCTGACCTCTGCAGAACCATGGAGACTTGGGTGTTGCGACCCCAAGCATCTTCTGACAGCAGGATCGAAATGCCCATGGCGCAGATGGGAATATGGAGGCCACAGAGGGAGAGGTGGGCTTAGCTTCACGCACAAGACAACTGGGCTCCAACAAGGACTTCTGGCTACTGGCTCCCATCCAGACAACTCCCGGCCCCAACCAATCAAAGCTCACGAGGGCCCAAACAGGTGCCTGGGACAAGAGAAACAGCACAGGCCACCAGACTCGTGGTCAGGAACTATGCCTGAAGCATACAGGTGCACCTTCCAGCAACTGCCCTCAAAGGTACCCTAAGTTTCACAGGGTAGAGAGGTGAGCAGGGCTACTGTAGGACCCAAGAAAGGGTCCTTCAACAAACTAGTCAACCAGGACCAAACACCTCAGAGAAGTGAAGGGACAAACCCGTGTTCTATGGCATGGAGACCTCCAGAGGCAACTGTGTTATACATTTATTGGATAGTTGACCCATGTGTAACGGATTGCTTCATGGTTGACAGAGGCTAGTGTGCAGTATTTCCAAGGGTTACATCCAATGACACGACGCAGAAAACACAAATGGACGGACAGACATAGTCGTTAAGACAAGAGACGCTAAAACGTGCCTTAGTGTCCATGTGATTGATCTAAGGCAAGGCCCCTTCTAAAGTGGGGACCCTAGTGAGTGATCTAAAGCAAAGTGGCTCACTGCCACTAGGCGCTAACTGTACTGTGTGCAAACCAGGTGCCCAGTATAGAAACTGGCCTGGAATCAAAAACTGGGAACCTGCCCTCGCAGTGGTGACCTCTCCATGCCCAACCTGCCTCAAATGTCTGTTCTTCACGAGGGACCAGATGGTGACAGAGCCAGTGTAAGCAGCAGCAGAGGCGAGTGAGGCATGAGCAAACCCACGACACTCGTGGGACAGAGTCTGGGGGAGCAGCTGCCCGGGCTCCTTAACACTGTGCGTGAGGGGCACAAGGGGGGGGGGGGGGCAGGGATGGAGCACCGTTCATCTGGGGATTAGTCAGCCCAAGTCTCCTCCCTTCTTGGCAGCTCCAGAGCTTTCCTTTTGGCTGACAGCCATGAAAAGGGTGCCTGCCAAGACCCATGGAGGAGAAAAAAATAACAGGACACCAAAAAAACCCTAAAAGCAAACAAAAATAAAAGCCCTGCCCCAGGAGAAGAGAACAAACAGCACTCTGGACCAAGGTCAGGACGGACTGGGAAGACCTCCTGGCCCACACCACAGGGACAGGAAGTTTCCTTCAATGTCTTGCTGCTTTGCTCAAGGGGAAATACCACCCACCCTGAGACTTCAACTCACTGGCCTTTAGTGTCGTTGTTTTTTTTTTTTTTCTTTTCTTTCTTTCTTTTTTTTAAATAACCAAACCATCATTTTCAAAGCTTAAAAAAAAAAAAAAAAAAAACAGACTTAAAAAAAAAAAAGAAAGAAAGAAAACAAAACAAACGAAAATCTTCAAAAACTGACAGGGCAAGCCCCAGGCCTGACCCTTTCACCTGGAGGCCTGGTCTCCCACAAGCGCTGCTGCCAGATCCTAGCCCAGTGCCAATAAGGTGACCATCCTGTGCTGGCTCACCTAACCCGACTCTGCCTGCGTCTGGGTGGGCACTGACTCTGTCAGCATCACCCGAAAAGAAAGAGGCCAACACTGCCAGGTTGCTTCAACACTTCCCACAGAGTCAAACCGTCTTGGGAATGTCTAAGCTATCTGTAGGGAGGAGATGGGAGGTGGAGAGAAATAAATACCCAGCTCTAAGTTACTGTCCCTGGGTCTCTGGTGCCCGCTCAGCCCGAGGCAGAGATGGCCCCCAGGGTAAAGACCCTGATTGTCCAAATACTGTACTCTGAGACTAGTCTCAGAGTTTCCGGTCCCCAGCAAGTGCCTGCCCTGGGTGTATGAGTCCCAGAGGGAGAAAAGGGGCCAGCCCCTCAATTCCTGTCTTCTGCCCTGGCCCAGCTCACGCCTGGCCTGGGCTCTGCCTGGCTGGCCCCGGCTGGCTGTCCAGCAGTCCTGGGAGAGCTGGGCTGCCCACTTGGCCTGAGGGCCTGCTGAGGGTCCTTGCTGCTCCTCCAGGCTATGCTCAGGCTTGCTCCTTGTCAGCTCTCCAGAGCCGTTCCTTCACCTCGGGTGGCAGCGTGCTGAACAAATCCTCCTCCACCACCAGGCCACTGCGCTTGAGCAGCGGGCACTCGCCCAGCTCCACAGGTAGGCATTCCAGCCGGTTGCCTCGAAGCTCGATCTGCGTCAGGTTGGTCAGCTCACCCACTCTCGAGGGCAGTGACTGCAGTACATTGTTGCCCAGGTGCAGAGCCCGCAGCTTCCGGCACTGGAAGAGCTCTGGGGGGAGTGCCTCGATCTGCAGGAGGGAGCAAAGAGCCAGGGTGAGGTGGACGGCTGGACAGGGCCTTTGGGCTTTCTCTGAGCCTGACAATCCTTAGTATGGGCCCAAATCTGGCCAACAGCTACTGGTATGTAGGTATTGCCTCTGCAGTCACTTCTTCCAGGAAGCCATCCTAACTTGCTGGGTCCCACAACATTTATAATGCTAATCCTTCTGCTTGTCATCTCCTGGACTGTGGGCTCTCAGAGTGCAGGGTGGGTCTACCCAGTACCTGCCTTAAGAGGCACATCAAGCTGGCAGCTCTTGCTTGTCCCACTCAACTCCACATCCCAGGGCCAGAATCATGTGGGTGCTGGGAATTGAACCTGCATCCTCTGAAGAGCATCAAGTGCTCCTAACCTCAGAGCCATCTCTCCATCCCCCCAAGATGTACTTATTTTTATGTGTGTGAGTCCTTGACCACATGGATGCATGTACATGCACCCATGTGCATACCTAGTGACTGTGGAGGCCAGAAGAGGGTGTCAGATTTCCTGGCACTAACGAGCGGTTTTAAGTTGTCATGTGGATGCTGGGACTGACCCAGGTCCTCTGCAGGCACAAGTGCTGACAAGCATTGAGCATCTCTCCAGGCCCCCTTGGCTGGTTTGCTTGCTTGTTTGGGGATGGTCTCACTACCTAGCCCTGGCTGCTCTAGAACCTGCTATGTAGACCAGGATGGCCTCAAACCCACGAGTGCCAGGACTAAAGGCGTGTGCCACCATGTCTGGCTTAAATTTCTCTCTCTTTTTTTTAAAAAGATTTATTTATTTATTATGTATACAGTGTTCTGTCTGTACATATGCCTATAGGCCAGAAGAGGGCGCCAGATCTCATTACAGATGGCTGTGAGCCACCATGTGGTTGCTGGGAATTGAACTCAGGACCTCTGGAAGAACAGCTAGTGCTCTTAACCGCTGCGCCATCTCGCCAGTCCTTATTTCTCTTATTTTATGTTTTTGAGACAGGGTCTTACTATGCAGCCTTGGTATTTTTTATTTTATTTATTTATTTTTGGTTTTTTCGAGACAGGGTTTCTCTGTGTAGCTTTGCGCCTTTCCTGGAACTCGCTTTGGAGACCAGGCTGGCCTTGGCGTGTGCCGCCACCACCACCTGGCCCAGCTTCCCCATTTCTGAAACACAAAGCTTGGCCTAGAAATCCTTCTCATCTCCAGCATTCCTAACTCAGGACCTTTTTTCAGTCTTGGACCTTAACCTCATAGGTTCTGGTCTCCAATGACCACCTTAGTTTTCTCAGTAGGGAAATGAGTGTGGCTATATCCTCAGTCACCAGAACAGGAGGATCACAGTGATTTGTTCAAAGAGATGTCTGACCTGGGTATCCAAAACTACCTCTGCTATGGCCAGGGATGGGGTAAGGTGGCTACAGGTTCAAGTTCAGGGATATGAAAGTCAAGCATAGATGGGAAGTGGGCTCTGCAAGACCTAGGGAGCAGCGCTTTCCCAGAATAGCCACATTGCCTTCCTGCCTCCTCCACCACCTCCACCACCACACATCCTGTGACCTCCAAGGATACAAAGTCAAGGGCAGCAGAAATGGTTCTGGCCAGTGGGTGGCAGAGTCAGGTCCACTTAGAGTTAGTCTGTGCTTCCAGAGACATCTTCTTGAAAGTCCCCTCCCCAGAATCCCACCACTACCAGTACTCTGCCACCAAGCACTCCCTAGGCCTCAGAGAAAAGTGCAGGTCCTTTTGGTAGCTTGGCCATGGCCACGCCTAACCTTTTAGACCTGTCCCTAGTCCACCGAAGGCTTAAAGTTGTTTCCAGTCACCCTGAATACCATCTATCCTGTCTCTTCAAGAGACCTCAGTGGCTCCCTGATTAGCGTAGAAATGACCTCAGGTCCACTTGGTCTTCAGGAAAGATGACCCTTCCAGGAGCCTCTGGGCTGCTCCCTCCTCCATGGCTCCTCAACCTTCCTGACCACCATCTGGAAAAGTGCTCCCTCTGAGCTCACATAACCTAGCCTCTGCCCTTCTGCCTAGCCTTGCCTCTGGCCAGTCACAAGCTAGATCCACATCTGTCCTTTCACTGACTCCCCATGCATAAGGAGCCATATGCTCCAAGCTGACCTCGCTTTTCACCTCAAAGTTCAAGACCCCTCTTCATCTTGGAGCACAGCAAGGATGACTCTGAAGTCTCAGGACAATTCATTGAGGGCCCAACACAGGATGTACACTTCATCATTCCTCTGAAGACCGAACCACCTCACACTCCCTCCCCAATGGGTGACCCGTAACTCCACCTTCAAAGGCTCTCCCAAACTCACCCTCACTTCTGTCCCTAGCAGCCTTGTGCAATTCCAGCCTCCCACCTCACTACTCACCCTACTGTAGTCTCAAACCCAGCAGGCCCCGCCTGCCTGTAATTGGTCCAAGCACATTTTTTCCTATAAAAGGCCTTTCTCTGGGTACTCCAGGGGGTGGGGACAGGATGTGATTAAGCAATGTGCTTAACAGGGTGTCAGAGGGTCTCCTTCCTCCTAAAGAACATGCCTCTGCCAGCTCCTTTCCTAAGGGGTGACCTCAGCCTACAGGCACGACACTAACAGGCAAGCCTGGTGTGAGAACCCGGGGGTGGGGGACGAGGTAAGGTGAGGCTGAAAGCTGTCCCACACCTTCCTGAACCCTGTAGGAGTCTGGCTCAGCACCTAAAGCACAGCCGGCACCTCAGGGTGAGGGATGGAGAGTCCGTTCCAACTTCCTGGAGTAACCAGGCTCCAACATTACGCCGCCGCAGGGAGCCACTTGGTACCCTACCCCACATTACAGAAGGGACTGGCCTGTGCAGTACTTCCCAAACATGCTTTGTTTCGTTTTTGCTTGTTTTTCCTTCATGGACATCCACTTCCTCTTTTCAACGGGTCCCACTATAGTCCCACTAAACCACTGGAGTTGGGCCATCATCGTTGAACACTCTCAAATGGACATAAACCATGGCTGGGGTGGGGAAACAAGGACTGGCCAGATCCCTCTGACAGGGAGGGTACAGGATGGCCTGCACTAAAGGGGTGGAGCAACCAAGGAAGGAAGCACCTAGGCCATCACCACTTTGTGCCACGTCGAGGCAAGGCGAGCTAGATCCACTGTCCTCCACATCTGAGGCTGGTAGAAAGAGCCGGCAGCAGCAGGAGGCTGCAGCAGGAGGCTGCAGCAGGAGGCTGCAGCAGGAGGCTGCGGTGTCGCACCTGCTCAAGGCCACCACAACCGTCACTCAAGAGTCAGCAGAACTTAAAGGCACAGAGGCGGTGGCTGATCTGGTGCTCAAGCTCTGTCTCCTGCCCCCAACCTCAGGCTCCCCACCTTTGACAGGAAGACATCCTGAGTACAGCGGAACCTCCCACCCAACAGCAGTGGCTGCAGCCTGGTTTCCCCTGGAGGCTAGACCACAAGCCACAGAAGTGCCCTGCCCTCCGCCCCAATCTAACTGCCCCGTTACTGCTTGGTGGGGGCTTTCGAGTCACACAAAGAGTTGGTGCACAGAGGCCACCTACAGTCTCAAGGGCATCGCTTCCCACAGTGCTAGGCCCCAGTCTGCATAATTTCTTCTCCAGAAAAGCAGGTGGGGACGAGCCATGCCATTTAAGCCCAACCTTTCCCTCCAGCGCCCGACACAGAAAAGGGAGGGACACGAGCAGTGGTGTAGCTACAGAGACCATCTGCCTTCACCTCAGCCAGGAAAGCCGCCGCCCTCAGAGCTTCTCTTGCTGAGGAGACCCAAGCTGGCCCCTCGGCTCGAAATCTCATTGGAGACAAGCTGAGGGAGACAGATACCACAAACTCCAGGTTAAGACCTACCTCCCACCAGCCCACTCCAAGAGAACCTTGGTCTTGGGCTTCCTGTGTTATGGACACCCCTGAAACACAGGCCCTGCCTGACCACACCACTCTCGTGGCAGAACTCTGAGCTTATGTGACAAGGACAGACTCCCAGCCCGAGATTCTGATTTAGCAGATCTGCAGTGAGGCCTGGGAGCCTGGCTCCTGAACAAGTATCCGAGTTTCTAGAAACAAGTGAGGACCTCAACCTCAGAAGTGTCCCGAGGTACTAGTTCTCCTGAACGCCCGCCCATCCGCCCGGCAGGCCATCCCGGGGCAGACCACTCACCCTATTGGCCGTGACCGCCAGGTTCTGGAGGTTCTGCAGGAGGCCGATGTCAGCGGGAAGGAAGGTCAGGTTGTTGTGGCTGAGGTCCAGGTAGCGCAGCTTGCGGCAGTAGAAGAGCTGGGTGGGGATCTTCTCGATCTTGTTGCGGTTCAGGTAGAGGCGCTCGAGGTTGGTGAGGTTGCCGATCTGGATGGGGATGTAGGCAATGTGGTTGTACCACAGCTTAAGGCAGGTGAGGCGGTGCAGATGCTGGAAGCTGATGATCTCCTCGATGGTCTTGAGGTTGTTGTCCTTGAGGTCGATCTCCTGCAGGTTGTGGAGGCTGAAGATGGAGTGGGGGATGCGCTCCAGGTCACAGCGGATCAGCTCCAGCTCCGTCAGGTTCACCATCTTCTTGAGGCTGTTGAGGACGATGAGCTTGGTGCCCTCGTTGTTGATGGAGAGCTTCTGCAGGTGCACGCCCACATCCGTGACCACCTGCGGGAGCTTGCTCAGGTTGCTCTTGAGCCGCAGCACCTTGAGGCGCTTGAGCTCCCGGAGCCCGTCGATGACAATGTAGCGGTTGTTCTCTGCACTCAGGTTCCCCGTCAGGTGCAGCTCCTCCAGCGTCTTCAGGCTGTAGATCCACAGGGGGATCTCCTTGATGTCGGTGAACTTGATGTGCAGTGCCCGCAGGTTCTCACGCAGGAAGGCCAGAGCAGGAGCCTCGATCTTGGCTGCTGTGTGGTAGAGCCACAGCTCCTTAAGGCCCGTGAGCTGGGCGATGCTGGGCGGGATGGTCACATCGGGGATCAGTTCCAGCTTCAGGACCTCCAGCTCGACCAGGTCAAACACAGTGTCAGGGATGCCACTGAGCATGAAGAGGTGCAGCTCCAGCTTGTCCTGGGCGTTCTTGGTGAGCCGCTGGCGCAGCTTGTCCAGCGTCCACTCATTGTTGAGGTTCAGCTGCCGCAGCTTGTTCTCACTCACTTCGGACAGGAAGACGGCAAAGCGCTTTGAGTAAAGCGGGTCGTATTGGTCGATGAGGTGCAGCATGAAAGCGAAGTCGTTCTTGACATCTGGGATGTCGCTGTAGCTGCTCTCCTCTCGGATTGACTCAAACGAGTACTTCTTGAGGGAGCGCCGCAGCATCCACCACAGCGTGTACATGCAGATGAGCCCATAGAAGATGACCAAGCTGATGTAGAAGGACGCCAAGATCTTGAAGAGCGTGGCCAGAGGGTGGGCACACCGGTAGGTGCGGTAACCTGTCAGGCTCTCGATGTCCACAGTGCAGTCCACATCGAACTTGATGTTGTGCACATAGTAGACAGTGTAGCAGATGATGAGGACGAACTTGATCACCTTGATGATGGTCTGCCGCATGTAGAGGCGGTACACAATGTCCCCCTCCTCCACGTGGGTCCGAAACTTCTTCACCTTCTCAAACAGTGCCTTTGCCTGCTCCCCTTCCTTCTTGTCCAGCACGCCCGTCTCCGATCGGTCCACGATGCCCTGCTCAATCCGTGACTTGGTCCGCTGCAGCATGGGCACAGTGGCCTCCACGTCCTCGCTGACTGTAGATGACTTCTTGTCCATGGAGCCATTCATCTTGCTGAAGGCTGGCTTGGGATCACTCTCCTCCACCACTGTCTCTGACAGGGCCCTTGTGGTCCACGGAGAATCGAAGCACTTGAGCAGGATAGACACAAAGTGCTCCAACTTGGAACTGGTGCGCGGGAACTTGAACCAGAAGTTGCTGCAGGCCAGGAAGATGAGGGTGTGCAGGAGCACGAGGTAGGGGAAGTACTTGGCGAACCAGTGCAGACGGTTCTCGTAGCACACGGCGTCCACGTAGTTGTACTGGTGGCGGTCTAGGTCATACTTTATACCTGTGGGGCCTGGGTCGGCAGTCGGCACGACTGTGGAGTTGGGGTAAGTGGGCTCCGGGCTGGAGGCCGCCCAGCCCCGGAAGGAGTCGTTGCAGGAGTCTTTGGTGACCCACTTACATGGTAGGCAGATCATCTTGTCCTGGGTGACTTGCAACGTCCCCCCAAAGACAGCAATCATCAGCATGACAATGGAGATGTAGTCAGTGAACACATCCCACCATGGCTTCAGGATCCGGTATGCTGGCTGGGTGTCCGCAAAGTAGCGGAGCTCTGTCACCGGGATCATGGTTCACCCTGAAAGGGACCCATAAGAGGAAGTTACCACAGGCAGATCACAATTGTGGACCCCAAGGATGAGGGAAGAATATACAAATTCCACCACTGGAGCTGCTCGGTGGTGGCAAATGCCTTTAATTCCAGCCTTTGCTGGGAAGAGGCAGGTGGATCTCTGAGTTCAAGGCCAGCCTGGTCTACAGAGCGAGATCCAGGACAGCCAGAGCTACACAGGGAAACCTTGTCTTGAAACAAAAGAAACCAAAACACATCTGCAAGTTTGTACATGGTGGGTGTGGACAGGACTGTGGGGACAGACAGTAGGTCCAGTGAGGGCCTCCTAGAGGTGGGAGTACAGGACGGAGGCTCTGTGTAACTTCCTGTGAATAACCTGCGGTGTGGAGAGGGGGCTGTAAACAGCAAGTACAGGCGAGTCGCCCCAGAGCTCCATCTGGCTGGACTCAGGAAGCCTGGGAATCTACAGTGGTTTCTGTGCCCCAAGTGGTTAGCCCACTGAGAAGTGCTGGACCAGAAGCTGCTTTAGGGAGAGCCAGCCTGTGCCACCAACATGGGTGGAAGGGGTCCTTGGTATCCCTGAACACTGCCAAGGAGGCTGGGCTGCCTCTGGTCTACAGAACTGTAATGAGTGGGGTGCAGGAAGCAGCTACCCCTGGAAGTTCGCTAGAGGGCATCTGGAAAAATATGAAAAGCATGAGATGGGGAAGAGGCTCTGCTCACTCGGCTGTCAGGCCGCCCAGTGCACACTGACTGGTAACTCTCTTGACTTCTGGGTTGGTTTCATCTGAGACAGGGGCTTATATAGCTGTAGGCTGGCCTCAGACTCATCAGCATATAACCAATAATGACCTTGAATTTCTGATCCAGTCTACTCCCTAAGCCACCACACCCAGTTTATGAGTTGCTAAGGATCAAACCCACAACTTCCTGCACGCTATACAAGGGCTATATCACCACCCCCATTTTAAAAAGTAAAACTGTGCTTTTACTTAACCCGTATTTCCGTGATCAGAATCTAGAGTTCACACCAACTTTAAATACTGTGTTAGGTAGGTCTCACTGTCTTGGAAGAGGAAGGGGACCCCCTGGGGAGGGGACCAGGCTACTGCATTTTCACACTGACACTGATCATGACAGCAGTAACAGCTCCTTCAGTCTGTTGAATCCTCTCCACAAGTGCTAAGTGCTCCCAGCCAGTCTCTCGAGGGCACCTGAGGACCTGAGGATGGCCCTGAGGCAGGAGGCATTCGGGCCTTTAGTGGAGCTGGCAATAGCTACAGTACAGGGCAGGCTCCTCCCACACTGACTCTGCTGGAATCTCTCCGCCTGTCCCTTAGCCCATTCCACAGACAGGGGAAAATAGAGTTTCAGGGAGGTAAAACATCTGCCCAATAACATCTGCCCAATGGAATTTTTTTTACCAAGTAAAACACTGTCCCATTCCTCCTGGTTGAGATCAGGCTTCATTGCTCTATGGAGTTTGCCCTCCTCTTGCCTACGGTCCCATGTACAGTAGGTGTCTGATACACATGGTGCTGAAGAAACCCTCAAAGGTGTCCAGCTTCCCCGCCCCCACCCCCGGGCTCCCATTGTTTAGGTCACCTCAGGGCCAGCAGACAATACCGGCAGCCACCCAGAGACAGCTCTCCTGGTGAGGCCCGGACTCTCGGGCCAGGATGAGTGCCTATCCCACAGGAAGGCCCCAGCCCTCTAATGACCAGCTGGCTTTGTACACCACCCACACCCCTGGGAGAGAGGGGCACAGGGGTGGGCTGGAGAGGGCAGGGCGGGCTGAATCACACAGCTGACCTCCAGCTGGGAACCACACAGGGTATCTTTCCTGCCTCCAAGGCCTCATCCAGGGCAGCTGAAGATTGGAGGAGAGGAGTTAGACTGGGCCTGAGGGAGTGAGGCATCCTGTCCCACTCATTCAGGAGACTGGAAGGGATAGAGAGCCAGCCATTTGGGGTAGGAGCAGCTATCGGCTGTGGCTTCCATTCCACAGTACTTCCTTTGATTTCTGGTGAGAAGTTGAGCCTGTCAGTTCATGGGGAATAGCCAGCCTCCTTACAAAAGACAAGTTCAGCTAGCTGTGTGCCCAGCAAGGTAGTAGTAGTCAGGCTCCAAGATGCAGGTAAGGAGCCCAGGTTCTGAGAGGTCAGACCAGCTAGCTGCCTGAAGGAGGAGACACTTCAATCCATCCATGCTCATCCACCTGCCTCCTCCCCCATCTCAAAGTTCATCTTGGATTCTATTCAGCCCTTGGTGAGGCCCCGTGGGGGTAATGAACACATCCAAAGTGTCCCCCACTTCAGGCCAGAGTGTGGGTTAATCCCAGAGCTGAGAAGGAAGCGGACTAGAGCCCAGGGGAGGCCGAGGCCTGGTGAAGGTGACCTGAGTAGAGGGTCACCTCCTACAGACAGTCCTATTACTTCTGCAGTTTGAGCTGGCAGGGTCAGCGACCCCTGCACCTCTGCGGCCAGACGCTTCTTCAGCACAGCAGTCCATAGCACTCTCAAACAGAGGCGGGGGAGTGGGCAGGGATGGGTGTGGACCTGGGTGTGGTGGGCAAGCAGTTTCAGGTGGATGTGGCGTGGGTAGGGCCAGCAAGGGGTGACCCCTCCCACTTCCTGCCTCAGGGAGGACTGGGGCTATAGGGAGTGGTGAGGTGCAGTACCCTCCGGCGGCGGCACCCAGGGAGCCAGAGGGGTGAGTAAGCACCCACACTGGGAGCAATGGGAGCAGCTCCTCATGCAGAGGCTGGGGAGGGCCCAGTCCAGAACCCACTGTGGTGCCCATGGCTTTCTCAGCTGGCTTTGGGACGTGAAAAGATGCAACTACCATAAATGTAGCCATTGTCTCAGGCCTGTGTCTGGCCAGTGGTGTGAAGCATGGAGCTGTGGCTCAGCTGTCCTCACCATCTGCTGGCACAGCCTCTTTCTCTTGCAAAACAGAAACTCCGATCATTAGTCACCGACTCCTCCAGTCCCCAAACACTGGCAGCTACTGTGTCTAGCCATCTCCACGACCCTGACGGTTCTAAGTCTCTCTGGAGGTCTTGAGGCTCTGCTCTGCTGCCTGCCATCATGCTGACCATTCCTTAACTGGGACTCCTCAGGGTTCATCATGTTGTAACCTATTTTAGACTGACTTCTGGTTTTTCGAGACAGGGTTTCTCTGTGGAGTCCTGACTGTCGTGGAACTCACTCTGTAGACCAGGGTGGTATTGAACTCAGAACTCAGAGATCCACCTGCCTCTGTCTCCCAGGTGCTGGGATTAAGGCATGTGCCACCACTGCCAGGCTTATGGGAGCTATTCTTATTCAAACTATTGCAGAGAGAGAGAGAGAGACAGAGACAGAGAGAGTGTGTGTGTGAAGAGGAGACAAGAGCTACAGGCAGTTAGTTCTAAGTCATCTGACATGGGAACCAAACTCAGGTTCTCTGGGAAAGCAGCAAGAGCCTAAACTGCCATCTCTCCAGCCTCTATTCTTCTCCTAAAAAACAAATTTTATTATTTATTTATTTATTTATTTATTTATTTATTTATTTATTTATTTATTTATTTTGAGGCATGGTTTCACTATATAGTCCAGCTCACCTCTACTCAGCAATCCTCATGTGTCAGTCTCCTAAGGGCTCAGATTGTAGGCATGCACCACACACTTTGCTTCTTCCTTAAGGCTCAGTATTACATCATGTGCCCAATTCACACACAGGCTTAAGAGCAAACTGCACACCTACGCACAGTGCAGCCCAGACAATCCACATCCCCAGGGGCCACTCCAGTGAGCAGCCCCACCTGAGCTCTCTCGGGTGCCCCTGGGTGTGACGGGAGAGCAGCAGAGGGATAGGATGGGTACATGGGGGTAGAACCTTTCTCAGGAAGGGACCAGAAGGCTGTCTAGATTCTCTGTTTTCCTGTCTGGAAGGGAGCAGAGACTGCAGGAAATACGCCCATGTGTATAAAATATGGGTCAAGGACTTGAAAGGCAAGTAGCAGAGCCCAGCCTCCTGCCCCCTCCTTTGCACGCTACCCCAGCTCATTCAAGCAGGGCCTGGGTCCTGGGGCTACTGTCATTCCCACAGGCACCCCTTGTCCTGACTCCTGCTGTGGCGGCAGCGGCGGGAGAGACCCATCTCAGTTTCCCAATACAGTCAGGCCATCATGGAGTTAGGTGGGACCAAGGCCCTGAGCTCTGGAGAGGAGCAGCAGACTGGGGCCAGGCTGGCTCTGCTGCTCCCTGGCAGAGTGACCTTGGACAGGTGGCTTGGCCTTTCTGAGCCCTGACTCCTTTCTGACAGTGTCAGGTTCTGGGCCAGAGCCTGGAGGTGGGAGGGAGGGGCAGGTGAACAAAACAGGTATGTCTGGACCCCATCCCAGGGCAGGCCTTCCAACACTCACTAGTGAAAGGAAAGTATGTGGGAGAGGTCAAAGAGGAGAGGAACAGAAGGAAAGCCTCTGGGGCGCCAGGTGGAGAGAGAGATGGGGTTCAGTACACAGTAGGTGGGCAAACAGCCAGTGGAATGGGAAATGGGAACGAAGAGGCTCTTCATGTGCTGCAAGGAAAAGCCAGTCCATAACACTAAGGATATGCCCCACAGTGCTGAGCCCGACCTCTGCACCCACGGGAGCTTTTCCACAGGAGAAAAGGAGCAGAAACCTAAAATGGAAGCTTAGGCTTCTAATCAACATGTATTTTCCTTTTGATTACAAAACTGTATGGAGCCCATGGTCATGGCGCAATATCAAGTGCTTGGCCAACACGCACGTGCGCATACACGCATACGCATACATACACACATACACACACACACACACACACACACACACACACACACACACACACGCGAGCATAAAATGCAAAATAAATACAGCCTTCAAAAAGAAAGCGAAAAGCCGCACACAGGTGTGGAGATCAGGTGTAGCTCTGCGTGAGGTTCAGGAGGCAACAGAGAAACAGGTCAAGTCAGGTCTCTCCCCAAGAACAAAGATGGAAGGGTGTGAAATAGGGCTGAGGAATGTCAGAAGAGGGCTGGGCCTTGCCTCGCTATAGCTGGTCTCTTATTTTATTTTTTATTTTTTTGGTTTTTCGAGACAGGGTTTCCCTGTGTAGCTTTGCACCTTTCCTGGAACTCACTCTGTAGACCAGGCTGGCCTCGAACTCACAGAGATCCACCTGCCTCTGCCTCCTGAGTGCTGGGATCAAAGGTGTGCACCACCACCACCCAGTTCTTATTTTATTTTTTAGAAAAAGGGTCTCACATAGTACAGGTTAGCCTCAAAATCGCTATGTAGCTGAAGATGACCTTCAACTCCTGATCCTCCTGCCTCCACCTTCCCGGTGCGGGATAACAGGCAGGTACCCCTAAACCCAGTTTATCCAGTACTGGGGTCAAAGCCGGGTCTCATGCATGCCAGGCAAGCGGTCTACCAGCTGAGCCACATCCCAGCCCTATTTGTTCTAGCATAGATGAATCAATGTCCTCTGGAGACTGTCACATGGACGGGAGGCTGACAGTATGGTGGGTGAGAGATCCCTGAGGGGAGAGAAAAGGCTGGGAATTTCTGTATATCACGGACCATTTGGGGCGCATGCCAGGCCTGTGTGCAGAGTTTGGGGTGTGGGAAGGTGGAATAAGGATTTCTCAAGCAGAATGAGCTAAGAAAAGAAAGGTAGGCAAGTGCTTGAGATGGACTCCCAGACAGACACACCGTCCTAGGGGTAGTCATCACAGTGAGCAAAAGCAGGAAACGGTGTGCCTGCTGTAGGCCATGGGTTAGATATTTGTTAAAGGATCAGAGGATGAAATACTATACAGCAGACAAAAGTGCATTTGTGAAAAACACGTAAGGACACAGGGACAGACTGCATGTCTGCTAACTGTGTAAAGGTGGTAATCAGAGGACTGCTGCCGTTAGTCCTTCTCACTTCCGGTTCAGTTCTTTTCATTATAAACATATGTTACAATCACATAAATGCGGGAAAGGAGTTCATTCTCATTAGATTCGTTTATTTATTTGGAGAGGGGCTCTAAGTGGAGGTCAGGTCGACCTGCAGGAGTTGACTCTCTCCTTCTACCATGCAGATGTAGGTATTGGAGTCAGGTCAGCCTTGGCAACGGCACCTTTGCCTGCTGGGCCGCCTCGCTGGCCCTGCAGTCCTCTTTCCTACTGGTTCATCTGGCCTCGAACTCAGAGAGATCCACCTGCATCTGCCTCCCGAGTGCTGGGATTAAAGGCACCGCCTCATCTTTCTTTTCTTGATTTTCAGAGATGACGTTTTTATCCAGCGTGGTGGGGACTTTGAGAGAAGATGGCAACTACTTGTTCAAAGGGGTTCTTGTCATGTAGTCCACCAAGACCCCCAGCTCTGCACTGGCCCTGTCTCTGTGAGCGTGGCACCACTGAGCTTTGTTGGCAGGCACGTTAGGACTGTCTCTCTCTGGTACAGGGAATCAAACTTGGAGTCTCACATGTGCTAGATGCGTACCCTGCCACTGAGCTGCCTTCCCAAGCATTTCCAAGCTTTGCTTCAGGTTTTTTTGTTTGTTTGTTTGTTTTATTTTTAAGATTTATTTATTCATGTATTTTATGTATATGAGCGGTCTGTCTTCATGCAGAAGAGAGAATCAGATCTCATTACAGATGGTTGTGAGCCACCATGTGGTTGCTGGGATTGAACTCAGGACCTCTGGAAGAACAGCCAGTCCTCTTAACTGCCATCTTAAGAGCCATCTCCCCAAGCCCCTTGCTTCAGGTCTTTAACTCATTGGGATTTAGTGTTGGAAGTTCTGACCATGTGAAACTTGAGGCTGGCAGAGTTTCTAGGCCTCATTCTTTCCCCCTGAGCTGCAGAGGTAAGAGTGTCATGTCTGACATTTCCAGGTCTGCAGACTTTCTTTGCTCTGCCCATCTGTCCTGTCAGATCCCTGGGACCCCCACGGTGGAAGGAGACTGAGCTCTGACGCAGGATTGACACTTCCCTATGGGCCTAAGCTATTTCATTATATAAAAGGCACCAGCCCAGGGGCTGGTCCTCTCCCCATCCTCACACTTGTGAAGGTCCAGCAGGCAGCAGCAGCTAGTGCAGGTGACTACAGTAGTGGACACAGCCCCTCCTGCCAGCCGGTATACACTCTTTCTGCCCAAGGGCACTGTCCCTGAGCATGGGGAGCAGGCAGCCCCATCCATGCCAGATCCTGCCCCATCCCCAGAGACACAGAAATGCATTCTAAGCAAGCTGCAGAAGGGTCAAATAAGCCACCCAGAGAGCCACTGCTCTCCCCTAGGTGGCAGGCAGATGGTAGAGGAAGGACAGGAGACCAGTGAGTTCAAATTCATCTCTAGCACGAAATCATCTTGTGACCCCAAGCACATAATTTAGCCTAAACATCTGTTATTGTAGCTCTGAAACAGGAATGTCCCTCTTCACAAACCTGTATGCAACGACCAGATGATGTCCCGGAGACACCAGTCTAAAAAGAACTTGCTGACAAGGACACGAGAGGTGTGGTCCCCAAAAGCAGCCAGTCAGGACAGGGTCACTGCTGCCAGGTGACACCAACAACAGTACCAAGAGGTCAAACTCAAAGAGAGCCGCGTCTCCCGGGAGTGGGGGAACTCCTGGGGACAAAGTTCCCGAGACAGGGGCGGGGAGCTGCACACAAAGGAATGTTTGCAAGATGAACCCTCCTGAGATAGAGGCGGGGAGTACTGTACAGAAAGGAATGCAGCCAACATCACCACCCCACCCCTGCCCATCCAACACCCTGCCCTGAGCCACCAGCCTACACCAAATGCAGTGAGAACAAGGATTTTACGTTACACGTATCATACAGGAAAAGCAAAGAAAAGCTCGTCGGTGGCAGCGGCACACATCTTTAATCCCAGCACTCGGGAGGCAGGGGCAGGTGGGTCTCCGTGAGTTTGAGGCCAGCCTGGGCTACAGAGTGAGTTCCAGGACAGCTCCGGCTACATAGAGAAACTCTGTCTTGGGAAAGAAAGAGAGAGAGTGAGTGAGGGGCAAGTGAGCAGAGTTTATTAAGGAAAAAAATAGCTCTGCAGCTAGAAGATGACGAAAAACGAGTTGTGCAATCTTTCTCATTGTAACTAATTTCCTTTATTTAATGTGTGCGTGTGCACCCGTGCATATGCAAGAGCACATACCAAGTGCAAGGAGAGGCCGGAGGACAACTTGAGGGGTGCAGCTCTCTCCTCCCACCACGCAGCAGCTGAGGGATGGGCTCAGGTTGTCAGGCTTAGAGGCGCCCTCACCCATCGGCCCATCCTGTCATCTGTCATCTACTAAAGCAGTGGTTCTGAGGGCTGTCTGAAACAGCAGAACGATGGGAGGGTCTTTAGGGATGGCAGGTTGGGTTGTGGGTCCATGCACTAAAGCAGTGGTCCTCAGGTTGTGGGTCACAGCCTCTTTGGGGGTCAAACAACCCTTTTACAGAGTTGCATATCAGATATTTACATTACGACTCATAACAGCAGCAAAGTTAGTTATGAAGTAGCAGTAAAAACAATTCTATGGTTGGTGTCCCCACAACATGAGGAGCTGTATTAAAGGGCTGCAGCATTAGGAAGGTTGAGAACCGCTGCTCAAGAGCATAGGGCTGCCTGCATGAGCTGTAGCAACCTAACACATACCTGTTCTTATTCCAAAACAGTCCATCAGTCTAAAGAAACAAATCAAGAACAAACAAAAATCCCTCATTACTGCATGTATGGGAAAGCACATGAACTCCACGAGGTTAAGTCAGAGGGTGGGTAAGCTTGTCTCTTCCACATCTTACTATTTAACTATGTTGTGTCTGTAAGCAGGAAACACACTTGGGAAAAAGTTGCCTTCAGCCCTGTGTGACTGCTGGGACTATAACTGAACTGACAAGGACAGTATGCTACCACACGAGGAAAGGTCAGCCCTGTGCTCGCCACCCTGTGACACCACAGCCACCACAGCCACCACAGCCCTCACTCTAACGGGCAACACACAGGGCAGGAAGAACCTGGAGAGGGGAGCATCATTTAGTCATGTCCGCTCTGCTGTCTCAACTGTAAGGTGGAACTGTGGCTGTCCAGAGTGTCACTGTAGGAACTGAGGACCATGGCTGTCCAGAGTGTCACTGTAGGAACTGAGGAGGACCATGGCTGTCCAGAGTGTCACTGTAGGAACTGAGGACAAGATAATGTCCTGCACTTGTTTGAAACCTGGCGCAGGTGAGAGGGCATGGACCCACAACTCAACCTGCCATCCCTAAGACTGCCCCATAGTTCTGCCGTTTCAGTCTAGGTGAGGGTGGAGTTCCTTACTGGTTCGAGGGCCCAGGAAAGGCCCAAAGAGACAGCCCTGAGGCATCAGGCCCCGTCTTCACTCAGAGCCCCTCTCCCACCCTTCCTCCTCCTGTCTTCACTCCTCCCCTCTCACACCTCTTCTTTTTCCTCAAGAGGGGTCTATGGTGCCTAGGCTGGCCCCAAAGCCCTGATATGGATGATCCTCCTGCCTCAGCTACCTGAGCAGCTGGAACTACAGCAGTGCACTGTATTGCACCTAATTTCCTGTTGATGCTTCTTATACACATACACATACACATGCGCGCGCGCGCGCGCGCACACGCGCACACACACACACACACACACACACACACACACACACACACACACACTCACAGGATCAGAGAAACTACATGCTGCCCCTTCCATCTGCAGAGAGACCACCCAAGCATGCCCAGACCTTACAGAACTTCAGGCAGCTCCTACACCTGGGCCACAGGCCCTCAGGAGCTGGCAAGCATGCAGAGCACAAAGAGCCTTTTGTTGAACACAAACAGAGCCTAAGAGAAAACTTCCCTGCAGGCAGAGGAGGCTGGCACCCTCCCTGAAGCACAGATGGGCCGCTGTCCCTCTAAAATGCTCTCAGGGAGGGGGAAGGGCTGGTCCTCAGAGGCCCTGTCAGACACTGAGTCTCAAGCCCCACGGTCTCAGGCCTATGAATCTGCCTCAGGGTTTATGCTTCTTCATGTAGGGGCTAGGAGGTAAGAGGAGGTCTCCCACTCCTGTGGTACACAGCACCCATCCTGACCAGACCCCCACACCCAGCTGGAATGAGTCAAAGACTGTGGGCTGGGGACTTACCCTGCACACAAGGGCACTCCCCCACTTCTTGGGAAACAGCCTAGGGGAGACAGCAGGCTGGAGCAGCAGGGTTAGAAGTATTTGAACTGCTCTCACTTTAGGGCAGGGCTTCCCAAACAGGTCCGTCCTCTGCAGACCTGTAGGGGTGTGGCCTGTGTTCTGGTAAAAGGTGACAGGCAAGGGCCACCTCCTGGACTACCCCCCCTGGCCACTGGAATCCTGTACGCAGTGCAGCAGGTGAGGCCCAGACCCACTGCCCGCCCTGCTCTGGGCCCAGCACTTCTTGCACCTTAGCTTTCAACAGCCAGACAAACCTCGGTGGCTCCAACCTCACCAGTGAGTGACCTGAGAAAAGAATCTCACCTCACCTGTAAAACGGGCTGGAATGTCTATTTCCTCGGAGGGTTAGAGTGGGGACTGAATAAAGCGGTCCAAAAAAGCATTTGGATCATGCCCACGCAGTAAAAATGCTTACTACAGCTATTACCAGGGGGTTGTTTGAGATGTTGCCCAGGCTGCCTCTGAATTTGTGAACTCATGAACTCCTCCTGGACTACAGGCACATGTCACTATTGCTGCTGCTCTCAGAACAGAAGGGCTGAAAAGTCCCTTAACAACGTGAAATTGAGGTCCAGAGAGGTGAATGGGAAGATGACCCAGATCTGAGTTGCCACTATGCCAAGCGGTCCCTAAGACAACAGGTCTCCTGGGCCCCAATGCATCCACAGGTCTTTCAAAAGGCTTCTTAGGAAAAGCCTCCTTTTGCCAAGGCATGAACAGAATGAGGCCTTTGCAAACACCCCTGGAAAGTCATACTCAGCAGTCTCTAGTATTTCAGGAGTTAAAAAAACACTGGAGTCTGGGGTCTGTGTACCTGGGGACAAAGCATCCTTGAAGACTGGTAATGAGCTGCCATGAACACCTTCTGTCTTCTGAGACTGGTTAAGAAACGGAGGTGTCGGGCGGTGGTGGCGCACGCCTTTAATCCCAGCACTCAGGAGGCAGACCCAGGTGGATCTCTGTGAGTTCGAGGCCAGCCTGGTCTATAGAGCAAGATCCAGGACAGACACCAAAAACTAAACAGAGAAACTCCGTCTCAAAAAAAAAAGAAAGAAAGAAAGAAAGAAACGGAGGTGTAAGAACCCTGGACAAGCTTGTAAACACATATGCTGTGGGTCCAGGGGAATAAGGTGCTGGCCTGGCCCAGGCGGGCAAGGGGACCCAGCCAAAGGCAAGCTGTCTACCCACTCCCCGAATAAGAACCCAGGGAGCCAGCTGGGGGGCGCCAGCTGCCCCACCAGGCCAGGATTCCGCCACACCACCTGAGCTGCTGGGCAGCACATTTGTCGGGCTGTCACAGAGGGCACGGGTTTGGCAGCTGCGCCTCTGAGGTGGGCGAGCACGTGAAACCATGGAATTTTACAGCCACTTTTACACCGGCGGAACGTCACACCAAGCGTGTGGCTGTAATGCAGCAAGCAATTTAATTTTGAGATTTCAAGCCCTCAAGAGACAGAAGACAACTTACTGCAAACCAGGAGGTGCAGCAGAAACACACCAAGAGAGCCCATCTCTCTCTCTCTCTCTCTCTCACACACACACACACACACACACACACACACACACACACACACACACGACAGACAGACAAACAGAAACACTAAAACACACATAGGCAACCTGGTTCTGGAGGGCGCTCTACTCCCCTCCCCTGGCTTCATTCACCAAAGATGGATTCTGTCCTGAAGCTAAGTGCTTTCCTGGTCAGTGTTCCCAGCACTGTCTGCAGACACCAAGCCTGAGCACACGAGCTGGGGTCACACTCTGAAAGCACCCTCAAAGTAAAGAGACAGAGAGGAACCAGAAGGGTGGAGCAGACAGAGCACAGGTCACCATGCCATGACTTCAGTTTCAGCCCGGTATTGTGTCGTCACCTACAACTTGAGGCAAGTGACCGCGTCCCCTAAGCCTGGCCTCCTGTCGGTCCCACTCACGAGGCTGGGGTGGAGGTGAATGCAGTGACCTGGTAGGGCTTCTTAGCACCGAGGATGTTCATGGAGGGGAAGGTGTTGGGGAGGAGGGCAAGGAGAAGTCGAGCCATCAGCTACTCAGAGGCCAGCTCCTGTCTCTCTAGAAGCGGGGAAACGGCAAGGGAGAGCAGAGGAGGACCTGGAGGGCAAGGCCGGGAGGACCTAGGAAACCAGCAGGTGAAGTGGGCAGGGAGCTCCGCAGAAAACTCAGAATCTGCCAAACAACACTCCACAGACTCCAGCTGCCGGACTTGACATGACGCACTCTAAAAATCCCTGCTGGTGCTGGGTATGGAGGTGCACACCTGTAATCTAGCACTTGGGAGGTAAAGGCAGGAGAGCAGGAGTTCAAGGCCAGCCTGGGCTACATGAGATCCCATTTTTTTTTTTTTTTTTTTTTGGTTTTTCGAGACAGGGTTTCTCTGTGTAGCCTTGCGCCTCTCCTGGAACTCACTTGGTAGCCCAGGCTGGCCTCGAACTCACAGAGATCCGCCTGGCTCTGCCTCCCGAGTGCTGGGATTAAAGGCGTGCGCCACCACCACCCGGCGAGATCCCATTTTTAAAAAATGTTCTGATGTCAGCTGTGCCCAACAGTAGATCTGTAGACTCAAACCACTAGGAAGCCCTTGCCCTTATCATCCAACCCTTGGGATCTATGTCTGAAAGGAACACTCTGCGACCAGGACAAAACTGACTTTAGGTACTGTAAGGAGAAACAGAGTCAGGGCTAACTTATGACTCAAGTGTCTGTACGGGACAGAAAGGCATATACAGCAATCCAATCCCACTTAAATGCCACACGTCTCTCTAAACTGCACCTAGGCCCCAGCTCAGGCAGACAGTAGAGGCCAAAATTGGCAGGTCAAACCTCAGGCCAGCATGTGGTGGCTCTTCTGTACAGTTTCCAAGCAGAGAAGGAATTCCCATCTCACATAGGCACTTCCCACTGCTTCCTGTTCACCACTGTCCAGCAAGGCAGGCTCCAGCTCAGGCCTCCTCTCTCCCAGGACAGAGTTCCTCAACAACCAACAGGAAGCTCCCACAGGGTAAAGCAGTCACTGCTGGCTTCGTTCCCATAAACAAGAGTACGAACAGCACCACACACCAGGCGTTTTCCACCTTCCTCTCTGATGTCAAGGCCCCACACAAGCAGAAAAGCCCAGCAGGGCTAGAGCAGGGCCCCAGGGGTGCTGCAGCAGCAATGTGCCTTCTGTCTGCCAGGCTCAGCAGCCTGTCTGAATCTGTCCTGGGAAAGGGCTCTAGATGCTGGCTGCCCTTCCAAAAAACAAGAGAGCCAAAGCAGACAGCCCCAAAGTGCCCTGACTTTCATGAAGCAGGCACCAGAGAGGAGATGTGGTGGGAGTCTCTCCATTTATCCCGGTCTCCGAAGACAGGGTCAGGACTTTACCTTCTCTTTGACATTAAAATCTAAACAGTATGATGCAGCACGTCTACAATTCCAACCCTCTGGAGGCTGAGGTAAGAGGATCAAGAGTTGGGGCTGAAGAGATGGCTCAGAGTTAGGATCACTTGTTGCTCTCACAGAAGACCCAGGTTCGATTCCCAGCACACACACGGCAGCTCACAACTGTCTCTAACTCTAGTTCAAGGGAATCTGAAGCCCTCTTCTGATCTTCAAGGGTACCAGGCACACCCATGGTGCACAGACATACATGCAGGCAAAACATTCATCATTCACACACATAATACAATTTGATTAAAAAAAAAAAAAAAAGCTGTTGGAGGCTGGCCTGGGCTACATGGATTTTGAAAGCAGCAGCAACCCCCCCCACCCACCCCCCAGGATGACTATTTCCTTAAAGTCCAGGCTGGGGGTGGGGTGGGGGCTCTTGCAATCCTCCAGGAAAAGCTGAGGCATAAACAGAGGTTGGGGGACTGAGGCAAGAACAAAGGACCAGACCCAGACAGAGTTACAGGATCTGAGTTCAAATCCACGTTATGGTCCTTCATGGGTGGATTTAGCATGTTGCTTCCTGGCTTTGAGCCTCAGTTTCTATGAGTTAACACTGACAGAGACCAAGTTCAAGCTTTGGCAAACGATCCCAAGATCCTGTCACAGAGTGTTCTAAGTGCCTTCTCCACACCAGTCCTCAAAAAGTGACTATCACCACCACCTGTTTTGGAGGCTTGCTGCAGACCTAACTTCCTGCTAACAATGCCAATGAGCTCCCTTCACCCTGTTCCATCTGCTTTTTGTTTTGTTGTTGTTCTTGAGACTACGTCTCTCTATGTGGCCCTGGCTGGCCTGGAACTTGCTATATAGACCAGGCTGGCCTCAAACTTAGAGATCCACTTCCTAGTTTCTTTTCTTGAGACAGAGTCTCAGTATGTAGCTCAGGCTGGCAAACCTCCTGCCTCGGCCTCCCCAGTGCTGACAACAGGGCTGCAGACCCACCTGCAGCCAAGGTTCTCAACACTGAGATGCCCACAGTCCCTCAGCAAGCAAGGCTGAGAGTCTGACTAGCTCTAACCCTGAGTCAGGTCCTAGCTAGTGAGCCTCTGGTCCTGGGCAACCTCTCCAGTGCAATGGAGGGCTGGAGGAAGAGCTCAGTTGGTAGTGTTTGCTAGTGTGCACACAGCCCTGGAGTCCAGGTCCAGCACCCACAGAAAGCACACTCAGTGGTACAAGTCTGTAATCCAGGCACTCAGGAGGCAGGAGACCATCCTCAGCTACCTACCCAGTCTGAGTACAACCTCGCCTCAGAAAGCAAATAGAAGAAAGTATACAGTCTAAAGGAACCTCCGCCTCCAACAGATATGCATATGACCACGTAAGCGTGAGGACTGCTCATATTCATCATGCTCAAGCCCGTGCTTTCAAGACTCTGACCAGTCCTGCAGCAGCTGGACCAAAGGGGTTCGTGTCCAAAGGAACACAGCTTGGGAAATGGGGCACAGGCAGCATTTCTAGCTATCCACACTGGTAAGATGTAGGGGGAGGAAGACAAATGTGAGGCCCAGTGCAGCAGCACTGGGTTCAAAGAACACAGCCTGCTGGGCCTGCTCACAGAGCCTGGAGTCCAGCCACTCAGGAGCTGAGGCAGAGCTGCGAGTTCAAGGTCTGACCCCGCAAGTTAGGAAGATCCTGCCTTACTATAAAGGTGAAACAAGGTCCAAGGAGAAAGCTGGGGGTGGGAGCTAGTAGTGCATGCCTTGCACACAGAGAACCCTGGGTCCCATCCCCAGTACCACATTACCCCAGGCTGGTGCTGTGCCTATAATCCTAGGACTGGAAGATAGAAGCAGGGAGATGAGGAGTTCAAGGCCAGCCTCAGACACATATTAAGAAGTAATTTAAAGATAGAGCACTTGGGTGACACATGTGAGGCCCTGGGTTCAGTCCCCACTACTAAACAAAAACAAAAACACCAAGGCAGAGCAAGCAGGAACACTCAGAAGCCCTGGATCCTATAAAGGCCAAAGGACTATGACAATGGAGGCGTGGGCCATGCTATCTGCCTGGGAGAGGCAGTACACACAGTTTGGAGAGGGCCTTACCCTAAGGTGGCTCTGCTATCTTCGTGCTGGCTGTTGGTGCTGAGGTTGGTCCCTGTCTGGATGCACAGGGTCCGGGGCATTCCTTCTGCTCCATGGACGCGGCTGCTGCCCTAGGAGAAGTCAAGAGCTACAGTCAATAGGTACATCTGTGGGTCTCAGAGATATTTACATTGGGCTAGCATTTTTAGAGAGCCTGGGGATACTGTCAGGGCCTATATGGGGCTCTAGGGCAACAGGAGCACCTGCCCCACAGACCCTAGTTCTCCAAAGAGCCCCCAGGCAGTTTTTTCAATCTGGAGGCAAGGCCCTTGCTGGGGACTCAGGCCCAGCCCAGACCAGAGGGGTTAGTTAGTACAGGCTGCTAGAAGAGCAGGTTTCTGGTGATCCCCGAGCATGAGGAGTAGGCGAATGATCCAGGCAGGAGCAGAGCATGTACTCATTGGCAGGAGAGAAGAGGTAGGCAAGATGCTACAAGCTACTTTTTGGTCACAACTAGTCCTGGAGGTGGAAGTGGGGACAGAGGAGTGGTAAGGGGTGAGCCAGGCCAGACAAGGATTTCTACTCAAACATGAGGACACACTCTCCATAGTGAGCAAGCACTCAACTCCCCACCGGGCACTGTGCTTTGCACTGCTTACCAGAGACAAGGTGGCAGTGTGAGAGAGGAGTGTGGGCGCCACTCCAGACTTGGGAGACAGCAAAAGCAGCCCAAGATGGCAGTGTGGCCCAGCTGTGAGGGAGTTAAAACATTAGGAGTTATCCAGGAAGGAAGCAGCAGACGGCAGGACCTGGACGGGTCTAGGAGGGGTTGGGGAGTACCTGCCAACTTGTGAGGATGCAGTCTCTGGTAAAGGATGGACATCAAACACAGTCTCCCAAACCACAGGAAGACAAGACATGCAGGCATCCAGCAGCCAGAGCCAGGAAGGAGCAGAGGCCATCCAGGCCACCTGTGCCCCACCCTCTGTCTCGGACTGGACTGGGACATTGCTGATGCTGGACAGTAACTTGCCACTTCACAGCCATGACTAAAGTAGGGCTCTGGACTCACGCTTCTCTAGCCCCTTCTTGAAGGACATGTACCCTGGGCAGCCTGCTCACTAACCCAAGGCCCCTCCTCCTTCCTCTGCTTTATTTAAAGTCTACATTTATTCCTCCTGAGTTATCAGGAGGTCTTGGCTGCTCAGCCTGTGCCTTGGTATCTCTATGTAAAAACCTGGAATCATCTACAGTCTCAGGTGAGTGGGGAACAGGCTGGTTCCAGCTCTTGTAGGCAGCAAGCTGGGGTTCTACCCCATTAGGATGAGCCTCACGAGCCCACACCCTCCACAAAGGCCACTCAAATTTGCAAGGAAACTTCATCCTAGCAAGTATGCCTTAGGTACAGAGAACAAATGTGTGAGGCTGACTTCTGGTGGTGGTGGTGGGGGGGGTGTCAAATGCTTCTCTGGTCTCTGCTATTATACACCATCCCCCAAAGTGGAGCATCAAACCCCATCTCACACGCTCTGGGAAGCTGTCCTCCAGCACTACCCATATGTCCTTGCCCTACTCCAGACAGCCACAGGAGAGGATGACCTTCATCAAGGAAACAGTAGTGCGAGTGGCCTAGCACACTGGCACCACCCCACCTGGGGCCTCTGAATACACGCCCACTTTCCTACCCCCAACAGTCAACCTACTCTTCTTTCTGCAGTGTCTGTCTGTCTGTCTGACTGTCTGCCGGTATGTCTGCTCCAGAGGGCAGAACACAGATGGCTGGGTTAAAGGTACCACTGACACACTTGCAAGGACCTTGGAGCCCCTGGCTACTCATTTCTGCCCCCAAAATTCAGCACACAAGTGTCCCCTGTCCTCACACACCCTCTCCCCCTTCCACACCTCATCCTTAAAGGATCCTAGTTGGTTGAGGCAGGGGAAGAGGAGGCAGTGTAAGTGTGACTGTCCTGGAACTACCACTATGTCAGCCCAGTTCCCATGGGGAAAAAGCTAACACTCATCGCTCACTCAATTCGGGTGTCCTTCCCAAAAAAGGCAGGAATTGCATCAGAGGAGAGCCAGCCCATCTTGGTTCACTCCAGTCCAGAGGAAGGGAAGGAATCCTCACCAAAGCAGGTTCAAGAACCCAGGGCTCAAGCACAGCTTAGTGGCCCACGTCTTTACCCAGCACTCGGGAGGCAGAGGCAGGCTAATCTCTGTGAGTTCGAAGCTAGCCTGGTCTACATAGAGAGTTCTAGAACAGCCAAGGCTACATAGTGAGACCCTGTCTCAAAAAACAAACAAACAAACAAACAAACAGCTCTCTGAGCTCTTCCTTCAGCCTGGGAGCATCTTTGCTGACCTTCAGCTCACCCACACTTTCACAGATCTGATACTCCTGCCCGCTGATGGATACAGAAGACAAGGGCAGAGCCAAGTGGAGTTTCACATCGAGAGCCGGTCGTCCGGGGAACCGAAGCCCAAAGACCGAGGTCCCAAAAGCCTGTGCTCCTGCCATGGAAACTGTCCCGCAGATCAGGAAGAGGGAGGGGTCCGAGGAAAGCAGCTGGCGCCGGGAAGCCCCGCGGCTGAGAACTAGGGGAGCTGGTGGGAGAGCTGTCCAGAGAACGCCCAGGTGGAACCACTGGGAAAAGGGCGCGTGCGTGGAGGAGCGCGGATCGGCGGGGACCAGCGCAGCAAGTGTGGCCGGGAGAGCGCGGCGGAAACTCGCGTGAGAGGCGCGCGCTGAGCACAGGGTGCCCGGGAGGGGGCTCGCGAGCCGCGGCACGGCCAGGAGGGTGGGGTTGGGAGCGGCGCCCGCCGGAGGCCGGGCCGAGCGGAGCGCAGCCCGGCGCAGGGCCTGGGTGGCCGGCGCCCGCGGGCAGCGAGAGCCGCCCAGGACTTGCGGAGGCGGGGCACACATCAGGACGGGTTCCGTGAGGTGACAGCGCGTGTCTCATCCCCCACCCGACCCGCTCACCTTAGCTCGCCGCTCGCAGCCGCCCGGCAGGCAGCCCCGGTCCTCCGCCACACAGTCCCGCCGGCCGCCGGACGCCGCGCTCCGCGGGCGCCCTCCTTTTGTTTGTCCCTCACTGCACCACTCTCCCTCCTCCGCCCAGGAAGTGACGTCACGGCCGGGCGCACCCGCGGCAGTCAGGGCGTTACCATGTCTGTAAAGGGGAACGCTTCCCACCGCTTCACCCTACTCTCTCCAACGCGCCTGCGCCAAGTCACTTCGGGGCGGAAGTAACGGAGCCAAGTTCAGCCCCCTTAAAGGGACAGGGGTCCCTGCAGCCTGAGGGTGCGCTGCTACTGGAAGAGAGGCGAAGTGACCCAAAAGGACGTAAGTAGCTGCTCACTACCGATCGACATTGGGCCAGAGTCCTCATCCCTTTAGTGCTGCACGTTGTCTGAGTAGCTGCCCAAAAGATGCAGGTGCCCGCAAATGGAACTTTCGTGCTAACCGACGCGAACTCTTTCCTTTTGCACACACATCCCGCTAGCGAAGGTCGTCCCGTGGAAGCCCGAGTTAACAGTGCATTCTGAGCTGAGCTGCGGGTGGATCCACGTCTCCAGGTCATCAGCCGCCAGCTCTTCATCTGTGTGGACCCTCCTGGGTCCTCATAATTCCCAGGCTAACTGTAGTGAGCCATTCGTTGGTAAATTGTTCAGCCGTTAAAACGAAGTGTTCCGTGTGCCGGAGTACATCCTTCTAGAAAGGCAGAGAGGACGGCAATGAACGGCGGGGCGCTTTTGTGAATGTGGACGTGGGTATCGGGGGGGGGGGGGGGGGGTGTGTGTGCACCAGCTGACTGATAAGATCCACAAGCTGTACAGATTATTCTTCCCTCACTGAATAACCTCCGCCCCCTTTTACAGTGACAATTGACCATAAACGCGAGAGTTTGTCTCTAGACTGTCAATTGTTCACCAATATATCCTTCAGCCAGTCACATCCATATTTTAATCAACTTTAAAACTCTACATAGTGAAGCTTCCAGCTTTTTCTTCCTTTCCAGACATTGACTCTTTTTGCTTTGAGAAGGAGGCAGAAAGAACCAAAGAAGACCTGGGACAGGGGTAAACTAGGGAAGCTGCGTGGAGGAGATGCAACCCAGCCAAACCCTGAAAGATGGGTGCAGACTGCATTAGACTCTGAACCAAGCTGTTTGGTAAGGAACACACAGTAGAAAGTTGCCAACCGTGGATTAGAACCTTGCTAAGCAGAAGTGTTGCCTAGAGGGAATTTGCCAACATTCATTGCAACATATAAATCATTATCCATCGTAGCCGGATTCATGCAGTACATAATGTGTGACTTATTTTGCTAAACAGTGTATCCTGAATACTCTATTTTCAATGCTAGGGATTCAGCCCAGAGCCTTGGGCATGCCAAGCACAACCTGCTGTGGAATAATCCTTTTGTACACTGTGAAGATGTTTTAATCTCGTTGGTTTAATAAAGAGCCAACTGGCCAATAGCTAGGCAGAAAGAGGTTAAACAGGAGAGCCAGACAGAGAGAACACTGGGAAGGAGAAATTTGACGAACATGCTGTGCTGAAAAAAGGTACTGCCACGTGGCAGAATGTAGATAAGAGATACGGGTTAATTTAAGTTGAAAGAGCTAGTTGGTAACAAGCCTAAGCTATCAGCTGAGTATTTATAATAATATAATATAATAATAAGTCTCTGTGTGGTTATTTTGGAGTGGGCTGGCGGGACAGGAAAGTCCACCTACACAACCCACTGAGCCACACTGCAGCCCCTCACTGCTTTTAATGACTGTTTATATTCCATTGCCCAGATGTGCCATGGTTTACTGATGTAGTCCTAACTCTTGGACCACTTCCCATGTCTCCTGTCACAAGAGATGTCATCCTTGTACACATGTGCATTTCTATACCATAAGTTCCTACAAGTGAAACTAGTGAATGGTTGTACATGTTTAAATATACAGTAGGTTAATCTTAGCACTTGGGAGGCAGAGGCAGGTGGATATCTTTGGGTTCAAGGCCTGGTCTACATAGAGAGTTCTAGGCCAGCCAGGACTACATAGAGAAACCTTGTCTCAAATAAATAAACAAATTAATTTGCAGTAGATATAGTGGTAAATTATCTTCCAGGTAGCTTTACTGTTTTTTGTTCATTTGTTTTTGTGGTTTTTTGAGACAGGGTTTCTCCATGTAACAGCTCTGGCTGTCCTGTAGATCAGGCTGGCCTCAAACTGACAGAGACTGGCCTGCCTCTGCCTCCTAGGTGCTGAGATTAAAGTCATGTGCCACCACCACCCGGCTTAGCTTTACTGCTTTATTTTTTGTGTATGGACATTTTGCCTGAATTTATGTCTATGTACCCAGTTGCCTGTGGAGGCCAGCAGAGGGTGTTGGATCCCCTGGAACTGGAGCTACTGATGGCTATGAGCCAGCATGTGGATGCTGGGAATTGAACCAGGGTTCTCTAGAAAAGCAGCCAGTGCTCTTAACTGGTTAGCCAGTCATCTCTCCAGCTTTTAGTATTACTGTTATGTTTTGTTTCCTTTTTGAGACAGCCAAGCTTTGAATGGGAGAAGCCCATTTCTGATTTGCTAACAGATACCAGGATGGCAGGAATTCTGGCCTCTCCAGGTCTGGCCTTTCTACGCTGTGAGATATTTGTACACTGTGTGAAGATATATTGCTGTGATTGCTTTCCTAAAGAGCTGAATGGCCAGTAACTAGGCAGGAGGTATAGGCAGGACTTCTGGGCAGAGAGAGGAAGAGGAAAAATCTAAGCGTGCCAGAGACCTGCAAGAAGCAGCATGGGCGGTGCACGACAGAAAGTAGATTAATAGACACGGGTTAATTTATTTAGGTGAGCTAAAACCAAGCCTAAGCTAAGGCCAAACTTTCATAATTAATAATAAGTCTTGTGTCCTTATTTGGGAGCTGGCTGGTGGGATAGAGTAAGACTCATTACCCCTCTATCCTTACAATGAAGAGCTGGTCCATTATCTCTGAAGTCACCTCATGTAGATCTTGGATTCTGTGGTTTATTTCTCTCTGGCTCTGCCCTGGCTTGCTGCAGTCTGCCCTCTCATTTCCTCTTATCTATCTCTGTGCACACTGGCAGGGCTGGGCACGATATCATATCCTGGCATTCCCATTCTGCTATAGCAGGTGGAGAGCATATGCTGAAGCCAACATTCCTGAAATGAGTCTGAAATGCCCCTCACAGACTCATGTTCCTGAGGCTGGTTTCCCAGCTGGTGGGGTCGTTTGGGAGGTTCTGGAAGGTGTTTGTTAGTTTTGTGAAGTAGGGTCTCACTATGTAGGCTTCTTGGAACTCACAGAGATCCTTCTGCCTCTGCCTCTGCCCCTGCCCCCGGAGTGCTGGGATTAAAGTGGTGTGCCATCATGGCTGGCTGTTGTCAAAGTTTTAAGAGGTTGATCCTAGCTCATGGAAGCATGTTCCTAGGCATGGACCTTTGAAAATTATTTCCCAACTCTGGGTTCTGGTCACCACCCACCCCACCACCCACCATGTGCCCATGCACTCCCATCTATCCTCCCCACCCCCCCACCCCCTGCTTCAGTTTCCTGGACTGTCACAGTGTGAACTGTCTTTGCCTCAAGGCTCCTACTGCTCCGCTGTGCTTTTCCTGCTATGAAACCTTGAGCCACAATTACTCCCCCACCCCCGCGCAAATTGTTTCCGTTTGGTATTTTAGTCAAAACAACACAAAAACAACCAACACAAAAAATTGGTGCTGTCTGCAGAATTGTTGCTGTGACAAACTGACCCTGTGCTCCTTAGACATTTGGAACTGGCCTGAGGGAGGAGTGTGGAACAGTTCAGTTCAAAGCTGGGGCTAGAGAAGCTCTAGGGTGGCATGAGCGCCACCTAGTGTACGACCTGGTGGGACGGCTTCCAGAAACACTGACAGTCACTTCACGGGGAAGCGCACAAGAGGCAAAGAATTTGTCTACATTCTGTCCATATCTTGAAAATTGGGATGAGGTTAGACTAAAAGTATAGACTAATTTGTTTGGCAGAGGAAGGTTCAAGACAGCAGAGCTTCAGACTGGAGATGGTTCTGCTTTAGTGAGGTTTTATAATGAGAATTGGAAGGGGAAGTGGAATGGGATTTGAAAACTGTACAATTTGAGCAGAAAAGGAGTGCTGGTGTTAAAGGGGTGTACCACCATGCCCAGCCCAAAGGTTCATTTATTTATTAGTCTTTTGTTTGTTCTTAGTTGTTTTTTTTTCCAAGACAGGCTTTCTCTGTGTAGCTTTGCACCTTTCCTGGAACTCACTCTGTAGCCCAGGCTGGCCTCAAATTCACAAAGATCCACCTGCCTCTGCCTCCTAAGTGCTGGGATTAAAGATGTGCACCACCACCGTCCAGCCAAAGATTATTTATTTATTTATTTATTTTTTCGAGACAGGGTTTCTCTGTGTAGCTTTGCACCTTTCCTGGAACTCACTCTGTAGACCAGGCTGACCTCAAACTCACAGAGATCCGCCTGCCTCTGCCTCCCGAGTGCTGGGATTAAAGGCGAGCGCCGCCGCCGCCACCACCGCCTGGCCAAAGATATTTATTTTTATCTTTATGTGTATGAACGTTTTGCTTGCATGCATGTATGTGCAGCTATGTGTGTAGTGACGCCAGAAGTGGACATCAGCTCCCGTAGAACTAAAGGTACAGACGGTTATGAGCTGCCACTGGGGTGCTGGGAACCAGACCTGTGTCCTCTGCAACAGCAGCAAGGGCACTGAGCCATCTCTCTCCAGCCCAGCTTGATGCTTTTTATGTTTGGTTTGATTTTTTGAGGCAGGGCCGCTCTACATAGCCCTGGCTGTCCTAGAACTCACTCTGTAGACCAGGCTGACCTAAGCTCGCTGCTTCTCTCTTGGTCATGTTGTGAACAGTCTCCTCCCCATGCTGCCGCCGGCACAGCTGCCGGCTCCACAGTCAAGCAGCGCCCTCCCCGCATGCTGGATCACAACCCCTGACACTAAGAGTCAGACCCTTCTAGTCATTGTTTCCGGGGCGATTTGGTCACATGATGTGCTGATACACTGCACCTGTACCCTGTGGGAAACGATCTGGCACCTGAGCTAAGGCCTTGGGCCTCATGAACTTCAGACATGAACTTCTGCCTCCCCAAGGCCTGGTGGCCATTCCAGACTCCACCTTCTCCAACTGGTACCATCAGAATAACTGCATCTGTTTTATGAAGGTGAGGCTGGGCTGAGAGGTGCAGATGGGAGAACCAATACGTTTGGTGCAGGGTGAATCCACACCAGGGCCAGAGATGAGAAGCTCCAGGTGAAGGCAGAGCTCAGATCCCAAGGCTGGCTTTGCCCATGCCACACTCTCTCTATCCCAGTTACAGCCAGTCCCTTGTCCCACTCCCAGATGGCTTTATGCTACTGTGAAATTATACATATGTGAGTTTTCCCATATTTCAGTGTCCTAGTCAGGGGAAGTAAGATCACACACTACAGTACCCAGGTCTCCATATGTATCTGAGGCCTTTGTTTTCCTTTTAGTCTGAGGTGCTGATCTGGCCAAGCAGGCATTCTGCCAGGAAGCTCTATCCCCAACCCTTCCCTTAGTTTTTGAGACAGAGCCTCACTCACTATGTCACCTAGGCTGGGCTTGAACTTGCAATCCTCCTGAGGAGCTGGGATTGCAGGTCTGTTCCACTGTGAGTAGCTCCTTTGTAGCCTCTTTATCTCTTTTTTTTTTTTTTTTCGAGACAGGGTTTCTCTGTGTAGCTTTGCGCCTTTCCTGGAACTTTGGAGACCAGGCTGGCCTCGAACTCACAGAGATCCACCTGCCTCTGCCTCCCGAGTGCTGGGATTAAAAGCGTGCGCCACCACCGCCCGGCGCCTCTTTATCTCTTAAGTTAATTACTCTCTGGTCAGAGGAGCCCTTCACTTCCTGTCCCCAGGCCCCGGAATGACTGTCCCTTTGTGACCGCACTCCACACTCTTTCCTTAACCCTTAGTCTTCAAGGTTCATATCTGTAGTGTATTTCAGAAGTCAGCCTTTTTTTTTTTTTTCAAGGCTAATTAATGCTCGGTGTACCTAGTTCATACACACACACCTTGAGGCTCAGAAAGAGAAGCTTCTGCTCATCTCTACTAGTCAGAGGCAGCCTCTGGACCTGAGTGCATGGTGCAGTTCTGAGCATTGCTATAAGCAGCCCTACCTACCTGCAGAGACAGGCAGGTATAGGGGAGGGGCCTTTTTCTGGACTCCATTAACAGCCATGCCTTTACAGAGCCTATGAAGTCACCTACACTGCAAGATAAGGTGTGCACCCAGGTTGTGGGGGCGGGGGGGGGGGGGGGGGGGGAGAGGAGGGACATGACCACACCCCCTTCTTGCCTGTTAGCTTCAACACTAAAAACAGAAACCTTCCAAAATAACAACAACAACAACAACAAAAAATGGACCAAGAGTTGGAGAGATTGCTCAGTGGTTAAGAGCACTGGCTGCTCTTCCAGAGGACCAGGGTTCAATTCCCAGAACCCACATGGCAGCTCACAATGGTCTGTAACTCCAGTTGCAGGGGATCTGACACCCTCACACAGATATACGTGCAGGCAAAACACCATTGCACATAAAATTAAAAAAAATAAGAAAAGAACTGGGCAGTGGTGGTGCACACCTTTAATCCCGGCACTCAGGAGGCAGAGGCGGGCGGATCTCTGTGAGTTCGAGGCCAAATTGGTCTACAGAGTGAGTTCCAGGACAGCCAGAGCTACACAGAGAAACCCTGTCTGGAAAAAACAAAACACAGCTAGGGACCAAACCCTCCTCCAGGCTCGTCAAGAGTATACTGAGTCAGACAACGTGTTACTGGAGATCCGGGGAGGGTCACACTCAGGCATATGCAATGACCCAAGTGTTTCTGTCCCTGTAGCAGCCACCAGGCCGCACTGCAGGACAGCATGTGGTGGCACTGGATACTGTTGTGACAAACAAGCTTCTTCATGGTCACCCAGCAAGGCAGGCTCAGGCTTCCTCTTCCCAGGAACAGCTCTTCAAGATCAACAGGAAATTCCCACAGGCGGGGCTGCCACTGCTGACCTTGTTCTCATAAACAAGAGTATGACAGTGCCATGCGTTTCCCACTTCCTCCACACAGAGGAGAGGGGGCGGGCACTCGGGATAGGGGAGGGCCTGCAGCTGGAATGTGCCTTCTGCTTGCCCCTGGCCTGGGAAAGGGCTCCAGATGCTGCTGCTCTGCCATTGGCAGCTCCAAGGTCACCTGACTTTTATGAGGGAATAGAACGTGGAAGGTACTGTGTGACTCTTCTGGGGAGACTGTTTCATTTTGTTTTGTTTTTGTTTTTTGACACAGGGTTTCTCTGTGTAGCCATGGCTGTCCTGGAACTCTGTATACCCAGCCGGCCTTGAACTCAAGGATCCACCTGCCTCTGCCTTCTGAGTACTGGGATTCATGCCCAGCTTGGGAGACTTTTAAGATTTATATTTGTGAATGTACGTGTGTGTACTAGCACGCATAAGTGATATGTACATAGTTGTCTGTAGAGACCAAAAGAGGATGTCACATGCCCCGGAACTGAAGTTACAGGCCACGTGACATGGGTGCTGGGAACTGAACTCAGGTACCACAAGCTCAGTGCAAAATCTTTACCACTGAGCAGTCTTTCCTGCTGTGGATTATTACTTTAACTATGTAAAGGTGTGTTGCATTTGTTTATGCTGCATTTGTTTAATGATGTAAAGATGTGTTACATTTGTTTTACCTTGCCTGCGTAAGGCACCTGATTGGTCTAATAAAAAGCTGAAAGGCCAATAGCTAGGCAGGAGAGGGATAGGAGGGGCTGGCAGGCAGAGAGAATGAGTAGGAGGAGGAATCGAGGCTTGAGGGAGAAGAGAATGAGGAAGAAAAAGAGGGAGGTGCTGGGGCCAGCCAGCTGCCAGAGAGGCATGTGGGGAGCAGGAAAAGTAGGACATACAGAATGAAAGGAAGGTAAGAAGCCCTGAGGCAAAACATAGATGGAGAGAAGCAGGTTAATATAAGTTATCAGAGTTAGTGGAACATAAGGCCGAGCATTCATAATTGCTAAGTCTCTGTGTCATGATTTGGGGGCTAGTGGTCCAAGAAAGC
Organism: Peromyscus californicus insignis; assembly: GCF_007827085.1. Taxonomy (NCBI): domain Eukaryota; kingdom Metazoa; phylum Chordata; class Mammalia; order Rodentia; family Cricetidae; genus Peromyscus; species Peromyscus californicus. The sequence goes on from NW_026294595.1 coordinate 9,221,697, forward strand.
CTGCTACACTTTCCAGCCTCACTTTGGGCATGTTTCTACTCAGGCCAGATAGGAAAGGGCAACAACAGACCAAAGAAAGTCCCACCGAGTCCAGCATGGCGAATCAGTGAGTTTACTGAGACTACTTACAGGCTCATGAGTGATCCCTTGTACCCCAGGGTGGCTGCTGGCTGTGATAGCTGGGGAGTATCCCTTTCAGTTAGCCTTACACATCCGGTAAAATACTGCACCTCTTGAGATCACATATAGCTACGTGTGGAATATTCCTTTACACTGTGTGAATATATGTCGCTGGGATTGGCTTAATAAAGAAGCTGACTGGCCAATAGCTGGACAGGATAAGATTAGGTGGGAGAACCAGACTAAGAACAATGGGAAGGAGGGCAGAGTGAGAGGAGCCGCCAGTGAGACAGGGAGAGGAAACAGGAGGTGCAAGATGAAAGAGAGGTAGCAGTCGGGTGCTGGTGGCGCACGCCTTTAATGCCAGCACTCGGGAGGCAGAGCCAGGCGGATCTCTGTGAGTTCGAGGCCAGCCTGGGCTACAGAGCGAGATCCAGGAGAGGCGCAAAGCTACACAGAGAGACCCTGTCTCGAAAAACGGAAAAAAAAAAAAAAAATGAGAGGTAGCGCCACATGGCAGAATGTAGATTAATATAAATGAATTAATTTAAGTTGTAAGAGCAAGTTAGTAATAAGCCTGAGCTATTGGCTGAGCCTTTATAATAAAGTCTATGCGTCAGTTATTTGGGAACTGGGGGGGGGGGTCCACCTATAGCTACAGCAAGACTACATGGGGTGGAGAGAGGAGAGTGAGGGTCTGATTACCCCCTCACACTTCTACCAGGGAATGTAGAGTCAGTCTTGTGAGGGACTCCTGTGGGTGCCCATAGCTGCTCTGATTTCAAGATGGTCACCCCAAGTCATGCCTGGAGGATAACATCCCACAACAGAGGCTTACTCCCCGATTCCATATGTGAAGAGCTGATCAGAGAAGTCTTTACTTTTGATATCAGGAATCCAAATAGTATGAAACCATTAACTAAGATGCATCTCCTTGTTTATTAGAGAAGCAGTAACCAGGTGGTGCTGGCACACGTCTTTAATGCCAGCAGAGGCAGGCAGCCTGGTCTACAGAATGAGTTCTGCGGCAGCCAGGGCTATACAGAGAAACCATGTCTCAAAAGACAAAACAAAGAAGGAAAAGCCCCAAGATAAAAATCTGTTTAAAGGTGGGGGCCAGAGTCTCGTGCCTGCTGTTGGGGAGAACTGAGGAGGAGTCAGAAAGAACCATGGACCTAGCCCCAGTACTGCAGTGTGCGTGTTCAAGGTCACAACCTTACTTTTTTTCCTGAGGTGTTGGTTGCAACATGTTGCTCACTCTGAGTCTTCATGCTTGTTTATCAACAGGGGACAAAGGCCATTGCCAAAGGTCATGAGATTGATGTCATGGGTTTATTTTGCAGATTACATGACAGTCTCTAAACAGGCCAGTTTTGGGTTTGGAGCCTGGGGCAAGCATTCTAAGTGCCTTCTCTACACCAACATATTCTCAAAACATCCTAAAGGGAGCTGGGTACTAAAGGGAACCTCTAAAAAGATGCGGAAGAGCTGGGCTTAGTGGTGCACACCTGTAACCCCCGCATGTGGGAGGCAGAGGCAGGGGGATCTCTGTGAGTCAGCCAGAACTACATGGTGGGATCCTCCCAATAAATAGATAAATATGACAACCTAGAAAATTAAAAAAAAAAAAAAAAGATGAGTTACCTGAAATTCCGAGAACAATGTTTGTAAGTGAGCATGTGGCAGCTGTGACTCTAGCCCAGATCTGAATAGAGACTCGAGTCTTATTTATTCATTCATTCATTTATTTTATTTTTACTATTAGTTTTGTTTGGTTGGTTTTGTTTTTGTTTTTCAAGACAGGGTTTCTCTGTGTAGCCCTGACTGTCCTGGATCGCACTCTGTAGACCAGGCTGGCCTCGAATTCACAGAGATCTGCCTGCCTCCACCTCCTGAGTGCTAGGATTAAAGTCTTGCACATTAAATAAAATCTTTATAAAAAATATATTCTAAATGTCTAGTCCATAAGTAACTGGTAAATTTATAGATTACTCCAATGGCTGTCCTGTACTGAAGAGTCCAAAGTTTTGCACCTAGTATGTCTTTTGTCAAAATTCTGTAACCAACTGTCTAGTCTTCAACCCCATCAAAGACCTGAGAAGGAAAATAGTATTACCTGAGTAAGCAGGAAGTGCAAGCAAGCGACTTCCAAAAAATGTAAGAAATGACAGACAGCTGGATGCCTGGACAGTTTCCAAGGTTCCTCTGCAACATTGGGGCATCCATCTTTGGCCTATAGGACTAGAATATCTGACAGACCTTTTTCAGAAGCAGAAAATTTTAAAGGACCCTGTCTTGGCAAAGTTCAGCAGTCACTCTTCTTTGTGTCCTGCTTGTCCAGATTGTACAGCATACTTACTGTCAGCAGTCGAGGCAAGGGCAGTTTCTTGCACTATAGGTCAGTTTATGCCATAAAGAAAGCAAACTCCATATGGCAGTGCATGCCTTTGATCCCAGCACTCGGGAGGCAGAGGCAGGCAGATCTTTGTGAGTTTGAGGCCAGCCTGGTCTACAAAGCGAGATCCAGGAAAGGCGCAAAGCTACACAGAGAAACCCTGTCTAAAAAAACAAAAAGAAAAGAAAAATCATTTTTCAAACCCTTGTTATTGACATGGTATTTTTTGTTTTTGTTTGTTTTATGAAATTTGGAGGCTTCTAGCACATTTCCTATCAATAGTTGATTGATTTCATCATTACCTTGTGCATATGGGATCTAATGTGTTAGTTAGATATAAGGGATGATTTCTATTTCTGATTATTTCTTGTAACTAAATAAATAAGTCAATTTTGTGTCATTTAGAATAACTTCAGCAGTTTCAATATGTAAAATAATTCTTTCTGCATATTGAGAGTCAGTACCTATATTAAGAGGTTCTGGAAAAAAATCTAACAATATCATGAGAATAGCATATAATTCTGAGTTTTGAACAGAATCATAAGGGCTTTGAACCTCTTTATTCAAATTTTTTGATTTATAACCTGCCTTTCTTGATTTATTTGGATCAGTATATAATGTAGGGGCTCCATACAATGTGAGGAAGGATCCAGTAGTTTTCTTTATAAACTGAATTTTCTTGCTTTTGGGATGTTTGTTGTTAATCTCTCCCAAAAAATTACTGCAAGCTCTTTGTCAATGTTCATTTTCTGCCCATAAAGAGGAAATTTTAGGATTAATAAAAGGTACTACAATTTCTGTTCCAGTAATGTCTAGAAGAAACATTGTTTCTAGGAATGACCTGCTAACAATTCCTTTTTAGATGACCTTGTTTACCACAAGGAAAACATTTGACATTTTAATTTTTCCTTAAGCCCTTGAGAATCACCTCCCTCATCCAAGCCTCATCACTATAGTTAAGAGACTCAACATTGATTGTGTGTTGGATACATTCTTCTACCGGTGCTGATCTGACCTTTAAAGGCACAAGTATCTTTTTGCATTTTAATTAGCATTTCAAAAGCCAAAGATCGAATTAGTACTCGCCTAACTTCTTGATGTAATATCACTCTGTTTACAACTCTAGTCAATCTTTGTAAAAAGCCAATAAAGACTTCTTTGGTGCCTTGTATAACTTTAGTTAATGGCTCAGTTCTCTTTTCTGCTTCTTGAATCTTTTCCCAAGCATTTAAGGCTACTGTATGGCATAGGGATAAGGTGTGTTCATCAAATGCAGCCTGACTATCCGCATCAGAATAATGGCCCTCACCCAGGATTTGATCTTGGGAAATCTGAAAACCCCTAACCTTACTTTGCTGTTCAAGGGCCTTAGCTTCTTCTCTCCACCAACTGTACCACTCTAACTGAAGACCATATTCCAGTACTGCTGTAACTAAACCTTTCCAGGCTTGTGAAGTAATTCTGTTCTGAGTGGACCATGTATTCAACATCTGCCTCATGTCATATGAATGCATACCATAGGAAACCATTGCTTCCTTAAATCTCCTTAAATCTAACATTTCTATAGGATCCCATTTAACTTCTGTATAGCTTTGGGTATACCTGTCATCTGATAGTCTTTCTTGAATCATATATGGATAAATCGAGGTTGTTGTTTTTTTTTAATAACCTTAGGCTGCTCCTAATTCCATAAGGTAATGATGAGGTTGGTTCTCCTCTGAATTATTCTGTCTGTGTCTGAATGCTTTTATCATCAGTTTTAATAATTTTTTCTAAGGCTTGTTATTTATGAGTAGTGGCCTTTCTAAGGCTTGTATCTTTTGAATAGTAAATTTTTCTAAGTTTTGCAAATTATCATCACCTTCTTGTTCTGTTCATCAGTAAATATTTCTAAAGCCTGTATATTATCAGGCAAGATTGTATTATTCTCCTTAGTAACTATTTGTAAGGCTTCCATATTATCAGTAGTAGCCTTTTCTAAAGCTTGTTATCTTTTGAATAGTAAGTTTTTCTAAGTTTTGCATATTATCAGTCAATTTATCATATTTGACAGTTATCAAACCATTTTTAAGGATAAAATATGAAATGCCAGACTGATAATGACTATGACTGAAATCGTATCGATCCCAGCTAAGTTTTTTATCGCCTCAGTTTTTGTAGCATCCCCGTCCATAGCAGTGAGCAGGGTCCTAATTTCCTGCATTGTGATATTTTCAATCATTGACCTGGGAAAGGTTTTAAGATTGTCCTTTCCCCTTATTCTTTTACCTTTTTAAAAAATTAATTAATTAATTAAATAGTCTAGTTTACAGTTTAAAAGTTGTCAAGTGACTTATCACAGTTCAAGAATTGTTGTAGACGTAGTGGCAATGTTTGACCAGCAGGTGGAGCAGGTGAGGCATCAAGGTAGCTCAGGTTCTGCTCGGCTGAACCACCCCAGACTCTGCTCCAGCACTTGTCCCCAGGGAGCAAAATTGGTTTGAGAGCAGCAGTATGCCACACTTGATTTATGCTAGCGCGTGCCTGCGCAGGGCTTGGAAGGGTAGCGGAACAGTGCAAATGCGCAAGGCAGCGGGAACCTGCCTTAGCGCCTGTGCACGCCGAGCAGAACACATCTGGGAGGGCAACTGCTGGAGCAGGTGGGGCCACGGGGAGCTCCTGGGCGAGGGGTGGGGGGAATCACAAGGTACGAGGGCCAGTGAGGGATGGGGTGGGGTGGGGGGTAGAGTAAGAAGGCTCCGGGATTGTCTTGACGCGCTGGCGGGTGGGTGGGCACGGCAGCCTGTTGGACGCCAGATGATAAAGGAAGTCAAATGATTACCGTTTATTATCAGTAAAATATGTGCACAAATGCCACAGTACAGGGTTGGAAATCTGAACCGACTCGCCAGCAACTCCTACTGCCAGCTAGCCGCTTGTTCCTCCTTCCAAGGGGCCCGCGCATCCCTTGGCCCCGCCTTATACTTGGGTCACGTCCATTCCTCAAGAAAACTCCACCTCTTGGGCCAAAATTCTCCTTTTAATTGGTTGGCTGACCGGTGGCAGGATTCCCTAACGACTAGTCTTCCGGGGACCCCTAGCCCGGAGACCGAGGTCCCCAAAGCCTGTGCCCCCGCTCCCACAGCAGGGCAATGTCCGGCTGAGAATGGGGTGGGGTGGGGGAGCCGGTGGGGGTCTGTCCAGAGAACGCCCAGGCGGAACCACGCGAGTGGCAGCGCGCGTCCCTTTCTCCACCCGACCCACTAACTGGGCCGCCGCTCCCGGCCACATGTCACGCAGCCCCAGCCCTCGTTCGCGCTGTGGGTCTTTGGCGCCCTGTTTTGTTTTCCTGTGGCTGTACCGGTTCATAGGTATCCGCCCCGGAAGTGATGTCACCGGGCGCCAACGGGGCTCCTCGGGGTCGCCATGGTTTTTTAAAGGGAACTTAGAGCTCTTGGCGCCATGTTGCTTCCGGGCGGAAGTAGCGCATCTAGGACTCTGCCTCTTTAAAGGAACAGAGACGTTTGCAACCTTGGTAATACATTTGGGGTTGCCAGCGATGCGAGGAAGCCTCACAGTTCTTCGCTGAAGCAGGTCAGTACCTGGTTGCGGTGCTAGGTTTCACTGAGATCGTGTGTTGAAGCCGACAGGTTCTCCAAAGGGTTCCGAGTGCTGTAGCCCTCGATGCATGTGCGGCTGTTTGTGTGTGGTGTGTAGCTTCGCTGAAAGAAAGGCTGGTCCCCCGAGAAAAACTTGCGCGCGCGGTTGGCAGCTCTGCACTCATCCATGGGACCAGACAGGCTAGCTCTCTCTGCACCCACATTCACTTGCCCAAGGTAATCCTGGCCAAGGAGATGAAGACTGTGGTTATGAAGAATTCCCGGCAGAGCTGGCGCCAATAACAGTCTCCGTGGGTTCTTCTGACGATTCCCAGGCTGACAGCAGTCATGGCAATTGGGTTAGAGTACTAATGTGGGACAACTTCCGAGATAACTTAGGTTAAAAACTTATGGGGCAGAAAGAATAGCCTTCAGCCCTGCTGCCGTTCGAGTGTTCGCGTGCACGCCAGCTTTCTACTAATATGCACACGTTGTTAACCGATGGACTGGCACAAGGGAACAGAGGTTCTGGGTACCTGACAAGGGGAGGAATTTAACTATTGTGTGCACGGTTTGATTCTTGAAAAGAAAGGGATGAAATTATCGGCTGAGCCAATGCCTAGGTTCGCGTCTTCTCCTAAAGGTGTTGTTGCTTCCCCTTAAGGAGGAAACAGGTTAGGGGAAGTTAAAGAATTTAGTGTGTTACAGCCAACATGGGAAGAAGAAGCTGGAATTTGAGTACAGGGGCATTTAGCCTGCTTTGGTCTGACCCATGTTCCACCAGGCATAGCACAGACATGTAGCATGAATTGTTGGACAAATGGGGCTGACAGGAAGACTAGCCCAGGGGGAGGGTGAACAGAGGAAGAGTGTCAGAGCCCAGGATAAAGTCCAAGGCTCACTGTCCTTTTCTACCCTGGAGTCGGTAGAGCTGGACCATCATCCATTAACAGATATGACCACAACAGTAGACACCAAGTGGCTCCACGCTTTCACCTTTTCATACACATCAGTCCTATTTACCGATGGGTGAGGCACAGAGTTTGGAAAAGGGATTCCCACAGGTCCTCGCTCCCCTCCCACCGACCCACCCACGGTAGACTTTGAGGCCACCAGGTCTCGCCCTCTGCTTTCTGGGAGCATCAGCCTCTAGTGGTTCAAAGTCTACACAGTAGCTGGACAGACGCGAACTGACTGTTCCCATTCTATGATTCTGGGAGAGCAGCCGACAACTCGGCAGTCAGCTCCTGTGTTGCAAACCTTTGCATAGGACAAAGAACCAGACTGGGTGGAGTCTTCTAGATAGTGACTGACCTTTCACACGTGACAGAGAAGTGTTTAGAACAACTGCCCAGCATTCCCTGAGGGCCCTAGGGGACTGATAGAGTGCGCATCATCAGAGTAAGTGTAGGTTGCAGACATCCAGGCTAGTTTCTATGCGCACCATCCTTTATGGCCAAACCTCAACCCCACCTACCACTGCACTTTCCTTCCCTGACCTCAAGACCTGGCTCCTGGTTGCTAATCCAGATGGGGGCGCCAGAAGACCACTGGAGGCTTCACAGCAATGACATGCTCCTGACCTTGTCCACCTGCAGGGACGTTGCAGTCTGTCCCCAGAGCAGCGGTCCTGGTGCTGCAAATAAAGGTGTCACATCTCAGGACAAGGGCCTCTTGTCTTCCTGCTTGTTTTTACTGGCTGAGTTCTCAAACTGCCAAGGAACAGGGACACCTAAGCTACCAAGAAAAGACCTGCTCCTTCCTCTGTGGCCCACAGGCCAAATTAGCTTAGCCAGAGAGGGGTCCATTAGGCCTGTCCCAGCAGACATTGGGCCTGAAGGACTCCCGGAGGACCCAGGTAGCCCCTGAAAGTTTCCTACCTCCTTACCCAGGGGAGCAAGTGTGAGCCTGGAGCTTCCTGGCCTTTGCCGGGACTCTGACTTTGGGTAAGTCCCTTCCCTGATCCAACCCTCAGCTCTACCTAGAAAATTGACAGGCTGTTCTCCAAGGTTCCTGCTGGGCCCCTCCTTCCCTGTAAGTAGAACTGCCCAGGGAGGGGGATTTCAGTTTTGCATCTATACCCTTACTAAGGGGACAGGAAACAAGCTGCCCGCTGTTTGTCACACCTGGGATTGCCACCAACCCCTGTGGGCTGGGAACCCTCAGTCAGAGCTGCAGAAGTCACTCCTTCTCAGCTCATTCCAAGGTCAAGGGGCCTGGGGCTCCATCCTTGTTTCCTTAGCTCTTAGGCCAGCATTTCCTCTGGGAATATTTATAATATGGGACCTCTTTTTTACTGTTTAAAAAAGAGGGGCTAGGCTGGCGGTGGTGGCGCACCCCTTTAATCCCAGTACTTGGGAGGCAGAGGCAGTGGATCTCTGTGAGTTTGAGGCCAGCCTGGTCTACAGAGTGAGTTTCAGGACAGCCAAAAAGTTACACAGAGAAACCCTGTCTTGAAAATAAATAAATAAATAAATAAATAAATAAAAGATGGGGGGGTGGATTCATTATTGAATAAGAGACTTTTGGGGAGAGGCCTTGTATCATGAAATAGATGTTTAAAAAAGACATTTTTATTTTTAATAATGTGTGATTGTCTTGCTGTGTGGTTTTGTGTGTGTGTGTGTGTGTGTGTGTGTGTGTGTGTGTGTACATGAGTACAGATGCCTTTGGAGGCCAGCGGCATCAGATCTTCCTGAAAGCTGTAGTTACAGGCAGTTGTGAGCCACCTGGTGTGGGTGCTGGGGTCAAGTTTAGGTCCACTGCCAAAGCAGTGTGGCTCTTAACCATAAGCTCTCTCCCTAGCCCTGTTAAACAGGTTTTTGTGGAAAGCTGGTGGGTTTCAATAATTGGCTTCTTGCTAATTGCAGGTTACCACATACATACAAGGAGCACAGCATGACGTGGGTTAGACTGGCTGGTTATCTGTGGTACTGAGGATCAAGTTCAGCCCTTGTTCTTGCTGTGATGATTCTCTACCACTCTACGGATGGGTAAACTGAGCCCACAGGCTGTGCAAGGGGACCCATGGTCCATAGCTAGTGCAATAGTGGAGCTGGGTCGTTTCATCTAAGACCAAGCTTCATTTTTTTTTTCTCCTTGCCATGGTGTGGGGACAGGTCTTAACCAAGCATGACGTCCCTTCTCCTGCTCTCTCCTGTTCTCGGTGGGCACCATGGTTAGTGTTTTCTCAGTGAGTGGCCATCTTCCGGCTGGCTGAGCCGAGCAAAGGAAATGCAAATGTTCTTCGAGGGAACCAGAGCATTTGAGGAAAGAGTTGGGGTTTTAGGAAAAGGTGAATGGAGAGTGGCATGACCCCTAGTTCAGGTATTCAGGGTCCAGTGGGTGTCAGTCTTTATGCTCTGGAGTAAAATAGGGCAACAGCCTCCCAGCAGTGGTAGTCCGGCTGTAGGACCCCATCCTCACCAGACAACAGGCCAGTTAAATAAAGGGAAGTATTGAGGCAAGGGCGATGCTTTTTTCCCAGTTATTTTATTTATTCATTTATTTTATTTTATTTTTTGAGACAAGGTTTCTCTGTGTAGCCCTGGCTGTCCTGAAACTCGCTATGTGGACAGGCTGGCCTCAGACTCACAGAGATTTGCCTGCCTCTGCTTGCTAAGTGCTGGGACTAAAGGCATACAACACTATACCTATTTCTCCCCCACCACACACACACTCATTTAACATGTATGGGTATTTGGCCTGAATATGTGTCTGGACGACACATGTATGTACTTCTGGTGCAGGCCAGAGAGGGTGTTGGATCCGCTAGGACTAGATACAGATGGTTGTGAGCCACCATGTTGGTGCTGCGAGTCAAGCCTGAGGCCTGTGGAACAGTAACCACTGACTGGCTCTCTCCAGCCCCATGGCTGACCTATTTGTTTATTTAGGTTTTTCTTTCCTTCTTTCTTAATTTTTAGGTTATGTGCTATGGTGTCAGGTTCCCTGGAACTGGCGTTACAGATGGTTGTAAGCTGCCACGTGGTTCCTGGGAATTGAACCCGGGTCCTCTGGAAGAGCAGCCAGTGCTCTTTACCACTGAACCATCTCGCCTATTTTGGTTTTTCAAGACAAGGTTTCTCTATGTAGCCTTGGCTGTCCTGGAACTCCACTCTGTAGACCATGCTGGCCTGTCTCTACCTCCCAAGTACTGGGATTAAAGGCATGCCCCACCACCACACAGAGAAAGACAGAGTTTTGTTTGTTTGGTTTTGGTTTTTCAAGAAACTTTATTTATTTTTTTGTTTTTTTCGAGACAGAGTTTCTCTGTGTAGCTTTGCGCCTTTCCTGGGACTCACTTGGTAGCCCAGGCTGGCCTCGAACTCACAGAGATCCGCCTGCCTCCGCCTCCCGAGTGCTGGGATTAAAGGCGTGCACCACCACCGCCCGGCAAGACTTTATTTTTTTGAAGCCAGGTTTATAGGCTGGGCATGGAAGCTCATGCCCACTATCACATTTGGGAAATTGAGGGACTCAGTGAGTTCCAGACCAGCATAGGGTACAGGGTGAGTGAGACTATCTCAGAATAGCCAAGTAAATAAATAGATAAATTAAACCCCACCAGAGGATGGTGGGGGGCGGGGGGGGGGGGGTTGTCTATGTTGCCAGGAAGCTGACGTAGGGTTGGTTCATCCAGGTGAGTGCTATGTGTTTTCAGACTGGTAACCAGCTTCTCACAGCAAGGTGCCAGAGGTACACATATGACCCTAACAAGCACTTAGTCACAAGGGACTTTTTAGTTCTGCAAATCTCAAAACAGAGCTCATTATTCCATGGGGCCGCCGTTGTGCTGATTGCCCACACGCAGTTTCTGGAATGTTACACAATGGACATGTTAGGTGTGTGGCTGCTCCCAGGCCCTCTTGCTGCTCGCCAGACTCCTTCACAGTCAGCCTCCGTGCACACCAGGGCACACAGTGCACACCCATGCAGATGCACAGCTAGTCATGGTGAATGGCATGGGGTGCATGCCAGGCATCGGGCAGAGCGGGCGCATGTGTGGGTCAGGTCATGTTTAAAGCAAAGAACCTGTATGTCCTAAAGAAAGGGGACCATGGAGGCTGCAGAGTCGGGGCTCAGCCAACTCCAGAGGCCAGGCTGAGGTGGCTCTGCACTGATGTCAACACTCTAGTGACAACACAGCCTACTGGACAAGTGTGTCCAACGTGGGTCAGCAGCCAGGGCACAGCTGACATCAGCACCAAGTTACTGGAACATGCCAAGTGTCCAAGGGTCGTCCACAAGCTTCCTGGTGAGGCTAGTGGCCATTCGCTGTCCAGGCTCAGGGAGATGTCTGTGGGGGGAGGCACCTGCTGCCGGTGCCTGGCCTGACACTGAGGAGGTCTCAGAGTGTAGATGCTTAGGAATCACAGTTTGTAGGAAGGTGTCGTAAAGGTCACATTGTGCCCCTCTGATCCCTGCCCTGGTGAAGTTGTCTCCTTAGTGTACCCGAGCACCTGCTCTGCCCCCATGGCAGTACTTCTCTGGTGGATTGTTTGTGACAGAGTATCTCTGGGTGGCCCTGACTAGCCTGGAACTTGCTGTGTAGACTAGGTTGACTTTGAACTCACAGAGATCCACCTGCTTTCCCTCCCAAGTGCTGGGATTAAAGGTGTGAGCCACCACACTTGGCTCTAATGTATTTATTTACTTATGTATTTTTTGTTTATGTGTTTGAGTGTTTTGCCTGCATGGATATCTGTCTTAGTCAGGGTTTCTATTGCTGTGAGGAAACACCATGAGCAAAAAGCCAGTTGAGGAGAAAAGGGTTTATTGGGTTTACACTTCCACATTGCTGTTTATCGATGAAGGAAGTCAGGACAGGAACTCAAACAGGACAGGAACCTGGAGGCAGGAGCTGATGCAGAGGCCATGGAGGGTGCTGCTTCCTGTCTTACTCAGCCTGCTTCTTATAGAACCCAGGACCACCCACAATGGGCTGGGCCCTCCCACATGAATCACTAATTAAGAAAACATCCACTCAGGAGGCAGAGGCAGGTAGATCTCTATGAGTTCGAGGCCAACCTGGTCTACAGAATGAGTTCCAGGACAGCCAGGGCTACATGGAGAAACCTTGTCTAGAAAGAAAGAAAGAAAGAAAGAAAGAGAGAGAGAGAGAGAGAGAGAGAGAGAGAGAGAGAGAGAGAGAGAGAGGGAGAGAGGGAGAGAGGGAGGGAGGGAGGGAGGGAGGGAGGGAGGGAGGGAGGAAGAAAGAAAGAAAGAGAAAGAAAGAGAAAGAAAGAGAAAGAAAGAGAAAGAAAGAGAAAGAAAGAGAAAGAAAAAGAAAATACCCTACCGGCGTGCCTGTAGCCTGATGAAATTGAGGCTCCCTCCTCTCCAGTGACTCTAGCTTGTGTCAAGTTAACAAAATTAGCCAGCACAGTGACTGTGCGCCATGTGCATGCAATGTCCAGAGATAACAGAAGAGGACTCAGGAACTAGAGTTACAGAAGATCGTGAGCCGCCATGTGGGTGCTAGGAACTAACTCCAGGTCCTCTGGAAGAGCAGCCAGTGCTCTGAGACAGCTCTCCAGCCACCATCACCACCCTCTTTTTATAAAATTTATTTTGTGGTTTTGCTCTTTATTTTTTTTAGACAGGGTCTCACTTTGTAGACCTAGCTGTCCTGGAACTCACTCTGTAGACCAGGCTGGCCTTGAACTCAGAGAGATCTTCCTGCTTCTGCCTCCCAAACTGGTATCAAAGGCACAAACCACCACCACCCGGCCATTTTTAATTTTTACGTGTGTGTGTGTGTGTGTGTGTGTGTGTGTGTGTGTGTGTGTGTGTGTGTGTTTAGGAGAAGGTGCCAGCTCCCCTGGAGCTGGAGTTACAGGTGTTTGTGAGCCATCTCACTTAGATGCTAGAAACCAAACTTAGAGCCTCTGAAAGGGCAGCATGCACTCTTAGCCCCTGAGGGGTCTCTCCAGGCCCCTACCCCACCCCACTCTTCCACCCTGTAGATTTTACATTCCGTCAGATTCTTCATGATTTTGAGTAAATGTTCAGACTTGTGCTCTTCTCACCACAATCCAGTTGGGACCAAAGCCACTCAGGCCCGTGGATATCATTCCTCACTTGCACCCCTCTGTCCTACCCCCACTCCAAGTTCGAAGACTTGCTTTGGGTAGAGCCCAGATCCACTCCTACCACACAAGTGCTCTACCCAGAAACCACATCTCCAGCACTATGCTCTAATTTTTTTTTTTTCCCAAAAGAATCAGGAGACTTGGAAGATGGCCCAGTTGGTAAAGTGCCCAGTGTGTCAGCATGAGGCCCTGAGTTTGATTACCAGGACTGGCGAAAGAATAAACCTGGCACACCTGTAGTGCCTCCTGGGGAGACGGAGACAAGGTGGACGGCTCCCGAGGAATGAGACCCAAGGTTAACCTCTGGCCTACACACACACAGCCACACACTGCTCCTGGGCACTCGTAAACATGCACACTACACACACAATCACAAATCAAACTATATGCAAGTCTGTACGTCCCCAAAGCCAGTGTTTATAATTCAGTAGAGCCTCTTGAGACATTCTTGAGCATAACCATTCATTCGTACTAAGCAGCCCGTATGGAACACTTTTGAGAAGAGTGAGTCGCAGGCGTCCAGATTTAGTTAAATAACACCGGCTCTCAATGACACGGTTCAGACGTCCGTAATCATATAATTGTTCATCACAGTCGTTGTGTAACATAGGCTTTGTAGTTCGTTCCTCCTCCCGGATCTGGATGGGAATGGCAGGTTGTGGAATGACAGGTTGCATGTAAGTGGCAACCAGTCCCGTCGTGTCCTGGCCTCCCGTGTCGGACACGTGTTGCTGAGTCACTGTATTCTTCCAGGGACAGGCAGTGAAGCATGCTGTCACCAAGTGATGGAACCAGATAACCCACGTAGCATCTCACGAAGTGGATCATCAGAAGAGAGTTAGCCAGAAGAGACACAAGTGCAGGCGAGCAAGGGACCGGACACGGCAGTCACATCTGACCCCACAGGGGCACTGTAGCTGTCCCGTTGGAAAACTTCCATCTGCAGTGAGGGAAACTTCCAAAATGCTCACTGATGGAGAGGTCCCAGAGAAGGGCCTGGAACCTGCCAGTCAGGACTGCACTGCTGAGCTGCACACCCGGCCCTTACATTTTTTGTTGTTTGTTTGTTTGTTTGTTTGTTTGAGGTAGGGTCTTACTAAGTAGCTTGGGTTTCCCGTTGGGCGGTGGTGGCGCACGCCTTTAATCCCAGCACTCGGGAGGCAGAGCCAGGAGGATCTCTGTGAGTTCGAGGCCAGCCTGGGCTACCAAGTGAGTTCCAAGAGCGGCGCAAAGCTACACAGAGAAACCCTGTCTCGAAAAACCAAAAAAAAAAAAGTAGCTTGGGTTTCATCAAAACCCATATGATGATTCTGGGGCTGGCAAGATGGCTGAGCAGGTAATGACATCTGCTGCCAACTTGGATGACCCGAATTTTATCTTCAGAACCTACATGATGAAAAGAGAAAACTGACCCCCGAAAGTTGTCATCTGACGTCCACATATGAGCTGTGGTACACTTAAATACACATCAACATGGATGATAAATAAATGAATAAATAAATGTGAATCACACTTAAAAATACAAACTCATGATCCTCCTGCCTCCACCGTTTATCTATATAAAATCTCTCAAACAAACCAAATAATCACTTCCTGTCCCCGTCCACATCTGGTAAGCAGTCACCTCTGCATTGGCTGGGTTCTAGATTCATCGTATAAAAGGGATCACACAATGTGTGGTCTTGTGTGACTGGTGTCTTTCACTCAGTGTAACTGGATTTTTCTTTGGGGTGCCAGCTTACAAATAATGACACAGAGACCTATTAATTATGAGAGCTCAGCCTTAGCTTAGGCTTGTCCCACTAGCTCTTACACATTAAATTAACCTGCTTTTATTAATCTACATTTTGCCATGTGGCTTTTTACCTTTCTTTTCCTATTGCCCAAGCTGCTTCCTCTGCATATGGCTGGCGATCCACCTTTCTTCTTCCCAGAGTCTTCTCTGTCCCCAGAAGTCCCACCTAACTTCTTCCTGCCTAGCTATTGGCCATTCAGCTCTTTATTAAACCAATCAGAAGGCACCTAGGCAAAGGCACATCTTCACAGTGTAAACAAATATTCCACAACAACCTAGCATAGCATAGGTTCATACAAATTAGAGCGTGTAGCAGTAAACTTCACTGTGTCACTGTGTGACTGCAGTTTACTTAGCCATTGAT
Source organism: Peromyscus californicus insignis (assembly GCF_007827085.1). NCBI lineage: Eukaryota > Metazoa > Chordata > Mammalia > Rodentia > Cricetidae > Peromyscus > Peromyscus californicus. The sequence goes on from NW_026294595.1 coordinate 9,237,043, forward strand.
GAACATTTGGGGTTTTCTACATGTCTTTAAAAAGATATAGCCAGGCGGTGGACACCTTTAAACCCAGCACTCGGGAGGCAGAGGCAGGTGGATCTTTGTGAGTTCGAGGCCAGCCTGGTCTACGGAGCCAGATCCAGGAAAGGCGCAAAGCTACACAGAGAAACCCTGTCTCCAAAAAAACAAAAAAAAACAAACAAACAAAAAAAAGATATATTTGCCAGGCAGTGGTGGTACACACCTTTAGTCTTAGTACTTGGGAGGCAGAGACAAGTGGATCTCTGGGTTCAAGGCCAGCCAGATCTACAGAGTGAGTTCCCTGCATACAGTGCCTGTGAAGGCCAGAAGAGGTCCACCATCGGGCAGAGGTGTAGCTCAATGGTAGAGCTCGTGCTTATGTGACAAAATCTTGTGTTCAGTCCCCAGCACTGCACAGAAATAATAGTGTTGCTAAGAAAGGCTCTTCACAGGTCTTTGCTTGGACGTCAGTCTCCAGTTCTTTAGAGTACGTCTGTAGGAGGGGAATTGCCAGGCCACAGGTAAATCTACGTCTGAAGTCATAAAAATGAAATACTTAGCTGGGTGTGGTGGCCCATGCCTATGATCTTAGCATTCAGAGATCACAAGCATGAGGCTAGCCTGAGCTACAGTAGTAAGACCCTGCTTAAAAAAAAAAAAAAAAAAAGGTGGGGGTGGCAGAAAGAGAAAGGGAAGAGGGAAGGAAAGAAACTGAACTTGGTGAGGTGGCCCACGCCTTTAATCCCAGCACTCACGAGGCAGAGCCAGGTGGATCTCTGTGAGTTCGAGGCCAGCCTGGTCTACAGAGCAAGTTCAAGGACAGCTAGGGCTGTTACACAGAGAAACCCTATCTTGAAAAAACCAACCAAAAAAAAAAAAAAGAAAAGAAAGGAAAGAAACCTATGTATATTCTAAAACATTCATCATGGCCCTTTGGAGAAGGGCGTCTGTCTGTCTCACTAAAGAAGAATGAATCCACACTGGGGAGCAGCTGGCAAATAACAGGGTCATGGGTGAGCCTGGGGACAGTGAGCCTGGGGGACAGTGGCAGGACATGAGCCACCAGAGGTGGTCTCATCGAGGTCTAATGAAGCCCAGGGTAGACGTGGACTTGCATCTGGCTGAGAGTTTGGAAGAGAAGGCATCCTTGCCTGACTTGCCAGTCAGGTGTGTTTCCTCCTCTTGTACCCAAATGTGGCCAAAAACATCAGCGTCAGGCAGGGACACACCACAACCCTAGTAAGTCCAGACACAGTGTCTTATTCTATAGCCAAGGCTGGCGTAGAAGTTAGTAATCCATTCTGGCCTCAAACTCACAGAGCCTCTTGTCCCTGCATCTTGAACACAGGGGTTCCAGACCTGTACTGTGTATACGTGTGTGCGTGCGTGCGTGCGTGTGTGTGTGTGTGTGTGAACCCCTGTGTATACGTGTGTGCGTGCGTGCATGTGTGTGTGTATGTGTGTATTCCCAGCTGTATTCGGCAGGATCTCACTGTATGGCCCAAGCTGACTTCAAATTTACAATCAAGGATGGAGAGATGGCTCAGTGGTTAAGAGCACTGTCTAAACTTGTACCGGGGTTATGTTCCCAGCACTCAACTGGGAGCTAACAACTGTCTGTAACTCCAGTTACAGAGGATGAGGATCCGGTGCCTCTTCTGGCCTCCTGGGCACTGTGTGCATGTGGTACAGGGGCTTCTATGCAGACAAAATACTCATACACAGGAAACATACATTTGCAATCCTCCTGCTTCAGATCTTTGCTACTTTGGCTCATACATTTGCTCCTAGGAGATACTGAGTTCATTTTTATATGTGGTGTGAAATAGGGTATATTTGTTCATTTTTGTTTTTTAACTTCAAGGCTGGGTCTCACCTCTTAGTCCAAGCTGACATTTGAAGTCAAGGCTGGCCTCAAACTTTCAGAGTTCTGCCTTAGTCTCCCAGGTGTCGGGATTACGGGCATCCAACACCATGCCCACTCCAAATTCGTTCTTTTCTCTGGAGCTGTTGTAAAGAGAGATCTCAGAGATGGTTATTCTTTTGTTCAGCACCCTCAAATAGACCCTGGGAGCTTTTGAGGGAAGAGAGCCTTGCATGGTCTTCATTAAATATTTGTGACCTGGACTAAACCACGGAGACCACAGATTCTCAGGCCCAGCCATGCAACAGCCTCACAAGCAATCGCCAGTAGGTCTCTGACTACAGTGTCAGTTCACCAATAAGAATTACGCAAAAGCAGGGCGGTGGTGGCGCACACCTTTAATCCCAGCACTCGGGAGGTAGAGGCAGGCTGATCTCTGTGAGTTCGAGGCCAGCCTGGTCTACAAAGCGAGTTCCAGGAAAGGCGCAAAGTTACATGCAAAACAATTTGTAATGTGATGATGTGTGCGAGCATGTGCGTGCATACTCGTGTGCATGCATGTGTGTGTGTGTGTGTGTGTGTGTGTGTGTGTGTGTGTGTGTGTGTGTGAGACAGGCTCTTACTATGTTATAGTACTGGCTGGCCTGAAGCTTGCTATGTAGACAGGGTGGACTCCTAATTGTGTCAATCCCTCTGCCTCTTCCTCCCCATGTTCTGTGATTATATGCCCATGCCAGCACATCTGGCTCAGTTTTGTTTTTCAAGACAGGGTTTCTCTGTGTAGCCCTGGCTGCCCTGGAACTCGCTCTGTAGACCAGGCTGGCCTCGAACTCATAGAGATCCAGCCGCCTGGCTCTTCCTCCTGAGTGCTAGGACTAAAGGCATGTGCCACCACTGCCTGGCTTTGGCTCAGTGTTTTGCCTTTTAAAATCCTGCCCTTTCCTCCAGTGCTCAGAACACAGGCCAATTGCTCCGGGGCCCTTGTCTCCTGGTATTGCAGCTCATTAACAGACTGAGTAAACACCTTTTGCCTGAGGGTGAACTTGGGCGTCATTTCGGGCTAGTGTTAATGTCCAGTTGATCCAGCAGCATTCGTTGAAGATTGCGTCTTTGCCCATTGAATGGTCTTGGCCTCTCTAGGAACAATCACCCATAAACATGAGAGTCGATTTGGGAATTGTTGGTTCCGATGCAATGCTCTGCATGCCTGTCCTTCAGCCAGTCCCCTCTCACTTTATTACTGTTATTGTATTTTTTGATCCTTTCAGCTCTGCTCTGTAGTGAGCTTTGAAATTGTGTGCTGTGACATAGCTAACCTTTTCAGAGCTGTCTGTTAGGTTTTATGTTTGCTGGTGGTTTAAGGTTTAAGGTTTTTTGTTTTGTTTTTTACTTTTATTTATTTTAGACAGATCTTATTCTACAGCTCAAGCTGGCCTAGCACTTGGTGATCCTCCTGTCTCTGCCTCTCAAGTGCTGGGGCTATAGACATGCACCACCACATAGCTGCCCCCCAGCCTTTCTTTTTCTTTACATTTTATTTATGGAAGAAGTGGAGGTGCTTGCTATATAGTTTGTCAGTTTGGGTTTGTGAGTTGTAGCTCTGTGGTATCACTTACCAGGTTCTTCAGTCTCGTGTAGCAATCCATTGGTGGGTTAGGTTCACTGTGGTAGGAGGAATGGTAGGCATGTGTGTGTGTGTGTGTGTGTGTGTGTGTTTCCAGAACTGGAATTAAACTGAGTCTGGGTTGATGCTCTGTGTTGTTAACCTGTCAGTGACTGTCACCTGGGTCGCTTTGCCCTTGGAGGCGATTTGAATTTTAAAGGATCACTGTGTGTGGTTGAGGTGACTAAGGGGAAGAGTCAGGCAGTAAAGCACCTGGCACCAGCCTGGTGCACAGTGACACTTTATTGTTGTTGTTTGACCTGTGTGTGGGACTCAAGTCCCTAGCCTGGAGCCATTTTCTGGCCTAGGCTGTCTGCCCTTCTCCTCTACCCCTGGAGGGGAAGTCTACAGTGCCTGTGGATCTGGGAGGCATGTTCAGGAGCTCAGCAGCCATCTCAGTGCACCTGGTGTGGCCGCTCTGGGGAAGGAAGGCTGGAGCCTCACTCACCCGGTGTTTGCACCAGACTGTAAGTGTCCTGCATGGCCCTCTACCACATGCATGGCCCTCTCTACCACATGCATGGCCCTCTCTACCACATGCATGGTCCTCTACCACATGCATGGCCCTGGGGTCCCTGGGATCTGGCTGGGTCCTGCCTCTAAAGCTATGCATGAGCCTGCTCTTCCAGAAGCCTTCCCAGGCAAGCTGTGCTGTCACCTCCCTTGGGCCTGCTTCTCTTATCTGGAACTCAGCCCTGCATGGATACTCGGTTTGTCGGCTGCAGCCCGCCCACCCATGGTCCCAGCCCAGCTGATAGTACACAGTGGCTGCACAGTACATCTTGGTTGGCTGATTGTGTTATGCACAGCTCAAGAACACCACCATTCTCTGATTTATCCAAGTACTGACTGCCATTTGCAAGGGCATCCTCTTGAGTCCTCCAAGTTTGTGGAGTTCCGATTATCTCTCTCCTTCTCAAACCCATTTGACTCCACTCATTTCTGTTCATCTATAAGTTTGTGCCCTTGTGCCCTGCACCTTCCACACCTCCACCACAACCTCCCTTCCCTCATGCTAGCCTGCCCCTCAACAGTCCCACTGGCAGGCCACCTTCATTCAGTCATCTCATTCATTCATATCCCCCCCCCCCCCCTCCACCCCCAGTCCAATGGTCAGTCCACACACTTGGCTTCATGCCGTTGTCAACAGGGAGAGGTTCTGCTGCTAGAGGGATGAATTTGGGAAATGATGATAAGCTGGAGCTGTGAGTTATGGACAGGCTCAAATTCAGAAAAGATATGGTGTGAAGTATGCAATTGTTAGAATCAGTCAAAAACCAAAAAAGAGCCAGAAGTGAAAGTCAAGGCCTGAGAGGTGGCTCATCAGCTGCAGGTACCTGCCACCAGTCCTGATGACTTGAGTTTGGTGCCTGGGGTTCACACAGTAGGAACTGAGAAGATTCCTGCAAGTTGTCCTCTGCCTTCCACACACCTGCTGTGACAGGCATGTGTACCCCCCACAAAGTGAATAAACTATGATTTAAAAAATACTAAGCCAGGTGTGGTGGTGCACACCTTTAATCCCAGCACTTGGGAGGCAGAGGCAGGTGGATCTCTGTGAGTTCCAGACCAGCCTGGTCTCCAAATCGAGTTCCAGGACAGCCAGGGCTACACAGAGAAACTCTGTCTCAAAAACAAAACCAAACAAAACAAAAAACTCTAAAACCCAATCAATCAAATAAAGTGATCTCTGTACAAATCAGAAAACCAAACATAAACTGGGAAGTAGAAAAGCAAAGAGAGCGAGCTGGAGGCAGAGTCACAGCCCCCATGGGAAAGAGGCTCTGTGAGCACCTCGGTGACTCCTTTCCTACAGCTCCCTTCCTACGCATGTGTGATCATAGAACTGAACATGCCTGCACAGATACATGCATATTAGGGGATTTTTATTTATTTATTTATTTATTTGTTTGTTTGTTTTTCGAGACAGGGTTTCTCTGTGTAGTTTTGGTGCTGTCCTGTTATTTATTATTTTTTTAAAGACATGGTGTCATGTGGCACAGGCTAGCCTCAAACTCACTATGTTGCTATGAGTGACCTTCTGATCCCCTACTTCCACCTCTTATGTGCTGGGATGACAGGTCCAAGTCACCATGCCTGGTTGTGAAGTGTTGGAGAACAAATCCAGGGCTTCCTGTGGGGGTGGGCAAGCACCCTATCCCCTGGGCTCCAGCCCCTGCCCTCAGGTATTTAAAAAATACTGTAATACTTAGTACACCCTGTTTTGCAGACTGTTTTATTGATATTGGTATATTGTATCACTAACATTCTTCTAGATTATGATTGTCTCCAACATTTTTCAATCATAAAAATAAGCTATTTAGCTGGACATAGTGATTCACATCTATAATTCCAGCACTTGGGAGGTGAGGCTGGAGGATTGCTGTGAGTTCAAGGCCAGCATGTACTTCATTCCAAATTCCAGGCCAGCCAGAACTACAAAGAAAGACCCTGTCTCAAAACACAATAGCATTATGAAAAATAAAATATTTAGCCAAGCTTGATGGCTCATACCTGTAATCCCAGGATTTGGGAGACTGAGGCAGGAGAATTACCACAAGAGCCAGCCTGGACTATAGAGTAAGAATTCTGTCTAAAAAAAAAAAAAAAAAAGAAAGAAAAAAAAAAAGAAAAGAAAATTTGTTTTATAAAATTTGAAAAATATGCCAGGCTGTGATGCATACGCCTTTAAACCCAGCACTCAGAGGCAGAGGCAGGCAGATCTCTGTGAGTTCGAGGTCAGCCTGGTCTACAGAGTGAGTTCTAGGACAGCCAGGGCTGCACAGAGAAACCCTGTCTTGAAAAACAAAACAAAAAATAAAAAATAAAAAAAAATGGGAGGCAGAAGCAGGTGGGCCTCTGAGTTCAAAGCTAGCCCTGTCTACATTAAGAGTTCTAGGGTAGCCTGGGCTACATAGTGAGACTTTGTCTCAAAAAAACAAAAATAAACAAACTGAAAAATAATTGTAAAGAAGAAAAATTCAAATTCAATTATCTGCTAACCAACATACCAAAGAAAATCGCCCCTGACATTTTGATTATACTGAGGTGGTCTCCTCAGGGCCATCCTCTTGTAAGCTTGGTGGTCGACACTGGGTGCTAGCCCAGTGACGCCCTCCAGGAGTCAGTGGAGGGGCAGGGCAAAGGGCTGGCAAAGATGCTGTGTGCCAGGCCCCAACTTGTTCCCATGCCAGTCAGGCTGCCGAGAAGTCTTACACACCACACGTGACCTAAGGCTTCTCCAGGGCAGGGCCTGGTGCCAAGATTATTGCCACAACCACTGTGACAGGATCCGCAGTAGCTTCTCCTCTGAGCCTCTGTGTGCCTCATGTCTTCATGTGCTGTGTGCAGATGAGCTTACCACCTCTGGTGGTTGCTATGGGAACTTAGCAGATCTCGACCCACAAGCATGATTTCCGACTAGCCACAGCAGGTGGCCTCCAAGCGTGGGAGTCACCTAGCATGGCTCCCTCCTGGGCCTAAGTGAGCAACCCTCTCACCAGAGTCCACAGTTAGCCTGGAGTCAGCAGCCCTGAGTCTCAGTCAGTTTGCTGTGTGACCGTGAGTACACTACCCACATGCCCACTCCAAGCTCTCGTCTGCGCTAGGAACCAGCCAGGTCATCCTAAGTGTATGTATACTAGGATGCCCTTTGCCAACGCAAGTGACCATTACTCCTGGTACCACCTTTCTCCCCTCCTCACGTTCCTCTTCCTCAGCCCTCTGGAATCACCTGTAACCTGGCTGTCAGGGCTGTATCTCAGGACACACAGAGTCAGCACTGGTGCACTCCACCCTCACAGCCCCCTGTCAGTGTGTGGGAGAAGATGAAAGGGTGATAGAGCCCGGCCGGAAGTCAGCAAGAGTAGTCTGGGAGAGCAGGTTCCAGCCAATCTGGCTACCTGAGCCTGGGTCTCCACCCATGCCAGGAGAGCGGAGGGCGGGGTTGTGACCATAAAGCCACGGTGGGGTTGCTCACACTCCACACGATTCTCACATTGGACTTCCCTTCTCTGTACCCAGCTCACCATGGCCAAACAGCTGCCGGCTCGAAGGCTGAATGGGATTGATCACAACCCCTGGTGAGCTGACGGGTTGGGAGGTGTCCGGGTGTCCCTTCTCCCATGGGCTTACCATCCCGGATTTGTAGTAACTCAGTGTAGCCAGGATGGGTAGTGACAGCCACAGCACAGGAGAGGCAAGACCCAAGGTAGCAGACCAGCCATAGGTCTCAGCATCCCCCTGCTTGGCTGTGGTGCTGAGCGGGAGACGCATTGGTTCAAAATGGAGATGATTTTACCTCCCTGAAGGACCTTGTGGACTAGCAACAGCCTCAAATCAGGCAGCAGGCCATGGCTCCCACAGGTGGTAACTGATCCTCTGCTCCATACCTATGGCTTCCACACATCTGGGGATTCAACCAATTGGAGACCAAAAGCATTTTTCAAAAAATGCTTCCATGTGACTAGAGAGATGGTTCAGCAGGCGTAAGTGTCTGTGGCCTATGCTAGAGTGCCTGGATTTAGATCCTAGCACTCACATTTTCACAAAGCTGGGCACAGCCATGCCTGTTTGTAACCCTAGTGCCGCTAGAACAGAGACAGGAGGATTGCTGGCACTTGCTCTTCAGCACCCTAACTCCAGGTTCAGTGAGAGGTCTTATCTCAAGGGAATAAGGAGAGAGGCATAGATCAAGACACTTGCCCAGCTCCTCTGGGTTCTATATGCATGTTCATGGGTAAGTAAACCAAAAACACACACATGCTGTACACACAGAGAGAAAAGGAAGAATGCCTTTACATATAAAGACAGTTCTTGTCCTCAGTCACTGAGCGATACAGTGTAGCAGCTGTTTCCATGACACACACAGTGACTGGAAATTGGTCATCTGGAGATGAGGTGTGTGGGAAGGTCTGGGATGTACCTCAATGCACCAGTGCCTGCATAGCGTGTTCAAGGCTCTGGGTTTCATGCCCAGCAAGGGGGAAAGAGAAAAGGATGTGGGGAGAGGGCTCAGATCACACACAAATGCTATGATATTGGGCCAGTTTGGATATCCTGGATGGAGGGCGTCTGAAACCCATTTCTCTGCAAACACTAAGGGTCGGCCTTCATTTTATTTCATAGGTGCTTTGAAATGAGATAAGCTAAGAAAGAAAGATACAGAGGCTGGGGAGATGGCTCAGTGGTTAGGTGCTTGCCATACAAGTGTGAGGACCAGGGTTCAGATCCCCAGAACCCATGTAAAAGCCTGGTAAACATGGCTCCCTGTCTGTAATTCCTGCCTGGAAAGACAGAGACAAGGGATCCCCAGAGCAAACTGGCTAGCAAGACTAGCCATATGGGCAAGCTCTAGGTTTACTGAGAGGCCCTGTCTCATTTTGGAAGAACAATGGAGAATGATGCTCAACTTCAATCTTACTCCTCCACCTCACACACACATGTATTCACACACATGTGCCCACATGTGCAGACATGCATGTACACATATGCATACCACACACATACACATGATGACAGAAAAAAAGAAGAAAGTATGATGCAAGCCAGTATTTCCCCCTCAGTGCTAGGGCTGGGACCCAGGGCTCCATGCTTAGTGCTCTAACACTTGGGAGATGGAAGGATTGTCTGTGTACATTGTTATTAGTGTTACAGTAAATATAGCGGGAAGTGTGTTCAAAGGAGTTAATCATTTTTCCCTTCGCCATTTCTGTACATTAAGCCAGGTGCATCGACAGATCTGTATACTTGAAAAAGTTACAGAGGTGTGTCAGAGAGCTCTCTACACACACACACACACACACACACACACACACACACACACACACACACACACACGGAATTTATTAGAATGGCTTACAGGCTGTGGTTCAGCTAACCAACAATGCTGTCTACCAACTGAAAGTCTAAGAACCCAGTAGTCTTTGAGTTCATAAGGCTGGATGTCTTCAGTCACGCCAAATCCCAGAGAGGTAGGCTGTAATGCAGTGAGGGAAAGGACTCACCAGTGGAGCAAGAACAAGCAGGCAAGGAGCAAAAGCTCCCCTCCACGTCCTTTCACAGGCGGCCAGCAGAAGGTGTGGCCCAGATTAAGGGTGGCTCTTCCAGCCTCAAAAGATCTAGATTAAAAGTGGGTCTTCCCAATTCAAATGATGTAATTAAGGAAAAACCCCTCACAGGTGTGCCCAGCCACTTGGGTTTTGGTTAATTCCAGATGTAGTCAAGTTGACAACCAAGAATAACCATCATAGTGCAGAAGCACACACTTGACCCTCCCAGCTACTGGAGAGGCTCTGGGGTCACCTGAACCGAGGAGTTCCAGGTCCCTGAGCAACAATGGAACCTTGATTTTGGGGGGAAATGCTGGGTATGGAGGCACGTGCTGTAACCCTCATGCTCTGGAGGCAGAGGCAAGTGAATCACCACAAACTTGAGGTCAGCCTAGGCTACAGAGTTCCAGGTCAGCCAGGGTGCAAGTCAACACCCAAAGCTCAAAAGACAAAGGCACATACGGTAGCTCATGACTGTACCCAGCAGTCCAGAGGCAGAGGCATGTGGATCTCCATGAGTTTGGAATCTACCATGAGGGTTTCAGATCAGCCTTGATTACACAGTGGAACTCTTTTTCAAAACCAAACAAGGGGCCAGAGAAGTGGCTCCGTGGTTAAGAGCACTTAGCGCTCTCGTAAAGGAGTGTGGTTCCCAGCAACCACATTGGGTGGCTCACCGCTGCCTACGACGCCAACTCCAGGACATCTGACACCCTCTTCTGGACTCCTGGCACCCATGTGCTTGTGTTCACATAAATTAAATATTATTTATTTTTTAAAAATTCACATAAATTTAAATATTGAATACACATAAATATTTTAAAAGATTAAAAACATTTAAATAAATAATTGGTCAGATATGGTGGCATATGCCTGTAATCCCAGCACTCAAGAGGCAGAGGCAGGAGGATGGTGAATTTGGTGCCAACCTAGGCTTCATAGTGAGTTCTAGGCTAGCATGGGCTGCAGAGATAGATGCCATCTCAAGGGGAAAAATGTTTTGGATTTTGGTTTTAGAAGAAGTGGGGACCACCTTTCCTTTAGACTTCCTTTACGGGCAGCGTTTGTATTTTACAGTTTCTTAGATGCCCTGTGGCTGGGAACCGGGGAGCCAAGCCTGGGGGTCCTCCCAAGCCTTGCTGTCCTTCAGGGTCATACTAGACCGTGTGTCTTTTAAGTGGCTGGGCAGGCACCACAGCTCAGCTGTAGTTAAATGAAGTCCTGCCCTGCAAGACCGCAAGAAAAGACAGTCACAGAGACACTCTGGGGGCCACACACCAAGCAGTGATATAGCTGAATCTCCCCCAAACTCTGGGGGCCACACACCAAGCAGTGATATAGCTGAATCTCCCCCAAACTCTGGGGGCCACACACCAAGCAGTGATATAGCTGATTCTCCAACAGACACAGTTAGATCCCCTTACCAAGTACAGCTGATGTGTTCTGTCCATGGTCCTGCCATGGTCCACACCTGGGTTCACACACAGTACTGTCCACTACAGATCCAATCCCAGACACACATTGTAGTCTGTGCTTGTGACTATTTGGCTGTTAGTTTAGGGGCTGGTAAGATGGCCTATTCAGGAGAGTGACGACCTCTCCAGCATGAGGGCCTGAGTTGTGGCACATCTGTAATCCTGGCACTGGGGAAGCAGAGACAGGTGTGTATCAGTCTTTTTCTTTTGGGCCACCAACCAGCTCTCAAACCATGACAGACTTATTAGTTTTGAATGCTTGGCCTAACTTAGACACATTTCTGGCTAGCTCTTTTAACTTAACCTGTTTATCTACCTTTTGCCTCGGGGCTCGTTACCCTTCTTCTGTATATCTTACTTCTCCATGACTGGCTGCCTAGCGGCTGCCTGGCTTTAGTCCCGGGCATGTCCCTTCTTCTCTCCTCTTCTTGTTCTTCTCTTCGCTTCCTCTTTTCTTCTATTCATTCTCTCTGCTCAGCAGCCCCGCCTATCCCTCTCCTGCCTAGCTATTGGCCGTTCAGCTTTTTATTAGATCAATCAGGGGCCTTAGACAGGCAAGGCGAAACAGCAACACATCTTTACGTAATTAAACAAATGCAGCACAAACAAATGTAACACACCTTTACACAGTTAAAGTAATATTTTGCAGCATAAACAAATGTAACACACCTTTGTCTAGTTAAAATAATATTCCACAACACAGGTGGATCCCTGGAAGCTCTCTAGTTCACATGGTAGAATTCCAGACCAATGAGATGCCTTGCCGCAAACAAAAAGGTGGAAGGGGCTGGAGAGGTGACACCCAAGTTTGTCCTCTGACCTTCACATGTACACCTCTACACACACACACACACACACACACACACACACACACACACACTTCCTGATCCCCTTGACAGCCTCCTAGGGTCATTTAATTCAGCAGAACAGTGCAAGGTCTCAGAGAATGTGCGAATGTGCTCTACTGACCTCACCGGCTTATTATGAAGGCCATTGCCAAGATACAAAGGAGCAGGTTGGCACTGCCTGGCACTCAGCTCTGTGTCCTCGGAGTGACCCAGAGCACAGTGAGTCACACAGGCCACCAGGAGGTGATGTGAGCCAAGTGTTTCACATTGCCGGGGACAGATACACTACAGGTTAGGAAATCCCTTTTTTGGCCTCTGAGTAATACATCACCACATCCCATTCAATAGGTGCCTCTAAAGTATAAGGCAGCATGGCATCGAGGGTGTGGCTCAGGGGTGGAGCTTTGCCTAGCTTGCTGTCCAGCACAGTGGGGAAGGAAAGACAGAGTGAGAGGGTAAGATGGAGAGGCTGTAGCAGGAGTCTCCTACTTGCCAGTCACATGGTTTTGGATGTAAATGTTTCTTACCATGGCATGGCCAAAATTGGAAGTCTCCTGGGTTGAGCCATATAATTGGTACAGGGCCTGACCACCTTAAAATATGGGGCCCACCCAGGTGGGGGGAGAGATATGTTACCTGTCTTTCTAGCGTGGTCTCATGCATGTCCACCCTGCCCTGCAGACAGGCAGAAACACTCCTGGGCGGCGGCCCGGGGCTCACTCTCTCTTTGTTGCCAGGGTGGAGTTTGTCAGACTGGCCAAAGAGTATGATGTCGTGAACTTGGGTCAGGGCTTCCCCGACTTCCCACCTCCGGACTTCGCTGTGCAAGCTTTTCAGCAGGCCGTCAGTGGGGACTTCATGCTGAACCAGTACACCATGGCATTTGTGAGTCTCCCGCATCTCCTGAAGGTCCTGAAGGACAGGCACCAACACCACATAGGTGACAAGGCTCATGGGGTGCAACCCAGTAGGTTGAGTTCAGCATTCTCCATTACTGAGAGTCTCCTGTGTCCTGTACCTCAGGTCCCAGTGCAGAAGGCAGATCGGGAACCCTTCATGGTCAAAACATCTGGTCCAGCCTGGGAGGAAGGAGGAAGTGGATCATGGTAGTGGGAGGGGAAGCTTCTAGGAGGAGATGATACCTCAGCCAACCCCTGAGAGAGAGGCTGTTGATTGCATTAGACTAACTCCCAGCTGCTCTGTAAGGGCCACACAATATATAATTGCCAACATTGGACTAGAATTAGCCTTTTGAGGGGGGGAGGGAGTTTCGAGACAGGGTTTCTCTGTGTAGCCCTGGCTGTCCTGGACGCACTCTGTAGACCAGGCTGATATAGTTGTATTTTTCTTTGGGCCACCAACCAGTTCCCAAATAAAGACATGGAGAATTATTAATCATGAATTCTGGGCCTTAGCTTAGGCTTCTCCCATTAGCTCTTTTAACTTTACTTTTTCTGTCCCAGGGCTTTTTACCTTTCTTTCATTCTGTCTGTCCGACTCTTCCTGCTTCCTCTGTTTCTGGCTGGCTGGCCCCCGATGTCTCTCTTTCTTCCTTGAGCCTAAATTCCTCCTCCTGTTTAATCTCCCTGCCAGGAAGTCCCACCTATGCCTCCTCTCTCACTATTGGCCATTCAGCTTTTTAGTAGACCAATCAGGTGCCTTAGGCAGGCAAGGTAAAACAGCAACACATCTTCACATAATTAAACAAATGCAACACATATTTGCATAGTTAAACAAATATTCTGCAACAGACTGCCTCTGACTCACAGAAATCTGCCTGCTTCTGTCTCCCAAGTTCTGGGATTAAAGGTGTGGGCCACCACCACTGCCTGTTTTTTGTTTTTTGGGTTTTTTTTGTTTTGTTGTTTTTTGTTTTTTTGAGACAGGGTTTCTCTGTATAGCTTTGTGCCTTTCCTAGAACTCACTCTGTAGCCCAGACTGGCCTCGAACTCACAGAGATCCGTCTGCCTCAGCCTGCCTCTGTCTCCCGCGTGCTGGGATTAAAGGTGTGTGCCACCACCGCCCGGTGCTATTTTTGTTATTTTTAATTATGTGTGTATCTGTATGTGGGTATATGCACATGAATGCAGGTGCTCTGGAAGGTCAGGGGTGGTAGAAAAAAACCCTGGAACTGGAGTTACAGGTGGTTGTGAGCTGCTTTATATGGGTGCTGGGAATTGAACCCAGGTCCTCTGAAAGAGCAAGATATGCTCTTAACCACTGAGTCATTGTGACTGGTTTAATAAAGAGCTGAATGGCCATTAGCTAGCAGGAAAGGGTCAGGTGGGACTTCTAGGGAAAGAGAGCTCTGGGTGAGAGAAAGGAGGAGTTGCCAGCCAGATCCAGGGGAAGCAGGATGGGCAAAATGGAGATGAGGTAATGAGTATGTGGAAGAATGTAGATTAAAAATGTGGGTTAATTCAAGTTATAAGAACTAGTTAGGAACAAGCCTAAGCTAAGGCCGAGCTTTTATAATTAATAATAAGTCTCCATGTCATTAATTGTGATTGTAAGCTGGCAAAGAAAGCCCAAAGAAAACATTGCACCCAACATCTGGCTTGGTAAAGACAGATCCAGATAGAAAAAAACTCAAAACAGGTTACAGTGTGTTTAAAAATGTGCATAAGCTTAAAAAAGAAAAGAAAATGGGTATAGACAATCATAGAAAAAATAGTTTATAAATAATAAGATAAAATCTTAAAGAGAGAATAAAATAATATAAAAAGGATAAGAAGGAGAGAGCCAATTAAATGTCCTCTGACCTCCATATGTCCACTGACCTCCTATGATACACATGGGCACACACACACACAATAATTTTTCTTTGAGGCAGCGTCTCTTTGTGTAGTCCTTGCTGCCCTGGAACTCACTGTATAGACCAGGCTGGCCTCAAACTCACGAAGATCTGCCTAGCTCTACCTCCCGAGTGCTGGGATTAAAGGCGTGTGCCACCACTACCACCTGGCAAATTTTTTGTTTTGTTTGGGACAGGGTTTCTCCTGTTAACAGCCTTGGCTGTCCTGGAACTTGCTTTGTAAATCAGGCTGGCCTCAAACTCACAGAGAACAGTCTGCCTCTGCTTCTCAAGGGTTGGGATTAAAGCATGCGCCACCATTGCCTGGCCATTTCTTTTTTTTTTAAGATTTTTTTTTTTTGAGACAGGGTTTCTCTGTGTAGCTTTAGAGCTTTTCCTGGAACTCACTCTGTAGACCAGGCTGGCCTCAAACTTACAGAGATCCACCTGGCTCTGCCTCCTGAGTGCTGGGATTAAAGGTGTGTGCCACCATGCCCGGCACCTAGCAATTTTTTTAAAGGAAAAAATGTTATTCCTGAACCTCATGTTCTATAACCTTTGTTTCTCAGGGATTCTATTTTGTAATGCATCCAAATAAATAATCTGAGGCTCCAGGGCTGCTAGGGGTGTGGGTCAGGTTAGCACAAATGTACCTTTTAAACACACAGAGAAGTGTGAGGTTTCTGCTACCCCATGGTTCCACTGTACTACAGATGAAGAAAAAAACAATGTCAGGTTCTCCCCACATCCCAGCTCTGGGTCAGACTCCATGACCAAGGCTGCTGGAGGAGATATAACAATTTAGCCCAAGAAAGCTGACTTTGCTAGAAAGTTCTTGATAACCTGGGTGCAGCTGAGCTGAAGGAGACTAGGCTGATCCTGGGTGCCTGACCCTGCTGTCCTGGCAGGGTTACCCACCACTGACAAAGATCCTGGCAAGTTTCTTTGGCAAGCTGCTGGGACAGGAGTTGGACCCACTCAAGAATGTGCTGGTGACAGTGGGTGCCTATGGGGCCTTGTTCACAGCCTTCCAGGCCCTGGTGGACGAAGGAGATGAGGTGAGAGGTGAAACTTGAATGGGGTGGGATGAGCTAGCTCAGGGCAGTGCTGACCCCTGCTAATCTGACCCTTGAACCAGGTCATCATCATAGAACCTGCTTTTGATTGTTATGAACCCATGACACTGATGGCTGGAGGTCGGCCTGTGTTTGTGTCCCTGAGGCCGGTAAGGAATGCTGCGTGGTTATGGGTTGGCCAAGGCTGGTAAGGGATGCTGGATGGTTATGGGTGGTTGAGGGACCCAAGATCTGACCTGGGCTAGATCCTAGGGCATGGGATAAGGCTGGGAAGGTGTGGAGGTGGAGTCCAGAGCAGAAAGGAGAGAGATGGAGGCAGATGCATGTGGACGTGAGTTGCTGTCAGGAAAGTAAATACTGTTGCCTTTCCCACCTCCGTTTGCAGAGCCCTGCTCCTAAGGGACAATTGGAATCCACCAATGACTGGCAACTGGACCCCACAGAACTGGCCAGCAAGTTCACACCTCGTACCAAGGCCCTGGTCCTCAACACACCCAACAACCCTCTGGGAAAGGTACCAGGGGGTGCATTCAGAGACTTCTGCAAGCTGTTTCCCTTCTGATCGTGAGCATAAGCTCCCTCAGGCTTTATTTCCTCGTGTGAAGTGGGAGGGCTGTATGCCTTAAACCCAACCCTCCCTGAGGTGCTAGGTGCATGGGCTGAATGCCTCACCACTTTCTGGTGGTTTTGGAACAGTGACTTTACCTCTCTGTACAGTGGGATCCAGACCAATCCCACAGGGTCAGTATTGCAGAGCTGGTCAAAGGGGTGGTCCAGAGAAGCCTTAGGACCTGGTATGGTCTTGTACTCTACCTCTGAGCAGGCTCTGCACTTGGGGACAGTCCCAGCTGCACACCCGTGACCTTGGATCCCACAGGTGTTCTCTAAGACGGAGCTGGAGCTGGTGGCCGACCTGTGCCAGCAGCATGATGTCCTGTGCATCTCTGACGAGGTCTACCAGTGGCTGGTCTACGATGGGCACCAGCACATCAGCATCGGTGAGCTGGGCCTGCCGCAGCTTCCCCTGGACACTTGAGCAGGGCTTGAGCCCAAGCTGGGAGCAGCCTAGGCCTGGGGGTCAGGACCCAGGGCTGTGGAACTGTGCACTGGTGTGACCATGGGCAGGGACTTCCCCTCCTGAGGTCTGAGGAGTTCGGTAGCATCTGCTTCCTGAGGCTGTGAGGAGCAGGAAATGGAATGGGTCCTGGCAGCAGCTTAGAGGGTACCAGTCCTCAGTTGAGAGGCTTGCCCCTGGGTCCCCTCCCTCCACCTTCCCCATTTCAGCATTTGTTCTTCTTGGCCGTGGGCAGCCAGCCTCCCTGGCATGTGGGGACGGACCCTGACCATTGGCAGCGCAGGCAAGAGCTTCAGTGCCACCGGCTGGAAGGTAAGTGTGGTCACTTGGCAGGTGACGGTGTGGGAGGATTAAGAAAGGCCACCTCTGGCCCCGAGGCCCTCACTGACTGTGTTCTGGTCTAGGTGGGCTGGGTTTTGGGTCCAGATAACATCATGAAACACCTTCGGACTGTGCATCAGAACTCTGTTTTCCATTGTCCCACCCAGGGCCAGGTGAGGAGGGGAGGAAAAGGCACGGTGAGGGTACGCGACAGCGAGACGGGCAGTGAAAGCCCCTAGACAGGTCACGGCTGACCTGTCCTTCCATCTGCCCTGTCCAGGCCGCCGTCGCCCGGTGCTTTGAGCGGGAGCAGGAACACTTCGGACAACCCAGCAGTTACTTCCTGCAGCTCCCACAGGCCATGCAGCTGACCAGAGACCACATGATCCGTAGCCTGCAGTTGGTGGGCCTCAAGCCCTTGATCTCCCAGGGCAGCTACTTCCTCATTGCAGACATCTCAGACTTCAGTGAGGCACTGGCCATGCCACTCGGGATTTGGGGAGGTACCAAAGTTGGCTAGGACTCAGCATGACCTCTTCTGTTGCCGCAGAGAGCAAGATGCCCGACCTGCCTGGGGCTGTGGATGAGCCCTACGACAGACGCTTTGCCAAGTGGATGATCAAAAACAAGGTAGGCTGGGCCTCTTGTCGGGGCCAGTCGGTGGAGTTGCCCAGGCTGTGCCCTGGTCAAGGGTGTCCAGTCAGCGGACCTTTTCCATGACTCCTGATGCAAGGCGGATTGCACAGTCCTTTTCACTTGCACAAAGAAGCCGTGCAGGCCCCAGGAGTCCCTGCCCTTCTCTGAGCCTGGCTGTCTCTCCTGTACAGTAAGGGAGGGTCTAGTCCATTTGCTCTCATCACCTGCTCAGACTACTGAGGTTCAAACTTAGCTTTCCCCCAGAGTGCTGCACAGTCCCTCTCTTTCTCTGCACCCCGGGAGGAACCTAGCAGAATGCCCTGGGGCTTCTCTCCTGACCATCACAGCAGGTGGGGGGACACACTGAGCCTTTACTCTGTCCCCTGAGCTGATGTCTTGGGTCTCAAGGCTATATGCACACATGGGCTTCCTCCTCCCCAGGGCCTGGTGGCCATCCCTGTCTCCATCTTCTTCAGTCAACCCCATCAGAAGGACTTTGACCACTACATCCGCTTCTGTTTTGTGAAGGTGAGAAAAGGCTGGGAGAACCTCGACGGGCCTGGCTAGCCACCAGGGAGGGGGGAGAGAAGGCTCACTGTGTGTCTTGCAGGATGAGGCCACACTCCAGGCCATGGATGAGAGGCTGCAGAAGTGGAAAAGAGAGCTCCAGCCCTGAGGCTCCTCAGCCCTCCCCCACAGTGGGGCTCAGCTGTGCCTATCACAGGGATGGTGCTGCAGGGCCCAGCTCTGTGACTGGACATGCTTCCAGGAAAGAGGCCATTTATTTGGGGGTTTCAGCAATCTTTCCCCATCGTGTCTGGACTGCTGTCTTGGGTTGAGCCTCACTCTACTCCTCTGTAGGTTACTTGAGGGGTGTGGTTATTTCTGGCCTCTCTGCCTGGGACAGTAAAGGATGGAGTCAGGCCTGGAGTCCCAACCTCACCTCCAGCCTTAACTTAGCCCTGCCGAGGCTCAGGGCTCTCTGCCTCTTCTCATGTGACTTCAGGACATTGCTTCTGGCTTGACTGCTTTTGTTCCTAATAAAGTTTTAAGTTATTAGAGCCCTCAAGGCAGCTTCTCTCTTCCTCTGGACTGCCTGCTAAACAGGGCTTGGAACAGTTTGGAAGGGACCCCAGAGAACCTCAGACCCCACACCTTCCCTAGGAAGAGTGTGTGTGTGTGTGCGCGTGCGTGCGTGCGTGCATGCGTGTGTGTGTGTGTGTGTGTGTGTGTGTGTGTGTGTGTGTGTGTGAACACTGGGAACTTGGAACTCTTCTGAAGTCACAGGGCTTGTTCATGGCAACCCAGACTCTCCACTGCCTGCTATGTTCCTCACCCTCAGAGGGTGCAAGCTGAAGGCTGGGTTAGGGTGTTAGTGTGTGGGGATGGGGATGGGGTCTTAGAGACATCTTCACAGGAGTTCAAGGACAGCCTGGTGTGTGCACAGAGGTAGGAGGGGCAGCTGTGAGCAGCTCCACTGGTCCAGGCTTACCTGCAACTCCCAACAGTCTGCTGAGGGGGCAGTGTGGGGGGAGGCAGTGTGGGGGGAGGCAGTGTGGGGGAGGCAGTGTGGAGGGAGGCAGTGTGGGGGGAGGCTGTGGGGGGGAGGGCAGTGTGGGGGGGAGGCAGTGTGGGGGAGGCAGTGTGGGGGAGGCAGTGTGGGGGGAGGCTGTGGGGGGGAGGGCAGTGTGGGGGGAGGCAGTGTGGGGGAGGCAGTGTGGGGGAGGCAGTGTGGGGGGAGGCTGTGGGGGGGAGGGCAGTGTGGGGGGAGGCAGTGTGGGGGAGGCAGTGTGGGGGAGGCAGTGTGGGGGGAGGCTGTGGGGGGGGAGGGCAGTGTGGGGGGAGGCAGTGTGGGGGGAGGCAGTGTGGGGGGGGAGGGCTGTGTGGGGGGAGGCAGTGTGGAGGGAGGCAGTGTGGGGGGGCAGTGTGGGGGAGGGCTGTGTGGAGGGAGGCAGTGTGGGGGGGGCAGTGTGGGGGAGGCCGGTGTGGGGGACGGTGGTGTGGGGGGAGGCAGTGGGGGGGAGGCAGTGGGGGGGGAGCCACCCGGGCCAGTGAGTGCTTGACCTAAAGTGGAAGTGAGGTTGGATTTGGCCAGGGGTTTTAGACAGGCCTGAAACTCAAACTTGTGAACCTCCTGCCTCTGCTTCCAGAGTACTGAGATTACAGCACGTTCCACACCTGGCAGAGAAGTGGGACTTGACCCCAGTTGTCTCACTGAAGCCACTGCAGTCCTAAATCCGCACGGAAGGCCGCGCTAGGAGCCAGGTTCATTTGTAGAGTGACCTCAGGAGTTTCACTCACATCTTTTCTTGAACCTAGAGAAATGATGGTTACGTAAGAACTTTAAATGTTTTCTCACCGGGCGGTGGTGGCACACACCTTTAATCCCAGCACTCAGGAGGCAGAGTCAGGTGGATCTCTGTGAGTTCGAGGCCAGCCTGGGCTACAGAGTGAGTTCCAGGAAAGGGAACAAAACTACACAGAGAAACCCTGTCTCAAAAAAACAAAAAACAAAAACAACAACAAAACAGTTTTCTCCTGGAACAGAATTCCTACAACATGAAGTTTTGTGATAGATGGGAGTGGTTTTTGTTAATCATATAAAGCTCCTTTGGACTTGGGGTTAGCGTCAGAGCTTTGAGGCTGCCCCCTCCCCTCTACTGTCCTCGGGGAATGGGGTGGGACTGGACTTTCAGTTCAATCCAAAATCATATTTTTCTCTTTGAAGGTTGCCAGGAGAGGTCGGTGTCACACTGTAGCCAAGGTTGGCTTCAAACTCATGACAATCCTCCTCTCTCTGCCTCCTGAGTATTAGGATGATAAGCCTAAACCATCCATCCTGGCTTGATTTTGCATTTTGTTTTGTTGGCAATGCTAAGGATTGAACTCATGGCTTTGCATACACATGCTGGACAAGCACTTGTAACTCTGAGCTGCATCCCAGCCAAGAATCGTCCCTGGAACACGCTTGTTGGCAGAGCCACAGAGCCACAGGGTACTGCTGCTGGTGCAGAGGGAGGCCTGGGAACCAACGTTCCACCTCAAGGGCTCAGGCTTGAAGCGCCTCTGCCGCACCACATGGCAAGACGATAAAGTCTTGTAGAGGGTAAACTCCTAGAATTCTTAAAGTTCCTGGCAAAGACCAGGCCTGATGGCACACACCCACTATTTTACTCCAGAGGCGGAGCAGGGAAGATCAGGAGTTCAAGGTCTGGCTCTGCTGCGTTGTGAGTTCAATGCTGATACATGAGAGTTTGTCTCAAAAACAAAGCCTAGGTTGGAGAGATGGCTATACAATCGGGAGGAGCAGAGATCAGATCCCAGCACCGACGTTACAAGCTGTGTGCCCCACACATGCCTTCCACCCCAGCTAGGAATGTGGTGGAGACAAGAGACTCTTGGGAGCTTCCAGCCTGGGCAGAGCCATGAGCCCCAGGCTCAGGGAACAAGCTTGCCTCAAAGGTGGAGAGTATACATACAGACACAGAAGGACATGCACACACATGAATAAAAATAAACAGAACAGTCTGACCAAAGATCTCCTTTCTCGTGAATCATCCCAGAATCTGCCCATAACTCATAGCCATAGCCATAACTCTGAGTCCCCAGATGTGATTGTGAAGCTGGCTGGGTGGTGCACACCTGGCTTGCTTTTTTGTTTTGGCTCTTGTTTTGTTTTGTTTGGGACAGGGTCTCACTATGTAGCTCTAGCTGTCCTGGAGCTCACAGGGATCTGCCTGCCTCTGCCTCTGCCTCCCCAGTGCTGGGATTAAAGGCGTGTGCTACCACCCCCAGTTTTTGGTGCACAGTTATAATCCCAGCACTCAGGAATCTGAGGCAAGGGGATCTTGAATCAAGGCCTGTGTGAGATACACAGTGAACCTCTGAGTCACACACCGCCCCGCCCCCTTCAAAGAAGTGACCTGGGAGCTGGAGAGATGGCTCAGCGGTTAAGAGGACCTGGGCTCAGTTCCCAGCACACACATGGTGGCTCACAACCTCCTGTAAGTGCCAGGGGATCCAGTGTTCTCTTCTGGCCTTCTCAGGTACCAGAAAAGCCTGTGTGCACAGACATACATGCTGACAAAACACGCATATAAATTAAGTAGCCGGGCGGTGGTAGCGCACGCCTTTGATCCCAGCACTCCTGAGGCAGAGGCAGGCAGATCTCTGTGAGTTCGAGGCCAGCCTGGTCTACAGAGTGAGTTCCAGGAAAGGCACCAAAACTACACAGAGAAACCCTGTCTCGAAAAACAAACAAACAAATAAATAAATTAAGTAAAGTCAAAACCCAGAGAACATGGTGCTTACTGGTCTTTAATTTCCTCACTTGGGAGATTGAGGCAGTTGATACTATCTCAACAAACAAAACCAAAGCAAGCAAAACAGACAAAAAGAAAGTATAACTCAAGAGAGAATGTTGTTTGGTTGATAATAATGTGTCAGTATCTTCCCCAACTGTAACAAAGTACCAGATCATTCTAAAATGTTAATACAAGCTCTGTATGGTGGCACATGCCTTTAATCTCAGCTCTCAAGAGGCAGGTGGATCTCTGAATTTGAGGCCAGCCTAGTCTACAGAGCAAGTTCCAGGACAGCTGGGGATACACAGAGAAACCTGTCTTGAAAAACCAAAACAAAACAAAAAATTAATACAAAGCTACCAGGCAGAAAAGTTTTTAGGGGAACCACTTTCATTACTATCTTCCCATTTTTTCTTAAACTTAAAATATTACTTTAAAGGGGACAGGGAATGTTGCTCGGTGGTAGAGTGTTTGCATGCTGGAGACCTTGGATTTGATTCTCGAGCCTGCCAAAAATTAATCAATCCATCAAAGCACTCAGGAGGTTGATGGAAGGTGATCCTGAGTTTGAGGTCAGTCCAAGCTACATAGTAACACCCTATCTCAAATAATTTTTTTTAAATTTAAACAACCACACTCAAACAAATAAAGTGATAAAGAATAAAGTTTAGGCAGGGTTGGGAATGTAAGCCACTGGTGGAGCACTTGATTTAGCATATGTCAGGCCCTTAGTTGGATTCCCAGGAAAATGAATGAATGGATAAATAAAAAGAAAGTGCAAATGAACAAATTGAAGCACTGGATTAAACTACTACTAAAGTAATTTCCAGTAGGGTCTCCTTACATAAATCGTGGAAGCTGAATGTCGCCCGGGTACCGATCGGGAGGGCCACATGTGAGCCTTTTAGGGTTCGGACCACACTGAGTCGCGAAATTCATTTATCTTGAAGACAGGAGCCAGCGTTGTTGCCTGTGCATCTGCAGGGGGAGTGTCCGTGCTCCACCTCCCCTGACTCCTAGGCCACGCCCCCACACGCCGCAGGGCCTTCGATTGGGCAGCTCCGCGGAGGTGTGGCCGGAAGCGGCGAGGCTGATTGGCAAGCGCGTGGTGCTCCGGAAACATGGCGGAGCGCCCGAAGAAGCGTCCGTGTGGCCCGGTAAGTGGCAGCCCGTGGGGTTCCGGGCAAGGCCGGGGAGCCGCGGCGTCTCACAGTGGTGTCGACCTGGGTGCTCCCTCCTAGCTGCTCGCCCGAGGCCTGAGCTCTCGAGGTTAGCTGGCCCGCGCTGCATTCCTCAGGGCGACGGTGCTCATGCTCGTGAGCCCTTTCCTGGCTTGTTTCTGTTTCCTAGGGCAACGTTGTGGATAGGCCTCTCCTCCCCTTTCCTCAATTTCTCCTTTTATTCTATGGGAATTCATCCCCTAACTTCCCGGTTGCTTACTGTGCCGGGCCTGACCCCAGGCGTTGAGCACAGCGTGTCACTGTGTACTCCTGCCTAGTTTGGGGAATTCAGAGGGCTGGAGGCCAGCAACGATGCTCCCCTGTCTTCCTCCTGCTCTTCCAGGGTGAACATGGCCAAAGGGTTGAATGGCGAAAATGGAAGCGGCAGAGTAAGTAAGGGCTGGCTGGCGGCGGGCTGGAAAGAGCGCTGAGCCCTCCCTTCCCCCAGACCACCTAATGCCCCCGCCAAGCCGTCTCTGGGTGTCCATCCAGTGGAGCTGCCCTGGCAGCCTCCTGGAGCCCAGACTGGCCCAGTGAGAGGGAACTCTCCTCACTATGCCAAGGCCCTCTCCCCCCACTAATTCTTCTCCCAGAGAAAGAGGAGAAAAAGAAGTGGAAGGACCTCAAGATAATGAAAAAACTGGAGCGGCAGCGGGCCCAGGAGGAACAGGCCAAGCGCCAGGAGGAGGAGGAGGAGGAGGCTGCTGCCCAGAGGAGCGACCAAGGTAAGCAGCTGGGTCCTGGGGAGGACGCAGGTTGTGGCCTGAAGCCGAGCCTCACAGCTAACTTGCTGCCTTCCGTCGCTCCTCATTCCCTCTCTCTGTCTCTGTTTTCTCCTCTCTCTCTTTCCCTTCCTTCTTTTTTCTCCCTCCCTCTCTCTTTCTTCTTCTTCTTTTTTTCCTTTCAAGTGAGGCGCTAAAGATTAAACCCAGAGCCTTCATTCATGGTAGGCATTCTCTCACCAAACTACCCTTGGCTTGCACCTCTTGAGCCTTCTGAGTGCTTTAGTTACGTTTTAAATTTAATTTCATAATGAAAATTTTTCTTTATTTTCCCATTATATCTAATACATGCTGAAAACGATACAGAAAACTATGAAAAAGAAAGAAAAACTGAGCAGGTTGTGATTGTGGCTTGTTCTAACATGACTAGTGGTGTGGCAGGAGAGAGCCTGTATGTACAGTGTGACAGCCCTGAGTCCTGGGTATATGCTTCTGGACCTGGCTTTCCTCATCTCCTGTTACTGCCCTGAGTGTTCCGTGACAGTACATTTACCCTAAGAGACCATCTTTTTTTAGTTGTGGTGATACACACAGCTGTGATCTCAGTACCTGGGAGGCTGAGGCAGGAAGATAAAGAGTTCAAGGCTAGTCCAGGGCTCGTAGTATCCTTTTTCACAAACAGAAAGAATCCTTTTTCACTGGTGGGTGTGTGAGAGTGGGAACATTGTACCCTTTAGAGCTCAGTAGCCACCAGTGGGGCTGTTGAACATGGGTTCAGGGGCCCTGGAAATGATGTCTAAGTGTTACCTCTTTCTGATAAGGAAACCCCAGGAGGGAGAGAATGTGGTGGCTCCTCTACAGCTAGGCAACCTATCTCCTGTCTCAGCCACCCCACCACTTAATGTCACTACAGACAGAACACTTATCCGACTTTCCTGGGGGACAAACCATACTCATGTAAATGGGGAGGACTCTGGTTCCAGGAGCCTTCCACTTGTCTGGAGATGCTCATGGCCTTCAGGTGGTGAAGTTTTACAGATACATCCCCTCTCCCCAACTGAGAGCCAAGTTCAGACCACCTGTAACATATAATACAGCACAATGCCTTGTGAGTTCTTGTTACTATATATTAATAACATGTTTAACACAGATAAAAGGGGGTTCTTTTGTAAATATTCCAACATTATATCTGATGTACGTAATTCCCTCACTAGGAAGACTGATACAGGAAGATCATGGGTTTGGGAGTAGTCTGGGGACTAGATAGAGTAAGACTCCCCCATCCCAAAATAAAAAACAAACCACCACACAGTCAGTGTTGTTTGATTTTCGTTTGGGACTGCCAGCTCACAAATAATGACACGGAGACTTCTTATTAATTATGAAAGCTTGGCCTTTGGCTTAGGCTTGTCCCTAGCTAGCTCTTAAAACTTAAACTCACCTGCTTCTATTAATCTACGGTCTGCCATATGGCTTTTTTTACCTCTCCTCCATTCCGTATGTCTGACTTGGTCCAAGGTTCACTGGCATCTCCTCTTCCTCTTTCTCCCCAGAAATCCTGCCTATCCTCTCCTGCCTAGCTATTGGCCATTCAGCTCTTTATTAAACCAATCAGAAGGTACCTTGGCAAAGACACATCTTCACAGTGTACAAAAGGATTATCCCACAACAAATCAGTGACTTACACAGGCTGTGTATGTGTGTGCACAAATGTGTACATATTTGTTTCCAGTCAGGGTTGATTGAATCCGTAGGTGGGGAAACTACAGGTAGAGAGGGCAGACTTGATGCTTCCCGGGGCTTGTGTGATATCAAATACGTATTATATTTTCACTGGCTTTTTAAGATTTATTTATTTGTGTGTTTTACATATATGGGTGTTTTGTCTGCATGTACATCTGAAAACCAGAAGAGGTCATTAGATCCCATGGGGCTATATTACAGTTGTGAGCCGCCATGTTGATCTCAGGGCCTGTGTAAGAACAGCCAGATTTTAGCTGTTCTTATTTACATTTGACAGCTGGTAAACTGAGGTATCTTAGAGCAGAGCCAGGATCCAGATGTAGGCCAGTGCTGCTGACCAATGCTTGGCCTTGTTCTCCAGGCTGCCTTACTTTGAGAAGCCTTGGAGACTTTGGTCCATTTCTTCCTGAACAGATTGGAACCTTTAGAGAAGGGGTGGAATCTAGTTTGCTGATCTCAAAGCTCCTCCCAGTAAGACAGTTCTCTTACTCTGACCATGGGGGCAGACAGAGCAAGGGAGGAGAGGTCCACAGCCTGTCAGGTTGACCAGGAGCACCCCTACCCCTGCTAGGACGGCCTTACACTCTGAGCGTGGCCCTGCCGGGCTCCATCCTGGACAACGCCCAGTCACCTGAGCTTCGCACCTACCTGGCTGGCCAGATCGCTAGAGCCTGCACCATCTTCTGCGTCGACGAGATCGTGGTGTTCGATGAGGAGGGCCAGGATACCAAGTGAGAGTCTTCACAGGGAGGGGAGGGCCACCAGGGTTGGCTGTGACTTGTTCTGTCCCTTGTCACCTGCCTGGCTTTTTGACAGTGCCCCGCCTGGAATGCCCACATTATAATCCTTAGTTTTGTCGAGTCGAGGACTCTCACAGTGGGTGGGAGCCGCTGTCAAGGCAGCTGCGGTTGGATTTTTTTCCCTTGCTGCTGGAGATGGAACTCCGGGTTTTGTACTTGTTCTGCCACTGAAGCTGCATGCCATTCAGCTCTTAGCTCCGGTGTGGCTCCTATCTAATATTTATTTATTTATTTATTTATGGTGCTTGTGTATATACACACCAGTGTGGTTGTGGAACTCAGATGACAACTCGGGCCGGGCAGGGGCAGCGCGCACCTTTAATCCCAGCACTCGTGAGGCAGAGGCAGGTGAATCTCTGAGTTCAAGGCCAGCCTGGTCTACAGAGTGAGTTCCAGGACTGTCAGGGCTGTTGACAGAGAAACCCTGTTTCAAAAACCAAAACAATAAATAAATGAAGAGGACGACATGCAGGAGTCAGGTGTCAGCTCTCTTCTCATGCGGGTTCTGGGCTTGGAATTTAGGTTTTCAGGATTGGGAACAGGAGCCCTTAACCCGGTAGGCCGTCTCTCCAGCCCAGCACGGGAACCTTGAGCCCTGTCTTTGTCTTCCCAGGACTGTGGAAGGGGAATTCAAGGGAGTTGGCAAGAAGGGGCAGGCGTGTGTACAGCTGGCCCGCATCCTGCAGTACCTGGAGTGTCCACAGTAAGTGTGAGGCGAGGGTGGTGTTCCCTTGGATGTCGCTGGGAAGCAGCCTCCCCAGGGTGGTCCTGACAGCTGCCTTCCGCCCCAGGTACCTGAGAAAGGCGTTCTTCCCCAAACATCAGGACCTGCAGTTCGCAGGTATGGCTGGCGTGCCCGCCCCATTTCTCAGGGCTCATCCTAGGCACTGGGAAATGATCTTGCCCCACTTACCCCAGTGGGAAAGCAGGCCTGAGAGTGCAGGTCTGGACCTGACATCACCCTCCTGACCCCCACAGGGATCCTCAACCCCTTGGACAGTCCTCACCACATGCGTCAGGATGAGGAATCCGAGTTCCGAGAAGGCGTTGTGGTGGACCGGCCCACCAAGGCAGGCCATGGCTCTTTGGTCAACTGTGGAATGAAGAAGGTGGGAATGGAAGGCAGGCTGTGGTCTACCTTGAGGACACTTGCTCACTGTGGAAGACAGGCAGGGACATAAGAATAGACCTGGACTGTAGGCCTGTTGTGAAACACCAGTTATTGCTAACTGGATCAGAGAAGTACCCAAAGTAGAACTTAAGAGATGAACTCAGGGAAGCTGGAGAGGTGGCTCATTGGTTAAGAGCGCTGGTTGCTCTTGCAGAGGACCCAGGTTCAGTTCCCAGCACCCACATGGCGACTCACAAACCAACTGTAACTCCAGTTCCAGGGGATCTGATGCCCTCTTCTGGCCTCCGTGGGCCCCAGGCATGAACATGGTGCACAGACATGCATGTAGGCAAGACACCCATATACATAAAATAAAAATAAAAGAGAGATGAAGTCATGACCACACGCAGTGTTGTGGTGTGTTTATTATTTATTTTTGTTACTGAGATTTAATCATGCTCTGTTGTTGAAGTACATTCTCAGCTTTGCTGGTTTGGGGTGAGGCGATTTTTTAATTTCTCATTTTTAGTGTACATGGGTGTGAATGTGTGTGTAAGCATGCACGTGCCAAGGAGTAAATGTGAGCTCAGAGAACGACTTGACAAGTGTGTTCTCCCCGCACTGTGTGAGGAGTGAGCTCTGGTCATCAGGCTTGGGGGCGGGTGCCTGGTGAACCGTCCGACAGTAGCTCTTGTTTATATATAGTCTCCTGGTCAGCAGATGAGGAGGCTGAGGCTCACAGGAGTTAAGTGACCCCCTCACACTCCGCAGCTAACAAGTGGCCAAGCCACCACATGGAGGAAACCTATGACTTCATCTCTTACCCAGGGCTTCCATCTCTGACCAGTGCCCTGTGGTAACTGTTCTGCATGAATGGTCTCTCTTAACAGGTCCTACTCAGTGCCAGAAACAGGGTGGCGGGCTGACCTGGCACCACAGTTCTCGGGGGGGTCTCTGAGAAGGTTGGCCCCTTTGGAGGTGTGGCGCTCATTTCCTCTAGCTTCTCCACAGGAGGTGAAGATTGACAAGAAACTGGAACCTGGACTCCGCGTGACCGTGCGACTGAACCAGAAGCAGCTCCCCCCAGGTATCTGGAAGCTTCCGTGGCCCTTACAGTTGCCTGGCCTAGAGCCTCCACCTACCTCCTGGTCTCCTTGGTCCTCACAGCCTGTTTTATTCCCCAGAATGCAAGACCTACAAGGGGACAGTCGTGTCGTCACAGGACCCCCGCACCAAAGCTGGTCTCTACTGGGGCTACACTGTCCGGCTGGCCTCCTGTCTCAGTAAGGCCGAGTTCCTTCCCTGAATGTCCCTCTGTCCTACCAGATGGGTGTGTGTCTAAGTGGTGCCATCTCTGGTCTCCCTGAACATCTGTTCGGATGCTAAGAACATCTGAGAGCAGGACGTGCTTGGCCCCCAGCTGCCATCCCAGCACTGGGAGGCCAACAAAGGGCTCTCACTGTAAACTTGAGGCCAGCTCAGGAAACAGAGCAAGACCTTGTCTCAAACACCAAACCAGGAAAGCCCTCTGAAGCCAGGGTCAGGCTGCTGACCATGGTCCAGGGCTTGGGAGCTCCTCCTCGCCCACCCTGTGTGCTCCCCAGCCCAGGCTTCAACTCCACCATTCCCTGCCCCCAACTTCCCAAGAGCAGTAGATGGTCCCTTTACCTGAGCTCTCAGCCACCTTGCAATATGCTAGAGACACAGCCCAGAGCAGCACCCCACTGAGCGGCCCCACCCCCAGGTGCCGTGTTTGCTGAGGCTCCCTTCCAGGATGGGTACGACCTGACCATTGGTACATCAGAACGTGGCTCCAACGTGGCCTCTGCCCAGCTGCCCAGCTTCAGGTGGGTGCTGCTTAGGGCAGGGACTGGGCCCTACTGTATATGGGTTTGGGGACCTAAAGCTCTGGGGACTATCCAGTGGAGCCTTGAAGTCAGTGACTCCCTGTCTCTGGGTACCAGGCATGCTCTTGTGGTGTTCGGGGGCCTCCAAGGGCTGGAAGCTGGAGTGGATGCTGACCCCAACCTTGAAGTGTCTGAACCCAGTGTCCTCTTCGACTTCTACGTCAACACATGCCCCAACCAGGGCAGCCGTACCATCCGCACTGAGGTGAGCCGCAGGCACAGGCACCCGGTCCTCCTTGTGATCCACCCTAGGTGCTTTCTCCCAAGATTTACTTATGAGTTCATGTACTTCTGCACGTCAGAAGAGGACATCAGATCCCACGAGACTACAGGTATAGACGGTTATGAACCACCATGTAGATGCTGGGAATTGAACTCGGGACCTCTGGAAAAGCAACCAGTGCTCTTAACCACCGAGACATCTTCCGAGCCTCAGCCTAAATGCCTTTTCTGAAGGTGGGGTCCTTACCACAGCAAACTCGTGGCAGGGACAGGACACAAGAGCCATAAAGGTTGCAAGTCCTGGGCCAGTAGTAGTCCCCAGGTACCCTGTCTGTCCCTGTTCAGGGCCTCTGCTTCCTTGGTGATGTCCTAGGCCCCTCTGGGTGTCAACAACATTTCTGTGCTGAGGAAAAGTGTCCCACAAGAACAGAGCATCTGCCGGGCGGTGGTGGCGCACACCTTTAATCCCAGCACTCGGGAGGCAGAGCCAAGCAGATCTCTGTGAGTTCGAGGCCAGCCTGGGCTACCAAATGAGCCCCAGGAAAGGCGCAAAGCTACACAGAGAAACCCTGTCTCGAAAAAAACAAAAAAAGAACAGAGCATCCATGGGATCTGTGCAACCATCCCAGAGGCCAGCATAAAATGATGTCCCTATGGGTACCATGTGGAGGAGGCTCTGTTGCTCCATCGGTCTCAAGGGTGGTGACTGTAGGTTGATAGCCCCAGTCTGCCTGTCCCTGAGGCCCTGCCCATGTCACTTACTACTGCTCAGCCAGTTGGAAACAACTGCCCATCATCTTCTTCCTGGCTCTTGAAGAAGGCCCCGGCTGGGGCTGGGGCAGCTGGGTAACTGCCAGGTCCCAGCCAACTTCTTTTCTTCCAGGAAGCCATACTCATCTCCCTGGCTGCCCTGCAACCTGGTCTCATCCAGGCGGGTTCCTGGACCACCTGACAACTTCATGGATCCAGGATGCAGAAACAGCAGGAAATGGAGGATCACCAGGAACAGAGATGGTCAAGGCTTGTCTCCAAAAATAACCATCTTTAATATGAACCAGCCCCATCTCCCCAGTGTCTTGAATCCTTCCCCCTCACTTGCTGCCAGCAGTGATGGCCTTGAGGTTCCCGGCACGGGCCAGGATGTTGGGCACGAAGAGCAACCCCGAGGCACGCTCAATGCTCTCGATGGGCACGAGGAAGCGCTCCAGAGGGAGAGTCTCGTCTACAGGGGCATTGGGCATCACGTAGGAACGCAGCTCGATTTGCCCACTGGTGGACTCCAGGATGAGCACCTTGAAGAAGTGCGTGGGCACTGCCACATGATTCTTTCCAATAACCTGGTACTTGACGTAGGACTTCCCATCAGCCTCTGTCCTGTGGATAGACCCAGGCACATGTGGCCAGGAAGCAGGGTTGGACACAAGGCCACCTCTTCCAGGAAGCCTTCCCTGACCTAACTTCCAACAAGAAATTTATTTCCGTGCCTGGTTGCCTCCTTGGGCCGGGGAACTCTGTAGGGTGGGGACCAACATTTAACCCTCTGTTTTTCTGCCCAATACTGGTTCAGACGGAGTGGGTGGCAATAAATGCTGCTAGAGGAATGAGCTCTCTGGACCTTGAAGTCACATGCAGTCATGTGACTACCACCTGTCCCCATAGGCAGTACACCAGGCAAGCAAGGGTGTGAGGGCCATGACAGTGCAGTCCCAGCCCGGGCCTGGTATCAGCACTGCCACACTGGATGGATGGGAGCGTCCAGGTTCCTCAGCAGCAGCCATGCCAGGCCTGAGCTGATCACAAGGCTCTCCGATGTTCAGAGGAACTTAGCTCGCCTGTCGGGCAGGGCTGACCTTGGGAAGGAGTGCTTCAAGCCCAGCACAGGTGAGAGCCTGGTGCAGCGACGTGTCAAAAGGGGAGCAAAGGCAGACTTGGGGCCTAGCAGCTGTGGACACAAGAGGGTTCTAGGCCACCCAAAGGTCTCTGGCTGCAGTGAAACAGCCCAAGGTCGGAGAATAGGATTGGAAGGCCCTGTCAGCCACAGACTTACCTGGGCAGGAAAAGGGGCCCTGTGCAGACATAGACATTTTGGTAAGTGCGAGTCAAGCTGCGGCTGTACTTCTCAAGGTTGTTCCAAGCATTCTGGTTGAGGTGCGGCACCTGGTGGGAGAAGCAAGGCTCAGTACCACACCTGGGCCCTTCTTTGTTAGGAATACCCCAGGTCCTAAGGAGACGGCCAAGCATGTGGAGGACGAAGGCTCAAAG
Organism: Peromyscus californicus insignis; assembly: GCF_007827085.1. Classification (NCBI taxonomy): domain Eukaryota; kingdom Metazoa; phylum Chordata; class Mammalia; order Rodentia; family Cricetidae; genus Peromyscus; species Peromyscus californicus. Next base: position 9,269,151 of record NW_026294595.1, read on the forward strand.
AAGGAGTCACTCCTTGAGGCTCTGTGACTACAGGGGTTGAGTGTTTGTAGGGCTGTCCACTGCTAGCCACACGCCATCCGTTCCTAGGCACTCCAAATCTCGTAAGTTTACCCCAGCTCAAAGAACCGGGGACAGAGGGAGCATTAATCATTTAGAGATCCCCTAGGTCCCTTGACAGGCCTCAGAACAAGCACTGGGGGTGGGGTGGAGGTGGGGGGCATGCTCTGTCCATCTCCGACCACTGGGTGGATGTTCCTAGTTCACCTATCACAACCCTCCTGGGAGCAGGTGCAGTGCTAACAATGTGTCCAGGGTCATGTGACTGGCACCAACAGCCCAACTTCGTGCCAGCTGTTTTCCTGGCAGCTGCTGCAGGGGCCAGCTGGGAACACGGAGTAGGCGACCTCCCGGGTTCCCTCCGGAAGTACACTGGGTAGCTTACAGACTGGGAGATAGGAGCGCTGTTTCCCACAGGAGTGCTTCCCAGCACTCCGTCTAAGTTCAAACCCCGTCTCTCCCGCTACGGTGCACGTGTAAATTCAGACCTAGGCGCTGCAGTCAGGCAGGTGCCCGGGGACCACGGCTACCTGCGGGGCCACGTTGCTCAGGTAGAAGGTGTCGTCCATGGCCCGCTGGCTCCAGCGGTGGTTGGCGGCGGCGGCCAAGTGGCCGCGGTCAAAGCCGCTGCCGCGGTAGTCCGCGTTGGTGGCACGGTGGTATGCATGCACAGAGTCATCCTCTCGGAAGTCGCAGGCGCTGCGGTCGCCCTCCCCGCGGAGCCGCTCAGGCCGCAGCTGCTCCAAGACCCAGAGCGCACCGCGCGTGCGCGGGTCGTAGCTCAGCACATAGGACTCCCGGCTCCGGAGCTGCGCCACGCCGGGCAGCCCGTACTTGGCCAGTTCCCCGGTGCCACCCGCCGGCCCCCCAGGCAGCGCGGGCAGCTCGGCCGCTACCACGGGCAGCACCGGCACCCGGCCCAGCAGCCCCGGCGCTATCCCAGCCCGTCGCCGCCAGTGCTCTGCCGCCGCACCCAACCCCGCGCCTAGCGCCAGGGTCAGACCGACCCGCAGAGCGCGCATGGCCTATAAGAGGACGAGCGTGGTCCCAGTGCAAGGCGCAGGAGCATCGGGCGACCCCTAGCGCGTGTCCTCGGGGCCTTCCTCCGCCCTTTTTAGACACGGGCCGGGGCGTGACGCCGCCCGACCTGCTTACAATTGGTCGCTGCCAAGTCTGGCTCCGCCTCGCCGTGTGCGTCTCCGGAAACCTTGCCTCCTGCAGGGCGTTTAGCGCAGTCCCAGGGCCGAGTATTTAACCTTCACACAGGCCTGGGAAGTCTAGTTGCTTGAACAGGACAGAAACCCGGATCTGTCAGACCCCTCCTCTCCACTCAAATGAGCCAAACATTTCTCTCCATTGGCTGACAAAAGGGCGCAGGTGCAGGCTGAAGCTGCTGACAGCCGCCTGAGGCTAAGGTTGCTAGTGAGGTCGTAAAAAGCAGCTTGAAAAGCCTATACTAGGGTCATACTTTTCCATTTTTTTGTTTGTTTTGTTTTGGTTTTTCGAGATAGGGTCTGTGTAGCCCTGGCTGTCCTGGAACTCACTGTGTAGAGCAGGCTGGCCTCAAACTCACAGAGTGGTGGGAGTAAAGGCGTGCACCACTACCGCCGCCGCCGCCGCCGCCGCCGCCGCCACCACCACCACCACCGGCGCCGCCACCCACCACCACCACCGCCACCGCCACCGCCACCGCCACCGCCACCGCCACCGCCACCGCCACCGCCACGCCCAGGTCTTTTCAACCCTCTTAAAGGCTGAAGTATGTTGTGTAAGGCAGTGTTTCCTGTCCACAGAAGCTGGACAGTACTCAACTCTAGGGGGTGGATAAGAATATTTCCTGCACACCAGATGGAACAGTATTTAACCTACGAATATTTTAAGACAGCAACTTGCCTACCACTTATTAAAGTGGGGGAAAGAACAATACGAGTGTGTATCATCAGAGCTACAATCATTAGCACGAGACAAAACCAATTATTTATTAAGCATTAAATTGGAAAATAGGGGATCAGCAGGTGCTGGAAGACAGGAGGGCACTGGAAGGAAATAATAAAAATGCACAGCATATACATATGGAAGTGTTATAATGAAACTCACTTTTTTGTTTGCTTATTTTTTCAAGACAGGGTTTCTTTGTGTAACAGTCCTGACTGTCATGGAACTTGCTTTGTAGATCAGGGTGGCCTTGAACTCACGGAGATCCACCTGGCCCTGACTCTGAGTGCTGGGATTAAAGAAGTGCACCACCACCACCCAGTTGAAAGATATTTTTGGGGGCAGGGGAGCAAGCTTAGTGGGTAAAAGCATGACTGATGACATGATTTCCATCACTGGAACACACATAGGCCTCAGAGGCAGCAGCTCACATCTGTAATCCTAGCATTCCCAAACTGAGATTTGAGGCCCAGGCAGGGGCCTACAGTGCACAGCACAGTGGATGAAATAAGAGACCCTGCATCGAAACAAAATGGAAGGAGTGAACTGACTCCCGAGTTCTTACTACAACATGTGTATACCTGTGCATGGGCTGGCACAAGCACACACACAAGCACACACACACATTAAAGAAAGGCTAATGAATAGTAATTGGGCATAGTGACTCTTATCTGTAGTCTCAGCACTAGGGAGGCTGAGACAGAATTACCATGAGCCCAAGGCCAGCCTGGGGTGACTGCCTTAAACACACACACACACACACACACACACACACACACACACACACACACACACATACACACACACAAAAGCAGAGTAGTATTCAATGTGTATCTATACCATTTTCTCTGTCCATTCATCCACTAATGGACATTAGATTTTTTGGTTCCTGTGAATGTTACCAATAAATATAAGAGTGCTTTGGGGGCCATGTCCAAACAGCATCCCCCTGTCTTCTGACAGCTACAGTTCCAGGCTTCAGGATTAAGCCTGCAATTCATTTGAGAGTTGATTCTCTATGTGTTGTAAACGTTTCATTTTGCTTTTCTGTGTGTGGAAATCAGTTCTCTCAGCACCATTTACTGAAGACTGTCCTTTCTCCATTGTGTTTCTGGCTCCTTTGTCAAGGCAACTGATTACAGGGGCTGGAGGGATGGTTCAGAAGAGCACTGGCTGCTCTTGCAGAGGACCTGGGTTCAGTTCCCACTCTCCACAGGGTGGCCCACAGCCACCTGTAACTCCAGTCCCGGGGAGTATGGTGCCCTCTTCTAGCCTCCATGGGCACCACGTACACATACAGCAGGTAAGCACACATACACATAAAAGTTTAAAAGGTTGATGTCATATTTTTTTCTTTCTTTTTTTTTGGTTTTTCAAGACAGGGTTTCTCTGTGTAGCAGCTCTGGCTGTCCTAGAACTTGCTCTGTAGACCAGGCTGGCCTTGAGCTCACAGAGATCCACCTGCCTCTGCCTCCCTAGTGCTGGGAATAAACTCGATGTCATCTATTTCTGTCCACATCGTGCTGTTTTGATTACCATAAACTAGGATTTTAAAGTCAGGTGGCCTTCAGCTTTGTCCTTTTGCTCACAATTATATCAGGTACTTGGGATCTTTTATGGTTCCCTAACACATTTTCAGATTCTTTCCTTTTCCTGTGAAAAATGACTTTGTGTGTGTGTGTGTGTGTGTGTGTGTGTGTGTGTGTGTGTATGTGTGTGTATGTGTGTGTTAGGACTCATAGGCTCAGGCAAGCAAAGCAGATGCTCTGCCACTGAGCTACACTTCCATGTCACAGTAATGTTGTTTCAGGCAGGACCTCGCTATGTAGTCCCAGGAAGACTGGAACTACACACGCCGGTCTCAGATTTGCCAGGATCCTCTTTGTGGAGTGCTGAGATCACAGGTCTGTGCCACCACACTTGGCCACACTGGAATTTTGATGGGGACCACATTTACCCAGAGCTGGGCTTGAGTTAGTGCACCAGACTCCTGGATCCCCAGCTCATTTACTATTAAATTTCGGTGAGCTGGAACCCTTCCTCCCACCATCCCATAATCACCACCTTCTTACCACACTCCCAGTCTTGGGCTTATTTAGCCGGGAGTTGCTTAAGATGGAGAAGGAATTTTCATTTTCTCACCAGCTGGAAAAGATTCATTCATTCAACTATATACACTTAGAACCCACCCGTTCACCTTTCACAGTTCTAGATACTGGGAATGGAGAGAAGTTCTTCCAACCTGGAAATGCAGAGTAAGTAAGTACCCTCTTGTTTCTCTGCACCTCCGTCAACTTCTTCCAAGGATTTACAATGCACAGTATTCATGGGGCTGTGGTTCTGGCTCAGTGGTCCAGTGCTTGCTTGATATGTGTGAGGGCCTGGGCTCTATGAGCAGCACAAAATTCATAAGAACTTTAATTTCTCTTAGGTATTGCAAGTAGCATCTTATTATTTTCAGAGTTTACAGTTAGCATATGCACAACTACAACTTAAAAATGAATAATAAAGTGTGTACTGGCAGAGCCCTCCTTCCTAAGCCCACCCATCTCCTGCTGACTGGCAGCTGAACTGGAAGAGGCAGGCTCTCCTGGAAAGCACTTCCTGGTCTTTCTTAGACCAGTAGAAGGGACTCTGACTTTGTCCTTGCTCCAAAGTGTCACGTCGGGCCATCGAAGGACCAATCCACATGGTAGAGAGCACACGGTTTATTAAAGACAACTCATTAACAGCACTGACTCGGAATGGATGCCAACACAAAAGCCATTGCTGTCCTGACTCTCAGGCGGACCTGCGGAGCTCCTGGGGGCCACTCCCGGGGGAAGCTGCAGGTCCTCTGAGGACAAGTTCTTTCCTCGGGCAGCACCCAACTGGGGAGCCACCCTACTCAAGAAGAGTCTGTGTGTCCTTGGCCTTCATCCCAAGGACCAAGCAGTGGGCACAGGATGCAGGTCTCCCACAGAAACCAATCGGATGCAGTGATTCCAGCAGCATGGTCCCAGGAAGGAAGAGGGGCAAGGAGAGAGGGAGAGAGAGACAGGCAAGAGGGAATACACTGGGTGTCCCAGGCAGTGTCCGCTGGCTTCCAGACAATGAAGAGGTCAATGCTGGGGCTGAACTACCAGTGACAGGTCCTAGATGAGGGGACGGCCAGGATGCTAGGAGTGTATGTGTCCTGTATCTTTGAGTACAGCAAATGTACCAGCTCTGGCCTCCTTATACTCAGTTTTAGTGTAGAGCTGGCAGCCCTCCAGTCAGGGATGAGAGAGGATGTCAGAGTTAACATCTCTGTTAAGACAATCCATGCCTCCAACTCTACCATCCCAGCAACTACCAGCCACCCACAGCCCCGAGTCACTTGCCAATCTGCAATAAATAGCCTGTGTCTAAATAAATAGTTAAAAAAAAAAAAACACCCAAATATTGTGTGTTGGGGGAGAAGGTAGCAAAACGGGAAAAAGGCAAGCGCGGAGTCCCAGCAGCACCCGAGAACGTTCACTCCGCAGTGGCCTGGGGAGGCAGGAAGCCCTGCCCACCGGGCTCAGGAAGGCTTCAGGTGGCTGCTGCAGTTCCTGGGGCTAATCAGTCAGTGAGGACTCTTTCGGTCAACCTACCTTCAGGACCCAAACAACCTGGCCGCCACACAAAAGGAGGGAAGGCGCAAGGTCAGAAAACGTCTGCCTGCTGAACAGGAGCGGCTACGGGCACACTGGCCCCAGAGCCGGGAGACAGCCAAGCACCTCCACAGCCCCGTAGGAGGAGAGAACAGATGCAGCTCTCCTGGACACACAGAGGCATCTTTGGTCCCCTTGCCCTTGATGAGGCTGGCACACCCTTGGTAGGAACATGGAAGCCCCGGGGATGATAGCTCTACTGAAATGCTTAGGCTCCGACCCCCAGGCACAGCACAGCTGGGACATCCTTGATCTCTGAGGTGATGAGTCTTCAGGAAGCCCCTGAAATGACTCTCCTCCTCCCTCCTTTCTCCACACTTAGGCAGAAGATAGGCAAGAGGCTTAAAGTCTCACAGTCCACCACCGTCAGCAGCACGGGGTTTCCACGAGCAGACAGGCCAGGGCTCTCTCACGAGCCACTGTGGAGTCCCCCTGACTAGGGGACCTTGAAACCTTGGGCTGGGGATGGGAACAGAATGCCCAAGCCAAGGCTGGCCTTCAGGGGTCCCACTAAGACACACTCCTCATTCTGACTGCTGGCTTCAGGAAGCAGAGGAGAGGAGAGAGGAAGAGGTTTGGGGTAAGGCACCCCAAGAGAAGGGTAACGAGAAATGGAGAGGAAGGACAGCAGGGGTCAAACACATCTCTGGCAAAGGAAGGAGGGAGAGGTAGAGACACAGAAAAGAGGAAGCAGGGCCTTAGAGGGACTCCAACATACCCTCACTCCACGTCCAGGGCATGTGTGAACACACATGGACACACACACAAGCAGAGACACCTGGGGGCCATGAGCAAAAACACACCAGCCAGGAGAGACAAAAGGTGGACCGAGAACTGGCAGTCACGCAGCTCTTCCGGGCTCACTTCCCCAAGCAGCTTGAGCACCAACACTCAGAAACGGTTTCTGGCCATCGCCAGTGACCTCCCCTGACCAAGTCCCAGGGGAGGGTGAAAGCACAAAGGACATGGAGCTACTGGCAGAGGTATGGCAGGACCCTTGCCAGCCTCCTGTGCCCCAAATGGCCCCAGCCCCAGGAAACCAGTTCAGGAGCTCCAGCCCTGCTCGGCAGCCTGGGCGGAGGGTCTCAGGGCTCCAGCCCTGCTCGGCAGCCTGGGCGGAGGGTCTCAGGGCTCCAGTCCTGCTCGGCAGCCTGGGCAGAGGGTCTCAGGGCTCCAGCTCTGCTCGGCAGCCTGGGCGGAGGGTCTCAGGGCTCCAGCCCTGCTCGGCAGCCTGGGTGGAGGGTCTCAGGGCTCCAGCCCTGCTCGGCAGCCTGGGCGGAGGGTCTCAGGGCTCCAGCCCTGCTCGGCAGCCTGGGCAGAGGGTCTCAGGGCTCCAGCCCTGCTCGGCAGCCTGGGTGGAGGGGCGCAGGGCTGAAGTGCAGGGAGAGCGGCAGGGCCGAGCACTGGGGAGGAGCACAACAGTGTGCTCCAGGAAGAGGAGCCTGGACCATGGGAACCAGGGTGGGAAGACCTGGAGCTGGCCAAGCCTGCAGCTTGCCCTCAGGCTGCCTTTCCCACTGGCTGCTCTGGGTCCCACAAACCAGGGTGTGGAGCGCAGGTGGCTGCTCTTCCAAACCCAGGCCTCTTGCTACCAGGTTACTTCGAGTCTTGGAGTTCCTTGGCTTTCTGTAGGATCTGGCAGACGTCTGTGATGGGGTAATCCTGGACACCAAGAAGATCACAATGTGCTCTTGGAGCAGCCCCACTGTGTTCCACTCACCACACCCACACAGATGGCACATGGTATGGCACCATGGTATGGCACCGGGGCAGGGACCATGGTATACCAGACACCCCGAGTATCCCGCCCCAAACACAGCGTGTCACTGAGGTCACAACTCCCGAGGTCCAAAGGGTCTCACAGTCTGTCTTAGAACCGGGGTGCCCAAGGCCTCAGTCCTCCCATCTCCTGACATAGAACCTGGAGCCACACCCATGCAGAGGCTGGAGCTACTTCGGGCAGTGTAGCCCCTGAGGAGCCTCAAGAAGGGGTGCTGTGATTACATCCATCTTACAGACCTAGCTAGTGAGGTGTTTGAAAACCAACCCTAAGCCAGGAGTTGGTAAAGACACTGAGGCCTAGAAAATGTCACTTGGCTCAAGTCACATGACAAGCAGAGCAGAACACACGTGAACCTCAGGTTGGCTGTCAGACCCTCCTGACACACACCTCCCTGCCTGAGCATACTCAGCAACATCCACTACCTTCACCTTGTCGTCCAGAGTCCTGGAGGGCCAAGGACGTGCACTACTCGAGGTCTGTGAAGACCAGGATTCAACTCAGATCCAAACCAGATGTGGTCAGGAGTCTGGACCCTGAACCCACAACACAGGCTCCCGTTTCTGTGCCAGCCTGCCACAGTGGCAGCTGCAGGGTGGGGGGTGGAAAGTGTCTGCCCTGTGGCTGAGACTGGCTTCCCCTCCAGTGCCCATTACCTGCAGAAGCCGCATGTTGACGGTGAAATCCCCCTCCAGCAACTGCTCCCGGATCAGTCTGCAAGGAAACAAGCAGCCATGGCTGGGGCTGGATGTCCCAGGAGCAGGCCGGCAGCCCTCCACTTACTCCTTCACCCTCAGCAGGTCCTGCTGGCCCGATACCCGGTCCACTTTCCTTACAGACAGGGCAAATCATGGCCCCACTCACATGAGCATGGCACAGCAGACCAGGAGGAGGAAGTCAAAGCGGTTGTCATCGGCGAAGAGGGAGTCCCAGATGCGGATGACGTCGGGCAGCAAGAACTCCTGCGACAGCAACAGTGTCAGCCAGCGGAAGGCGAAGAACTGGGGTTTGATATTCTGCTCTTGCTGGGGAGACAGCAGGGATCGGGGGTCAGCTGCATAAAGAAAACAGAGCCTAGGAGCAAGCCCTGCTAGGGCCCTGGGAGGGGCCGCACAGAGTCTCCGTCCACGAAGGGGGCAGCTGCTGCTAGTCCACCCAACATTGCCATATCTTTTGATTTCTTCAAGACACACTAGAAGCCCTTTGGATTTGGAAATGATGGCTTACCACATGCACAAGGACCAGCACCAGGCACAGTACCTGTGCTCAGCTTCCATAACCCATGAAACCACCTCACAGAACAGAAATCCCCAAGAGGGGAGCACTTTGGTGAGCCACAGAGGGTATTAACAGAAAGAGCATGCACCACACAGCAAAAACAGCATTCCGTATTCATTTAAAAATGTTGGCCGGGCGGTGGTGGCGCACGCCTTTAATCCCAGCACTCGGGAGGCAGAGCCAGGCGGATCTCTGTGAGTTCGAGGCCAGCCTGGGCTACAGCGCGAGATCCAGGAAAGGTGCAAAGCTACACAGAGAAACCCTGTCTCGAAAAACCAAAAAAAAAAAAAAAATGAATGCTTCAAGACAGGCATGGTGGTAGGCGCCTTTAATCCCCATGCTGGGGAGGCAGAGGCAGGCAGATCTCTTGAGTTTGAGGCCAGCCTGGTCTACAAAGTGAGTTCCAGGATAGCCAGGACTAAACAGACAAACCCTGCCTCAAAAAATCAAAATAAAATAAAATAAGAATATTAAAAGGGCTGAAGGCTCAGAGGTTAAGAGCACTGGCTGCTCTTCCAGAGGTCCTGAGTTCAATTCCCAGCAACCACATGGTGGCTCACAACCACCTGTAATGAGATCTGGTGCCCTCTTCTGGCCTGCAGACATACACGGAGGCAGAACGTTGTATACATAATAAATAAATCTTTAAAAAAAAATTTTAAAAAAATATATGCGTCCATATTTTTTTTTCACAAAACATTTTATCAACTTGTGTTTTAGACAGGGTCTCATCATATAGCCTTGGCTGGTCTTGAACCCATTGTGTAGATCAGGCTAACTTCAAACTCACAGAAATCTGCCTGCCTCTGCTTCCTGAGTATTGGCTTTTTGTTGTTGTTGTTGTTCCTATTCATTGTTTATGTTTTTGTTTTGTTTTGTTTTTTGAGACAGGGTTTCTCTGTGTAACAGCCCTGCTGTCCCGGAACTTGAGACCAAGGTGGTCTTGAACTCAAAAAGATCTGTCTGCCTCTGTCTCCTGAGTGCTGGGATTAAAGGCGTGTGTCACCAAACCTGGCTTCATTTTTTTTTTTTTCAATTTTTTTTTTTTAATTTTTTTTTTTTTTTTTTTTTTTTTTTGGTTTTTTCGAGACAGGGTTTCTCTGTGCAGCTTTGCGCCTTTCCTGGAACTCACTTGGTAGACCAGGCTGGCCTCGAACTCACAGAGATCCTCCTGGCTCTGCCTCCCGAGTGCTGGGATTAAAGGCGTGTGCCACCACCGCCCGGCTAAATGTTTTTTTATGTACAGCCCAGGTTGGGATCAAAGTCACCATGAAGCCAAATATGACCTTAAACTCCTGATATCCCTGGCTTCCACCTCTGAGAGTTGAGATTACAGGCATGTACCACTGTGGCTGGTTAATATACCAATGAGAATGGAACCCAGATGAGCCCAGGGCTTCAGCATGCTAGGCAAGCATTCCATCAACGGAGCCACATGCCTATCCCATAACACTTGCAACATTTATATGCAAAAATGTGTCTTTTTTTTTTTTTTTAGTTTTTTGTTTTGTTTTGTTTTGTTTTTCTTGTTTTCGAGACAGGGTTTCTCTGTGTAACAGCTCTGGCTGTCCTGGAACTCACTCTGTAGACCAGGCTGGCCTCAAACTCACAGAGATCTGCCTGCCTCTGCCTCCCAAGTACTGGGATTAAAGGCATGCACCACCACCATCTGGCTCCTTAATCTATTCTTAAGGTAGGTTTCCATATAAACTGGTCTTAAACTCACTATGTAGGCCAGGCTGGCTTGAACCTTATCCTAGGATGTGTCTCCCTGTCTAGCTTAAACTCAACTATTTTATGAAATACACAAGCGTATTACAGTTTGAATGTATTTGTTGGAGGAGGTATGTAGAATAAAGGACAACCTTCAGGAGTCGGTTCTCCTTCTGCCATGTGGGTCCCAGGGACTGAACTAAGGTGGCTGGGCTTGGTGCTAAACACCTGTATCTTCTTCCTTGTTTTTTGCTTTTTTTGAGGCAGGGTTTCTCTGTGTAGACCAGGCTGTCCTCAAACTTACATATCCGCCTGCCTCTGCCTCCTGAGTGCTGGGATTAAAGGTGTGCACCAATACCACCATCACCCAACATTTTTTTTTTGTTTTTTTTTTTTTTTGAGACAAAGTGTCCTGGAACTCACTCTATACACCAGGCTGGCCTCGAACTCAGAGATCCGTCTGCCTTTGCTTCCCAAATGCTGGGACTAAAGGCTTACGCCACCACATTCAAGCCTACAAGCACCACTCCTAACTTTCCACTCCCCTCCAGCCTACTGGGCTTCTATGCTCAGCTGCCAGGCTCCCAGGCCTGCCTCAGCACATGGGTCAGCATCCCCTGGCGCCGGGCCCATATCTGGAGTAAATGCCCAGTGTTCTCAACTGCAGCCTCTTCCAGCCCCCAGACTCAGGCAGCTGTGTGCCTGGCCTGTGCCCTACCCGTGCGCTCTGTCAGTGTGTCCCGCCTGTGGCCTGGCCCTCACCAGTTTCAGGTAGAGTTCGACATCCTTGTCCTTCAAGGTGGAGTACACCTTTTCCATCTTGTAGGTGATGCCGCACTGGGAGTCATCCAGGCTCTTGATGAAGTTGTCCCGGATCTCAGCCATGAGGTTGGTGAAGCAGAAAAAGGTGTCGGCTTCAGCATGCTCTGAGACAGACAGTGAGGTGTGGGTGGACACAGGGAATGAGGTGTTCTTCAGTCCCTCCTCACCTCTCAACCCGGACATACACCCCACTTCTATGTGTCACCCAGCTGCACCTGTGGAGGCTGGAATGGGTCCCTCACCTTGGCCCCTGTCCACCTCTAAGGGTACCACCACTTCTGCCTCACCTTCTAGGCCCACAGTCCACTCAGCAGTTTATCATACACTATGCCAATGGGTCACATCTTTCAGCTGCTTGTGACCGTCTATTCTACAGAAAGTTACAAATACCAACAGATCAGTGAACAGCAGTATTCTAGAAGGCAGAGCTGCGAAGGGTCTTAGATACAATCCAGACCAGCACCTGCTCTGACATGAGCATAGGTATCTGAAAGTAGATGAGGCTCTGGAGCCCCAGACGGCCCATCAGCCTGGCTAGTCCCATTCTCTTTCTCTAGGGGGCAGCAGTGGGAAATTCAGGAGGCTAAGAGCCTGTCTACCTTTCCACTCGCTGTTGGGGTCAGTGGCAAAAGTATAGTACAGGGGGCCCACGATCTCATTCATGCCCTGCACATAAGCGATGCCAGGGTTGAGCTTGGCATAGATGAACAGGATCCGCTCTACCACCTCCCAGTGGGCTTCACAGCCATTGGGCAGAACCTCATACTCGTTCAGGGCCGGCGGTGTGCTGCTCTTGTGTGGGGAGCTCATCTAGGGAGAAGAGAAGAGCCTGTTAGCAGGTCAAATGTCCCCATGAAGGCCAACTTGACTTAACATCCTAGCTTCTGGGCAAGACAGGGCCTGGAGGAACCTGTCAGCCACAAGAAGAGGCAGGTCGAGGCTGCAGGAAGACACTGAAGTGACAACTAGGTTAAAGACAGGTCACAGCAGGGCGGCGGTGGCACATGTCTTTAATTCCAGCGCTAAGAGGCAGACACAAGCAGATCTCTGTGAGTTCGAGGCCAGCCTAGTCTACAGAGTGAGACCCTGTCTTTAAAAACAAAAACAAGTGAGTTCGAGGCCAGCCTGGTCCCCAAAGCGAGTTCCAGGAAAGGCGCAAAGCTACACAGAGAAACCCTGTCTCGAAAAACCAAAAAAAAAAAAAAACAAAAAAACAAAGGAAACAAAGCAAAACCAACCAAACACAACAACAAAACAAAGGTAAATTCTGTGGTAAAGGAACTGACAGGGAGAGGGAATGGGCCTCCTGCACAGTGAGAAATCTTCATCTTGACTGGTGGTTACACAGGTGCATCCATTAGAAAAACAAATCTGGGGCTGGAGAGATGGCTCAGAAGTTAAAAGCACTGGCTGTTCTTCCAGAGGACCTGGGTTCAATTCCCAGCACCCACATGGTGGCTCACAACCATCTGTAATGAGATCTGGTGCCCTATTCTGGCCTGCAGGCACAACACTGTATACATACTAAATAAATAAATAAATAAATACATTTTTTTTTTTTAATTTTTTCAAGACAGTGTTTCTCTGTGTAGTTTTGGTGCCTGTCCTAGATCTCGCTCTGGAGACCAGGCTGGCCTCAATCTCACAGAGATCTGCCTGGCTCTGCCTCCCAAGTGCTGGAATTAAAAGCGTGCACCACCACAACCCGGCCATAAATAAATAAATCTTAAAAAAAAAATTGTTTAAAAAAAAGGAAAAAAAAGAAAAACAAATCTAGCTATATACATAAAATGTGTGTATTTTTTAAAAAAAAGATGTATTCATTTATTATGTATACAGTGTTCTGCCTGCATGTATGCCTGCATGCCAGAAGAGGGCATCAGATCTCATTATAGACGGTTGTGAGCCACCATGTGGGTGCTGGGAATTGAACTCAGGACCTCCAGAAGAACAGTTAATGCTCTTTAACCTCTAAGCCATCTCTCCAGCCCATGTGTGCATTTTTAAGTATGTATACTTCAACTGAAAATAAAGTCTTGGCTGCATGTGGTGGTGCAGGCCTGTAAATCCCAGCACTTGCAGGTAGAATTGAGAGGATGAGGGGTTCAATGCCAGCCTCAGCTACATAGAGTTCTAGGCCAACCTGGACTGCATAAAACCAACAAGTTCACAACAAGAAAAAGGGTCCACAACATCAGCGGCTCTGCCGAACCCCAGGAAATTTAGGGGATCAGCCTGCTCCAGCAAGTGGGTACAGAGCTTTATAAGGCTGTCTTAGGAGTCCAGGGAGCCCAGGCTATTTCTACATACCCGTCATACATGTATATGCCAGAAACACACGCAGCCCAGGAGCAGACCATACTCCTCCATCTTCTCTCAAGGCCACTTTCTTTTTTCAACAGAACTTAACATGGTTCAGACTGGACTTCCAACTCATCATCTAGCTGAGGATGGCCTGGAGCTGATCCTCCTGCCTCAGACTCCAGGCTTTGAGCCACAGCACCACCTCTGAAGAGTTCAAGACGAGGAAACAGGCCCACACAGACTTGAACCTGGACTGGCTAGCCCAGAGCCTGTGTGCCAAGCTGCGGGAGCAGGCTTTCTCCCAAGAAGTGCTTCCAGCTTTCCAAGAACCTGCTTTCCATGACATCATTTCCTCTAACTGTTCCTCAGCCAGGCAGGCCAGGAGCGATCATGCCCAGAGTCACACAGATTGACTTAACTGACCCCACTACAGGTCCAGAATTCTAGGGATGGAGCTTCAGGACCAGATCCAAAGGTAAAATGGGTACAGCATGACCCGCACAGACAATACTATGAAAGGATTAACAAGGTTGGGCCTTCATCCAGGCAATCAGCGTCCACGCCAAGAGGGATGCACAAAACGGAGCCACAGTTCCTTCACCAAGCCTGGGCTATGCCCAAGAACTCTGGTGGACCCTAACTGTTGTATTTTAAAACTGGCTCGAAGGAGTCACAACAGGACCCACATGGGAGGTTTATAGAGGGGAGGAGAGAGAAAGGGCAGAGGAGGGGGCAGAGAAGGTGAAGAGATCGATGGGGGGGAGGATAGGTAAAGCCTTCCTTTTATAAGGAAACAGGAAATGCACACAGTGGGTGCTCTTAGTGGCTACAGCTGAGGATATATCCTGTCAGGACCCTAAGGGCAGGCCAGTACAGATGCCTAAATGCTGACACTAACCCCAGGCAGGTACATGGGACCAGGAGTGACAGCATCTGTCCTCACTGCCCCATCAGCATCTTGACTAGTTAGCAACTCTGGGAAAAGAAATTTGTACAACCCTCCATTCCCTGCTGGGGAGGCTGCACAGGAGAGCTTTCCTGCCGATATGAAAGCCAGTGACATGTGGGAACAAGTCACTACTCACTACAGGTCCCAAAGCAGTGGGTCTAAATGGAGAAATAAGGTCATACATCTTTTTTGGACATAGCAGCTGCCATAATGGTGGGGTCTGCTAGATCCTGGAGCTCAACAACACTCAGAGTTTACCCTTTCTGTGTGTCCCAGATCTGTCCCTGCTCTAACCAGACAGCAAATTCTGCCCTAGATAAATGCAGCTATCTCTTTTGATATCCCTTCCATGCCCAAGGCCACCTGAACCAAAAGTTGCTGCCTGCTCAGAATACTCCAAGAGCCCCCCAGACCTCGGAACAGAGGCCCCGTCTGACCTCCCACCACCAGCTATTCCAGCACCTCCAGCATTCCCCTCTGCTGTCTCACGGCTTCTAGCCATGGGGCCTTCATTTATTTTTCCACAATACAAATGATAAATTAGACTTTCGGAGTGAGACCATGAAGCGGCGAATGGGATGCCAGTGGTCGTGGGTCCCTACAGGCAGTCCCAGCCCAGCTGCTTTCACCAGGTAAAGATGGGCTTTGTTGTGCCATGGGCATGGTGGCTGGGCGCTGTTTGGCACCTTCTCCTATCTTGGGATTGGAATGTGGGTCGGGAAATGATGGGCAGCATTGGGAAAACCATGATGCAGAGTAGCGGCACCTTTGGTACATTCATGGCCATCAGAACTGGCACATGATGTTCATCAGGGCAGTGTCTGCCTGCTACATCCATACTGTCCTATCCATTTTGAACCTTGTACAATAACAAAGTTTAAAAAAAAAAAAAAAAGATAAATTACATTTATATGGTAAATAAGTATCAACAGTCAACACAAATCCAAAACTGACCATCAGCCCTGGGACTGAGAAACAGCTGGGTGATTTCCTCCAGGGTGTTCAGGAAGACATGGTGGCACGTATGTAGCACACATGGCAGTGACCAGTGGCTTCATGATCCCTGTCTGCAGTGGGTCACAGGGACATTGCTAGATGGCCTGTGGGAGGGGGGACACAGTGGCTCCTGAGGTGGGCTTTTGTCTTCTGCAGCAGAGTCACTAGCCTGACCCCTATTTCCTGAGCACTGGCATTCACTCACATATGAAGACTTTGGCACATGCTCCCCACAACACTTGGAATGCTGTTTCTTCTCCATCCTTCCCTGACTGCCAAACAGGTCAGCTGAAGCTGATATCCAGACCTGGATGGGCTGCTAACCACCCCAGTACTGCTCTCTTCACACCCAGGCCTTCTCTCTCAGAACCATCTCCACTTCACCTGAGGCAGAGCCTGAACACGGGGAGAGTGCCGTCCTCACCCTGCAGCTAGTATAACCTGCTGGAACCACAGAAAGGCCCTGACACCAACCTTCAGCAAGCACCCAGTGCGCTGGGGCCAGTGGACCAAAGGACACATGCAGGGGACAGTCTGTTAAGAAAAGACTCCAGGAGCCGGGTGGTGGTGGCGCACGCCTTTAATCCCAGCACTTGAGAGGCAGAGAAAGGTAGATCTCTGTGAGTTCGAGGCCAGCCTGGTCTACACAGTGAGTTCCAGGAAAGGCACAAAGCTACACAGAGAAACCCTGTCTCAAAAAACCAAAAAAAAAAAAGAAAAGAAAAGAAAGAAAAGACCCCAGGGGCTTGAGAGATGACTCAGATGTTAAGAACACTGGCTGCTCTTCCAAAGGACCTGAGTTCAATTCCCAGTAACCACCTGGTGGCTCACAACCATCTATAATGGGATCTGATGCCCTCTTCTGGTGTGCAGGCATACATGCAAATAGAGCACTCATATACATAAAATAAATAAATAGATAAATAAATAAATCTTTAAAAAAGAAAGGACCCCAGGAGGCTGGAGTGAAGGCTCAGCAGTTAAGAGCACTTGCTCTTGCAGAGGACCAGAGTTCGATTCCTAGCACTCACAATTACTTCTGACTCCAGTTCCAGGGGATCCAATGCCTTTTTTTGACCTCCATAGGCACCGAACATGTACATGGAGCACATATGCACATGCAGGCAAACACTTGAACAAAATAAATAAATCTTAAAAAGAAAAAGACCCCAGGTCCCCAGCTGGTTCTTACATTTGTGACCCCGCTCCGGTTCCGGGCCACCGTCTGAGATTTCAATGTTGTCTGCTCCACCCGCTTACGAAGGGTCTCGAACTCATTCTGTGGGTCCAGGATGAGGAGGCAGGGGTACTCAGTGGCTCTTTGGAAGAAGGATATATCTGGGCACAGCCTCCTATTGGAATGGAAGGAAGGTTATCATTGACAGTGATTGATTGATAACAATGACAGTGCTGGGACTAACCTAGGTCCATGCTAGACAAGTGCTCTACCATGCTACTCTCCAACTGTCTGCTTGTTTGTAACAGTTCAGCTGGGTATGACGACTCACACCTGTCATCAAGTACTTGGAAGGCCTGAGGCAGGAGGATTGCCCTGAGTTCAAGGCCAGCTTCAGCTACAGAGTGAGCTCCTGAGCAGCCTTGACTAGTGTAAAACTTTGTTTCAAAAACTAAAGTAATAGTATTTTAAGCCCCAAAACACTGTTTTTAAAAACACAGTAGAAATTACATATACATATGTGTTTGTGAAGAGGTACACACATGTGTACATTTTTTAAGGGTCTTTATGGTCATAAAGCCTAATTATCGTAAACCACAAACACCTCTCCACGTCAAAAGCACTTGTGTAGAAGCTAAGGCTACAGCTTGGTGGTAGAACACTTGCCTAATACGCACTATATATACATGTATATAAGTATGTCTGATATTTATAAGGAGTCAAGTCCTGAGTTCAATCCCCAGCAAAAACATTTTATACACACACATACATTTACATGCATCCGTCTGTAGATGCATGGATATGCACAAGGATTAAACATGGCCATCTTCCACAGGAAAGGTTTGGTTAAGTACAACAGAACACCTTCTGCTGACATGAAGAGATGCTCAAGGAACAGCAAGCAGGGGGCATCCGGAGTATGACAGGGCACTGCACTCATGTACACTCCTCAGACCTCCTAGGCGCAGCACACTGCACGCTGGCCCTCTGGAAACACTGACAAGCTACTGCAGTCACCAATGGGAGAGAGAGCCTGAGCCCCTAATCCCTCCCCCAAACTACTGCAGGATGAGACTCATCACCTAAACCTGACCAGTACAGCATCTCATGGGTAGGGCTGCTCCAATGCTAGTCTGAGAAGAAAGGCACCAAGCGCCTGCTGTACCACCCGATTCGGGCATCCAGAGGGCACCTAGCAAGGGATCTGGGCAGAGATGCAGCACTCAGGGGGTAAGGATCTTCCTGTAGACTTTATCCCAAGCCTCGGGGCACTCCTACATCAGTTCCTCAGGCTAGGAAGCTCTTCCACACAGCCCCATGCCTCCCATCCTCTTCTCGTCTGGCATCTCATGCTGAGTCACCTCTAAAAGGGCCCCTATTCCCTCAGAACACCAGCTTCTCCTCCCTCACAGCAGTGCAACCTTTGAATTGCCTACGTGTTGACAGGCTGAGTGTCTGTCTCCTCAGGTAAACCTCCAGCCCTCCTCACATGGGTGCAGCTGGCCTGTGCTGTTGCAGGCAGAATTGGCCCCAGGATTCCTTGGGAATGCCACTGAGTCTCTGTGCATGACTCTCCTGTCTAAACAAGGAGTGGGTGCTAGAGAGGACTCTCAGTCAGGCGGCTCCAAGTGAAGGGGGATCAGCTCCCAGGACCCTTCTCTAAAGGCAACTGAGCATTTCAAAGGCCTCTGTAGCATGCTAAAGCCAGCCCAACAATTCAAATTATATGTGAAGACCCATACTGCACATGCCCTTAACCTGAGCCACCTCACTTCTGCTTCCAGATAAGTTCAGAGAGCCCGAGTCGCCTGCCCAAGGTCAATTCGTGAAGCTGTCACTGAAACCAGACATACAGGCTCTAGTGCCCTCTGGTACTCCACTGCAGGTACAAACCCTCTCAAGGCCACCCTGCAGCAGAAAGCCCATGGGAGCCTCTTACCGGACATCTTTGTCAATCTGCAGTAGCACCTCGTTGTCCTTAAAATACGTGTTCCACCTGCTATCAGGGTTTGGGTTGAGGGGCTGTGAAGAGAGAAGCAGATGCTGTGTGCAAGGACCAGGCAGGGCTGCAGCTCGGCAGTCTCATATCAAAGGCCTACAGACCCAGCTCTGGTTGAGACAGGCTCAGTCCACCCAGCAGGCACAGGCTTCCCAAAGCCTCCCAGGTTCTCTAGAGGCACTTCCACACTACACAGCCGGCAGAGAGCCTTGCAGCCTGCTCTGTATGGCAGACAGTGTTCTAGGCAGCGCCCCAGCCAGAAGTGTGCATGTAGCAATCAGTCACTGAGCGCTGTGCAAAGGGTGAACGAATGAATGTCATTTCATTATCTACCAGGGCTTTAGGTAGTCAACTCCTGTCTGGGAGGATGGGTCTGGGGCCAGCCCAGCTACACTTCCCGCCCTGTCAAGTATACATGAAGGAGTTCAGCATAGGAAGAGGAAAACAGGACTTTCTCCAGGCCTCGGACTGGCACTTATTTCATCCTTACCTCTGCCCAGTTCTTTCTTCAACTATACAATCCCAGTACCTTCCTCAAGAACCCAGGGTGAGGGGAGACGTACAGTGCAGTGGCAGAGTGATTGCCTACCACGTTTAGATCCTCTGCTCAACCTCCAAGCCCATAAAAAGGCAAATAAATGAACATTTAGCCAGGGATAAATCCCAGATCTTGGGAGGGCTGAAGCAGGAAGATTCCAAGTTTGAGACAAGCCTAGGCTATATAGCAAGATCCTGCCTCAAAAAAACAAACAAACAAATCCGTTCTGAGCCTGCAAAATGGCTTAGTGGGCAAAGGTGTTTGCTGCACGAGTGTAGAACTAAGTTCAGTCCCCAACACAGGTGGGGGTGGGGCAGGAACCGACACAAATGATCCTTTCACCTCTCGTCCGCCATGACATAAACCCTCACTGACACCCACAGACATACTAATAATCAATTTTTAAAATGTTTTTAGGTTCAGGGTCACTCTTGGCTATAAGCTGAGTCCAGGCCAGCATGAAATATACAAGACTCTATCTCTTTTTCGAGACAGGGTTTCTCTGTGTAGCCCTGGCTGTCCTGGAACTCAACTATGTAGACCAGACTGGCCACAAGCCCCAGAGATCCACCTGCCTCTGCCTCCCAAGTGCTGGGATTAAAGGAATGTGCACCACCACCACCACCCAGCAAGACTGTCTTTTTTTTTTACTTATTTACATTTATTTCATGTACATTGGTGTTTTGCCTGCATGTATGTCTGTGTGAGGGTGTTGGATACCCTGGAGCTGGAGTTACAGACAGTTGTAAGCTGCCATGTGGGTGCTGGGAATTGAACCCAGGTCCTGTGGAGGAGCAGTCAGTGCTCTTAACCACTAGCCCCAGGACTCTATCTGAAAAAGCAAACAATGGGGGACTGGAGAGAGACCAGTGGTTAAAAGCATGTAATACTCTTTTATTTATTTATTTAGATTTTTGGAGACAAGATCTCTTAATATAGGCCTGGCTGTCCTGGAACTCACTATGTAGACCAGGCTGGCCTGGAACTCAGAGATCCACCTGCCTCTGCTTCCTGAGTGCTAAAAATAAAATCGTGCATCCTCCCAGCGTGGAGCATGTACTACTCGTAACAAAGGACCTCAGTTCCCAGCACCACATGGTGGCTCACAACCATCCAAACTCCATTCCATGGGATGGCACCCTCTTCCGAGCAAGAGTGCATGCAGTAGTGCACACACATACAGATAAGCAAACTGTTCATACACATAAAACAAATGAAGCTAAAAAAATGCTTTTATTGTATTTTTGTTTGGTTTGTTTGGGTTTGGTTTTTTGAGTTGTTTCTCTGCGTAACAGCTCTGGCTGTCCTGGAACTCACAGAGTTCACTGCCTCCAAGAGCTGGGATTAAAGGCGTGTGCCACCACCACCCAGCTTAATTAACTTTTTACTAAAATCAAAACAAAAGTACTGGGGTGTGGGTTCCAGAGACCATGCCCAAAGAGCTCCTGGTACAGGACGACTCCCACAGCACCCTCGGGACAATGGTTCTCACTTATGTTACTAACTGGGCCTAGGGCTCCTGTGGTTAACTTGAGCCTAGAATAAGCAGGGAGACACCACTGTTTCCAAGGGCTGGAAACCTGATGAAGAGGGAGGAACTGACGGGAATGCAGGCTAGGCCCCACCCGTCCTCCAGCAAGGGGCCCTTGCCTGGTCCAAGCCTCTCCCCTCCCCATATCCATACTCATCCCCTGACGCCAATCTTACTTACATGGTCCTCAAAGGTCACATCCTCCCTGGATACACCCAGGTTGGCCTTGGCAATGCCAGGCTGGATAATCATTTCTCTCAGGAACTGAGAATAGAGGCCCCTGCAGGAGTGAAGAGAAGGATGAGTCCAGAGAAGCACCCACAGGAAGCAGGACAGGCTCTGTGTGAGGCGAAAGCCCCCCCTCACAGGTCTCACCTCTGCTTGGCCAGGACGGAAGTCCACGAGGCTCTCTCCAAAGGGAGGTAGTTCAGGAGGATCTGCACAGAGAACAGTACAGCTCTTGCAACATCCCTGCCCCTGTCCTAGACAGCAGTGGAGGCACACAGGCCTCCAAAGAAAGGCTTCATGAAGCCAGGAACAGGCAAGATGGCTGCGACCAGGAGCTCCGGCCTGAAGAGCGGCCCCCTCCTCCTAGCCCCAGCTCCATCCCCTCTGCTTTCCTCACAGACTCTTCTAATGAGAAGAGAACATGGCATTGAAGGGCTGGTAACCAGGAACAGATGCTGCTCGCCACCTCAGCTAGTGGCTTCAGGGGGAGCCAGCCTCGGTTTTGTCCCAACCAGCGTCACTTCCAATGCGCACTGGCACCGGGAAGTGGACATCTTTGCTGGCATTATGAAGTGTTCCATCCCCAAAGGAATCCTGGAGAGGATACCAAGAGAACACAAAACCCCACAACTTCCAGAAAGACTTCCTCAGACAAGCAAGGAAAGAAACAGAGAGGAGGGGCCGGGAGGAGGTCCATGCAAGACCCAGGGGACCCCAAAACCAAGAAGCCCCACCCCAGGCACACCCACCTTCCAGCAGAGGCACCGAAGTCCGCCCTCACAGGGGATGCCTGTGGACACAGCAGGCAAAGGTCACCCAAAGCCAGAGTTCCAGAACCCCCCCAGCCCTACACCTTGGAGCCAGTTGGCAGGGAGTGGAGTAGGCAGGAAGCACTTGGGGAACCATTCTCAACCAAAGAAATGTCTAAACTGGATGCTAACTCTAATTTCTGTCTACAGCCCTGTCCCCCAGCCCAGAACCTCATCTGTCTGGAATGTTCTTTGAACCTTCTCATCTTTGATACTTTCTTCTTCAAAAAGGTCATTATCAACTACCAACTCTACTCAAAGTTAGGCTCTTCTTTTCGGGGAGGAAGCAGAGGCTCATGTAGCCCAGGTTGGCCTCAAATTTACTATGGAGCCAAGGAGGAACTGCTGCTCCTCCTGCCTCCTCCTCCTGAGTGGCA
Source organism: Peromyscus californicus insignis (assembly GCF_007827085.1). Lineage (NCBI taxonomy): Eukaryota > Metazoa > Chordata > Mammalia > Rodentia > Cricetidae > Peromyscus > Peromyscus californicus. The sequence continues at coordinate 9,291,318 of NW_026294595.1, forward strand.
GAATTTATAGGTGTATTCAGCCACCATGTCTAGTTTACAGATGGGGCTCTGTTCATGCTAGGCAAACACTCCATGAACCGAATGATATGCCCAGCCTCAGGCTCTCTAATTTTCATTTTACTTTTTGAGACAGGGTCTCACGATGTAACTCTGGCTGTGACGGAACTCACTACGTAGACCAGTCTGGCCTTGAACTCACATAGATCCACCTGCCTCTGCCTCCTGTTCTGGGATTAAAAGTTTGAACCACTACGCTGGGCATCAGTATCTCTGCTCATACACAATGGCTCTGTGGCTGTCTATAACACCCATCACAAACAGAATTATCTAAAAACTTGAGCATGAACTTAATGTGTGTAACTCCCACAGATGGAGAGGCCTCAGACAGACAAGAAGCATGTTTGTGGATGCTCCTTGCCTAGCACAGGACACAGAACACAAATGCCATTCCACATTTGTGAAACTCAAATCAGACTGTCAGGTTAAGAGCTCTGTGCCAGACAGCCACGATTTCACTTAATTCCCATTTTAGTTCCAGTAAGAATGGAAGATTAGCTCCCTCATCCTCACTTACAGATAAAGGAACTTATCTGTAGACAGAACCAAGGATTAGGACACAGGCGTAATGAGCAGCCCAAGCTCTGTGCGATCACCACAGACGGCCTCCCCTCTGGGGCCTCCACAGCACTCCAGAATGGGAAGGTCAACTTCTGCAGTGCCGCCAGGAACCAACCTCCCAAGAACAGCTCTGACGACGGTGTCCCTGAGCCAATGCCCCTACCTCAGAATCTGCATGACCCAGGCAATATGAACTCCTTCCTGGCCGAGTTACTGGGCAGAGCAGTGCCACAAGGAGCTATTCAAACACCTTGGGGTGTTTTTACAGACAGGATAAAGAGCCAGCTATCTGTGCTGGAACATTAACCATGTGAGAAGGGCAAAGTCAAACATGGCTGATGTTCAACTCCTTAAAGCTGCTGTTCTGGGGCTTGAGTTTTAGCATTAACCAAAGGTCACTCTCAGCTCTGATCCAAAGCCAGGCAGAGGAACCGGGAACCACCCTGCGACTTCTGAAACTCAGGAAACTAGCTGAGAAATGACAAATGCCTCTCCTAGGCTCAAAAGGTCAACCCCATTTCAATCTTCAGGCTACTTCAGGCAATCTGGGGAACCTTGTGCCTCCTATCTAAGGCCGAAGGGTGGTTACCACTCCTACAACCTCCAAGCAGCTCTGTGAAGTCAGCCTGGCCTCCTTGGGTATGGTCTAGGTGCTTCTCCTCCCTCTCAGCCCTGCTATTCCAGGGAACCTGGAAGGAAAATTGTGCCTTACCACTAAAGCTCAGCTCTCGAAGCTTTTCCAGCACAATGGAGGGCTCCTTCAGGACATCCTGGAAATCTGCAATTCTTCAAGGGCAGAAGAGGAAACCCCAAGGTAACAGGCTTAATGACCAATCTTGCAGCCCACAGATCCCTTACCCAACAGTCTCCAACTCCTAGCTTAGGGAAGTGGGCAATACAAGTTTCTTCCTCTAAAGTCCGAAATGCCAATGAAGAGCAGGGGTGGGGGGGGTGTTCTAGTCAAACGGTTTGAAATGAGACCTTAACACCAAGTCACTGTTAGTGAGCTGGCATTTCCTGGGCACTTGCTGTGGGCAAGCCCAGCCCACAGCACACCACTGCCTGAATTCACACAACCAAGCTTCGCAACCAGGAGTAATTTGATCTACAGACAACGGACCTGAACAGTCTCCCCACCACTTGGCTGGGGAAGGGGGAGGGGGCACAGACTTCTTGGGCCTGCCCTCAGGCAAGGACAAAAGGCTAAAAATTAGTCCTGGAGTGAGCAAAATTTAGCCGACGCGGCAAGATGTAGCCTTGGCGGGGAGGGGGAATTAAGAGGCCAGACTGGAGACCTCGGGTTCTCTCTCGTGTTTCTCATAAGCAAGGAGCACAGTGACAGGAGTATTTCGGGGGGTGGGGGTGTAGCCTGGAGCCAGGAAGTGGGGAGGGTAATAGGTCTGAAAGAGGGAGACACCAGGGTAAGGGGTCCAGAGTGAGAGAGAGAAAGGTGACAGCAATGTAGAGAATCATCTCTGCTTCCCCCCACCCCCCGCCACACAGGCAATGATGTTGTAAAGTGGGCGCTGGGGACCCTCCGCCGGGGGTGGGGGCTGCTCTTGGCCGCACATGCGCTGAGCAGCTCGGTCGGGGAGAAGGCGCGGCCCGGCCGGAGCGGTCTAGGCTCAGTCCTGCCCTCCGGTCTCCTCCTTACCGGCTCTTGTGCAGACTCGACATGGTGTTGACTTCCGGACCCCCGGGCTGATCTGCAGCCCCAGCTGCCGCCACTGCCCCCCCTCCCCGTCCGGGGACCCGGGGAGCTCCGCAAAAGCCTCCGGCGGGAAGCACAACCGAGAGCGTGCACGTTCCGGAGGAGCCCGGCCGCGCTGGTTCCGCCCCGGGATCACGTGACGCGGGGCGGCTTTCAGGCCCCGCAAACCCCTGCGCTGAGCGCCAGGGCAGCCCGGGAGCGCGCCGGCCGCCAGTCCCTGGGCCTCGGTTTCTGACTACGTAATACACTTGTCAATGTCTCTCGCTCCCTGTCATTAACCGCGGCGCAGTTGTTTGGTGAGCTGGATCCAGTCCCCGGGTGTGGTCTTGTTCAGTACTGAGTCCTTAATGGAAATGACCGTGTGGCTCAGTAAGTACCGCTTGGAGAAGCCGGCGTACAGCTCGGTGTTTCCTTGCCTTTGGGAGTTCATAAAACAGAATTTCTGAGGGTGAGGTTCAGTTGGTAGAGGGCTTGCCTGGCATGCACTTCGCCTGGGTTTCTGACGCAGCACCGCTTGTAGTTGTAGTTGGATGTGGGAATGCATGCCTGGGGATGCGTGCGGCTCTTGAGAGGTGGAAGCAGGAAGATCAGAAGTTCAAAGTTGTCCTCTGGTAGAAGTGAATTCGACGTTGATAGTTGAGGGAATAAGGCGCTTGCGTGTTTGGATCCATAGAACTCATGCAAGAGCGGAGGGGCAGAGATGGTAATCCCTGCATGTGCAAGGTGGTGGGGCAAGCTGGCTCCCTAGACTACCCTCAAAGAATAAAATGGTGGGCGATCACGGAAGACAACTGACTTTTAGGTCAGGGCCCCCCAACACACACACATGCACACTGTGCACATACATGATCCCACACATATTTGCACACATACACACATTTTTTTAAGTATGTGGGTGGGTGCTTTGCTTGCATGTATGTCTATGCATCTCTTACCCACCCAGAGGTCAGAAGAGGGTGTTGGATCCCCCGGACCTGGAGTTGTAGACAGCTGTGAGCCATCATGAGGGTGCTGGAAAGTGAACTAGGCCTTCTGTAAGAAAAGCCAGTGCTCTTAACTGCTAAGCTATCTCTCCAGCCCTTACACAATATTTTTTAGTAAAGAGAGCTGGGGATGGTAGAGGCAGGTGGGTCTCTGTAAATTCAAGGCCAGTCTGGTCTACAAATCGAGTTCCAGGACAGCCAGAGCTGTTACACATACACACACACACACACACACACACACACACACACACACACACACAAACCCTTTAATCCTAGCACTCAGGAGGCAGAGGCAGGTGGATCTCTGTGAGTTTCAGTTCAGCCTGGTCTATAGAGGGAGATCCAGGACAGGCACCAAAACTACACAGAGAAACCCTGTCTCGAAAAACCAAAAACAAAAAAACCAAAAGCCTGTCTTGAAAAAACTAACTAACTAAATAAATAAATATTAAAAGTAAAGGGAGGGGAGAAATCAACATGTCAGAAGTCCTTCTCAAGTTCCTCTACACATGCACACACGCACACACACACACACACACACATTCATAATTGCACGTCTTAATTTTTTCTAACAGCCAATGAAGACTTTAATGTTGGACAACATCACTTCTCAGCTCCTCTGATTTTCATGTTCCTGGCACTGGCCAATAGAACAGGCTCACAATTTTCTAGTTCCAAGTCCCAAAGTTTCCCATATTCCTCCAGAAAACAACATGTTCACGTTGGTCGCAGCGACACCCCAATCCTGGTACCAACTTCTGTCTTAGTTACTGTTCTCTTGCTGTGACAAAACACCATGACCAGGACAAGTTATAGAGAAAAAAGGGGGGGGGGTTATTTGGGATTATGGTTCCATCGCCATCACGGCAGGGAGGCTTGGCAGCAGGCAGCCACTGGCAGAAGAGCAGCAAGCTGAGAGCTCCTATCTTGAACCACAAGCACAAAGAGAGAGTAGGGCTGGAGAGTTGACTCAGCAGTTAAGAGTACTTGTTGCTAGCACTTGGGAGGCAGAGGCACGAAGATCTCTGTGAGTTCAAGGCCAGCCTGGTCTACAAAGCAAGTTCCAGGGCAGCCAGGGCTAAACAGAGACCCTGTCTCTTAAAACAAACAAAAAAAGTGCTTGTTGCTCTTGCAGAGGACCTGAGTTCAGTTCTCGTTAGCCATAGAGCGGCTTGCAACAGCCTGTAACTCCAGTTCCAGGGGATCTGAAGCCCTCTTCTGGTACCAGGCATGCAAGGGCACCAGGCATGCGCATAGTGCACATACATAAATCATACACATAAAACAATACAAATAATCTACAAAAAATTAAGGGAACTGGGGTGGTGGTGGTGGTGGTGGTGGTGGTGGCACACGCCTTTAATCCCAGCACTCAGGAGGCAGAAGCAGGCAGCTCTCTTGAGTTCGAGGCCAGCCTGGTCTACAGAGCTAATTCTAGGACAGCCAGGGCTACACACATACACACACAAAACCTGTCTCAAGAAAAAAAAAAAAAAAGGAAGAAAGAAAGAAGAATGAAAGGAGAGTGTGAGAGCGAGGGCAAGCCAGAGGCGGCTGGAATCCTGAAGCCCTCAGCACCTGCCCCTAGTGACCTACTTCCACCAGCAAGGCCACGCCTCCTAAGCTTCCCCAAATAGCACCGTGGACTGGAAACCAAGTTTTCAAATACAGAGCCTTTGGGAAATATTCTCTTTTAAACCACCACAATCACTGTGCCTTACTGCCTTGAGACGGTGTCTCCCTTAACCAGAACCTTGCTCTTTCAAATGAGGCTAGGCGACCAGGCTCAGAGTCCGCCAGGCTCTGCAGGGCTGGAGCTGCAGGTACACGCAGCTATGCATGGCTTTTTATATGGGTGTGGGTTATTTGAACACAGGTGGTTCTGCTCACAGAGCAGGTGTCCTTCCTGACTGAGCCATCTCTCCAGCCCTGCATTCATTTCTTTTTATCACTGAGATAAAATACCTGACATGGACAATTTAGGAAAGCTTTATTTCAGCTCAAGGATTCAGAGAGTTCAGTCCATCACGGCAGGGAGCTCAGAGCAGGAAGTTAGTTCATGTCATGGTTAACTAGCAGGCAGGTGTAAAGACGGGGCTCAGTGACTTCCTGCTTCCTCTTTGTTCTGAGACTCTACCCCATGGGTTGCTGCTGCCCAGAGTCAAAGTGGGCCTACCCTTGTCATTTAGCCAACTCTGGAAACATCCAGAAGTATGCCTTAGAAATGTCTGTGAGTTGCTTTATAAAAATATTTATTTTTATATTTACTTGTGTGTGTGTGTGTGTGTGTGTGTGTGTGTGTGTGTGTGTGTCTGTATGCCACATGTTTCAGGTTCAGAAGATGGTGTGGGATCCCCTGAAACTGGAGTTACAAATGGTTGTGAGCTGCCCTAAATGGGTGCTGGAACCAAAGTGGGATCCTCTGCGGCAGCAATAAGTGCTCTTAACCACTGAACCATCTCTCTACAACCCCTTGGAGTTTCCTAATCTAATCCATTAGATAATCAAAATTAACCACCACAAGAGGACCCTTTGTTAATTTGACACCCGGACATAACACTTTTATTGTTTATTTATTATTTTTATTATTTTATTACTGCCTGCATGTATGTCTATATACCACATGCATGCCTAGTGCCTGTTGAAGCCAGAAGAGGGCATTGGGTCTCCTGGAGCTGGAGTTACAGATGGTTGTCAGCCACTGTGTAGGTGCTGGGAACCAGACCCTAGTTCTCATTATGAGTAGCCAGTGCTCTTAACTACTGAGCCATCCCTCCAGCACCCAAATGCATCACTTCAAATCATTTCTGTAACATGCAAAAGCCAATTTTTAAAGGATGCAAACTTTTTTTTTTTTTTTAAATAACAGTTTTATTTTATTTATTTTTACAATTTATTTAGCTATTACATATACAGTGCTCTGTCTGCATGTATGCCTACAGGCCAGAAGAGGGCAGCAGATCTCATTATAGATGGTTGTGAGCCACCATGTGGTTGCTGGGAATTGAACTCAAGACCTCTGGTAGAACAGCCAGTGCTCTTAACCTCTGAGCCATCTCTCCAGCCCCGGATGCAAACTTTTGTTTAAGGTTTTTAAATTTTATTTTATAAATTTGAGTTTTGCCTACACACACACACACATATGCACCACATACAGTACCTGCAGGGGCCAGAAGAGGGCATCAGATCCCTGGAACTGGAATTAAGATGGTTGTGAGTCGTCATGCCGGAGCTGGGAACTGAATCCCCATCCTCTGTAAGAGCAGCCAGTGCTTTTAACCTCTGAGCTGTCTCCCCAGTCCCACTGCCCCCCCCTCAAAGATTCATTTTCTGAGAATGAATGGTTAGTGAAGTTGAATCTTAGAGGCATTTAACTGATAATTAATTTTGCTAAGTTTGGCCATATTTAAAAAGTTTCATTGAGATAAGATCACATACTATAGAATTTACTTCTTTAAATTGTATGAATCCAGCTGGACAGTGATGGCACATGCCTTTAATCCCAGCACTTGGGAGGCAGAAGCAGTCAGATCTCTGCGAGCTTGAGGCCAGCCTGGCCTACGGAGCGAGTTCCAGACAGCCAGGGATATGTAGAGAAACCCTGTCTCAAAAACCCAAACAGAAAAAAAAATTGTATGACTCTGGGGTTGCAGACATGGCTCAGGAGTTAAGAGCACTTTCTGTTCTTCAGGGGGACCTGAGTTTGGTTGGTTCCCAGCACCATGCTGGCCAGTTCACAACTGTTTGTAACCAGGGGATCTGGTGCCCTCTTCTGGTCTTGGAGGGCAAGGGCATACAGATGCATGCGCATGCGTGCACACAGACACACAGACACACACAAACACTCACATACACACACTCACACACACAAATAAAAAAAGAAAAATAAAGTTTTCAAGTGTATTAAACATTATTTGGGTAGTGTAGGCGGCATAGAGTCCTTGTGCTCACAGATAAGCATGAGAGGAACCAGGAGTGTTAAACACACAGCACTGTCTCTTCAAATGAAGAGATGTATAATCTGTTTTTCACTCAGAAAGCTGGGAGCGGATTGGTCTCAGAGCCTGGTGACCTTCGCACTATCTGTGTGGCTGAGGGCAGTGGTGGCGCACGCCTTTTATCCCAGCACTCGGGAGGCAGAGGCAGGCGGATCTCTGTGAGTTCGAGGCCAGCCTGGTCTACAGAGCAAGATCCAGGAAAGGCTCTAAGCTACACAGAGAAACCCTGTCTCGGGGGGAGAAAAAAAAGTATCTGTGCGGCTGAAACTACACCGGATCCTCCCCCAGACCCTTATTCTGAGCTTGTTTCCTCAGTCAATCTATAGAACTTATCTTTATGGAGGACATCATTGTACTTTACCAAGAGTCTTGATTTGATCATGTTGTAAGCTCTGTTGTACACATGAGATTGAGTTAATTATCACCAGGAAACTTTTTACCAAATTGTACTGTGATTAAATACGCCTAAAATAATAAACTACTTGAGGTCTGACTTTTCGTTTTTGTTTTTGTTTTTCGAGATAGGGTTTCTCTGTGTAGTGTTGCGCCTTTCCTGGGACTCGCTTGGTAGCCCAGGCTGGCCTCGAACTCACAGAGATCCACCTGCTTCTGCCTCCCGAGTGCTGGGATTAAATGCGCCCGACTCTAGACTCTTGAAGTCTGAACCAACACTGGCTGCTTAGTTCCTTTGAACCAACCTGTCTTCTTGCCTCCTTTGCATGGTCCCTCGGCCAGCCATGGTGGTCAGAGACCCCTGCAGGGTAGATTTTATTTAAACTGTAGGAAAATTCACATAACCCAAAATGTTCCCTCTGAATGATTTCAGACTGATTCAGCAGCATTAATTACATTCTAATACCATGCAACCATCAACACTATTTCCCAAACTCTTCACCATCTTCAATAGAGACTCCACAATCCATTATACAAGAATCTCTGCACCCATCGCCACACTCCGGTACCATCTGTGCTATTTTCGTGTTCTGTTAGCCTGTGCTATTCTTTTTAGGTTTTTATTGTTATTTTAATTAGGTGTGTGTGTCTGCATGTGGATGTGCGCCTGAATGCCGGTGCCACTGGAGAACAGAGGCACTGGACCCATGTGCCTTTGGGTTCTGGGAATTAAACTTGAGTCCTCTGGAAGAGTAATACATAGTCTTAACCACTGAGCCATCTCTCTACCTCTGAAGCTGTGTTTTTCTTACGTCATTGTTCAAGTGGAATCATGCTGTGGTCTTGGTCTTCTGTTTGTGTTACTGACCTATATTGCACAGTGTAATGACTTGGAAGTTCACACTTGTTACAGCATGTAAAAGAATGTCATTATTTTGTGGCTGAGTGATGCTCCACTCTATGTACATCGGTGGACTGAGGTGGGTGTTAGGAGATCCTGGCTGCTGACAATGCAGGAGTCAGAGGGACTGCCAGAAGTCTGGCTGGCAGACACAACCAAATCAGGAAGGACAATCCTTTCTGTCTTCTGGCTATTGCAATAAACAGCAACATGCAGTTATTTGTCTTGGCTTTCAGAACTAGTGGCTGAATCATGGGGTAAATCTGCATGATGAGAGACCCAGCAGCCCATCACAGCTGTGCCCCCTCTGTTCCCACGAGTAATAGCTGAGTCCAACCCCTCCACACTCTGGTCAACACTTATCATCACTTCTTTGTTAAAAAGAAATCATATGCACCCTTATAGGAGAAAAATAGTCTCTCATTGTGAGTTTTTGTTTGCTTATGTGTGTGGGTGTTTTACCTACATTGATGTCTGTGCACCACATGTGTGCAGTGCCCACAGAGACCAGAGGCAGTGTGTTGGGTCCTTTGGAAATGGAGATACAGACCCTTGTGAGCTGCCATGTGTGCTGGGAATTGAAGCCAGGTCCCTTTGCAAGAAAGAGCAGCAGGTGCTCTTAAGAGCTGAGCCATCTCCTCATCTGCCTGTGCTCATTGTGGTTTTGATTTACATATGTAGCTACCAACTTTGTCCATCTTTTCAAGTTTGTTTTTTCTGTGAACCCTGATATTCCATATGAATATTGAGGTGACTCTTCCCCTCCCCCCGTGTCTCTCTCTCTCTCTCTCTCTCTCTCTCTCTCTCTCTCTCTCTCTCTCTCTCTCTCGTTGTTTTTCCAGAAGGGTTTCTCTGTGTAGCCCTGGCTGTCCTGGAACTCACTCTGTAGACCAGGCTGGCCTCAAACTCAGAGATCCGCCTGCCTCTGCCTCCCAGTGCTGGGATTAAAAGCGTGTGCCACCACCACCCGGCTTAAGGTGAATCTTTCTTTGCTCCCTCCCTCCCTTCCTCCCTTCCTCCCTTGGTTATTTTGAGACAGGAGCTCCTGTAGCTCAGGAGACTTCAGACTCACTATACAGCCAAGGGTAGCTTGAACTCCTTATACTCATGTCTCTGCCTCCCATTGTTCTGGTATTACAAGCACAACCCACAATGCCTGGTGGGTTTTGCTATTTTTTAAAACTGCTATTAGGAGTTTGAAAGAGTTCATACTTACTTTGTAGATCAATTTGGGTAATACTGCCATCCTAACAGTACTAAACTTTCCTGCCTGTGAACATGGGGTGTCTTTCCATTTATTTGTGTTTAATTCAATCTAGCACTCTTTCGTAGGTTTCAATGTGTAGGTTTTTTCACTTCTTTTTTTAAAAATTTATTTCTTTATTATGTATACAATGTTCTGCCTGCATGTGTCCCTGCACACCAGAAGAGGGCACCAGATCTCATTATAGATGGTTGTGAGCCACCATGTGGGTGCTGGGAATTGAACCCAGGTCCTCTGGAAGAACAGCCAGTGCTCTTAACCACTGAGCCATCTCTCCAGCCTTTTTTTTCTTTTTCTTTTTCTTTTTCTTTTTTCTTTTTTTTTTAGTTTTTTGAGACAGGGTTTCTCTGTGTAGCTTTGCGCCTGTTCTGGAACTCACTCTGTAGCCCAGGCTGGCCTCAAACTCACAGAGATCCTCCTGCCTCTGCCTCCCAAGTGCTGGGATTAAAGGCGTGGGCCACCACCGCCCGGTGTTTTTTCACTTCTTTGGCTAATTTTATTTATCTATTTATTTGTATGAGTGTTTTGCCTTCATGTATGTATGGGCATCATATACATTCCTGGTGCCCAAGGAAGTCAGAGGAGGGCATTGGATCCCTTGGAACTGGAGTTGCATATGGCTGTGAGCTGCCGTATGGGTTCTGGGAGCTGAACAATCCTGGCCCTCAGTAAGAACAACATGTCCTTTTGTTGACTGTCTCTCCAGCCTCTAATTTTATTCTTAAATGTTTCATTCTTTTCAATGTTACTGTACATGAATTGTTTCCTCCTTTGAACACTGTAAATACGTTTACTCTCATTGGTTAATAAAAAAGCTGACTGGCCAATAGCTGGACAAGTAGAAGTTAGGCAGGAAAGCCAAACTGAAAGAACTCTGGGAAGGAGGGCAGAGTCTCAGGAGAAGCAAGATGAATGTGCTGTGTTGAAAGAAGGTACCGCCATGAGGCACCGGGTAGATAAGAAATATGGGTTAATTTAAAATGTAAGCGTTAGCTTGTAATAAGCCTGAGCTATCAGCCGAGCATTTATAATTAATAATAAGTCTCTGAGTGGTTATTTAGGAGCAGCTACCAGGACACTGCCCACACTGGACCCTCACAGATGACTGAAATTTGACTCTGTTGGTCTACAGAGACCTCCTACCAGGCTAGCTAGCCCCTTGTGCTGTGTGTAATAGAATAGCTGAGATTCCAGGGCTTTGTGCATAGTTGCTGCTCCCTCAGAGTGAGCACAGCCCAAACAATTCTAGCTTTTCTGAATGTGTTTCTGCCCTTTCTTCATTCTCTTACCACCCCAGTTAGGTTCCCAGGACCAAGCTACGCTTGATGTGGCCAGCTAGAGAGGAAGCTCACTGAGTAAAGTGCCTGCCAGACAAACCTGAAGACCAGAGTTAAGATGCCCAGCACCAGGCTGGAGAGATGGCTCAGGTGTTAAGAGCATTGGCTGTTCTTCCAGAGGACCTGGGTTCAATTCCCAGCACCCACATGGCTGCTCACAACTGTCTGTAATTCCAGCTCCAGAGAATGCAACACTGTTATACTAATGCACATAAAATAAAGTTAAATTAATCATTAAAAAAAATCTCCAGCACCTATGTAAAAATCTGAAGTTGCAGCAAATTGATGAACTTCCAGGTTCAGTGAGAGACCTGTCTCCAAAAATAGAGTGATTGATGACGATATTCAATGTCAACTTCTGGCATCTGAGCAGACAGCGCTCGCGCTCTCTCTCTCTCTCTCTCTCTCTCTCTCTCTCTCTCTCTCTCTCTCACTCGCTTACTCACCATGACAGTCCTGGAACTTGTTATGTAGACCAGGCTGGCCTTGAACCTACAGAGATCTGCATGCTTCTGCTTCAGGAGTGCTGGGATTAAAGGCGTATGGCACTATACCTGGCCCACAAAAATTCATTTTACAAAATGTATTTATTTCTGGGTAGTGGTGGCATACACCTTTAATCCCAGCACTCGGGAGGCAGAGCCAGGCAGATCTCCGTGAGTTCAAGGCCAGCCTGGTCTACAGAGTGAGATCCAGGACAGGTACCAGAACAACACAGAGAAACCCTGTCTCGAAAACAAACAAACAAACAAACAAAAAGTATTTATTTATTTAGACAGAGTCTCAAATATATAGCCCTGACTGGCCTGGAACTGGCTATGTATGCCAGTCTGGTCTCAAACTCACAGAGATCCTCTTGCCTCTGCCTCTTCGATCAAAAGCATGCACTAACAAGCCCATCATACTTTTAAATATTTTCAGATTGTTCAAGTGTACAGAACAATCAACAGATTTTGTGTTTTATATTGTATCTTAAAACTTCTTATCTTTTTGTTTTGTTTTTCGAGACAGGGTTTCTGTGTGTAGCTTTGGACCCTGTCCTGGAACTCACTCTAGCCCAGGCTGGCCTCGAACTCACAGAGATCCACCTGCCTCTGCCTCCCGAGGTCTGGGATTAAAGGCATGCACCACCACCGCCAGGCTCTATAGTGTATTTTACAACTCTCACATGTTGTTGTGAAATAAGGCTTAGATCTACAGTTATGTCATCTGCAATCAGAAATAAGCTTCTTTTCCAACTTACTTTCTTTTTTTAACCTCTGGCGAGGATGTCTAGTCGTGTGCTGAGTAGAAAGAAGTGGGCACCTTTGCCTTTTTCCTGATCTTAGTGTAAAAACTGTTTTTCACAAGTATAATGTCAACTTGAGTTTTCATTTGGCCTTCATGATATTGAGAAAATTTTCTTCGATCCAACTTAACTGAGGAGTTTGTGTTTGTTCAGCTTGCTTCTTGAGACAATGCCTTACCATGTAACCATGGCTGGCCTGGAACTCTCTAGGTAGACCAGGCTGGCCTCGAATTCAGTGCTTGTTTTGTGGGGGACAGGATCTCAGGTAGCCTAGATTGACCTCTGACTTTATGTAGCCAAGTATGACCTGGGACACCATCAGATGATCCTGCTGCTTCCACTTCGCAAGTGCTGGGATCATATACAGGGTGAGACCCTACAGCCTGAATCATTTTAATCATGAAAGAAAGGGTGAATTATTCCAGTATGTTTCTACTTTAATTATGATGATGATCATCAGTTAAGGAAGCTTTTTTTTTCCTTCTTTTTTTCGAGACATGAGATTTCTTTATGCTACAGCTCTGGCTGTTCAGGAACTTGATTTGTAGACCAGGCTGGCCTTGAACTCAGAGGTCCTCCTGCCTCTGTCTCCCAAGTGCTGGGTTTTTTTTTTTTTTTTTTTTCGTTTTTCGAGACAGGGTTTCTCTGTGTAGCTTTGCGCCTTTCCTGGAACTCACTCTGTAGCCCAGGCTGGCCTCTAACTCACAAGATCCTCCTGCCTCTGCCTCCGAGGTCTGGGATTAAAGGCGTGCTCCACCACTGCCTAGCTTTTTTTCCCTCCTTTATGTCAATGCCCTATATTAGAATGATTGATGCCATCTTTGAATTCCAGGAATAAATCTTACTTGGTCATTGTGCTGGCTAGTTTTATGTTAACTTGACACAAGATAGAGTCATCTGAAAGGAGGGAAACTCAATTGAGAAAATGCCTCCATATGATCCAGATGTATAAGCCCAGTTAGTGGTGCATGCCTTTAACCCCAGCAGAAGCAGGCAGATCTCTGAGTTCGAGACCAGCCTGGTCTATAGAGTGAGTTCCAGGACAGCCAGGGCTATACAGAGAAACCCTGTCTCAAAAAACAAAAATCAAACAGAAAAGGAAAGAAAGCTGTGCAAACCATGAAGAACAAGCCAGTAAGCAGCACCTCTCCATACCTTCTGTATCAACTCCTGCCTCCAGGCTCCTGCCCTGTTTGCGTACCTGCCCTGACTTCCTTCAGTGATGGACTGTGGTGTGAAAATGTAAGTCCAATAAGCACTTTCCTCCCCAGCTTGCTTTTGGTCATGTGTTTCATCCCAGCAATAGTAACCCTGACTAAGGCAGTCATGGTGTAGAATTGTTTCAATACGCTGCTGGGTTAGGTTTGCCATACACCAAGTGTTGTGGGACAAAAGTTTTCCTGGGGAGAGAGAACACACACACATCTACTCACCCTAGATAAGGAACTCATGGCAAACCAAAGTACAGATGCCACCACAGTCCAACCTGGTGAACCAGTGAGTTTTACTGGGATTACTTAGAGGAATGTGTGTGAGGGGTTACTCACAGGAGCAGAAATGACTCACAGACAGCCACATCATCAAGGCCCACCCCAGCACAGGTGACAGTTCACAAAGCTGGGAACCTGGAGCACAGTGCACAGCCTGCAGACAGCTCAACAGGTTGGAGAGTGTCCTTTCCAGGTGTCTTAGCTGGTCTAGACCTCTTCCAGACAGTTCAGCTGGTTTCTGCTTCCAGGCCTCAGTCTGCTCTCAGAGTTTTCTTCTCTGAGAACCTTTGCTGCTCAGCTCCTCTGAGAGGAACTCTCAGCTTTTTATTATTTACTCTAGCAGGGAGGGACTTAGTGAATCTGGTCAGTTTCAGGGGCTTCCTGAAACTATTTTGAGTTGTTTACTCTTCTGCTTAAATATCTAGACAGGATTTTTTTGTGTAGCGTTGGCTGTCTTGGAACTCACTCTGTAGACCAGGCTGGCCTCAAAGTCACAGAGCTCCACCTGCCTCCACCTTAAGAGTGCTGGGATTAAAGATGTGCACCACTGCTGCCAGGCATATGCATCCTTTCTTGTACATTGACAAGAAAGCTTATAGCTCCCTGGTAGAATTCCTGCATGCCTCAGGACCTGGATTTGAGACTGAGCATCACCTTCCTCCACCATCCACTCCCCACCTCCCACCCACCAGAGTTCCTCAAGCAAGAAGCATGCCAACAGAGACCAGTACACCAGATGTGGATGGCAGTAAGAAAAATGTTTAAATTAACCAACTGATTGATTGAGCCTATGAAGAGACAGAGATGAAAAGAGCCAAAACTGATTTAAACTGTGAACTGTCTGGACAGGGAATCAGAAGGAAGCAATTGACTGAGAGACTGGGTCAGGGTAGATCAAGAGAGTCTGCATGCCCTGATGAGATTTGTTTTGGAAAACCCACTCTTGGATTGTGGAACTGCAGAAGGAATGAGAGGATTTGTGTTAGGAGCCCATGGTAGAAGTTAGGAGAAGAAATGGTGTGTGTGTGTGGGGGGGGGGGGGGCAGTGAGATGACTCAGCAGGTAGGGAGGGGTTCTTGACATCAAAATTGAGGGCCGGGGTTCGATACCTGGAACCCACATGCTAGGCACAGAGAACCATCTCTAGCAAACAGTCCTCTGACCCCCTACACATGCATACATGGGTGCACAAATGTAAATTAAAAAATTATCTTAAAAGGAAGGATAGGTAGGAGAGATAGTTCGGTTCCCAGCACCTACTTGGGGGGCTTAAGACCACCTGTAACTTCAGCTCCACGGAATCGGGGCCTTCTGGCCTCCATAGGCACCTGCCGTCACGTCACGTGCATATACCCCCACTCACACAGATACGCGTAATTAAAAATAATAAAAATTTTTGAAAGATAAAATGATGGACAGAAGGCACTGTTGGAGGAAGAAGAAGCAACTGTTAAGAGGTCCTTGGTGACTAGAGGGAAATGCAGGGGACAAGGGCAGCCTCAGCTTGCTATCTGACAGCTCCTGGGTGAGTGGCCCTTCTCTTGAGGGAGAGGGAGGAGCACGCTTGAGGGGCAATGTGGTGGCTTGCGTGGAACAGCCCAAAAGACGTCGGATTGGACGCCGGGTGAGTCAGCGCTGACGAGGGAAGGTGGAGTCAGTCCTGTCCTGAACCCTGCTCCTGCGAGCCAGCCCTTCGCTGGAAGGGACCCTGAAGGCTAACTTGGGGGACGCAGGCCCCACAACTGGCAGGAGCAGCCCGCAGGGCCCGGAACCTTCGGCCGCCGACGCCCGCATTCGCGGCGGGACACGACCGGGGTACCCCTCCTCTGTTGCTAAGGGGCGGCCCGGAAGTGACGCTTTGTTGACAGCACACCGGCAGCCACAGGCTCTCCCAGCGGTCGGAGCAGGATCGGGGGGAGGGGCTGGGCCCGGAGCCAGCAGCCGACGGCCCTCCGCGGCCCGAGGGCAAGGGAACGGCCTCCGTCCCGGGCTCTGGCCGCTGCCTTCGCGCCCCGCCCCGCCCCGCCCCGCCGCCCCGGACCCGGACCGGATCCGACCTCCTGCGGCGCTCTGGCAGCGGATTCCCCAGGGCCGCAGCCTCTGCTTGTAAGCCTGCGAAGCATCCCGTCTCCCCGCTGAGGGCCGCCCTCTCCCAGGGTATGTCCTAGCTGCCGAGCCGAGCGACGTACCTGCATCCTCCTCTTCCCCCGCCTCAGGGTCTAAGCATTGCCGCTGCGACTCCTTGCAGGTCCACCTCGGCCAGGGGTGGGAGGGCTCTTGTCGCCTCCCGCCCAGGTCTGAGGAACCTGCCTTGAAAATTGAGCTCTCTCCACAAGGAGAACGACGCTCGTCCGTGCAAGATGGGGGAATCAATGTAGGGATTAGAAGGCAGGCCTCTGCCCCTCCTACCTGTTGGATGAGCTTAGGTCTCGTTCCAACCCCCAAGCCGTGCTACTTAAAAGCTTAAGGATGGCATGGCTTCTGGATCAGCTCCCAAAATGGGATGGCGCGGTGCAAGAGGGTGCAACAGGGTCGGGAAAGGGCGGGTGGGCTTGCAAACTGAAGACCAAGGGCGCCCATAGGTGACGTGAAAGTGGAGCTGGCTGGTCTGGCCAGCTCAGCTCTGGGTGGAACTTGGTTTGGCTGCTCTTTAACCAGAGTCAGAGATTTCCCGTGTTTGCTTGCGCCTTGTGAGATATTAAGGGGGGTGAGGGGGTGCCACCTAATGCCTGGGAAAAGCTGGCTCAATGGTGTTTCTGACAGAATGCCTCTCTTTAGGTTTCGAGTGACCATGGAAGATAGCACTGAAAAGGGTCACAGGAAGCTATGTTTAGACCAAGAGGTGGCTGTCAGATGGAAGGGTCGTTACTATTACATGTAAAATAGTAATAGTGAGTGTCATGTAGAAAGGGAAAGCAGGAAGGACCATGGGGGACAGAGCCTGGGACTTCTTTATAGAAAGTGGTCAGGGAAGGTTTCTAATAAGGTTGCTGTCTGAGCAGAGATGAGTGAGGCAGGAAGTCATTAAGCTTTCTGGGGGCACAGCATCCAGCAGCAGGTGCAAAGATCCTGAGGGGAACTTGCGTGGGTCAGCATGGAGGAGTGGGTCAGCGTGGAGGAGTGGGTCAGCGTGGAGGAGTGGGTCAGCGTGGAGGAGTGGGTCAGCGTGGAGGAGTGGGTCAGCATGGAGGAGGAGTGGGTCAGCATGGAGGAGTGGGTCAGCATGGAGGAGTGGGTCAGCATGGAGGAGTGAGTGGGTCAGCATGGAGGAGGCAGAGTGGGTGGTAAGGAAGTCAACTGGGAACAAGAAACAATAGGGGGCAAGTTAGGGGCTGCCTTGTGATGCAGGGTTGACTGTAATTGTTAAAATGTTGGAGAAAATGCAAATGTGTCTGAGGTGACAAGTGATCATTGTACTTTGGCCTTTTGTTCTGAGTGACCATCAGTGACAGAAATCTTTTAAAAGGTAGCCCTGCAGGCAAGTCATTCACACTACTGTTTCCTGGTTCTAAGGATGTGAGCAAGTGACCTTGTGCCTCAGTCTTTCCGTCTGTAGAATAGGACTGCTAAGTAGAGTGCGTGTGTGGCAGTGTGGTGGGGTAGATGACAGTAGGGATCTGCCACCACACAGCCCTGCATTCCAGCACCAACCAGTGTATCCCCTGCTCTGCCCGATTCCCCAGCTCATAGAAGTTGTAGGAATACTGGAGGGGGCTATGTAGACTCTTATGACATCCCTCATTGGTAAAAGTAATGGTGTGTCCTCCAGGGAAGTCTGAGAGCTTAGCCTTGGTTTTTTGTTTGTTTTCTTTTTCTTTTCTTTTCTTTCTTTTTCTTTTCTTTTTTTTAGGTAAGGTCTCCTGTAGCTAGGCTGACTCACTGTGTAGCCCAGGCTGACCTTGGACTCACAGCAGCCCTCCTCAGCCTCCCAAGTGCTGGGATTGCAGACATGGGCCACCAACTCTAGCTGGTGGTCCTTACTTTTTTATTTGTTTGTTCATTTTGAGGCAATTGCATGTAGACAAGGCTGGCCTGAAACTCACTCTGTAGACCAGGCTGGTCTTGAACTCAGAGATTCACCTGCCTCTGCCCCCTGAGGGCTGGGATAATATGGTACACCATGCCTGACCCAATGAGGACTTTGGAAATCAAGTCCCAAGAGTCCCCATTCTGTCACATAACAAAATGACAGTGCTGTCTGTGACTTGTAGACTGGGAAGGACAGTGTTTGTTGGGCCGAGCTGTGGCATCGAGTGTGTGGCCACGTTTTAGGCAGAGGCTGAGGATCCTGGAGGTACCTGGTACAGGCTGAAAATTTGCAGCCTTTGAAGAGAACAGCCCCAGACCTTTCTCCTCATCCCTTGAGCCTGACTACATCATCAGGCCTGGGTCATAGGCTGAGCAGTTGGATTTAAAAATGCAAGGGCAAGGGACAGAAGGTGTGGCTTCGTGATTGACTGCTTGCCTAGCATGCAGAAACCACTGGGGTCCATCCCAAGCACTACAAAAATAAAATGTAAATGTGTAAAATTAGAGCACTTCGAAGATTGGAGCCTAAATGACAGAGAAAGCTTCTATGACCCGGGGAACCCCAAACTAGCTAGGACCCAGGTGAACCAGGGTCCCCCACAGGTCTGCCACCGCTTATTATATGTACTTTCGTGAATCCTTTGTTCCCTCTGGACCTCAATTTTCCCATCTTTACACTGAGAATGTTGTCCTCTTGCCCCTGCTGACTCTGGAGGGTGTGGGGGGGGGGGGTGAAATGAGACATAGGTTAGAGAAGGATCAGTCCTAGGCTAACGCTCCGCAGCACTGACAAGCACTTCCTGTTAGTTCCCCGGGGCTTCCGCAGGTGCAGCTAGCCCACCAGGCACAGGGGTGCTCTTTGCCTCCAGGTGTGTTTGTTTTTAACATTTACTTACTGAAGTACCACAGCACATATGTGGAGGTCAGAGGACAATTTATGAGCGTCGGCTCTCTCTTTCCATCATGAAGGACCTGGGGTTCGAACTTGGGTTTTGAGCCTTGGCAGCCAGCACCGCTTAACCACTGAGCCGTCTCACCAGCCTCTGCTTTCACTGTTTTTTGTTCAGCCTAGGTGCTTCAGCTGTTCTTGACTCCGAAAATGTGAGCTCAGAGACCCCTGTAGAGCCAGCTATTTGGGGATTAACATAAAACCTGGTTCCTTCACTGGTGCTGGTTTTCTGGCTTCAGAAGTGAACAGAGAGCTGGGGATATGGCTCACACAGTAAAAAATACTTGGCTTGAGGACCTGAGTTCAATCCCCAGCACCCACACAAAACTGTATGGTGGTCTGGTGGTGGTGGCGCACACCTTTAATCTTAGCGCTCGGGAGACAGAGGCAGGTGGATCTCTGTGAGTTCAAGGCCAGCCTGGTCTACATAGAGAAACCCTGTACCGGAAAAAAACAAAAAACAAGCAGTATGGTGACGCGCACTTGTAATCCCAGAGATGGAGAGACAGAGACAGGAGGGTCTCAGCTAGCCTAGCCTGTCATTCACTTATTGTATAATGGAGGTCCTGTGACTCTACAGGGTCCCTACTTTTAGGAAGCTTCTAGTCCTAGCCCATGGTGCCCATGGAATCGCTCCCACAAAACCAGAAGAGCAGTGGTCATTAGGCAAGGATGCATGGAGTTGAAAGAAGGTAGTGATAGCACAGAAGGGAAACTGAGGCTTGCGTAAGACATCGTGAGTGACCCCCCTGAGAAGATAGCTGGAAAGGTTAAAACCCTCGGGCTTGACCTGTTGAGTGGAGAGCACGGGTCTATCTGTGTACACAGCGGCTGTGCAGACTACTTGGCACACAGCCTCAGCTGCCACACCTGCAGGCTGTAGATAGGACCCTGCCTCCTGTGACGATGGGGAGGGAGCTGGCGCATAGCTAGTGCTGAGCAGCATGGGCATTAGTAAGTTTGCTCGCACAGACAGAACCCAAGCAGTATGGTTCTCAGCTTGCCCTAGTCACTCACACACACACACACACACACACACACACACACACACACACACACACCCGCCCCAGTATTTGTTCATTGTTTCTTATCAAGAGAGATACCAGCAGCCTAGTGGGATGTGCTTGCCTCCCTCGCTCGGTGTCTTCCCAGGATTTAGTCTCTGTAGACACCCATCTCCAGTCCTCACCTGCGCCTCTGCCCGCTAGAGTTCCCCTAGCACTTGTCTGGACCATTGTCACAGCAGCTTTCTGTCCCTAATCCCTAGCCCAGGATCCACTCCTTCCTGGAAAGCATTCAACTGTAAGTAGGGCATTTGTCTGGGGAGCTTACGGGTTAACATTTCACAGGGTGGGTGCCGCCGCTCCAAGGTTCGGATCTTCTGGCTCCCCAGACTGTTCTCTCGGTGTCAGGGTGTCTGTTGCTGGGGTCCCTTGCTCCTTCCTCTGAACATTGGTCACTCTATTTCTCTAGCTGGTTGCTGGATGAATGGAAGAGAGTGATTGGTGAGTTTAGATTTTACACCCTTACCCAAAGTCAGTGGCTATCTCAGGCTACTTTTGTGTTAGTTATGGGCCTCTCAGTGTCTTCATCAGCAAATGACTAGCAGTCTCTACCTCAGAGTACCATCGTGAGGTAATCCTGGCAACAGCAAACCTTTGTTCCGCCTAAATGCCAGGCACTAGTAGGCACCAAGGATGTGGGCGTGGGTGCAAGCCGCCAGTCGGTCCTCCCGAGCTGGCAGCTGGGGGAGGGTCATAGACAAATTGTTATGCAAATGAATAGCTCTCGATTGGTACAGGGTACTGGGCTGTGATGTTTGGCTGGTTAAATAAGAAACTGTAGGAAGTCAGTTCTGGAAGGAGCTGGGTATCCGTCTGGAAGCGCCCAGCATGGAGATGGTGCAGCGGGGGCGGCTGCCTGGGCTGCTGTTGTTTTTCTCCCTCTTTTCTCCCTGCATGTCCTAAAGAGCCTGTCAGAAAAGAGACACTACCTCCTCTGGTCGTCATCAATAGCAGAGTCCCCACTTGCCGGAACTCCAGATGGCTGGAACCTGTTGTGAGAGTAGAGATCCTTAAGGCTCCAAGGGGTGGAGTGGTAGGGTGTTCTGAGCCCTCCAGGCTTTGGTGCCAGATGAGGGCAGCTCCTTCCTCCTCAGCTCACCGGGGACACCCCCATCCCCACCGCTGCAGGGTCAGTCCCTCGAGGAGGTGACCACAGGTGGCAGCATTCACCCAGTGTGCTCTCTGGAGGCCTTCAATGACCTGGGCAACTGGTGTTGTGGTATCCCTTTAGTGTGCACAGCCCAGTTAGAGCAGGAAAGTAGCGCTCTCCCAGGCAGCCACAGGTTCTGCTGTGGCCCGTAGGGTTTCAGCAGTGTTCTGGGGACGGGGAACTTACACTCAGCCTCATGAGACTCAGATCCTGCAGTTCTTTGTGGCTCCTGCCATGGCATTTGTTGACACTTCCCTTCCCTCAGGCCCTGCGCTGGGTGTTCAGTACCTCTGGGCTCTTGGTGCCTGCATGCCCTGCACCCCATCTTTTCAGTCACTGCACATCCTCTCCTTCCTCCCCCTCCAGGGCTAGGGAGGGCTCATCTCTGGGGTCTCCGATAAATGTCAAGCCTGCCCTGAGACTGCAGCTCAGAGTAGACACAGGCCCTTCCCTGTCTGTCAGAGCTCTGGCCCAGTGATGTGTCTGTGTCTGTGTTCTTCTTAGGTGGCTGTCTCCTAGTAGTGCCAGGATGTTTCATACAGGCAGCGCCTTGTCTGGCTTGCTCAATAGAGGACCTATGCCCTCAGGAGTTCATGGCTAGGTTCACAGTTACAGGGAAGCACTGCAGAAACAGACAGCCTGCAGGCAGTGGTGGCGCACGCCTTTAATCCCAGCACTCGGGAGGCAGAGGCAGGCAGATCTCTCTGAGTTCGAGGCCAGCCTGGTCTGCAAGTTCTAGGGCAGCCAGGGCTACACGGAGAAACCCTGTCTAGAAAAACAAAAAAACTTAAAAAAAAAAAAAAAAGAAAGAAAGAAAAAGAAAAAAAGAAAAGAGAGAAGAGAAGAGAAAAAAGAAGGAAACGGATATCTATCTGTCCCCTGTCTACCATGGAAGCGGGAGGAGTAAACTAGAACCCGGACTGAGGTCGTGAGACCCCCAGCAGGAACATGCTGACAGGACAGTGATGCCTCCCTGGACACTGGGATGATGGAGTGGGCCCATAAGAGAACTCAGTGCATTGAGTGGCCAGGAGCTGCTTTGTAGAGGCAGGACATGGGTGGGGATGGATAGTTGTGGGGACTCTTCGGGGTGAAAGAAAGCGTTGGTTTACCTGGACAGTCCCAGTAGACAGAGAAGGAACTAGCTATGGGGCTACACGTGGCTAGGCCTAGGGCCTCGAGCCATCCAGTGGAGGAGGTAGGCTAAAGGGGGTCACGGAACTGAGGAGGCCAGAAACCGGGTCCCGAACCTGCCTGGTCTCTCCATGCTGCTTCCCCAGTGCCGGCAGGGAGAAGGCCAGGCTGTCATTCCGGCAGGCTTGCCAGGGAGGGAGGGCATGCCGAGGTCCAGGCAACCCCACCATTGGGCCGTCCCCGGAGAGTGTTACATTAGCCCCGGGACTGCTGGGCATGGGCCTTGTGGGAGGCCTGGGTCTAGGAAGAACAGACCCTGCTTGGCACAGAAGTGAGAGCAGCTTGGCAGAAGGTGGCAGTGAGTCTTGAGAGCCGTCTTTAAAGAAAAAAAGAAAAGAAAACCGAAGTAACAGGGCCTCAGAGATGGCTGTGCGGTTAAAAGGGCGTGCTCTTCCTGGGTTAGAGAGATGGCTCAGCAGTTCACAGAGCATTTGTTTGAGTCCCAGCACCCACATGGTAGCTCACAAACATCCATAACTCTAGTTCCAGGAGATCCAGTGCCCTCTTCTGACCTTCAAGGACACCAGGCATGCATGTGGTACATAGACATACATGCAAGCAAAACACTTATGTATCTACAAGAATATAAATAAATCTAAGAAAAAAAATTAACTGATTTATTTTTTAAAAAGAAAAGTGCATGCTCTTCTTACAGAGACCTGAGTTCAGTTCCTAGCATGTGCACCAGGCAGCGCTCAGGGCCTGTGACTCCGGCTCTGGGGCTGTCCTCTTCTGGTCTCCATGTGCACCTGTACTCATGCACGTAGGCCCGCCCTCCACACACGTTATACGTAAGTTTATATCAGGCGTGGGCATAGTGGCACCTGCCTTTAATTCCAGCAGGGACGGGAAGACCTCTGTGAGCTCACGGCCATCCTGGTTTACCTAGAGAGTTCCAGGTCAATCAGGTCTACATAGTGAGATCCTAGCTATAAAAGAAAATGAAATAAATCTTAAAAGCAGCAGCAGCCAAAGAATAGCTGATTTTTAATTTTTTCCCGAAGATGGAACCCGGTGTCTCACACATGCTAGGCAAGTGCTCTACCACTGAGCTGCCCCACATTTTTTATTTTATTAATACAGGGCTTCGCTAAGTTGCTCAGGCTGGTCCTGAACTTGTGATCCTCCTGCCTCAGCCTCCCCAGTGCAGGCAATGTTGCCTCTTGCTCCATGGCCTGAGTATCTTAGAAGGCTCAGGAGTGGTGCCCAGAAGCTGGGCAATGCTGAGCCCACACCCTTTTGGAACTTTCCTCCTAGGGCAGTGGTTCTCAACCTTCCTAACGCTGGGACCCTTTAATACAGTCCCTCTTGTTGTGGTCATCCCCAACCATAAAATTATTTTCGTTGCTACTTCATAACTGTAATTTTGCTACTGTTATGTAACATAAGTATCTGTGTTTACAGATGGTCTTAAGTGACCCCTGGGAAAGGGTCATTCGACCCCCAAAGGGGTCATGACCCTCTGGTTGAGAACCACTGCTCTCAGGGATGATGTGACGGAGCCAAACAAACCCGTTTGTACAGAGTGGCCTTGAGTCTCAGAGCTTGCATTTCCTTATCTGTCAGACATAAGCAGAGCCTCGTTTGCTGTGTGTTGTGTGCTGTGGGAAGCATTTCTCAGCACTATCTCCTCAGCTCCTCCAGCCCTGGCACAAGAATTATCATCCTCACCTTTCTACATGAGGACACTGTGATCTGGAGAGGTGACATTGTTTCCCAGTGAATTACAGAATGAAGTCGGACCACAGAACCTGTACTTTGGGGGGATGTCAGGGATCGAGCCCAAAGCCTCATACATAGTAAGCATGGCCTCTACCACTGCGCTCCATCTCAAAACACTGCGACTTGTCTGCAGTTCGGTATCCACAGGGGATTGATTCCCTGGGTTGGGTACCAAAATCTGTGGCTGCTCAAGTTGTCTATGTACATAGTGTAGTAGTACTTGCACAGAGCCCATCCACCCACACAGTGAAGGAAGCGCAGGTCCTCTGCCAGAGTAGTACCAGGCTCTAAACCCCTGTACCCTCTCTCCAGCCCCCAGGAACTGTCTCTTGTGCACCTGAGTATAATATGAAGGTTCAGTCTGCCGTCACTGCAGCCAGTGTTGGTACTATATGAACTGGCTTATCACCGGGAGGCATCCAGACCCCTTTCCACTGGTGCCAATCGTGTTTTTGTTTTTTGTTTGAGACAGGATTTCTCTTTATAGCCCTGGCTGTCCTGGAACTCACTCTGTAGACCAGGCTGGCCTCGAACTCACAGATAACCCTCCTGCCTCTGCCATCTGTGTGCTAGGACTAAAGGTGTGCGCCACCCAACCATTTTTAATCTCTTTACTGAATTCTGTGAATGTTCACAATGAAGACACCTGTGGGTCCACTCAGAGGAGTGACCTGAAGCCCACCCAAACCCAAAAACTTCCTTTCAGGGGCATATCCCTACACACACGTCCTTGCCAAGGAGATAGTCCCACTCCAGGGCAGGCTTCCTTGTGTGCTAGTTGAAGGGAATGCTCCGGAAACAAATGCAGTGGCCTCCTGTTGGACTCCTTCCTTGTCCTTTGTGAAGATCATCCCAGTCATTGACTGAATTCTCACTGCAGTGTGGTGATTAAACAATAAATAGATTGTAATTATCCATTGCCATATTACTGGACACTCAAGGGGGTCATCACATAGAATATTGCTGTAAGCCAGGCAGTGGTGGCACACGTCTTTAATCCCAGCACTCGGGAAGCAGAGGCAGGCAGATCTCTGAGTTCCTGGTCTACAGAGCGAGTTCCAGGACATCCAGGGCTGCATGAAGAAACTCTGTCTTGTAAAACAACAACAATAACAACAACAAAAATACTGCTGTGACCATTTAGTGTACCTTTTAAAAGTTTTATTTATTAGGTATTGTATGAGAATGTGGATGTGCACCTGCCACAGTCCCTGTGCGGAGGTCAGAGGGCAACTTGTGGGAGTCTGTTGTCTCTTGTACTGTGGGTCCTGGGGTTTGAACTCAGGTCCTCAGGCTTACATGCAAGTGCCTTTACCCCCAAGGCATCTCACTGGCCCTAGTTTCACATTTGCATGTGTACCTCTGTTGGGTGTGTTCCTGACAGCAGACTTGCTGAACCTTGAAAGCACAGTCCTACTCAGCATCAGTCAGTGTTAACTGTCTCCCAGTTCACACCACTTCTCACTCCACCAGCAGTTCCATATCTTCACCAGTGCTTGGTGTCTGCCCCTGAGCTGGCTGGCAGTGGGAAATGGCATCTCATTGTGGGTTGGTGTGCGTTTCCCTGATACTGATGGAGCAAGCTGAGTGCCCTTCAGGAGGCAGTCGTGTTTAAGGAGGTGCCTGCTGGGGTCTTCTGCCCCCTTTACACTGGTAAAGCACATGATACCTCTCTCCTTACTGGTCTGTAAACGTTGCCTATGTATTTTGAATATGTGGGACTGAAGGCATGCACCACCATGCCTGGCTGGTGCCAACCATTTTTAATCTCTATTGAATTATAGCATACATGTGAATGTTCACAGCGCAGACAGCTGTGGGTCCACTCAGGAAGGACCAGCTTTGCGTTTGTAGTCTGTGCCTCCCTCCTCCTCCTCCTCCTCCCCCTCCCCCTCCCCCTCCCCCTCCCTCCCCTGAATCTCCATTACGTTGTCTAGGCTTGAATTGAGCTTCGTGATCCTCTACCTTAGTGTCCTCCCAAGTGCTGGGATTGCCGGCACATTGCTAACCCCAGTCTATCGGCGTCCGTCTTTCTGTGAAACAGGCCTACTGTTACGTCATAAAGTGCCCTGTGCTTTACTTTAGGCCTGTGGTGTGTTTGGAATTAGCTTTTGTGTGTGTGTGTGTGTGTGAACAGAAGTTTCCTCACTCCAGTGCATACCAGTTTAACCTTTTCTCTCTTATGGTTGGCATTTTTAAGGCCTGTTAAGAAATAATCTTAGGGGAGGGGCTGGAGAACTGGCCAGTGGTTAAGAACACTTGTTTGCTCTTGCAGAGGACCTGGGTTTGGTTCCCCGCACCCACATGGCAGCTCAAAACCATCTGTAATTCCAGATCTAGGAGATCCGATTTCTTTTCTGAGCTCCGTGGGCAATGCATGCCCCTGGAGCTAGAATTCTGGTCAGTTGTGAGCTACCATGTAGGTTCTGGGAGTTGAACCCAGGACCTTTGCAAGAGCAGTAGATGATGTTCTTAACCACCAAGCCATCTCTCCAGCCCTCAAGACTTCACTTTATAGAGCGACATTTGAGTGTGATTCACAGGTCATGTATTGCGGCCATTTCAGGTGTCCAGTTCTGCAGTTTGTAGTGTGCTCCCAGTGTACAGCCATCACTGTCTTCACTCCCGTCTCCCCAGACGCTGTCTCCGTGTCTGTGGAGTTGCCCTTTGCGGCTCCACATCCCGTGGACTGTGTTGTAACCTTCATAGTTGGTTTCTTCAGTTAGCATGGCCCAGTGTTACCTGGGTACCTTTATGACCGGATAACACTCAGCTTTTGTTGTGAGTCAGGAGCTAGCTATAGCTCAGGCTGGTCTGCAACTCTTGGTCCTCCTGGTCTGTCTGCCAAGTGCTGGGTTACAGGCTTGCCCAGCCTTGTAGGTGGTCATTGGAATGTGCTGGATGGGGCTTCCCTTTCCCCACACAGAGCAGACACAGGCTTTTATCTGCAGCTCACTTGGCCTCTTTTCTCCTTTCCTTCCCAGGCTGTGGCTCTGCCAATGATCTTGTGAGTGTTGGGAACTCCTAGCTGACTGAGAGTGGCCACCTGCCCTCCCCCAGCATGGCGTCTGACACACCCGAGTCCCTCATGGCCCTCTGTACCGACTTCTGTCTCCGGAATCTTGATGGCACCCTGGGCTACCTGCTGGACAAGGAGACCCTGCGGCTGCATCCAGACATCTTCTTGCCCAGCGAAATCTGTGACCAGCTGGTCAATGAGTGAGCAAAGGACTCCCCAGGACTGGGGCAGGGTTGGAGCCAAATGTGGGGGATGAAGTGTG
This sequence comes from Peromyscus californicus insignis, assembly GCF_007827085.1. NCBI lineage: Eukaryota > Metazoa > Chordata > Mammalia > Rodentia > Cricetidae > Peromyscus > Peromyscus californicus. Next base: position 9,318,690 of record NW_026294595.1, read on the forward strand.
AGCTGAAGATGAAGACTATGTGTTCAGACCCCCACAAGGGGAAGTGGCTATGAGTGTAACATTGAAGGACAATAATGATATGTATATGTTACCATAGAGATATGGTTGCATATGCATTGATGTGTGTGCACTTGAAGGAATGGGTATATATACATGTAGGATTATGCAGCACAGAATATGTGTGTGAAGCAGCATGTGTGTGTTTAGGAATGAGTTAGTATAAAATCCCGCATGTAAATCAGGGCATTGTGTACTACCCTGTGTGTGTGCTCACACCTGTGCCTGCACTTCTGAACTAAGTACACATGGGCAAGTGTGTTTATATGTGTACCAAGACCAGAACAACAGAGGCTGTATCACCCAGATGACCTCTATGCAGCCTCCTGGCAGACCCTCCACTGCGCTGGGTGCCTACAGCACAAGGTGTATACACCTCCCTGAGCGCTGGGGGTATACAAGTTATCCCAAAGGGAAACCATTAGATCACATGGGAACTGAGGACTGAGCTCGGAATGGTATTCTGGGCATTCAGTGTGGGCCAGGCATGGTGCTGAACACTTTCTCAGCTTAGCACCAAAGCTAATGCATCTCCCAGATGAAGAGATTGACATCTAGGCAAGTTCAGTTGTGTGAGCTTCCCAGCTGGGAGCAGTTGAGCCAAACGGTTTCTCTGTATCACCTCTTCTAGCCTGGAACTCACTCTGTGGACCAGGCTGGGCTCAAACTCAGAGATCCGCCCGCCTCTGCCTCCCAAATGCTGGGATTAAAGGTGTACCATCCCATACCTGGTTCTTTTCTTTTTTAAAGGGGCCACCATGTAGGCACTGGAAACTGAATACCAGTCCTCTGCAAGAACAAGTACTCTTTTTTTTCTAAACTTTTATTCTCTCATACATTACATCCTGACCTCAGTTTCCCCTCCCTCTACTCCAGTCCCTGAGAACAAGTGTTCTTAACAGCTGAGCCATCTCTCGGAGCCCCTAGCCCAGGATTCATGCATACACAGGTGTGGCTAGGTAAGGTCACACTGAAGGCTCACTGTCTGCCTAGTGTCCAGCTGTAAGTTCAGAACCATTTTACTTCATTTTAATTTGCCTGCCCTGGAAGGGGCTGCTAAGATGCCAGAGGCTACAAAGAAAAGGTGTGTCTGGACCGTGGTGGAACTGTGGTTAAGGTAGTGCAGTCTGGTGTGATGGGCTGTGCCTGTGAAGAGTTGGCACATGTGCTATGTGTGCAGGTTCGTGTTTAGGCTGCTGAAGGGAAGTGCTTGGGACTTGCTGTGGACGATAAGAGGCCCCTTGTGTCACACGTGGTCACCCTGAGGACTGCCTTTGGATTCTGTCTCCTGAAGCATATGGTGTAGCCAGAATCTAAGCAGGTGCTATGAAGAGAGGACCAGGAGCTGGCTATTGCTCGGGTGATGTGGCCTCAGAAGGCGGCCCAGGTGCGTAGGCACTTCCTGAGCTAGGCTTGCTTCTCTCCCAGGTATGTGGAGCTGGTCAGTGCTGCCTGCACCTTTGAGCCACACGAGACTTTCTTCAGCCTCTTCTCAGACCCCCGCAGCACTCGCCTCACCCGGATCCACCTCCGCGAGGACCTGGTGCAGGACCAGGACCTGGAGGCCATTCGCAAGCAGGTGAGGCCGCTCTCTCTACTGTGCAGACCCCGCCCATCCCCAGAAGCCAGGCCTGGGGTGGCACAGGGTGGGCAGAGGAGCTGAGGCTGCTGTGCTACTCCAGGACCTGGTGGAGCTATACCTGACCAACTGCGAGAAGCTGTCGGCCAAGAGCCTGCAGACACTTCGGAGCTTCAGCCACAGTCTGGTGTCCTTGAGCCTCTTCGGCTGTGCCAACATCTTCTATGAGGAGGACAACCCAGGGGGCTGTGAGGACGAGTGTCTCGTCAACCCCACCTGCCAGGTGCTGGTCAAGGACTTCACCTTCGAAGGCTTCAGTCGCCTGCGCTTCCTCAACCTGGGCCGCATGATAGACGGTGTCCCAGTGGAGTCTCTGCTTCGGCCACTCAACTCACTGGCTGCCTTGGACCTCTCAGGCATCCAGACAAGCGACGCCACCTTCCTAACACAGTGGAAGGACAGTCTGATGTCCCTTGTGCTCTACAACATGGACCTTTCAGATGACCACATCCGTGTCATCGCCCAGCTGCACAAGCTTCGGTGAGCTGTGCAGTCAGCAGGAGGGGGAGGACAGAGGGCGGGAGAGAGGTGTGGGAGAGAGGGAACCCTTGCATGGAGCAGAGGGAGAGAGCCCACTCCGTAGACCACATATTCCAGCTGGATGAGGGCGGTTTACGGCACCTCCGTCCCAGCAGACAGAATTCCCTGGAGAAGTTGTGGCAGGCATGGCCCTCCCCTGCTGTGACTTGAAGGAGTCAGATCCTGACCTGTGGCCCTCCCTGACCTGCAGCCACCTGGACATCTCCCGAGACCGCCTCTCCAGCTACTACAAGTTCAAGCTGACTCGGAAGGTGCTCAGCCTCTTGGTGCAGAAGCTGGGGAACCTGATGTCCCTGGACATCTCTGGCCACATGATCCTAGAGAACTGTAGCATCTCCAAGATGGATGAGGAGGCAGGACAGATCAGGTGGGTACCTGGCTATGGCTGCTGGGAAGGTGTCATTCACCAAGCCCTGGCTAAGCACCCTGTGCCAAGTACTGTGCTGGGTGCTAGAGATAAGAAGCAAGTCTGTAGGGGATTTAGCACAGTGGTAGAGCGCTTGCCTACAAGGTCCTGGGTTCGGTCCTCAGCCCCAGGGTAGGGGGTGGGGGATGGGGGGAAGAAGCAAGTCTGTGAGTCCAGCATGATGATGCACAACTTTAATCCCAGTACACAGAGACAGGGCAGGCTCATCTCTGTGAGTTCAAGGCCAGCCAGGGCTACATAGCTTCAAAAAGGGGCTGGGGTGGCTGGAGAGATGGCTCAGCAGTTTATAGCATTTGTTGCTTTTCCAGAGGACCTGGGTTTGAGCCCCACACCTGCATGACTGCCTATAACCGTCTACTTCCAAGGGACCTGACATGCTCTTCTGGCCTCTGCAGGCACCAGGCACACACAGAGAGTACAACATAGAGTATGCAGGCAAAATACCCATAAAATTAAAATAAATAACCAATTACTTTAAAGAGTCAAGGGCCAGCAAGATAGTTCAGCAGGTGGAGGTGCTTGACACCAAAGCTGACGCCCTGAGTTCTGTCCCTGGAACCCAGTCCTACAAACTGTCCGCTGATTTCTATATGAGTGTGAGCGTGCGAGCATGCACAAGCACACATGCACACGTTGAGTAAATTAGCATAAATAAATACAGAAGCAAGTCAAGCCTTGCCCACATGGCCCGTGTGAGCTGGTGGGGATCGCAAAGTCGTTCTGGGCACTGGCCTGGGAAGTGCACACTCGGGGCCACCCTAAGCCATTCTGAGTCTGTTGAACAGATCCCATTGCAGCATGGGATCAGCATGCACAAGGCTTGGGGGCCACAGGGAATGTACCTGGGCAACAAGCAGCCTGGGCACGATGGCGTGGCGGGGAACGGCAGGCCTGTTGACCTGCTGCTCCTCAGGTGTTGCCGTGGCTGATGTGTGCCTCTGGATGGGTGGTGAGATCTCATTCCAGCCCAGCCACTGTGATTGGCCTCATGGCCCTCCCCCAGCCACATTTAGTGGCGTGTGGCAGAGGAGCTTATCTTTGTTAGTGAAACATGTCCCTGTTAGCCTGGCAGGTGATACCTCTCAAAGGTGGCAGTGGGAGTAGTTCCAGTCCCGTGTTCTTTACACTGTGCCCTTCCCACCCTTCCATCAAGAAGTGGGGGCTGGGCATGTAGCTCAGGTGGTAGAGTGTTCGCCTACCATGTGCAAAGCCTTGGGCTCCATCCCCGACACAGAATAGAACAGGCATGGAGGCATGTGCCTGTAATCCCAGCACTTGGGAGGTGAGCGGAGGAGGATCGGGAGTTCAAGGCCAGTCTTAGCTACCAGGGAGTTGGGCAGGGACAGGATGAGGCTAGAAGCCCTTGTTTCTCCATCAATGAAATGCCTAGTCTGTGGGGGAGCCCAGGCCAGGTCCGACCAGGTTGCCAACTCTGGCATGCTCTTTTCCCAGCACCGAGCCTTCCAAGAGCAGCATCATGCCTTTTCGGGCTCTCAGGAGGCCACTGCAGTTCCTCGGACTCTTTGAGACCTCCCTGTGTCGCCTCACACACATTCCAGCCTACAAAGTAAGAGGCGGGGTGGGGGAGGAAGGAAGTGGCCGGGTACTGGAGCGCCACTGAGTCTGGGGATCCCACTCCCTGGCCTCTTGTGGGTTGTCCTGAACATGTTCCATCACTAGGTAAGCGGTGACAAAAATGAGGAGCAGGTGCTGAACGCCATCGAGGCCTACACAGAACACCGGCCTGAGGTCACTTCCAGGGCCATCAACCTGCTGTTTGACATCGCACGTATTGAGCGCTGCAACCAGCTTCTGCGGGCCCTGAAGGTCAGCTTAGACCCCGGCCTTCAGCCTCCCAGACAGCCCTGCCTCCTCCTCTGTCCCTCTGCACCCACTCCTGACCCCAGGGAAATAGGCAGCCTTGCCTCACAAGCTTCTACCCCGTTGGCAGTGCCTGGCTTCCCTACCCTATTTCCTGCCCTCCCCACATCTACCCAGGGAGAGCAGGGCTAGGGTCAGCCTTTCCCCAGAGGAGCCACGGTGACTCATAGAGCCCAGGCTGTCCTTGCCTGCCTCTGGCAGCACTTCCAGCCCCAGCCTCTGCCCTGTCTTCACACAGCTGGTCATCACAGCCCTCAAGTGCCACAAGTATGACAAGAACATTCAAGTGACAGGCAGCGCTGCCCTCTTCTACCTGACCAACTCCGAGTACCGCTCGGAGCAGAGCGTCAAGCTGCGCCGGCAGGTCATCCAGGTGGTGCTGAATGGCATGGAGTCCTACCAGGAGGTGACGGTGAGCCCCCTGCCTACTGTGGCCTGCATGCTTTGGCCCAGTAACCCTTGCTGCTTCCCAGGGTCCCAGACATGCATGTCCCCCAGGCTTGCCTGGACTTAGGTGGCCTTCATCAGTTCCCCTTAGCACTGTCCCAGAAACCTGTCTCTAGCCTCAACTGCCACTCACTCACTGCCATGGCCACCACCCCCCGCCCTCTGAGTTCCAGATGTGCCTTCTCCTCTGCCCCTATCACTGTTGGGAAGGTTGTTTCTAATTAATACCTGTGTTTTAATTATAATAAAAGAACATGTACCATAGAACAGTTACAGATACAAAGATGTGAACTCCACCTAAAACCCCACCACACTTAGGGCCTTTCACTGACACCCCTTATTCTGACTTTTAGTCTGTGCATGGGAGTTTAGTAAGTGGGTCATCTGCACCATGCTGCATGTTGTTTATGTAATGTGGATGTTTGTTTCTGTGGGTGTGAATGTACAGACAATATTTTTTAGTTGTTATTATTAACGTTCATTGGTGTTTTGGGTGCATGTATGTCTGTGTGAGGGTGTCAGAAGTCCTGGAACTAGAACTACAGACAGGTGTGAGCTGCCATGTAGGTGCTGGGAATTGAACTCAGGTCCTCTGGGAAAGCAGCCAGTGTTCTTAACCGCTGAGCCATCTCTCCAGCCCCACAAATAATTTCTGCTTTGAAGACTTGGCTTAGACAAAAGGGAGAGAAAGAGGGAATCAGGCATGCTGGCTCTTGCTTGTGATGGCGGCCTCAGGAGGCTGAGCGGAGGATTGAGGTCTGGGTTACAGAGTAAAACCCTGCCTTAGAAAGAAAATCACTTTAGAAAGGGCATCCCAGAACTCAGGAGGCAGAGGCCGGTGGATCTCTGTGAGTTTCAAAGTGAGTTTCAAGACGGCCAGGACTACACAGAGAGACCCTGTCTCAGAAAAAGAAAAAGGAAGGAGGGAGGGAGGGAGGGAGGGAAGGAAGGAAGGAAGGAAGGAAAATGGGGCATGGAAAGATGGTTCAGCAATTAAGAGCACAGACTGCTGTTGCCGAGAATTCAGGTTCAAATCCCACATCTCACAACCATCTGTAACTCCAGTCCCAGGGGATGCAGCACCCTCTCCTGGCCTCCGGGGGCACTGCATGCATGTGGTGCACAGACATACATGCAGGCAATCACCCACATACATAAAATCAAGACAACAAAGGAGCTAGGACACTAGCTGTCTGCCGGGTGATAGCACATAAACGTTGTACAGGGTTGCCTTTCAACTGTAAAGTAAGGCCAGAGCAGAGGCAGGGTTCTGCCTCTCTGAGTTCGAGGCCAGCCTGGTCTACAGAGCAAGTTCCACGACAGCCAGGGCTACACAGAGGTACCCTGTCTCGCACAAGCAAAAATTTAAAAAAAAGAAAGAAAAACTTTAAAATCATCTTTTTCTCAAGTTCTAATATTTTGGGCCAGGGTTGTAGCTCAGTGATGGAACCCATGTACAAGGCATGAGGTTCGGAGTTCAGTTCCCAGCACTGCAAAAAGTGTGTGTGTGCGTGCATGCATGTGTGTGATAAACAGAAAAACAAATAAGATGTTGCCTGAGGGACCATACTCTCTAAATAGTGTGATCAATAAAACGTGGTGAATGTCAATATTTAATAAGGAAGGAAACAGGGCTAGATATATGACTCAGTGGTTAACAGCACTTATTACCCTTGCAGAGGACATGGGTTCAGTTCCCAGCACTCATTTGGTGGCTCACAATTGGCTGGAACTCCGGTTCCAAGGGCTCCAACACCTTCTGACCTCCTCGAGCACAAGGCATGAATGCAGGCAGAACACTCATACACATAAAATAAATTTAAAAATTGAAAATATGTGTTTAATAAGGAAGGGAATGAGATTAAATGGTGATCAGTGCAGGTGGGAAAGAGCAGCTGAGAAGGGGTGTGGCCAGATGCCGATACGCTGTTGTGAGAATGCAGGCCAGCGCAGCCACCTGGAAAACAGCCGGGCCGTATCCAGCAGCATGAATACTTGTACATTTACATCAGGCAAGCCAGGCTTGGAGGCAAGAGGCTCAGAAGTTCAGGGTCATCTTCAGCTGCGTTTGGAGCCATCTTGGACTACATAAGACCCTCTCAAGAAAATAAAAAACCGGAAATCTCCCGAGCATGTGTACCGTAGTGCAGCTGTGTTACGGACATCAGGAAGCATAATAACACATTATGGACAGTGGCCAAAGTCTGGTAGCAGGAGAATGATAGATAAACTGAGGTGTTATGAGAGAATACTTCCTGCAGTGAAAAAGAGTACACTCTAGCTGCATGTAACAACACTGGACCCTGTGAGCAGTCCTGAACAGCGACTGTGGCTCCCTGGGAAGGGTAGGAAGGGTCTTGGGATCAGGAAGGGACTTTGGGTGTTGGCAGTGTTGTTTCTTGGCATCGGTAGTGGTTACATGGGTATGTTTTTATAATTATATACTCTACAAAAATTTCATGTTTTTAAATGCTGTTTTAGAATAACCTTAATAAAAATGAAAAGCAAGCCAACAAGCATTAGCTGGGCCTGTTAGTACGTCTTGGGAGACTGAGGCAGGGAGGGTAGAAGTTGAAGCTAGCCCTGGCTACATAGTAATTTGAATTCAGCCTGGATTACATGAGACCCCCATCTCCATCTCAAAACACTCCAAACAAAAGAGCCCGGTAGGCTGCTCCTCCAGAGGGCCTCCCCAGCTCTGGGCGGCCCTGGCCTAGAGCCCTGCTCCAGGTCTGTGCCCGACCGTGCCCGACCGTGCCTGGCCGTGCCTGACAACCGTGCCTGGCCGTGCCTGACGACCGTGCCCTGCTGTCCCCCACCCTGCCCAGGTGCAGCGGAACTGCTGCCTGACCCTGTGCAACTTCAGCATCCCCGAGGAGCTGGAGTTCCAGTACCGCCGCGTGAACGAGCTCCTGCTCAGCATCCTCAGCCCCGCCCGGCAGGACGAGTCGATCCAGCGCATTGCTGTGCACCTGTGCAATGCCCTGGTCTGCCAAGTGGACAATGACCACAAGGAGGCTGTGGGCAAGATGGGCTTCGTGGTGGTACGTGTGCTTGTCCGTCCTTGTCATCCTGTCCTCTGTGAGGAAGGCCTCAGGAGACCTGGGCTGGGGTAGGAGGGTAGGGAAAGTCGGCAGCGTAGACCCAAGGGAGCGCATCTGTGTTATTCTCGTCTTTATGTGGGGTGGGGTGGGGGAGAGGATTGCTAAGGACTGAGTGCAGGGCCTGGCGAATGCTAGGCAAGTGCCCAGCACTGAGCTTCACACCAGCACTTTGAAGACTTTCGTGTGTGTGTGTGTGTGTGTGTGTGTGTGTGTGTGTTAGTGGGGCTAGTGCAGGCCAGATTGGTTTGATCCATCTAGAGCTGGAGTTATAGGTGGCCATGTGCCATCTCACACTTGGGTCCTCTGCAAGAATAGTGTGCCCTCCTAACTACAGAGCTGTCTCTGCAGTCCCTCAGAAGAGTTGTTTGTTTAATTCTTTTATTTTTATTTTTTTGAGACAAGGTCTTTCTATGTAGCCCTGGCTGGCCTGGAACTTGATATGTAGACCAGGTTGGTCTCAAACTCAGAAAGATCCACCTGCCTTCCCCTGAGTGCCGGTATTAAAGGTGTATGCCACCAGCCACCAGCCACCATGACCACCTCAGAAAAACTGTTTTGTTTTGTTTTTCAAGACAGGGCTTCTCTGTGTAGTCCTGGATGTCCTGGAACTTGCTTTGTAGCCCAGACTGGCCTCAAACTCACTGAGATCCTCCTGCCTCTGCCTCCTAAGTGCTGGGATTAAAGGCATGCGCCACCGTGCCTGGCGATCAGAAGAATTTCTGAATGTGATTGTTGATGATTATTGTGTGGCCTTCCCTATCTTTGAACTACTTCCCCTCAGCTCCATGCAGTAATCCCTGTGGCAGAAGACCAGGGTTGGCCTGTGAATAACTTCCCAGCCAGTACATGGGACAGGATAAATATGGGAGGGAAGGAGGGGGCAGGAACTAGATGCATCCATTGTTAGCCTCACTTTACCCCCGGGGAAGGGCAGCCCAGAGCATGGGAGGGCTGGGCCAAGTTCCAAGGGTCTGTCCTTGACCACCCTTCAAACAGCCTACAAAAAACGTCGTGTTGAGTGCTGTCGGGCTGTCACCCAGGACAGCCAGTGGCTCCCTCTGCTGAGCTCCCGGGCTGTTGGAGTCCTGGCCTCAGGCAGCCTCTCTCCTCTCCCCACAGACCATGTTGAAGCTGATCCAGAAGAAGCTGCTGGACAAGACGGTAAGGAGAGCCTCACATACTCTGCCCTCACCCGAGACTTCTGTGCCAGGGCTGGCCATGTGTCCTTCGGTGGGCTCGGCTGAGCTGTGCCTCCCCCACAGTGTGACCAGGTCATGGAGTTCTCCTGGAGTGCCCTGTGGAACATCACAGACGAGACACCCGACAACTGTGAGATGTTCCTCAACTTCAACGGCATGAAGCTCTTTCTCGACTGCCTCAAGGTAGGCACTGCCCTGGCTGCCACCCACCCCACAGGCTGCTACCCCACAGGCACTATCCCATACAAGCTTCCCATGGACACCAGGACATGAGCAGTTCAGCCCCCCTCCCCCCACCATGCCACCCCAGCTGGGCCTCCTGAGATCCTTTCTGCCAGGGAACCCCCAGCCTGTGTTCACAGCAGTCTGCTCTGATTGCCCACAGACCATTTCCTGCTAGTAGATACAGTTCTGCCCAGAAGGTAGGTCTCTGTTTCTTGCTCTAGCTTCCGAGGAGCTCCCCAAAAGGACCCTTCTAAGCTGTGGCAAATGGAGCCACACTTGTCCCACAGGTCACAGGAGCACTAGAAAGTTGGGGTCAGCCCACTGTACCCCTTCTGTGTCTAGAGGGCCATTCAGACAGGTGCCCACAAAGCCTTCAGGGTAATGATCAGACATTAAATGACCGAGTACAAGGCTTTGCTGGATCTTGTTCCCCAGGAGTTCCCAGAGAAGCAGGAACTGCATCGGAACATGCTGGGACTCTTGGGGAACGTGGCAGAGGTGAAGGAGCTGCGGCCTCAGCTGATGACTTCCCAGTTCATCAGCGTCTTCAGGTTGGTGCTTCCTTGGCTGCCAGGATACTCACAAGACTAGTGTGTATTCGATGGCCACAGCCGTGCTCAGTCTCGGTTTCCGTCGTTGATCCTGCTTTCTATCTATCATGTGGGTTTTGTTTTCAATTGGCTTTAATTATGTGGGGGGTGGATGGGTATGTGCCCATGAGTGCAATTGCCCATAAAGGCCAGAAGCTTTGGGTCTTCTTGGAGCTTCAGGGTACGGCAGTTGCAAGTCACCAAGTGTGCTGGGAACCTATTCCAGTCTCTGAAAGAGCAGCGTGTGCTTTTAACCACGGAGCCATTGCTCATGCCCCTGTGTGTTGTCTTATTCTTTCAACCTGCCACAGATGGCAGTAATGTCACATCCATTTTTGAAGGACTCTGTGACTAACAAGTGGCTGGATGTGGTGGCACAAGCTTGTAATCCCAGCACTTGGGGGACGAAGAAGCAGGAATCTTGACGACATAGCACGTTCCAGGCCAGCCTGAACTGCATGAGATCCTGACTCAAAAAACAAACAAAAGACCCTAGTCATTTACAGCTGAGCCCAGTAGTACACACCTGTAATCCTAGTGCTCAAGAGGCTGAACCAACAGAGTCATAGCAATAGTGCCTCTGGTATCGGGGGTCTAGATTGTCATCCATGAGTGCATGATGGATTTTTCCTTCTTCCTCCTGGTAGCAACCTGCTGGAAAGCAAGGCCGATGGCATTGAGGTTTCTTACAATGCCTGTGGTGTTCTATCCCACATCATGTTCGATGGGCCTGAGGCCTGGGGTGTCTGTGAGCCCCAGAGGCCAGAGGTGGAGGAGCGTATGTGGGCAGCCATCCAGAGCTGGGACATCAACTCTCGGAGGAATATCAACTATAGGTGAGAGATGGGAAGGTACACAGCATGGAGAGTCAGAAGCTGCTTATCCCAGCATGCTGTATCCTGAGCTTCCATCCTGGTCCTGTCCTCCACAGGCGTTTGCTCTCGCTCACTCTAGGATCCAGTGTGTGATGGGCACATTCCCCAGTTAGTAACACCTGTGTGTATCCCAGGCCTGTGTTTTATGCATGCTTGATACAGAATTAAATACACAGCAAAACACAAGTCACCTGTAACCCTCCCCTACCAGGCTGGCTTCAGTTCTTACTGTGCTGTGAGTGGATTGCAGTCTCCAGTCAGCCCCTTTCTTCCTGCTGGGCTGTCTGTGCAGCTGGTTATTAAGTCAAATACTCTTTTGAAAGGATGGGCTGAGGTATGCAGCTTTGCTCAGGCCCTAGGTCCCTGGGAGACGGGAAGCTCAGTCTCGGGGGGCCCCTCTGAGGCCTTGCTGATTTGGTTTGGGGGCTGGCACTCCAGCCTGGCCTAGAGTCACTGTAGGCAATTTCCAGGGCTTCTCCCTTCCTCGCCACAGCTTGTCTCTCTCAGGTTGCCGAGACCCCCCAGCTTTCCCTCTGTTCTGACTTTGATCTTGTCCAGAGTGAGCTCCTGGGCAGAGCCTGCAGCAGGACCCCTGGCATCCCCCAGGCTTGCCCTTAGGACCCTGCAGGAAGGAGAGCCCCCCACACATACCCTGCTTCAGTCTCAGGGGTAATAGCAGCAGTCTCTCTCCCTCCAGGTCCTTTGAGCCGATTCTCCGCCTCCTTCCTCAGGGCATCTCTCCAGTCAGCCAGCACTGGGCCACCTGGGCCCTGTACAACCTCGTGTCTGTCTACCGTGAGTGCCTCCCCTCCCCAAGTTCAGACACTCACTCAGCTGAACACAGCATGTCCACAGGGAGCTTGCATGCAGGAGGGGTCCCGTAGGGTTACTGTTGGCCTTGTGTCTTAGAGCAGTCCTCTGCACTTGGGGATTAGTGGTATGCCGGTGTGATGGCTAGCCCCGCTACACCGTCAGAAGCGACTCGGCCTGTACAGTGTGCCTTACTTCACACTTCTACCCTACTTGTCAGTGACCTTTCCAGTCTTTTACCACCTGCAGGGCAAAAGGATACCTGTGGCTCCGGCCTGGGTGGTTACCACAGTCCCCTGGGGGTATCTTACTAACAATATCATAAATGCAAGCTGCTGCCTGGGGACTCCAGTTCCAAAACTCCCTGGGAACCTGTGTCATGATACAAACCTCTAAGAGGGGTATCATGCTTTGGGCCTGTGCTTGGAATAATATTTTCTTAATTTATTTGTTTTGACAAGTCTGGGGGAACTATAACAACTTTGGACCACAATAGGAAGTGTCTTTTCCAAGGGCTTGCCCCTTTTCCCGTCCAGGTGGACCCAGGAGGCAGGCAGACTTGGCTTGTCCCTGCTCCAATGTGTCCCTCCCCCCCCAGCAGCCACTGTAGAGCCGTTCTGGAAGCAGGGTGGGTGTCTGGGGCACAGACCCATAGAAAGCTGCCCATCCTCAGCTCCCTGCTCTGCCCTATAGCTGACAAGTACTGCCCCCTGCTGATCAAAGAAGGTGGGATGCCCCTGCTGAGGGAGTTGATCAAGATGGCCACTGCCCGGCAAGAAACCAAGGAGATGGCCCGGTAAGAAACAAATCTTGCATTTCTGGCTGGGTACCTTGATCTGGTGGGCAAGGGGCACAATGGAAATGGCTAAAGTTCCCAGGGGCCACTCAGGATTGAATGTGGAGCAGACAGTGTATGGCTGTCCAGCAGGGGCCCCTGTCATTTATCCATGTCACCGACCTTCAGCGGAGTTAATCTGCTCTTAAGGGCTCGGTTGGCTTCCTTTGATTCCCATCGAGAACCTCCTTGCTGCTCAGCACTAGCAAGAACTCCGCATTATTTTTGACCACAATGATTCCAATGAAAAAGGACTCAGTGTGGTGATGCATATTCTAGAGGCTGTGTGTGCACAGTGCTAGTTTATCTGAATGCAAGTGTGAAGGCGAAGGTCACCAGGAGAACAGTGCCCTTGGATGAGCTAAAAGGAAGCTCAGTGGTACAGTATGGGGCATGTGCAAGGCCCCATCCATAGCACATTCATATGTGTGCGCATGTGTGTGCACACATACATACCCACGCACACGCACAAATTACCTGTGTGAAGGTTGGGGTATGCCAGAGTCCACACTGGGCTTCTGTGTCCGTGGATTCATTGTTGAGTGTTGAGCATCAGCTCTGATTGTCCCTCCAGTGTGTGCACAAGAAAGTGCAACACCACATGCTAGTATCAGCTGGATTGGCCCTCCTCTCTCCCGATCCATTCTAGTTGGGAGGGTAGTCCCTTGTCATAATTCTGAGCACAGTGTAGCCTGAGGCTCAGACAACCCCAACCCCACCCTCAGAATATATCCTCCTGGGCTGGAGGCATCAGCTGGTTCCTTCCATTCATTATTTTTGGTGAAGGCATTGTTTCAGTATTACTGACAGACTAGTTCCCAGGAACTCACCAGCAGATTTCTTACCAGGGGCCTGGGGCTATCCATGTCAAACAAGGATCCTCGGACTTGCCAGTCACTAGGTGGGGCTCACCAGCCCTCTAGGCACCAAAGGTCCTTTTGGCATCAAGGAATGAATGGCCCTGGGCATTTCCTTCTCAAAGGCCTTAATACAGCCTTTTGGCAAATTGGGGCTGCAGCAAACCCCCAAACCCAGAGGCTTCCTGTTGAGCAGGCAAACAGTGTAGGTCAAACGTAACCACGCCAGCAATGGGTGGCAGTTTTCTCAGGGAGCAGGGTGAGCTGGGACACTAAGACCTGGAGACAGCGTGGCTGCCCATGCAGATCTCCAGTCTGGTCCTTTTTGGGAACCCCCTAGTGGACTTCTGCTGAGAGAGTGGGCCGGTGTGCAGGGAAAACGGTGAGGAGAGCAGCAGTAGGTTTGGGAGCTCAGGCCTGGCTGCTTGTGGGATCCCCTTCCCAAGCTGAGGGCAGCGGCAGTGCTCATGGCCACAGGCGCTATTAACCAGGCGCTCTGCCAGCCACTGACACACCATTCAAGTCTGCGTCAGGGTCAGGGTCGCTCTTAAGGTTTTTTAGGCAGCCGTGCGGCCCCAGGAGGAGCAGGGGGCCCAGGAGGAGCGGGGGCCCCAGGAGGAGCGGAGCCCCAGGAGAAGCGGGGGCCTCAGGAGGACCGGGGGGCCCAGGAGGAGCGGGGGGGGGCCCAGGAGGAGCGGCCCTCCTTAGCCACCCTCCACTGCTGTCCCCCGTTGCATCCAGCAAGGTGATTGAACACTGCAGTAACTTTAGAGAGGAGAACATGGACACGTCCAGATAGAGGCCTCCACCCATGGCCACACAGCTCGGACCACAGGACAGGAGGAAGCGCTGGAGGTCCAGTGGGCAGGTCCCTTCGGCCTCCCACAGGATGAAGAGACAGCGAGGACTTTTGCACAGCCGACGCTTTTCCTTAATGTTAGTGAGATATATATATTCTATATATATTTTTTTTTTGGTTAGGAAGTGTGAAGTTTTGTGTGTATGACCTCTTCTGAGTCTTCGCAGCTCCTTGCCACTCTCAGCCCGCCTCCAAGCTTTCATGGCTACCATGCTCACTCCCGCCCAGCCAGGCTTGCCTCTAATGCTGTGAGTCTCCAGTCCCTTTCCAGTGAGCTCAGACCCTGGCCTGGCTTCTGTCTGTTGTGGGAGGAGCTGGCCCTTACTGGGCTGGCTGCTCAACAGCTCTGATGCCTGCCTGAGCGCCCTGACGGGGCTCCCAGGTGAGGCTTGATGGGGTTTGGGAATTAAGACCAGCTCTACTGAGTCTCCCAGAAGCCTTGGTGCTCCAGGCTGTAAGCTGTCCAAGGCCTCAGGCTAAGCAGCTCCTGTCCAGGGGACCCTCTGGAGAAGCAGGGCTGTATTGACTCTCTGGCCAGGGCTGCCTGTGGCCATGCTGCTATGGAGGCTGCCTCAAGTCTCCCTCAGGCCCCAGGTTTTTGAAGGCTCCAGCCCAGAGATGGTCAGAACTCAGGGGCAATTCCATTGCCCCTTCTGCCAAACATGCCCCAACCCACCCCAGCTCTGGCAGCTGGCACCTTCCAGGACCAGGGTCTTGCTCCTTTTTCTGTAGCTCTCATCTGCCCACAGCACCCCAGTGCCCAGGTACTCCCACCAACAGAGCTGAGCCCACCCCCCTGCCCAAAAGATACCACAAGGCAGGTCCCCACTCCAGCCCTTCACAGTGACAGCGGGCAGCCACCTCCAGACCAGCACTGGGACAGTCCTCTGTCCCTCCAGCCCACTCAGGCTGTCCCTGAGAAGCCGCTGTATTGTGTTACAAGGCACAGTGACAGGCGGCTGTCTAGGCATCTCGTGCGTTGTATCTCAGCATTGCTCCTCATTGACACAGGACCACTGAGGAGGCCTGTGCTCACAAGAGCAGAGCTCCCCCTGGAGGCAGCTTTTGGTGTGGCTTTTTCTGCCCTCTTTCTTCCCTGGGCCTGTTGTTTGATTTTTCTGGATTGGCATGTCTGTCTCCAGGCAGAAGGGGCCTGGCTGTTCACAAAACTCTCCAGAGGAGACTGTCTCCCTGGCCACGTTAGAGAGAGGGCTTAACCATGTGCTTCTACTGTGCAGCACGTGGGCAACCTTAGCCCTCCTTTCCATCCCTGGCCCTTCTGGCAGTAGCCAGACCATGAGCAGAGTTCACATCCCATCGCTTTACCACCTGCGGTCTGGGGAAATGTCTGTACTTTGGGGTGTCACAGAAATACATTTTTGTGCAAAGTGCAGAAGAGTGGTCTCTTTCTCTCTTTTTGCAGAGGAGATTGGGGAATACTGGTCTAGGGTGGGGGTGGGGAGTCAGGAAAGGAGCTAAGGGTCTCCCAGGGTACCTTGGAGAGCAAGTGGTTTTGTTATAAGTGTATGTGCCAGCAGGCTGGAGACAGGCGGCACACTGAGGTGAGGTGCATCTGTGACCTTCCCTCCACATCTTTGCCTAGAGACTGAGGTCACGGCTGGCCACCAGACTGGCAGAGCCTCCGCTGGGCTGGCACAGCCTACTGGGAGAGACACACAGTAAATAGAAAGGGACTCGTCACTCTGCAGGAAAGATCAGAAAGGTGCCTCCTGCCACTGCTGGGAAGGTGGAGTGGTTCAGAACGTCTGGTGGGTGTTAGGCCGTGTCACAGAGCCCCTGTGGAGGGAGAAGAGCAAGGCACCAGCAGAGTGTCCTCCACATAAGGCTAAGCTGAGCAGCGGAAAAGTGGAGCCTGCCAGGGATTGCATCTCAGACAGAGGGCCCTGCTGTGGCGGTCAGGAAGACCGTTCCCTGGGGAGCAGTACTGTAAAGGCACAGGAAGCTGTGGGAGGGGGGACAGAGCTAAGGAGCCGAGAACAAACCTGAAATGAGGAGGCTCCGGCCTTGCCAGGACAGCCCTGCTTCCGTCTGGGCCCCAGTGGACTGTCAGTAGTCCTCGCGCTCACAGGTTCTTGAGTTGACAGTAACCACGCGGTCAGGTGCTCTCCAGACCACACAGAGGGTGTAGGCAGAAGTTCCAGGGCCTGCTGACCACGCCCTTCTCAGGAGAGCAGAGGTCCCCTCTTCCCTTCAGCAGAGCCCACACCAGGCTCTTCCCAGGGTGAGTACCCTCTATCACTGGAAGCCCACAGGGTCCAGCAGAAAGGGCATCACATATGGTGCTTTGCCCTTGAACCCTGAGTGGGTCAGCCAAGTCCCGGAGAGACGAGGAGAAGCTGTCAGGGCCTGCTGAAGGCTCCATCTGTACATACCCTGTGTGCATTCGGCCTTCTCCTGGTCCTTGGAACAACCCTCAGTACATGGACTCAAAAGGTGAGGTGCCTTCTTACCTCAAGTACCACAGCGAAGGAGGGGACACAGGCTTCCCGCCTCCACTGCGTGCTCCTGGCCCAGGTGCCTGCTGCTCCCCGTTTCTGGAACACTGCTTCATGCTCACTCATCATCCTGCTACACTCCCGTGGGATTGTGAACACAGCCCAGAACCCCGACATCCAGGACTCTTCACAGATGCATTTTATTTACTTCGTGTGAGGATACACTACTTGGGTGCCATGTCCATGGTGGCCAGAAGAGGGCAACAGCTCATAGATGGGTGGCATGGGTGCCGAGAGCCAAATTTCTTGAAGAGCAGTGAGCATTGACCCCTCAGCCATCTCTCCAGCCATCTCATCCAGGGCTCTTATTAAAAACCTTACTGGTTGAGCCAGACGTGTGGCTTAGCAAGTAAAGGGGCCTGCCTCCAAGGCTGACTACCTGAGTTCCATTCCCAAGACCCACACTGTGAAAGCCAAGATCAGACTCCTGCAACCTCTCCCACCCCAAAAAACACAAATAAATATGCTAATTTTGTTACTGTTTTTCGAGAAAAGGTTTCTTTGTGTAGCCCTGCCTGTCCTGGAACTCACTCTGTAGACCAGACTGGTCTCGAACTCACAGAGATCTGCCTGTCTCTGCCTCCCGAGTGCTGCGATCAAAGGCGTGCGCCACCACTATCTGGCTACTTTTTTTTTTCAAGACAGGGTCTCCCTGTAGATCTAGCCTATGTAAAATTGTGTAGACTAGGCTGCCTCTGTCTAGTACTGGGATCAAAGGCATACACCACCATGTACAGTTGTACTGTGGCTTCTGCAGAGGGCCACAGTTTGGTTCCCAGCACTCACATGGTGCTTATAACCATCTGTAACTCCAGTCCCAGAGAATCTGACGCTCTCTTATGACCTCTGCAGACACCAAGCACAGATATGGTGCACAGACATGCATCCAGGCAAAACATTCACACTCATAAAATAATAATGACCAGGCTCTAGCCTGATGACCTGATTTGATTCTCTAAAACCTGTATGGCAGGAGAGAACCAACAGGTAGTGTAGCTAGAGTTTTCCTGCCTGGCTCACAGTCAGGACAAATCTCTGTCACCCGACAGTCCCACAGCAGCTCAGACCCGACCAAGTAAACACAGAGACTTATATTGGTTACAAACTGTATGGCCGTGGCAGGCTTCTTGCTAACTGTTCTTATACCTTAAATTAATCCATTTCCATTACTCTATACCTTGCCACATGGCTCGTGGCTTACCAGCATCTTCACATGCTGTTTCTCATCATGGCGGCTGGCAGTGTCTCTCTGACTCAGCCTTCCACTTCCCAGCTTTATTCTCCTCCTTGTCCCGCCTATACTTCCTGCCTAGCCAATGGCCAATCAGTGTTTTATTTATTGACAAATCAGCAACACATTTGACATACAGAACATCCCACAGCAAGGTAGGATTATCCTCTCCTTCCCATGGATACGCCATGGCATCCATATAGGTGCACACACAGACTCACAAATGGGTGTGTGTTGTTTGTTTTTGTTTGTTTGTTTTGTTTTTGTCTCCCCCCCCACCCCCACCTCACTATTCAGCCCTATAGACCAGAGCTGGCCACCAGCCTGTCTCTCTGGCTCAAACGCTGGGATTAAAGATGTGTGCCTCTGTCCTAGTGCTGGGTTTAAAGATGTGGGCAGCTGTTGTTTGTTTGTTTGTTTTCTGAGACAGGGTTTCTCTATGTAGCCTTGGCTGTCCTGGATCTCTTAGAGATTGCCTACCTCTGCCTCTAGTGCTGGAATTAAAGGTGTGCACCATCACTGTCTGGCTTCCAAACCCCTTTTTTGAGACAAACTTTCATATCACACAAGTTGGTTTTGAATCCCTCCCCCCATGTATAGTGGAGGATGGCCTTGAATTTCTGATTTTCCTGCCTCTACCTCCTGCATGTTGAGATTGCAGGCATGCACCACCATACTCATTTTATACCATGCTGGGAATTGAATCCAGGTTTCAGAGTTACTAATCCCCAGCCCCTATTTAGTAATACTACGAAATGGTTCTGATTAGCCCTAACCCTGCACACACATACACACACACACACACACACACACACACACACACACACACACACACACTGAGAGAGAGGGAGAGAGGGGAGTGAGGGACAATCATTCCTTCCAGAACCACGCTGGTCTTGGGAAGTCAGTTCCCCTACAGAAAAAGGGAATGTTTAATTAACCAAAACAAATAGCCAACAGCATGACTACCGGGGAAGGGCAATCAGTTGGAGGTCAGCTGAATGGGGAAGGTCCTAGGGACACAAGAAAATGTTAGTCTAGCTGGGCCGTGGTGATAGCCGGGTGACAGGCACCTGTCTTAGAGGCGGGTACTATCGCCAACCCCATTGAGAGGCAGAAAGTAGATCAGAGAAGTTCAGTAACTTGCCTTGAAAGGCATGGGATGTGCTATGTCTCTGACTCCAAGCCGGGCCATGCATGCCCGGAATCCGCACCAGAATCTCCTCTCTCCCATCATTTGTTTGCAATATCCGAAAACAAATAGGCAAGAGTGTCATCTGACTGCTCTGTGTTAGCAGAGTCGTGGTTTCCAAGCTGCTTGCATTAGTTTTACCTGCTGCTCTTCCCGAGTCCATGGAGTCGCTTCACGCCCGATTGTTTCCTGGTCTCTCCATCAAGATTCAACGCAGTAATGGCTTAATTCACAGTGCCAATATAAGCACACTGAACTTGGAGAAATCCTGTGTTTCAGTGGAATGGACAGAAGGAGGTAACACACAGGGAAAGAGATTGATACTGATGATGTGGCTGCAATAAACCCAGACCTCTTCCAGCTTCTTCCCTTACACCGAAGGACAATCTGCCACTGCAGGAAAATGTAACAGTTCTGAGGCAAAAACGCAGATTGGTCAACTCCAAAATTCCAGCTCCAAAAGAAGGTCTTCAAGGTTGGGGATTTAGCTCAGTGATAGAGCGCTTGCCTAGCAAGTGCAAGGCCCTGGGTTCGGTCCTCAGCTCTGGAAAAAAAAAAAAAAAGGTCTTGGAAGCTGGTCCACTCGCATGTCCACTGTCCCAGAGGTTCAAATTGCCACTCAGGAGAAGGAAATGGAGGTGGAGCTGCCTGTGGCTACAAACTCTCGCAAGCAGTTTTCAGTTACCACCGACTTCCCTAGGCCCTCCTGCCCTGCAGTAGCAGAATTACCATTGTCGATGGTTAGTGAGGAGACAGAAGAGCAAGTCCACCCTACCCGAAGCATGTCTTCTGCAAACCCTGGAAATTCAGTTTGGAGGAAATCATGTATTGTGAAGGAAATGGAAAAAATGAACAAGCGGAAAGAGAAGAGGGCCCAGAACTCAGAAATAAGAATAAAGCGAGCTCAGGGACATGACAGCAGCTTCCCAAACTGGGAATTTGCCCGGATGGTTAAAGAATTTCGGGTTACTATGGAATGTCACCCACTTACTGTGACTGAACCTATTGAGGAACACAGGATCTGTGTCTGTGTTAAGCGCCCACTGGCTGGGCGGCGGTGGCACACGCCTTTAATCCCAGCACTCGTGAGGCAGAGGCAGGCGGATCTCTGTGAGTTCGAGGCCAGCCTGGTCTACAAAGTTAGTTCCAGGAAAGGCACAAAACTACACAGAGAAACCCTGTCTTGAAAAACCAAAAAAAAAAAGGCGCCCACTGAATAAACAAGAACTGACCAAGAAGGAAATCGATGTGATTTCTGTTCCTAGCAAGTGTTTCCTCTTTGTGCATGAACCCAAATTAAAAGTGGCCTTGACAAAGTATCTGGAGAACCAGGCGTTCTACTTGGACTTTGCCTTCGATAAAACAGCTTCAAATGAAGTTGTCTACAGGTTCACAGCAAGGCCACTGGTGCAGACGATATTTGAAAGGGGAAAAGCAGCTTGCTTTGCCTATGGGCAGACAGGCAGTGGGAAGACTCATACAATGGGTGGAGACCTGTCTGGTAAACCTCAGAATGCATCTAAAGGGATCTACACAATGGCTTCCTGGGATGTCTTCCTTTTGAAGAGTCAGCCTCGCTACCGGAACTTAAACCTGGAAGTTTATGTGACATTCTTTGAGATCCACAATGGGAAGGTGTTTGATCTGCTCAACAAGGCCAAGTTACATGTACCAGAAGACAACAAGCAACAGGTGCAGGTTGTGGGATGCAGGAGTAACTGGTTAACTGCCGATGACGTCATCAAGATGCTCAACATGGGCAGCACCTGCAGGACTTCTGGACAGACGTTTGCCAACTCCAATTCCTCCCACTCCCATGCCTGCTTCCAGATTCTTCTTCGAGCCAAAGGGAAATTACATGGCAAATTCTCTTTGGTAGATCTGGCAGGGAATGAACGAGGGGCCGACACTTCTAGTGCTGTAGTGCTGTAGTGCTGACCGGCAGACTCGCGTGGAGGGTGCAGAGATTAACAAGTCTCTCCTAGATCTGAAGGAGTGCATCAGGGCACTGGGACAGAACAAGGCTCATACCCCATTCTGTGAGAGCAAGCTGACACAGGTGCTGAGGGACTCATTCATTGGTGAGAACTTGAGGACTTGCATGATTGCCATGATCTCACCAGGCATAAGCTCCTGTGAATATACATTAAACACGCTGAGATATGCAGACAGAGTCAAGGAGCTGAGCTCCCACAGCGGGCCCAGTGGAGAGCAGCCAACTCAAATAAAAACAGAAGAGATGGAAGCCAGCTCTAATGGAAGCCCGCTGGCAGTTGATTTCACCAAGGAAGAGGAGGAGCTGTCTTCCCAGATGTCAAGCATTAATGAAGCCATAACTCAGATCAGGGAGCTGGAAGAGAGGGCCATGGAGGAGCTCAAGGAGATCATACAGCAAGGACCAGGCTGGCTTGAGCTCTCCGAGATGACCCATCAGCCCGAATACGACTTGGAGGCCTTTGTGAAGAAAGCAGAGTCTGCCCTGGCGCAGCAGGCTAAGCACTTCTCAGCCCTGTGAGAAGTCATCAAGGCCCTGCGCCTGGCCATGCAGCTGGAAGAACAGGCTAGCAAGCAAATAAACAGCAAGAAACGGCACCAATGATGATTTCAAATAAAGATGTTTGGTATCAAATAAAAAAAAGAGTGCCATCAAGGCGCACCCTTGTGCAAGCCCTGCCAATCACCCCTTGAGAGCAAGCACCGCGTGGCCTCCGGGCATCACAGATGGAACCTGTGTCTCGTGGAGGGGGGAACCAAAGACAGGCACGTACGCGCATGCGGGGGTGGGGGTCCTTCCGAGGCTTCCGCCTCCCCGCCCTAGCAAAGTTACCTGGCCCACGGGGGGCGGAGTTAGGGAGTTACGGTCTGTGCGCGTGCCGGCCCCGCCCCCGGTCTCCTCTGGCACCTGTTGGCCTGAGGGGCCGCGGCTGCCACCCAATAGACAGCCTCCCTGAGCCGCCAGGGCCCCGCCCCCGATGCGAAGCCACCAATCCCCGCGTTGCCACCGCCCCTCTGCTCCCTGGCCCCTCCTTCCGCGCGCTTCTTCCGGGCCGGCTGGAGCGGGGGGCAAGGCCATGGCTCTCTGGGCGCTGCTCAGCCCTGGGGTGCTGGTGCGGACTGGGCACACCGTGCTGACCTGGGGAATCACGCTGGTGCTCTTCCTGCACGACACCGGTGAGCTGGACACCGCGCGACCCCGAGCCCACCCAATCCCTCATGGTTCCCCTGGAGTGGGTCTCATCCGGTTCCCCTAATCCTCAGATACATTGAGATTCACCACCAGCTCCTCAGTTCTCATCTGTCGATCCAGGAACCATCCACTCTCTGTCTGATACCCAAGTTGGTCCCTAATTAATGCCGGGATTTTTCCTGTCGCCGACATATATCCATCCAAAGACCACCAGTAACCATCAAATCCGAGGACCAGCTAGAGGCCCCGTCTCCCCTGACCCTGGCCTCCACCCCATCCTTCTCAGAAATTGCCTCCCAGCCTCTCCCTGAGTAAGATTAAGAAATCGATTAGATTCAAATACTGGCTTTTTGCACAACTCCCCAAATCCTGAGAAGACTACTGCCCAAAAGAACACCAGAGCAGTCTCCCACCTTCCCTTGGTAGCATTCACCCATCCACCTCCTTCCCCTTTATTTCCTTCAGCAACCCCTACCCAGGTTTCCCCACCCAAGGCAACAGCCCCCACCACTGAGGCTTTGGGTCAGCCTCCTCCACCACCTTTGCCCTTTATGCTCGGGCTTCCCCTCCAGGAATCAGCAGCTCCTTTCAAAACCTAGGCTCTCTTTCGACCACGAGTACTAGAGTTGTCTACACTCAGCTTGTCCAGTGTCTCCACGCTCTCTCACTTCTCAGCTCTCCCACCTCTCCAGAATCCTCATTCACCACCATGGGCTTAAACACGCTGGGACCTTCCTAGCCTGGGCTCCTTAGGCAGCATCTGGGCCTCTTTGAGGGCTGACTCTTCCCATGGAGGACCTTTTCCCTTGCACCATTCATCGGGTTAGCCTCATCACCCCTATTCCCTCCCCTCCAGCTACTTCCCGTCCTGTCCCCTCTTGCTGTGGGCCTCACTGTCCTCTGGCCTCTCCAGAGCTCCGTCAATGGGAAGAGCAAGGGGAGCTGTTCCTGCCCCTCACCTTCCTGCTCCTGGTTCTGGGCTCCCTGCTGCTCTATCTGGCTGTGTCACTCATGGACCCGGGCTATGTGACTACGCATCCCCAACCTCAGGTAACCAGGGACCCTGAGGTCCAAACCCCTCCTTGGGCCAACAGGGAAATGAGACCTCAGAAATATGTCTGTGTGAAGCTCTGAGCTGCTTCCATTGTAGCACATATTGGTGAGACCTCTTTCCTACCCTATGTTTTTACTCCTACAAGGCCCACATGAGAACAGGTGCCTTGCAAAGGCCATCCATCAAGTGTCCAGTACTCTACTGTGTACCTACCTCCCTTCTGCATGGGATGGGCCCCAAGTCCTGCACAACCAGAACCAAGCGGCCCCTAAGAGAGATGCCCCCACTGTCATCTGCCTCCCAAGGGGACCCTTCCCCCACCCCATACCCTTTGTTTCATTTTCAGGAGGAACCGAAGGAGGAACAGACAGCCATGGTTCCTCAGGCTATCCCACTTCGACGTTGCAGATACTGCCTGGTGCTGGTGGGTGATATGCACATACTCTTGTGGGAGGAATTGGGACCAAATTAAGACTCCTTGCCCTGGTGCCCTAGCACCTTGGCCTTATCCCTCCTCCAGGAAGGCCTCCCAAATTTAGGACCTGACTGTGGCCTTCAGCCCTCTCAGAACCCACGGGGGGCGCCAGCACTGAGCCTGGACTCCTCTGTGCCCACAGCAGCCCCTGCGAGCCCGACACTGCCGTGACTGCCGCCGCTGTGTTCGCCGTTATGACCACCACTGTCCCTGGATGGAGAACTGTGTGGGTGAACGCAACCACCCGCTCTTCGTGGCCTACCTAGCACTGCAGCTGGTGGTTCTCCTCTGGGGCCTGTACCTGGCGTGGTAGGTGCATCGGGGAGTGTGGACAGCATGCATGTAGGTGCTCACCGAGCAAGGACTCCCTGGGACGCCCTGCAGTCCCCAACTCCTCCTTCCCTGTCCTCTAGGTCGGGTCTCCGGTTCTTCCAGCCCTGGGGGCTGTGGCTCCGGTCTACCGGGCTCCTGTTTACCACCTTCCTGCTGCTTTCCTTCTGCTCACTGGTGGTCGGCCTGCTCCTGGCCTCACACCTCTACCTGGTGGCCAGCAATACTACTACCTGGGAATTCATGTCTTCACACCGAATTGCCTACCTCCGCCAGCGCTCCGGCAACCCCTTTGACCGAGGTCTGACTCGAAACCTGGCCCACTTCTTCTGTGGGTGGCCCTCTGGGCCCTGGGAGACCCTCTGGGCTGAAGAGGAGGAGGAAGGCAGCAGCCAGGCTGTCTAGGCTTGCTGAAGAGAAGGCTGCCATTGTGCCTAAAAACTGGAGGCTGTGCCACTAGGGGTCAGCCCAGTTAGCCTGAGCTCTTTGCCCCTTCCCAGGCTACCAGCCCTCAGCAGAGCATCAGACAGAACCCCACACACAAGGAAGATGGAAGAAAAGGACATAAGCGGGGGGAAGTGGGGAGGGCGCGACACAAAGAGAACCCAGACTCTGCCACGACCCCTGGCCTGGCTACCTCGAATGTACAGTTTTATTAATTTAATCCTCTATAAAGGCAAGTATTAAAGACAAACCGTCCTGCTGTGGGGCCTTGCCTGCTGATCTGGGCACTGCCAAGAAGCAGAAGGGCTAGTGACACAGCCACCCAGTAACACTGAGGAAAGCCTCCAGCAGCAGCCCACGGCCACTACCTGGAACCCCACACGTTCATTAAACACCTTGGCCCTGGGCACATGGACAAGTGGCGAGTTCTTGAAATCTGGCAGAGGGAGGCAGAGGGGCCAGGAGACCCTCAGGACTCCAGGAACCGCTGAGACACAAAGTCAAAGTCCCGGAAGGCAGCCTGTTGGCGAGCGGTGAGGGAACTTTGGGGTGCCGGTGGGGTCAGGGTTGGCGGCAGGCTGGTGAACTCCCCCTCGAAGTAGCGAAGATCTGCGGGGCCACAGAGAGTAGGCACAAAGGGGGGCCGGACAGTGCGGGCAAGCAAGGCCTGCCAGTTGGTGGTCTGGAAACAAGGATGGAGGAATCTGAGAAGGTGGGAACAGCAGACCCCGGGGTCACCCAGCCCTCCCACCTCACCAGGCAATGGGAACTGCTGGGTCCTGGCCACTTACCCTGAAGAATGGCTGAACCTTGATCTCCTCTGCGTCCTGCTCTCCTGCCCCTAGACGCTTCTCTGGGCACTTCTGGAGGAGCTGGCAGGAAGCAGGGTAGGTGTGAACTCGGCATGCCACTCCAGGTGCTGGCTGCCCCACAGGTACCCTACTTAAGCCACGCCATAGGGCCCCAAGGTGGTGTCAGGAAGCACACAAATCACGAGCAGCTGCCTGGCCAAGCCCTGGACCTTGGGACTCACCTTCTGAATGAGCTCAAGCCCTTGAACGGATAGAAAGTGGGGATATGGGGCGTCTGCATTAACGATGCAATCGAACACCTCCTCTTCTGTGTCCCCCGGGAATGGGCACTGTGAAGATGGGGGCAGAGCAGGTTATGTGGGTCATCCCACTGTCCCCACCCCAGACCCTAGAAGTCCCACTTAAGGACTTACCTCACCCACTAGCATCTCATAGAGCAGCACACCCAGCCCCCACCAGTCCACAGCCCGAGTGTAAGCCTCCTGAGTCAGAACTTCGGGAGCCAGGAACTCTGGGGTGCCACAGAAGGTGCTCGTCCGGTCCCCAAATCCAATCCCTGCAAACCATCATCCACACCAATGCCTGCTTAGGTGTGGCTCACTCACTATAGCCTCTGTGGTTATAAGAATCAACAGGGGGAGGGGCCTGGAGGGATGGCTCAGTGGTTAAGTGAGGACTCAGGTTTGATTCCAGCACCCACATGGTGGCTTTGCAGCTGTAACTCCAGTTTCAGGGTATCTGAAGCCCTCTTACGGCCTCCACAGGCACTAGGCACAGACATACATGCATGCAAAGCACCCATACACATTTTTTGGAATTCCTTTTTTTTTTAATTAATATTTTTCCTGCCTAATCACAGTTTTCTCTCCTATCCCATGGCTAGCTAATATACAGGGAAGGCCTGCAATTTTCTGAAGGGAAGGGAGAGGTAGTGGATTGGAGGGGGGAGGTCAGGGGAAGGAACACACAAAAATTTTATATACCACAAAATTAAAAAATCACCAGGCAGTGGTGGCGCACACCTTTGATCCCAGCACTTGGGAGGCAGAGGCAGGCAGATCTCTGTGAGTTCAAGGCCAGCCTGGTCTACAAAGCGAGTTCCAGGAAAGGCTCCAAAGCTACACAGATAAACTGTCTCGAAAAATCAAAAAAAAAAAAAATCAAGGCCAGAGATGGAGGTGTGATTCAGTAGTAAAGTGCTTTCCTGGCATATGTGAAACCGTGGGTCAAAACTCAACAATGCAAATACATACATACATACATACATATCATATGTACGTAGATACATATTTTCTAATCTGTGCCAGCCTTTATGATACCCATTAACAAGGTCTGCTGTGTCGTGCAGACCCCCTAGGCCAAGGTCATCATGCAGCCAGTGACTGTATGAGAAAGCTAAGTCTGCTGAACCTATGTGCAAAACAAACGTCCTCTTCAGTCCTAACCATAGGTTCTCTGACCAACTACAAATTAGGAAGAGCCAGTACTCTAAGCTGTCCTCCTAAATAAGGGTCCCAGTTGGGAATAAAGGCCAGAGGCTGGAGAACCTGGGTGCCCATGAGTGGGTTGACTTCCGGCTGGCCTGGGCAAGACAAGCGGATGTGATTCCAGGAGGGGGGCCCACCTTCCTTGCACAGTCCAAAGTCCGCAATCTTCAGGAAACCCTGGGCATCCAGAAGTAGATTATCCAGCTTCAGATCCCTGATGGCAGAGGGCTGCAGATCAAAGGGGCTGAAAAGGGCTGAGGCCCAGCAGCACAGGGGAGGGGCAATGGGGCAATGGCCCACCCAGGTCCACCCTAGTATCTCTCAGGCAGAGACTACCTGTAAATGATCCTCTTCTCATGTAGGAACTGCAGCCCCAGGACCACACAGGCCAGGTAGAAGCTGAGGGGTAGTACAGGGATGTTCAGGCCAGGCGCTAGGAGGCACCAGGAGGTCCTGGCCAGATTCAGGCATGGATGAGACCAGACAAATAATACGGTGCCTGGGCTAGAAGGGCCCAGAGTCATCCTGATGTTGTCATATATTAATGACCGATCCTTCCTGGGCTTAACTATGCAGGACCACTGGGTCCAGTAGTATAGACCTGTGATCCCAGCTACTTGGGATGCTGAGGCTGGAGGGTAGGAATTTTGAGGCTAGTCTGGTCTACAAAGTAGAACCCGCTTTCAAAAAACAAACAGAAAAGGAAACATAGAGGGCTGGGCATGTAGCTCAGTGGTAGAGCACTTGCCTGGCATACACTAAACCCTGGTTCAGTGCTCTGTATGGGTATCTCCCCAGCAGCCTGTGGAGGATAACCATCACGACTTTTACTCAAATCAGGATCTGGGAGGCTGGAGAGATGGCCCAGGATTTAAGAGAGAGTGTTACTCTTGAAGATGACCTGAGTTTGGTTCCTAGAATCAGATTCCTACATCAGGTGGCTCACAACTGCCCATCATTCCAGCTCCAGGATATCTGGCACCCTCTTCTGGCCTCCAAGGGTTCCTGCACTCATGTGCACACGGCCATGCACAGCCACACATACAATCAAATGAGGATCTGAGACTTGACTCAGGGTCATACACCCAGTATGACACTCAGTTCAGAACTGATGCGCTGAGTCAGATTGCTCTAAGCAGAGCAGGCACGGGAGCATGGCACGCAACTCCAGCTGCCATCCTGTGCTGAGCAGTTTGCAAGCATGGCCTTCATCCCTGCAAACTTATGAGGACAGATCCCATCCACAACTATGCGGACAGAACCCCCATGTGCTGTAAGAGTTGCACCAAGGCTCCTCCAACCCGGTGCTACTTGTCTGCTGGGTACCTCCTACCCCAAGGGAGCAAGCGCCAAGTAACCAGGGGACCCACCAGGCCTGGGGCTCAGGAAAGATGTCCTCGTGGATCTGCATCATGAGGTCTCCTCCAGGCACAAACTCAGTAACAAAGCAGGCATGGCTAGAGGTCTGGAAGCAGGCAAAGAGGGACAGCAGGAAGGGGTGTCCTGTGTGACCCACAGCCTCCAGGATCCGCTTCTCACAGTACAGGCTGCAAGGGAGGATGGGATGGATGGGATGGAACCTCCATGGGCTGTGCCCTGACACCCACATGTAGCATGAATCTTAAAAGTTCTTATTACTACGTGGAGTGGCCTTAATAATTTCACCAATACCCACACAGCACCTCTGCTTGGATGGGTCCTCAAAGAGCTAAGGAGGTAAGTTGATGGTCTGCACATGGGGAAGGTTTAAAACCATCAAAACTAGACGTGTGGTGGCGCACGTTCTTAATCCCAGCATCGGGAGGCAGAGGCAGGCGGGATCTCTGAGTTCTAGGCCAGCCTGGTCTACAGAGCGAGTTCCAGGACAGCCAGGGCTACACAGAGAAACCCTGTCTTTAAAAAACAAAACAAAGCCGGGCGGTGGTGGCGCACGCCTTTAATCCCAGCACTCGGGAGGCAGAGCCAGGCGGATCTCTGTGAGTTCGAGGCCAGCCTGGACTACCAAGTGAGTTCCAGGAAAGGCACAAAGCTACACAGAGAAACCCTGTCTCGAAAAACCAAAAAAAAAAAAAAAAAAAAAAAAAAACAACAAACCTTCAAAACTATCACAGTCCTATTTATAAAAGAGCAACCCAAGGTGCTAAAAGATGTGAGAGCTTTCCCAGTGCCAAAAAGAGAACCTGAACCTGGCCTCTGGGATCTTGAGCTGCCTTCTGGAACCCAGGCTAATCACCCAAGTGTCCCTCCAGGGTCAGCTACGTCTCAATTATACACACCTGTCAATCTCGTCCCGGCCCAGCACTTCCTGCTTCTTCAGAGCCTTGACAGCATAGTACTTTCCTGTTCCTTTGTACTGGACCAGGAGGACCTGGGGACCGGAAAGAGTTGGGCTCCAGATGGGCAGGACAGAGAGACCTCACCTCCCTATCCTGCACCCCCACATCCCAGCACCTCCTAGCTAATGTGCTGAGGCTCACCCACCCACCAACTCCACTGCGCTATCCTCAACCCGCTACCTTCCCGAAGTGTCCCCTGCCCAGTACAGCCAAGCATCGGAAGTCCTGAAGTCGGGGGGGTTTCCTGCAAGAGAGAAAGAGCACAAGGAGCGGGACAGGACCAAGGTCAGGCCTTCCTGTCACAGCCTAGGCTGTCCCCACAGCTGGAATTTAAAAACTGCACTCAGCACATAAGGAAGGCATTGAGCAAGCCAGTTTGTGTACTCAAGGAGCCAGGGAGTGAGGTGTCAATCAGTATGTACAATGAGTGAGTAAGTGATGGTGCACACTTGTGATCTCAGCACTCAGACCACAGAGACAGGAGAATCACAAGTTCAAGGCCAGCCTGGGCTACACAGTAAAGCCTTATTTTTAAAAGAGTAAGTCTCAAGGAAGTGAAATGGCTTAAATTCCATGCCTAGGATCCTCTTTAGAAATGCCAGGCGTAGTGACTGGCTCACATCTGAAACTCCAGCCCCCGCACCCTAAGGTGAGACGGGAGGTGGAAATGAAGTTCAAGTATGTGAGCAGCAAGCACAGTAGCGAAGCAAGGAGGCCCTGCCTCAAGAACGAAGGGGACTGAGGACGGCCTCCCAAAAAGCTGTGCTCTGCCTTCTACATGGGTCCGTGTGTGCGTGCAGGCACACACAAGCACAATCCTTAAAAAAACAAATCCAAGTCTCTAAATGAATGCAAGCCAGTGAGTACCTGGTGGGTGAGGCCGCCAGGGTGGGCACTATTCCAGTTCTAGGGTCCATGTGGGGGCGTTTGGTACACTGTGAGGACAGTGGGGTTCAGGACAGAGCTGACATGCTGGCCCTCTTTCCCTCCTCCCCCAGCCTCTGGGTCTGCCCCCACCTCCAGAATCTCTTACAGGAGTGTCCCGGGCTGGTTCTTGGGGCAGATAGAGACGAGGGGGTTTGGGTGGAGGCTTCATGTCTTCTCCCGAGAGGGTCTTCGTGGGCAGGAAATTACTGTCAGAAGAAGGAGATGTCTGAGCTGGGACAGATGGAGGTGGGAGGGGCATGGCCATGGGAAGGGACAGAGAAGAGTGAGCCAGAGATCACAAAACATTCACACGCAGAGCCTGGATGGATGGGACCTGCAGGCGGCTCACCTGGGGGAAGCAGAATTGGAGGTCCCAGAGGCCGCAGTTGGGGGACACCCTTTAGGGGGACTGACTGTGCTTGGTGAGCTGCAGGGGGGCAGCAGGCTCATGACCAGGCGTCCCCAGGCTGCCATGCTGAGGTTCATCTGGGAAGCCCTCAGGAAGTCCTGGCCTAGAGGAGGCAGATAGGGCTCAGTCCCACCATCCCAATGGTCAGCCTCGCCCTCTCCTCACAGTCCCCACCCTCCATACCTCTACGCTTAGAGAAAATGCGTCTCTGCCTCTGTAGCCGAGGCCTCCTTTCAATGACAGGGTCACAGAAGGTTACCTAAAGGGACGTGAACAGAGCTGAAGACCTGGACTGGCCATCCTCCACCCTACCGGCTAGGCCCCAAGCACCCAGCTCTCAATCTCAACCAATGGAGGTACCCTAGTTAGCTCTAACTGTCAACATGACACAGCCAGAACCATCTGAGAGGAACTGCTTAGATCACATGGCTTGTGGGCATGTCTGGGGAACTGTCTTGATCGTTAGTTGAGACAGGAGGGTCTAGCTCCCTGTGGGTGGCACCATCCATAGACAGTTGGCACTGGGCTATATAAGAAAGCTAGCCAGCCGGGCCGTGGTGGTGCACGCCTTTAATCCCAGCACTCGGGAGGCAGAGCCAGATGGATGTCTGTGAGTTTGAGGCCAGCCTGGTCTACAGAGCAAGATCCAGGACAGGCACCAAAACTACACAGAGAAACCCTGTCTTGAAAAAAAAACAAAAAACAAAAACACCCACAAAAACAAAACCAAAAAAGCTGGCCAAGCATGAGCTTGTGAGGGAGGCCGAGAGCAGGCCAGCAAGCAGGGTTCCTCCTTGGTTTCTGCTTTGAGTTCCTGCTTAAGGTCCTGCCCTGACTTCAAGACAGGCTGGAAATCTGTAAATTGAAATAAACCCTTTCCTCCCAGAAGTTGCTTTTGGCCAGTGTTTTTATCACAGAATGACACTAGTATGAGAGGCAAAACAAAGGACCCAGAGAATACCACACATCCTCATTGGTGCCAGTGGAGAAACTGAGGCCCAGAAAAGAGGCACTTATTCAAGGTGACAAATGAGCCAGGACAATGTCAGGGGAGAGACGTGAGCCTCTCTGCAGCCCTGTCTGTGGAACCATCTCCATTCCTCAGCTCCCACACTTCTGTGGGGTGCCAGTCTGTACACACACACACACACACACACACACACACACACACACACACACACACACGCAGGTGGAGGATGACACGGAGTATCTGCCTTTCCACCTTATTTTTTGAGACACGGCCTCTCACTGAACCTGGAACTCACTGTTTCAGCTAGACTGACTGGTGAGCAGGCCTCGGGATCCAGCTACCTCTGTATGACCAGCAGTGACATCTACAGACAAGCACCACTACACCTAGTTTTTACACGGATGCTAGCGATTTTGCACACAGCAAGCACATTTTACCCCCTGAGCCATCTCCCCACCAAAGTGTCAGTCCTAAAGACCCTCTGTTAGAGGTCAAGGGTCAGTGGGAACCTGGGCAAAGAGCCTTCCTTGCGGCACCAGGCTGAGAGAAAGCTGGTGACACGTGTTGTCCAGGAAGTCCTCAAGCTTCAGGAAGGCCACGCCACACAACTGCCGCCAGTCCCGCCAGTGAACCCCGATCTCCAGCTCCCGTGCCTGTGTGGGGGAGACCAGGCTAAGGAATGGGGTGTGGCATCAGCCGCGCGTGAGTGGTCTCCCTCCCTGCGGCCCCTGGCTATCCCTGACCACACAAAGGCCGGCCTTACTCGATCCAAGGAGATGTTAAAAGCCTGGTCCCAGGATTTCTCGGCCACCTGTCCCCATCCTGTCTGACCCACAACACGGTTGTCAACCTTCAGTACAGCCAGTACCTCACCTGTAGTGCCAAGGCTGGGATTCAGAGCATGTTCAGAGCGGGGACCCCCAGTCCCTTCCATGGTTCCTCCCTACTCACTGGCCAGTTCTCCTCCACCACGCTGCTGCCTGGACCTGGTTCGGCGCCAGCCCTCAGAGGCACTGCCTGCCAGGACAGCCATGGGAGACCGTCCAGGTACAGCTGCCAGCAGCTGTTCACAGCCCAGGAGGTGAACCTGCAGGGTGCCTGGTCGGGAGTCGGGAGGGCACTTTGTCAGAAGCCACCCCCAACGGGCCATGGGACCCCCGAGGGATACCACTTGCTCTAGGAGGGTTAGAGTTAGGATTAGCTGATGCAAACCCTATCCACACTAGGCCTTGGTATCCACCCCTCATCCTCAGCAGCCCTCCTAGCTCTCCCTCCCGGGTGCCTGTGCCGCGGCAGGACACAGCAGACCTCCCCCAGAGCTGTGTGGAACCACAGGTTGGGGTAAGCTGCTGCCCTGAGCACAAGGCCTGGAGAGCACCGCGGCCTCAAGTGCACAGGGGCAGGCCCGGGAGCCTGGGAGCAGGAGCAGCTCCAGGGATGCCTTCCCCATTTGTTCCTGTCTGAACAGTGAGGGAGAGTCCCGAACAGGAACAAAACATGTTTTGTCTGAGATCACTGAGAGGAAGCAGGAACCCCGGAGCCCCTGAGGGCACACAATGCGTCTGGGAAGACCTTTTTGGTGGGCTGGACCTGGGGGTAATACTTGGAGAACTTACAGAGACCCCAAGTGTGGTGTCCAGGCAGGATACTCACCTTAGGAGATGGATGCTCAGCCATGAACTAGGATATGTGGTTTTGGGTCTTGTTTTTAGATAGGATCTCGTCAGCCCAAGTTGGCCTCAAACTCAGTCTGTAGCTAAAGATGCCCTTGAACTCCTGATCCTCCAGCCTCACTTCCCAAGGGCTTAGATTATAGGTGTGTGTGGCCATACCCAGTTTATATGATGCTGGGGATCGAACCCAGGGCCTAGTGCATGCCAGGCAAGAACTCTACCAACTGCCTCCCATGGCTACAGCCTTGTCTCAAACCTTTGCCTTTAAACAAGCAGTTCCCTCTGTCTTCCCCAACTCACTGACTTGACCATAAGCATGCCCACGAGACCTCCAAGTTCAGACTCCACCTCTTCTAGGGAATCCTCTGATGACCCACGACCAGTGAAAGGCCCACCAGGAGCAGGGCCCTGTCTAGTCCCACCCCATCCACTGTGCTCTGCAGCAGGCACCATCTGGGCTGGGGCTCGCAGCTTAGGTGATTTATTGACTGTCAGCTACTGCTACAAGGAGACAGATAGGAAAGACCTTTCTGGCCTGGTGGTGGTGGCGCAGGCCTTTAATCCCAAACTCAGGAGACAGAGGCAGGCGGATCTCTGAGTTTGAGTCCAGCCTGGTCTACAGAACGAGTTCCAAGACAGCCAGGGCTACACAGAGAAACCCTGTCTGGAAAACAACCAAAAACAACAACAACAACAAAAAACCCTCAAAAACCAAAGAGAGAGAGAGAGAGAGAGAGAGAGAGAGAGAGAGAGAGAGAGAGAGAGAAAGGAAAGATCTAACTTTGTGGAAGCCCATGCTGCCCAGGCCTGGCTCCAAGGCCGACAGGGGAGTGTGCCGACTAACACTGTACTCCAACTTATGGTCACTTGTTTAAATTACATCACACTGGCCAAACCCTGACTGTACTCGGTGCTGAAGGATCAAAAGTTAGAGGATTTACAAAGCAATCCACAAGTCAGTGCTCATAGTGTTTCTAGCCTTCCTTTGTTTACTTAGAGACAGGGTCTCACTCTGCAGCTCTGGCTGTCCTGGAACTCACTCTGTAGACCAGGCTGGCCTGGAACTCACAGAGATCCTCCTGCCTCTGCCTCCTGAGTGCTGGAGTTAAAGCCATGACCACCATGCCTGGCTACTATCATTTCTGTTACAGATGGATAAACTGAGAACCAGAGTGGGAATGTCAGCTATCCAAGCTCACACAGCAGGACTGAACTCTTTCCCACAGTACTTCAGGGTCCTCTCCAAAAGGTAAGGGGCTCCCTGAAGTGAGAGGGAACCCTTTGGACCTACCTGTCAGGGCAATAGGTTTCACAAGTGTCCCCAAAGGCTGGGGGTTCCCGAGCACAGCCATCCGCAGCTCTCGGGTCACCCTGCTGCGCAGGGAATGGGTGGGCGGCAGCCTCTCCAGCAGTGACTCCAGGGCCAGTCTCAGGAGGTCCAGCTTCTGGGAGGACTCCTGGAGCTGGGCCTGGGCCTACAAAGGAGACGCAGATAGAGACAGCCATGCGGCCCGGGTTGAAGGGACAGATGATGCCTTGTGGTTCTTCACCGCCACCCTACCCAGGCAGCAAGCCCTTGGTGCCTGGCACCACTGCAGGGCGGACAGAGATAAGCAGAGCTGTAGGAAGAGCAGATCTCTATGATCTGCCTGGTCTACAGAGTTCCAAAATAGCCAAGACTACAAGACTAACCAGAGAAACCCTGTCTTAAAAAAGAAGAGCAGTGGTCCAGGGGACACAGTCTGACCTCGGCCAATGCCTTGCGGTCCTGCATTCTCTGGCCACCAAGCAGCTTCACCACGTTCTTGGCTCCTGCAGCCACAGCGGCCTCGATTCGCAGGCGGTGCTGCAGCTCCTCTGCTAGCAAGTCAGGGCCTGCAGGGAGGAGGCACCCTTAGCCCTGGCCACCGGGTGCCGCCCTCCCTGCCTTGAGAGGCCTCACCTGGCTCTGGAGACCCGCTGGCCTCCAGGCTGCTTATCTTCATTCGGAGTAGGGCAACCTTCAGTTGGCTATCCTTCAGCATCTGCTGGGCAGCCGCCAGGAGCTTCCTTTCCTGCAGGGATGTGACACTCGCCCCATCATATCAGGGCTATGGCAGGTCACCAGGACCTGGAGTTGAGCTCCCCCTGCTATACCAAGGTTCAACCCCTACAAGGAAGCCACTACAGAGGAGGCTCCCTGTTGAACTAGGTGACGGGGTAGGGGCTGGGGGTGAGCAGAGCCTGACTCCTATCAGTTTGATAAGCTAAGTGTTACGGCGTCCTGTCAGACGGAGCACAGAGGGTAGAGGCTGAGAGTTGAACCTGGCAGCTGGGTGAATATTCTGCTAGACTGCTGTTGGGCCTTTACGATAGAGTGGATTGGAACCTTGCGTCACCTGACCAACTAGGATTTAGGGCTGTACTTCCACCATTAGACGAAGGACTGGGGCTGGGTAGCATTTCCCTCTTGGCACACGGCCTGGCACTGTACTAACACCTGAGAGCTAGATCTCTCCCACCAGCTCAGAAGCCAGGCTGTGCCTCCAGTCAGGCCCCAGCACTTACCTTGGGGGTGCCGCTGGCACACGTGTGGATCATGTTCTCAGCCCCTTGCTTTACCTTCAGCTCCACCTGCAGCTGCCTCTGTAAAACCTCCAAGTGCCGGGCCCTTGCCTGCTCTGCCCGCGGCCGGGGTCCTGAGGCCACTGGCTCTGCGGAAAGAAGGTAGGGGGTGCATGATCCTGCCACCAGAGTCCAGACCTCTGTAAAGAGGCTCTCTCTTCCCTTCCTTCCTGGCCTTGTCAGCAACATGGAAGATACAGGGAGGTCAGGTGGTCTTACCCAGTGGTCACAGCCAAGGCCAGATCAGGGTGTCCATGAATCTCCTATTCCCTGGGGTCTGTGCAGACTTCTCACTCACCGGCTGAGGTTGGCAGCAGAACTTGGGCATGCAACTCCCGAAGCTCGCCATGCAGCTGCTCCAGGCGGCGGTTGGAGGCCCTCAGCAGCTGCTGCACATGGCCCAGGTGGCGCCGGTCTGTGGCCACACGCCGCATGTTTTCCATGCCCTCCTTGATCTTCAACTCCTTCTGGATAGCCCGACGGATCATCTCTTTCTCATCCTCAGGGGGCCTCTGGCCAGTGCCAGGCTGCAAAAGGGCAGGGAAGTCATAGCCCACCCCCCTCCAAGGGGGAAAGACACAGCAAGCCGAGCTCTGGGTGTCTCAGAACGCTGCTGCGGTGTCTAGCTCTTGTCTTCCTTTCAGAGAAGGGAGAGAGATGACAGATCAGGTTCCCAGGATGCTCTCTGGGTACTGAGTTCCAGACCACAGAGCTCTAACAACACTGAATCCCCTTCCCCTCTGCAGCAAGCACTCTTTCGAGGTACTGGGGAAAGAACCCACAGCCTGGAGCATGCTAACAAGCAAGAGCTCCACCACAGAGCCACATGCTTGGTTCCCACTCCCGTTCTACACAGGCGCAAAGAACAAAGAGGGTGAGCGGCTTGCTCACAGAGGCAACACCGAGAAGGGACCACTGTGTGTTGAGGGACAGTGACCCCATTCTCTCCTAGTCATACTGCTTTCTCTAGATCTGAGAACCAAGTGCAATATGGGAGGTAATGCAGGTAAGGAATTTACTCAGGGTCGCATGCAGGAGGCAGCCAGTGGCCCAAGACACCAACACTTGTTTCCTCTGCCTTAGTGTGGTAGGCAAGTGATGAAACGGAGCTGCCAAGGAGCTGAGGAGGTCTGGGCGGCTCAGCTCTGGCAGGAAAGAAAAGACCCCCTCAACTGTTCACCAGGTTAGAGGCAGGAGAGGAAACCTCCCTCTCAGAGGCTGACCTCAGCCCAGGCAACCTGCTGGCCCCCTCCCATCCCAAGGATCGCGGCAGCCACCCTATTTTATTCCTCTTACCTCTCTGTGTTCCATCTCCCGAGCCCCATGAAAGAATGGCTACTCAGTTTAGGGGCCCCCCAACCCCCCAACTCCAGGCCTCAGCTAGGCTGGCTGGCTCTGCCTTAGCTGTCAGAGGGTGAGGGCGAGGGCGAGGCTCAGGAAATCCTTTGACCGCCCCAGGCAAGAAGGCCAGAGCCAAAGGCCTGAGCAAACAAAGCTCCCCCAGAGCTAGGGGCCTGCTGGCCACCAGGGTCCTGAGTCACCCCGCTGCTGCCACAGGGCGGAGGCTCACAGGAAATCGGAAAATGTGTACAAGTCACTGCTAAACAGGCCAAGAGGGATCTCTGGAGGAAGGGTACCGGGAGGGGCGAGATTCAGCCTTGCAGGCTGCCTGAACCCTTGAGGTGCTCATATCTACACGTCTTGACTTGGTACTGGATGCCATCTTGTACATAAATATCCCGCTCCACCTCTAACTGCCCTGAGGTAGGACACTACCTCTCTCCCCTTTACATCTAACCCAAACCCCTCCACATTGTGGACCCTTCGGTGGACCCGAGGATTCCCTGCGCATTGCTGGGCCAGGTGCCTCTGGTGGGAAAGTGTTCTTGCCCGTGGGTGTAATGTGTTGGGGACAACGCCCACCAAGAGCTCAGTCCCGTCCTCCCCAACGCAAGCATCCCCCTCCCCCCGCCGCCGCCCCAGACTCCTCTTGGAGGGCCGGGACCCCAACCTCTGCGCTCCCGGCACATTGCACCCGCCTGAAAGTCTCTAGAAGACTGATTTTTAAGGAACTTGAGACCCAGCCTGATGGCACATTCCACGTTTTCAGGCATGCTGCCGGGCTGGATCTCCGTCACTCTGGGGACCAGAGAGTGTTAACCCAGGGCTCAGGTCCCGCCCCGCGCAGGGGTCACCAGCAGAGGCCGGAGTAGGGTGGAGACGCAAGCGTGGGGTGCTCTGAGCTGCAAACGCGGCCGCTGCGCGCGCTCGGTTCACCTGGCGCGCCGCCCCATTCTGCTCCATGGCGCCGCGCCGGCCAGTCCTCTCCTTCACCACTATGGTTCCGGAAGCCCGGGCCTCTGCGCCGGACTTTCAAACTTGAAACTTCCCGGGAAGCGGCGCGGGACACGCGGGATAGGGCGCCCCCTCCGGAGACCGGCGCGCCCGGCGGGTGCTGGAGAGCAGCGCCCCCTCCCGGCTGCGAGGGAGCAGCGCCCCGGACCCCACTCCCGAGTTCGGCTCCGCGGATCCCGGGTCCCCTTCCTGCCTTAGCGGCTCACACTCTGCACCACAGCTGATCTTCCTAGAGTTGGGAAGTCCGGGGACCATTTCTACTCCAGCTTTACCGGCAGCGCGCGCCGGGGGAGCCTGACCCGATGCGGAGTAAACCTTGATCCAAATTATGGCCAGATACAAGTAAGATATGAACCAACTCAGGCTCGTTATGAAATGAGTTTGCTGACTCAGCGGGAGCCAAGCTTCTGACTTTACCATAAGGAAGTCCGTAGCGGCTAGGGAGGGAGTTCAGTAAAGTGCTTCAAGGCAAGCTCACAGATTCGATCAATTCCCACCCAGTATCTATAGTTTTTTTTAAGGGGCCAGGAGAGTCCTCTCAGGGTGGGTGGGTTTTGCCCTGAGCACAGAGAGCGGGGTGCTTGCCCATGAGATGGCGAGGGGGTGGTGTGTGGAAGGGGGTGTTGAAGACCCTGTGTGCGTGGAGAGGGCCAGATTGAACTGGTTGGCATTGTCCAAGCCTTCAATCCCAGGATTTGAGCGGCAGAGGCCGGAAGATCTTCTGTGAGTTCAAGGCCAACCTGGTCTACAAAATGAGTTCCAGGACAGCCAGGGCTGCATAGGGAAACTGTCTTGAAAAACCAAAACCAATAAAAAGTGTGTGCCTCAACATACCAGGTAGGGGGCAACTTTCATCTTTTTTTTTTTTTTTTAATTGTGATTTTGTTTTCTTTTTGAGGCAGAGTTTCCCTGGGTAGTCCTTGCAGTTCTGGAACTAACCTGCAGCCCAGGCTGGCCTCAGGGAGTCAGGATGGAGAGTCCCTGAACTCTCCATCTTCCTGTGCTGAATTACAGGTGTGTGTCACTGGGTTTTGTTGAGCCGAAATCTTTTTGTTTGTTTGTTTGTTTTTACAGGGTTCCTCCATGTAGTCCCTCATGCTTACCTGGAGTTGCTGAGTGTTACAGTTCACCAGTTAAGAGGGTGTGGTGGCACATGCCTGTAATTCCAGCACTCAGGTGGTTCTTGAGCCTCCATCTCAATAAATAAATAAAGTAAAAATTGGGACTACTGCTATTCCTCAGAAGCTAAGCAAATAATCTGATTCAGAACTCTCCTTTGAACCAGTGGCTCCATGTGTAAAGGAGTTTTGCTGCCAGTAATGAAGGCCCTGAACCCAGATGGTGTGAAGAACCAACTCACACAAGCATCCTTTGACCCTCACGAATGCACAAATTCTTCTTTTTTTTTTCCCCGAGACAGGGTTTCTTTGTGTAGTCTTGGCTGTCCTGGAACTTGCTGTTGACCAGACTGGCCTCAAACTCAGAGATCCTCCTGCCTCTGCCTCCTGAGTACCTGGATTACAGGTGTGTGCACCACCATTGCCCGGCTTTTATTCACTTTTTAAAAACTTGTAATACACGCTGGGCGGTGGTGGCGCACACCTTTAATCCCAGCACTTGGGAGGCAGAGGCAGGCAGATCACTGTGAGTTCAAGGCCAGCCTAGGCTATAGAGTGAGTTCCAGGAAAGGCGCAAAGCTACACAGAGAAACCCTGTCTTGGAGGGGGAAAAAAATGTAATACGCAAGCCTTTAACCCCAGTACTGGGGAGGCAGAGGCAGATAGATCTTTTTTAGTTTGAGGCCAGTCTGGTCATAGTTTCAAGACAGCCAGGGAGAGACCCTATAACTAAAAAAAAAAAAAAAAAGTTTGACTTGGCGATGGTGGTACATACCCGTAATATCAGCACTGGCTGATGCTAATGGGAGCCCCAGGCTAATCAGAGATGCATAGTAAAGCACCATCTCAAAAATAGCCAGGCATGGTGGCACATGCCCTTAATCCCAGCACTTGAGAGGCAGAGGCAGGTAGGTCTCTGAGCTCAATGATAGCCTTGTCTACAGAGTTCCGGGGTAGCCAAGGCCACAGAGTAAACAACACTGTTTGTACATGTGACTGCAGCCCCTATCCCCACTCCCAGGGATTGACGGGATGCCCTGAAGTAGTTTACATGTAAAAGCTTCTGTACCTGGGTGCTCTTTGCTTCCTTCTGTGCTGCTGGGAGTCAAGTGCTGGATTTTGCACCACATCCTTGGCAAGCCAATGAAGCGAATCCCCACCCCTCTATATAATACTGCTTCAAAACCACTGGTCTACCTCCTTCCCCAGGAAGCTGAACGAGGTGCCTCACATGCAGGGAAGGAGTTGTGAGGGAGCAGGATCATTAAGGCCCAGCTGCACCTGTCTGATGAACTTTGCTCAAATTCTCAGGCAGAGACTGCATGCCCAGCTTTCAGCATGAAACTACACAGCTAACGTAAGCTTAGGATAAGTCAGCTTCTCCACAGGATACATCTTCCCAGCTGTGCTTCTCCTCACGAGTGCAGCTGTGTTAGGTCTCCATGCAGACATCACCGGGTCAAGCTGGTAAACAGCCTACAATTGGTGGGATTCTCATCTAATCACAGAACTAACCACAATCCATTAGACTGATAGCAATTAAATTTGAGCTGCAGATGGTAGAACATGTCTTTAATCTCAGCACTCAGAAGACAGATCTCTGAATTCCAGGCCAGCCTGGTCTACATAGCAAATTGCAGGAATAGCCAGCTAGGGCTATAGACCCTACTTAAAAATAAACAAACCAGGGCTGGAGAGATGGCTCAGGGGTTAAGAGCACTGGCTGCTCTTCCAAAGGTCCTGAGTTCAATTCCCAGCAACCACATGGTGGCTCACAACCATCTGTAATGAGATCTGGCGCCCTCTTCTGGCCTGCAGGAATATGTGCAGTCAGAACACTGTATACACACATAATAAATAAATAAATCTTAAAAAAAAAATAAAATAAAATAAACAAACCAGGCCGGGCAGTGGTGGCGCACGCCTTTAATCCCAGCACTCAGGAGGCAGAGGCAGGCGGATCTCTGTGTGTTTGAGGCCAGCCTGGTCTACAGAGTGAGTTCCAGGTGAGGAGCAAAGCTATACAGAGAAACCCTGTCTCGAAGAAAGACAAACAAAAAAACCCAGAAATCAACCACCCACCTTACCCTAATTTTTATTTTATTTATTTGTTTGTTTATTTATTTGGTTTTTCGGGACAGAGTTCTTCTATATCGTTTTGGTGCTTGTCCTGGATCTTGCTCTGTAGACCTGGGCTGGAACTAACAGAGATCTGCCCGGCTCTGCTTCCCAGTGCTGGGACTGAAGGCGTGTCCCACCACTGCCCAGCTCACCTTCCCCTAATTTAAATAGGGTGTCTATGTGTGCTTTAGAGATGGCTTGGTGATGGTGATTACAAGCATTTATGTACCAGAAGTCCAGACTTTGGAGCCTATCACCCCATATCAAATTCCAGCTCAGAGGATCCAGTGCCCTCTTTTGGTCTACAAGGGTGCACGCACACATACCGCATACATACACTCAGATATATCATACACATGAAGTAAATTTATAAACAGCACACATATACAGAATAACTTTTTAAAATATTTTTTTGTTATAGATGTTTTGCCTCTATGTCTGCACCATGTGCATGCAGAGGCCGGAAGAGTGACATTTGACGCTTCAGTATCAGAGTCACTGATGGTTGCTGGTAGTTCTGTGGGTGCTGAGAACTAAACGAAGGTCCTCTTAAACTCTAACTAAGCCCATCTCCAAAATTAAAACTTCCATATCCACGGGCTATGTTCTGGTAGTCTTGGAACTCTCTGTAGACCAAGCTGGCCTCAAACTCAAGAGATGAGCCTGCCTCTGGCCCCTAGCATGCCCTGTCCCAGGCTATGCTCTAAAGGGAATGCCACTGCTGAGTAACTGTCATTTCCTTTGAATTCACCGCAGGGGTGGGAAGCAGCTCACTGGCTTGACTATCTGGTGGACCCTGAACTGATGCATGGGACAGAAGATACCTATTTCCAGGAAGTTCTGTGCTGGCACAGTGGGTCTAACACATGATAGGCAAGCACCCTACCATTGACCTATAGCCCCAACACCACCACCCCCCCTTCTTTTGAGACAGGATCACTCTCCTGGAACTCATTTTGTGTGTCAAGCTGGCCTGGAACTAACTCAACATGCCTAGCTCCAGAATGCTGGGATAAAAGGTGTAGGCCACCACACCCAGTTAAGTATTTTAAAACAGTAGTTAAGAAACTGTAACTGCAGGATGATCTAATAACATTCTTTAAGGTTTTCAAATGCAGTCTAGGCCTCAGTAGCTAATAAGTAGTGACTTCTTGTAAAACAGTATGGCCCACTTTGTTAGTCCTCTCCTGTATCATACACCCGCTAAGGCCAGCCCAGAAACCCTCTTAAATAGATGTAAAGCACAGCTAAGCCCAGGAAACTGTTAGGTTCTCATCCCAATCCTCAAAATCCTATGTTCAAAGAAAACAGTGACAATATCTAGGGTCAAATTATTACCTTCAAAGGCCCCAAAACTTGATCCCAGCCCCCAGAATATCATTAAGGACCTAATTAGACATTGTAACTGATGCCTGCAGTCCCACTTGGAAGGCAGAATCACTGTGGTCAACTTCAACACACCTCCAGAAAAATGAAAAGGGCTGGAACACTGGCTACCCTTCCAGAAGACCAGGATAACTCCAGACCCAGGGAATCCCAACACACTCTGCTGGCCTTCCAGAGAAAAGCTCCTGTTGCAGACATACATGTAAGCAAAATACTCATACACATAAATAAAACTAGTTCCATGGTCTCATGCACACTCTACCTTTCTGAATCCTGGAGCCACAGGAATATTCTGCCGTAACTAGCTTTCTATAGACCTCCCCCTCACAAAGACCTGGAATCTAGACACCGGGGAAACTCAGTGATACCTGTCTGCAAACGAAGAGGAGACACCCAGAGGCTAGCTAACGGGGAGTGATCACAAAAACACATGGTACATATGTAAAAATAAGGTAGAGCACACTAGTTAAAAAAAAAATGGTAAAAGGAGTACGGGCCATAAGCTCTTAGTGGTACAGTCACAATTTAAAACAGCATGCATGCACACTCACCACCACCACTTGATTCCCGAAGTCAGGATTCACCAAGTACAGGTGAGCACCCTCCTCAATCACCAAGACTCTCCAGAGTCACACAACAAAGTGTTTATGGATCTGGTACATACCTCCACCTTTGGTATACTTGTACCTGGGCCATAATTACCAAATGAATAGCCCCAGTACCCCCAGTCATTAATATACCTTCTAAATCTCTACAAAACAAGGAGAATGACCCCAGTCCAAAAAAAATCTTTATGTTCCTTTATTGGAGCAAGATTCCTGACGTATACAGTGATGTATTTACTAAACAGAGTCCTGTGCAGAAATTACACACTATCCATCTAGACAGATTTTGGTTACACTTTGCCTATTGATGGATTAGTTCCATTTATAAAGTTTTATACATCAAAAAGCTTTGAATTTGACCAGGCTGTCCATTAATCATCTCTGAAAAAGTGGCATTTAATTTTAGCTCTATTTTACAGCATTAAAAAGCTTATGCATCAGGTAGCTTCCCAAAACATTATTTTCTGCACAATGGCGTGGAGCAGAGCTCTTCATCCACCCAGATTCAGAGTCACAGCTGAGAGCTTCTGCTACATACCTGGGACAGAGCACTCTCGACCACCCCATGGACTGCATACTCTGATAGCCCACTTCCTTGGCCAGTTCATACTGCCAGTGAAGACACACCAGCAGCTGTCCTTCGTACAGATGGCATTAGAGTAACGATCTGTGACACGGTGGGAGCAGGTGCTGTCATGATATCCAGGTAACTAAAGGCCCATTTAAAAAATGCCAAATTGAGATAAAAATCAAGGGTACAAGTCCATTGCAGCAAACTGTACCCACATCACTCAGTTACGGAGACATTAAGACATGATTCAAATCCCTTTAACTCAAATCTGCATAGCCCTGAGGTCATCTTGCAAAGTGCGTATCAAAAAATACGAAGTTAGGGAGACAAAGTTTGACATGATGTCATTATGCAGGTCAAACTTGGAAGGTCATGTTGAGCATCTGTTCTGACAGAAAAGCATCGGGTCCTTTGTGTACACATTGGTTTTATTGTAACAAAGCAACTTGTACACTTCAACATTTAAAATGAGCATTTTTCCTTCCAGTGAAAACCAAAAAAAAAAAATAAAAAATAAAAAT
Source organism: Peromyscus californicus insignis (assembly GCF_007827085.1). NCBI lineage: Eukaryota > Metazoa > Chordata > Mammalia > Rodentia > Cricetidae > Peromyscus > Peromyscus californicus. The sequence goes on from NW_026294595.1 coordinate 9,363,359, forward strand.
TAAAAATAAAGTTACAACAGAGAATGTCAACTCCAAATAAAACCCTACAGGTTCTGCTGATTCTCCCATTGAGTGGCAGGGCTCAAGTCATCGTTAGGAGAGAATTTTATTTAAAAGTGTCATCTTAAACTGCAAGGATGTCCGTTAAACATCACAATCAAACATGCCAAAGGAGAAGCCATGTTGTCACAATGCCCACTTACCCCCCCAGACACCTCAACCCACCCTTGCTGACCTTCTATACCCCCCCTTTTTTTCTTTTTTTTTTTCTTTTTATTAAACAAGAGAAAGTAGACAGATACATGTTGGTAAATGCTAACTGTCTGTATTCACATAGAGACACAGTGTAATCTCTGAGCCCAATATACAGAGAAAGGAAAAAAGCTAGAAGTCTATGCACTACTACACAGGGGCCTGGCACCCCCAGTCTCCAGCAGAGCCAAGGGGGCCGAAGGGTTTTCTTTTTTCCCACAGAGCACAGTGGTGGTGTTGAATCCACAGTTTGAGACAACAAAGGATAAAAATGAATTTAGAACAGAATAGTGGAGATTCTTTTCCTGTTGTATTTTGTTCAAGGTATTTCCCCCAAAATAGGTTGAGAACCATGGTGTTGAGAAGAGACCTCAAAAACAGGGCTACTGAGCACAAGAGGGGTTGGGGGGGGGGGAGGGAAATGACTGCAACTTGCTCCCAGGGACTGGAGAAAATTAAAAAATAAAAAGAAAATAAAAAAGAGGGTTGGAATCCATCAGTCTTCTGTGCTAGTCATCCTCGCCTTCATCCTCCTGAAAGAATAAGCGACCAGTCAACCATGGGGCAAATTCAAAGACCTTCCACTAGCTCTTGGGCACACAACGGACCTTACCAAACACAGACTACTCCTTGGAGCACCCAGTTCTCATAGCTTAAACATGAATCTCCATTAAGCTAGCACTCTCCGGAGAATATGCTTATAGATTAAGAGCACTTCAGGACCCCAGCCCCCACACAGTGGCTCACAATCACCCATAACGTCAGTACCAGGGGAGCCTATGCCCTCTTCTGATCTGTGCAGACAAGTCACGTGTAGTGCACAGACATGTAGGCAAATCACCCATACACATAAAATATTAAAGCGAGGGGGGAAAGACCCAGATGTTAATACCTCATCTCCCCCACTATTTCAGTCAGTTACACATTCTAATTATATTATATTCTACAGTTCTGTTACTCATTATTATCTTCTATATATGATCTCCAAAGTCACTGGGGACTTAACAAGTCTCCTCACCTCTCCTTCCTCCCCTTCATCATCATCTTCATCTTCTTCACCTTCATCTTCATCCCCTTCCTCATCAATATCTTCCAAGCCTTCCTCTTCTTCATCATCATCATCATCATCTTCTGCCTCTCCTTCTTCATCATCCATATCAGGAACCTTAAAAAACCAGGGAATGTTCCTTTATGAACTCACTTTGCAGGACACATTGCCATCCTCAAGTTAGTGACCATCAACTCACCAAATAGTACTGCAAGGGGTTTGGCCAAATATCGTCTTTGATGACCTCTCCTAACTCATCTGCACCTGCATCAGAATGGTCAGTGAACCAGGTGAAGAAACTCTCCGGCTCTTCATGCTGCCTCTTCCTGCTGGCCTTATTCTGCGTTTGACTTGAGCGTTTTGTCAAATCCTAAAGGAAAATATCGGTATGTTCTATATTAGCCTTCTCCAACACCCAAATGCCCCCAAAGCGCAAAAGATCACATTACTAAGAACAATTATAAAATGTGTACTTGCAAACTGCTTTCACAGAAGGATGTTATCTATCAACTGTGGGATTTTATAAAATTATTTCCACTGTAGACCTAGAAGCCAGGCCCGTGTCTCCAAAATAAAAATTGAAAACCAAAAATGTGTAAGTATGGAAGACACTGCACTATGAAAACTTTGACCTGACACACTGGCATGAATCTCTGCACTTTTCACCCAGCAATCACTAAGGCCCTGAGCACTCACTAGTAGTCAAGAGATTCAGCTGAGCCACCATATAAATACCTTTCCAGACTTCCATTTGATTTCAGTGGACTTTGAAGATGGGTCACCACTCTCATTCAGATGAAATTCTTTGGAGAGAACTTTATTTTCAAAGTAAGGATTTTCATCAAAATACTATAAAAGATCAAAAGATTAGAAATGAATAAACAACTCTCAGAACCAAAGCACACATTCATTTTTACAGTTGCAAACTGGATGTTAGGTACTTACAAAATCTATTCTGTAACCTGATTTAATGTCTTCAAATTCTGTCACTTCAACTCTGGTCAAGTAATGCAGAGCCTCTTCATCTTCCTCCCCAAGCAGTGCAGACACTAGAGAACACATCAGATCAGTTCAAGTGTGAATGGATAACTACCCGTTAGAGTGGTTACAAATTGAATAACAACTTTGCTCTCTGATAAACTCTCCTTTGTCCTGCCTGCAGTCCTTTGAGATCAAGTGGCCCCAGAGCTCCCCAATCCCAGGACAAATGCTCAGTACTGCTGACCCACCACATACCTTGTGGATGGTTGACAAATGTTGTTACCCAAAAATTTGGGATTTTGGCGATCAATTCTGACCTCTTCTGAAAAAATGGTTGGCGGAGTTTGTTATATTTTTGTTCTACTTTCAAAATTTCCTCACTGGCTTGTTCATTAAGTCTGAAACAATGAAGACATGTTGACTACGATGGTTATTTGACAAACATAAACTGTTCAAGACTACGGAATACGTTTTATTTCTTACTGGCTTCAGGACTGCAAAAGATCTATCTGTAGAAGCTCACTCCCTAGCTTATTCCTGAAGACCATAACAAAAAACTAAGACAGTAAAGCTAAATACCAAACTGACACATCTTGGCTACATTGTTGCCCTCCTTAGGGACTGGGAATCTGGAATCCCTGCCCCCAGGCCTCTCTGAGAACCAAAACCACAGAGCTAACTCTAGTATTGGCAACATTTATATTTTAGCAAACTCCATTTCCAGGCTATTCTGACTGTGTTTCCCAGGAGCAGAAAGTATTAAGTGAAGGTGTTACTCAAAAACAAAAAACAAAATAAAAAACAAAACAACAAAAAACAAGCAACATTGTTGCCATACTACCCCATGAAAATCCAGGCAGCCACCAGGCCATTTTATAGCCTTTAAAAAGCATACTCAACCTAAGTCGGCCTGCATTGAGGAGGTTGAGGTACGTTTACTTTAACCCAGGAATTATGAACAGACCAAGAAACAGGGCTTGAGTGCATATTCACCAAAACCTTCCTGTGATTGACTGCTCATCAGATCCCCAAGAAAACTTCCATAAAGTGAATGAAATAAATTTACCTGTCTATTTCATTTTGTACTTCGTCAATGTGTTCAATTGCTTCTTGCTGTTCTTTTTCTGCAAAAACAAAAAAGGAACACGAGACTCAATACAAATCACAAGCTACACTTCCTGATACTATGATGTGAACTGTTAACAGTAAAGCTGCTAGAAGTGTGCTTACTACAAAGCATGCTCCCCACGTGTTCAAGCATGCAGTTGACAAATTACTTTCTCATTACTCGACCGTTCACAAATTAAGATATCTGCTAGGCTATTCAGAAAAATGCTTCATTACTGGATCACTTTTTATATAGTTTCGAAGGGTCCAATCATCGGCCTTCATTATGAAAGGTGAGGGAGAGGCTTAGCCTCATTCAGAAATTCTCCGTGTTTATTACTAATCACATTATACACTTGCAGTAGAATGGTGCCAGCTGCTAACTTAATGTGGAAACTAATCCATGACAAATTAAGATACTACCAACTGGTACAACCGCTTTAAAAGAAATAAATACTGCTCTCAATTTATTATGATTATCAACACATACCGACAAAGACCAGTCACCAAACTACCACAGTCGTCTTTGCAGTCTTAGAATGTGAACCTGAATCCAATCCGACCTTACTCTTCAAACCCAATCCTGACGAGCCTGGTCACCACACGCGGCCGTGCAGGATTTTTGAACACACTGGAAAAATGCCGTCCCAAACTCAGGAGGCACAAGGAGCAAAGGGGGTGTGCTCCTAATTCCTGCCCTTTTGTCCGGTGAGGGCTGCGAAGGCTTTTACAAAGCCAAGTGGGCGTGAAGGGGCCCGATCGCGCGGTTCATTTCCGGTAACTCGCCCTGGGGTCTGCAGCTGCCCTCGGCTCAAAACGACCCTCCCGGTGAGGACTAGGCGTCCTAAGGGTCCTTGAAAGCCCCTGCATCGCTCGGCCTCGGCGCCAGATTCCCCGCGCGCCCGGCGCGCCCGAGTGTGGCTGCCCCACGTGGGGTGTGCAACCCGCGCGGCCCGGAGCATCCTCCCGCCGGCTCCGCGTCGCTACCCCGCCCCAGACCGAGGCGGCTCCCGGTCCCGCCGCGGCGCCGGCTCCGGGCGGGAAGCAGGGCGGCGGGAGAGGCCGGGCCGCAGGGCTGCGTCCGGCCGCACCATGTGGCGGCGGCGGCGGCGGCTGATGGGAGCGAGGCATCATGGCGGAGCACAATAAAGAGAGGCTTCTCGGGAGGGAGGGAGGGAGGGAGGGAGGGAGGGGGAGGAGAGCGCGGGCGGGGGGAAGGGGGGGTCTCCGCCCGCCGCGCAGGCCGCAGCGCCCCCGCCTCGCCCGCGCCGCCCGCCGCCGCGGCGCCACCCCGGCCCCCCGGCCCCGCGCCGCACACAAAAAGGGCGCCGGCCCCGCGGGCCCCGCGCGCCCCCCGCAGCCCCGCGGCCCGGGCCGAAAGATGGCGGCGCGGCCGGGCCCCCGCCGCGCCCGGTCCTCACCTGAGGTCTCGTCGGCCCCGTCGTGGTTGGAGTTGAGCTCCTTTTTACTGGCTTTGGCCGTCGGCGCCGACATGGTGCCCTCCGCGGTCGGGGCGGGGAGCGGGGAGGGGGAGCGAAGGGACGGCCTAGGGGGCGGCCAGCGGCTTCCCCTCACGCCACACGCGCGGCGCCCGCTTGCTCCGGCCGCCTCCTCCCGGCGCTCACTTGCTCGCCCTCCCCCTGGCTGCCTGGCGCTGCCCGCGGGGCCTGACGCCGAGGCAGGCCCGGGCGCGTTGTGGCGGGCCCCCGGCCGGGGCTCTCGCTGAAGGCGGGGAGGCGGCGGCGGCGGCGGCTCGGCTGGACTCCTCGACTCGCGCCCCGCGCTCCGGCTCGCTTCTCGATTGCCCTGAGCCGCCTCCTCCTCCTCCTCCTCCTCCTCCTCCTCCTCCACCTCCTCCACTTCGCGGCGAGGGGCAGTCGGCAGAGCGCAGGCGCACCAGGCCTGCGCAAGTCCCGCCTCCGACCGGAGACGCTCGCGCCGCGCAGCTATTGGCTGGGGCCGCGGGCCAGGGGGCGGGGCCGTGGCGGGTGGTGGTGGTGGTGGTGGGGACACTGGGGCCTGGACGAGAGGCGGGAGGAAGCGGCTCCGCGACGCATGGTCCGGGCCCCGCGCGGCGCTCCCCTCCCCCGCTTTCCCCTTCTCCAGCCGACCCGGGACGTTTGCGCGCGGCGGCGGCGGCGGGCGCGCGGTGACTTGAGGGGCGGGGCCTCTTCTCCCCAATACCCGCGCATCACGTGGTGGCTGAGCGGCTTCCCTTTGCGGGGCGGCCGGGGGGCGCCGGAGAGGGGGCGCGCGCAGCCCCTCGGAAGAGCAGGCCTTGGTAATACACAGACTACCCTCACCGGCCTGAGTTCTGCACCCCGGGCACCCTCGGACCTTCCTTCCTCTTCTTGGGAGAAAGAAGCACCTTCACCCTTTTTTCTAGGTGGAGAAATTGCGAACCCAACTCAAACTCTGGGTTTGTGTGCAAAACTACCAACAGTTCGTCTATCCAGTCTACTCACAGGGTCCTACTGTACCCTTGGGCCAAGTCAAGCCTCCTCTAGGCACTCGGATCTGAAATTTTAAAAGCTGTCACATGTCACATTTAAACAGGGTCCGCTGAATGTAGGAAGGAAGCGGCATTCTGCCACGAGTCCTTCGGCCCAACTTAGTCCCAGGTGCCCATCTCAGCGGTGAGAGGAGAGAAGTTTTGGAGGAGACAAATGGAGAAATGTTTAGGCTTTTTAAACATCAAAGGCTAAAACAGCAAAAACCAGTTTTAGATTAAAAAGCCCTTAAGCACTATATCGGGAGGAGGCTCTCTGCTTAAACAGTTTTCCAGGACTGGAAAAGACAGCAGCTTTCCTGTCTACCTGTACCCCAACACGTGGTCCTGGAAAAGCCAGAAATCTCACCTGGGTGCTATGCAACTTGAGCGTGGGGTTATTCACCCACCTTCCAGCATTCCTGTTTTATTATCAGTTCTTAAAGATAAAGCAGTGTGACTTTAATAGTCAAGACATCCATGGTGGGGGATCAATAAATGTAAAATACACCATATACAGTTCATCAACACCAGGAAATTCATCTAAACCTTCTGGCGCACCTTATGCTCAATTCAGTGAATTCTAGTCATCTATTGCGGTTAACTTAACCCTGTGAACAGTCCTAAGGAGCCCCACCGCTCCCAAGCACAGGGACCTCCAGCACATACAACTATGGACAGGTTCCTTAAAGAGGGAAACATCTGACAAATAAAAAGCAGAGGAACAAAATTTGTGATCTGGAACGTTTGCTAAATCTCTGGTAATACTTTCACCGTGCATAATTCAAGACAGTCCTGTGAGGTCCTGGCACAGTTGCAAAGAAATTCCACAAACAAAACCAGGCAAGTAAGGAGACTTGGGTCTCGAGACTGAGACAGAGAGACCTAGAGCCGAGGCCAGCCTGGGCTACAGTGTGCGACAATGTCTCAAAAGGATAACAGCTGTCAACTCCCGAAAGGCCCACCACACGGCTTGAGCATTCCTATGGTCCACGCTGAAATAAGCTATATTTTCATGTAACCCTCATTCGATACAAAGTAGGTTCTATGGATAATTATTCTTTGGGTGCTGGGAATTGAACCTGGGGCCTACTAGGTAAGTCCTCTATCACTTAACCACGGCCGAGGCAGCCTCAAACTGAACTCATACATAAGACACAGAGTACATTTTACAGATAAAACTAAACTTGAGGTAATAGGACAGGAACCTTCCGCCTGGTGCCCGCTAAGCTGTCATTTGCTATTAGTCCACAAAGCCCCACCCCCAACAGAACTTTACAAGAGGCAGGATCAAGATAAATCAATATTTTTCTTTGTGGGGAGCCTGGAACGGGCTATGTAGACCAGGATGGCTTTGAACTTGGGTTCCTTCCGTCCCAGACCCCTCAGTGTTTTAAATGTGGCCTGGGAAACACAACTGACATCAACACTTGGCACACACACACACTTACACAAAACCAATACACACCTACTAAGAATGATGGATTTCAGTTTCTTTCCCCCCCCCTTTTTTTTTTTTTTTTGGTTTTTCGAGACAGGGTTTCTCTGTGTAGCTTTGAGCCTTTCCTGGAACTCACTCTGTAGCCCAGGCTGGCCTCAAACTCAGAGATCCTCCTGGCTCTGCCTCCCGATTGCTGGGATTAAAGGCGTGTGCCACCACCGCCCGGCCATTTCTTTCAGTGTTTGGTCTGTGTGCATATAAATATAAGCATACCATATTGTTGCAAGTGCAAGGAAGACCAAAAGAGGATGCTGGCTCCTCCCAGAGCTGGAGTTACAGGTGGTTGTGAGCCACCATGTGGGTGCTGGGAAACTAAATCCAAATCCTCAGCAAGGCCAAAGTGCTCTAGCACGGAACCACCCCTCCGATCTCTTTCTTTTTTTAACTACAAGCCACACCTCATTACACAGACTTCATGGGCCACTCCTAGGAAGAAACTTGGTCTGAAAAAGTGATGTTTTTCAACCACAAAGTCTGGCCCACGGGTTGGTACCGTTACCCACACAGCATGTATCAACGAAGTACCTGATCTACAGAAGACCCAAGAGGCTCAAGGGGCCAACTTCTGATTAGGCGCTGGCCTTCAAGATGAATGCAAGGGTACTAGAAAACAATGCAGAACAGCAAGCGACGGAGTAAATATGGGAGAGGTCTGGCCTGGGTGCTATCAGGGGGCCTCCAGGCACAGCACACTTCTTGTTGGTGCTGTAAGGGCTGTTGTGATGCCACACTGGGTACAGTGTGCTTTAGCCATTTCTTGCCAGCAAACTAAATGGAAGACCATGCAGCAACTTTTGGTCTCTATACGCAGGACCTGGGCACGATGGTGCCCTCCCGGCTGTCTGGATCAAAAGTTCAAGGTCACCCCCACTGACAAGTTTGGGGCCAGCTTGGGATGTACGAAGCCCTTTTCAAAACAAGGAAAAATACCAGGTGTGGTGGTGCCTTTAATCCCAGCACCTCAGAGACAGGCAGGCTGAGCACCAGGCCAACCAGGGCTGCATATGGAGACCCTGTCTTTATCATTCTGGGACAGAGGGCAGGTCTCTGCCTGCCATTTGAAAGGCGAGGGACTGAGACACAGCAACGGGAAACAGGGCCACAGAAGTGCTGAGATGTCCACTCCACTGGGTGCCTAGTGTTCCTTCCACCCGTGGCACTAAACTTCAGCCAAACCGACACTTTCCCTCTGCTTTCCTGCCCGGTACCGGACCCAAGCCACGCGGGAAAACACCACACCACGACTCGGAGCTGTGTCTAGGAAACGCAGCTCTCACCATAACATAGGAAGGCGAAAAGTGCAAGCTCGAAAACCACGATCTGAATGGAAAATGAGGAAAGTGCTAGGGTAGGGTGACACTGGGTGCGGCCAACAGCAGCTTCTGATAGGGGCTAAGGCTCGGAGGGAGAGGCTGGAGAGTGATCTCCCCACAACATTACCGCCCTGCCACCCGGGGTGGGAGGAGAGGCACGGGTTTCCTGGCAGAGGACAAGTCAGTGTCCAGGGCTAGGTGAGAGAATGCAACTCCAGGCGTTTCGGCGACATTATAGGTGTTAGAGGGGGTCCACCACATAGGGAACCTGCAGAAGTAGGTGGGGACCAGGTGGGTAGGGTCCTCGGTACCGGAAGTCTTAGTTTGTACCTGGAGGGCAACCGAGAGGCTGTCTTACAAGTCTGGGAGCCAGTCACGTGACTAGCTTTGCTCGGGCAGGATGGGAGAAGGAAGCTGGGAGCCACACGAGGTGGCAGTAATTCAGGCCAGAGTTGTGCGCTGGCGGCTGCCGCCAACAGGGAGAGCGACCTGAGAGGCCTTGAACCCCAGAACTCGGAGTTGGAGGGGCGGGGAAGTCTCAGAATGGTTGCTGGTGCATTGACTCGTGCAGAACCGCCACATGAGAGTTTGGGGGCTGGGAAGAGCAAGCTGGGTCCCACGTGGTGTCGCGGGCCAGAGGAAGTCCCCTCCGCACGGGTTTCCCAGTCCCGCGCTTTCCGCTCCTTCTCTTACATCTGCCTCCTTCCCCGCCGCCGCGAGCTGAGAGCCTTTCGGGAGGGTTTGTGGGGGTCCCATCTCCAGAAGGATCGGGGGAGAGAAAAGCCAATCACGGAGTCGATCACCAAGGAAACGCCATGGAGGAACTTACCTCCCTTCGGCAGGCCGGGGGAGGCCGACTTGTCCTCCAGCTTCGGGGCAGGAGCCGATTTGGGTTTCTTGGACTGAGGCAGGAGCGCAGATTGCCGTTTCGGGGCCATGGCACAAGGGAAGAGGCCAGGAGCCAGAGGCCGGCGGCCCGACGCTCACAGCAGGAAGGAACTCGCAGGAACTGAGGCGGCCTCAGGTGCGGGAGATTTAAGTCGGCCTCGAAGCCGCCCTGCCCGCGGGGGATATTTACATGACAGTGGGACACACACCCCCACGCCCCTTCTCCCAGCCTCCTCGCCCTCCCTCCAATCAGCAGAAACTTCTTTGAGTTGCTCTTGGCGGGGGCTTCCCGGCGTTGGAGGAGGGGGCGGCTTCTGCCCGAGCAGCGTCGCGCTGCCTTTGAACCCCGGATTGCACTGGGAAGCCCGCGGTCGGTGGCCCTGCCCTCCCCCCGAGCCCCTCCGCCACGCCGCCCGGCCCCCATCGAGAGTTCTTCCTCTTTCCCTTCACCCCCCAGTTTGGTCTCCGGCAGACTTAGCTACGTGCTGTTGCCTCACCTCAGCCTGGAACATTCTTCGCTCTTCCCAACCCCCCTACTCCTGCGTCTGGCTAGACTCCTTCCCAGCCTGCAGATCGCCGCTTGCAGGGACAGATGAGTGTTGGAAGAAAAGGGATTCCAAGGCGAGAATTACAAAAATCGCGGCGGGGGAGGGAAGGGAAGACTTGGCGCATCCATTCCCTCTACCCCAAAGGGCTTGAGTCAGAGAAGTAAAATGCGCTGGCTCAGCCTGTAGTCTTTTTGTTTTGTTTTTACTTTTTTGCCTTTTGATTTTTTTCAAGACAGGGTTTCTCTATGTAGTCCTGGCTGTTCTGGAACTCATTTTTTTTTAGACCAGACTGTCCTCGAACTCAAGAGACCGGCCCGCCTTTGCCTCCGTAGTGCTGGGATTAAAGACAAGCACTACCACGCCCGGCTTTTAGGCTGTAATCTTAGCACTCAGAAGTTGAGTCTGGAGAATCGCAGGTTTCAGACCAGTGTGGACTACAGTGCAAAACCCTGCCCCAAAAACTAAAAGAAAAAAAGTGTGTGTGTGTGTGTGTGTGTGTGTGTGTGTGTGGCTGGGGATGGAACCAAGGCCTCCAGAGCACTAACACACTACCACTCAGCTACACCTTGCTCCTGCCAGAGCATCTGGCTTGGGTGCCACATACCCAGGTAATAAGTAACAAACGTGGCCCGACGGGCATGGTGGCACACACCTTTAATCCCAGCACTCAGGAGACAGAGCCAGGCAGATCTCTGAGTATGAGGCCAGCCTGGTCTACAGAGGGAGTTCCAGAACAGCCAGGGCTACACAGAGAAACCCTGCCTTGAAAAAAAAAAGAAAAAAGAAACAAACAAACCAATGTGAGGAGTGTACTCAGCAGTAGAGCACGTGCCTACCAATTGAAAAGCACACCAAAAAATAAGACAACAAAGGAAGCCAGACAGATGAGATGGCCCCGCAGGTAAAGCGCTTGCTGTCAGCCGAGGGCCTGAGTTCTGTTCCCACAGGAAGTCCTATCACTCTCCCATCACACAATGTCATACACACAATTTTTAAAAAATTTTTTCAAGGCTGGCGGCGGTGGCTCACGCCTTTAATCCCAGCACTCAGGAGGCAGAGCCAGGCGGATCTCTGTGAGTTCGAGGCCAGCCTGGGCTACAGCGCGAGATCCAAGACAGGCACCAAAACTATTACAGAGAAACTCCATGGAGTGGGGGGATTTTTTTTCCAAGACAGTTTCACGATATAGTTTTGACTATCTTGGAGCTTACTATGTAGACCAGGCTGGCCTTAAACTCAAGATATCTGCCTTCCTCTGGTGTACTGACATTAAAATCCTGTGACGCCAAGCCCCAGCAAAAAAAATAAATTTTAACCAGACAGTGGTGGCACAGGCCTTTAATCCCAGCAGGCAGATCTCTGTGAGTTTGGGGCCAGCCTGGTCTACAGAGTGAGTTCCAGGACAGGCTCCAAAGCTACACAGAGGAACTCTGTCTTGGGAAAAAAAGAAAAGAAAAGAAAAGAAAAATTAATTAATTAATTAAAAATAAATTTAAAAATTTTTTAAAATATAGTTCAAGCCAGCCATGATGGCACAGGCTTTTAACCCAAGCCCTCAAAGGCAGAGGTAGATAGATCTCTGAGTTCCAGGCTAGCCAAGAGAAGAGTGAGATCCAGTCTCAAAAGAAGAGGAGGAAGAGAAGGGGCTGGAGATGGCTTGGAGATTAAAAACCCTCTTTGCTCTAGCAGAAATGGCAGGCTCCATTCCCAGCCCCCACATGGCTGCTCACTACTGACTTTAACTCACTTCCAGGGGATCTGACAGCCTTTTCTGTCCTCCCAGGGTAACAACAAACACACAAGTAGTACACAGACATTCATACACACAGAACACCCACACATGTAAAGTAAAAATAAATACTTAAAAAAAAACAAAAAACACAGCAATTGTTGTAGCCATGGCCAGCAGTAATCTCAGCACGTGGGAATGAGGCAGAAAGAACAGGGGTTCAAGGTCATCCTTGGGTATATATGTGTATATATATATATATATATATATATATATATATATATATATATATATATCAAATTTGAGGCCAGCAGCCTGGGCTACAGAAGGCTTTCTTACACACACACACACACACACACACACACACACACACACACACACACACACAGAGAGAGAGAGAGAAAGAGAGAGAGAGAGAAAACAAACAAAAACTAGTAACAATCCTGAAGATTTTTCAACTTAGGGCAGGCAAGAAATTCTCAGCCAATGGGAGGTTGGTACAGCCACTCTGGAAAACTGCTGGGTCCACAGAGCTGGATGAGCACAGTCCTGGCAACCAGGCCCGCTGTGTCTCTGACACAAGTGTCTGCACAGATGCCCTATTTGCTTGAGAATGCTCAGAGCACTAGGATTCATAATTGCACACCCAATCTGTAAGGAACTAAAGCTTTTGCAAGAAGATAAGAATAAAGTTTAGGCGGGCTGGAGAGATGGCTCAGAGGTTAAGAACACTGGCTGCTCTTCCAGAGGTCCTGAGTTCAATTCCCAGCAACCATATGGTGGCTCACAACCATCTATAACGGGATCTGAGGCCCTCTTCTGCTAGGCAGGGATACATGCAGACAGAACACTGTATACATAATACATAAATAAATCTTTTTAAAAAAAATAAGAAAGTTTAGAAACAATGTTGAATGGAAGACAAGAAACACAAATAGTGACCAGTGGGATCTCATTTGCATAAATTACAGAGTCAGGCCCAGTTTGGTGGATCACATTTGTAATCCACCAGCCCAGGAGACTGAAACAAGATCGATGCAGCCGTGGATTACAGAGTGAGACCTTGTCTCAAAAAATGGGGGTGGGGGATGGCAGGATGGTTCAGCAGATAAAAGCTGACTGCCACCAGGTGGTGGTGACGCCTTTAATCCCAGCACTCAGGAGGCAGAGCCAGGCAGATCTCTGTGAGTTCGAAGTCAGTCTGGTCTACAGAGCAAGATCCAGGACAGGCACCAAAACTACACAGAGGAATCTCTCAAAGAAAAAAAAAGCAAAAAGGAACAAAAGCTGACTGCCTGGGTTTGATCTGCAGGACCTACATGGTGGAGGAGACCACACCAAAAATGTAGCTCCTGTGCACATTCACATACACATGATAAATAAATAAATATAAAACAAGCCAAAATAAATGTAATTTATAATTTTTAGAACTGGAGACATGGCTCAGCAGATAAGAGCACTGGTTGCAGTCGGGCGGTGGTGGCGCACGCCTGTAATCCAAGCACTGGGGAGGCAGAGGCAGGGGGAGTTCGAGGCCAGCCTGGTCTACAGAGCAAGATTCTGGACAGCCAGGACTGTTACACAGAGAAACCCTGTCTCAAAAAACCAAAATAAAAATAAATAAATGTAAAGCTAGTCTATGTTATTAGAAATGCAGTGTGAAGGTCACCTTGCCTTGGAAGGACATGGGTCACTAAAGAAGACATTAGTATTCCTCTTTGGTAGTTCACTCCTAATTCTCTTTCACTTTTCCTTAATAAATCCATGTTCCCCTAGCTCAAAATAATAAAGTAAAATGTAGACATTAAAGGACTCTGGCAGTGCAGTCTTTGGATTAGGGGCTTGTTTATTAATTTATCTTATGTGTCCTGTGTCTGTGTGTGCCATATGCCTGCACTACCCAAGGGGCCCAAAAGAGGGCGTCTGCCCCATCCAGGTGCTGGGGACTTAACTCAGGTCCTCTGAAGAGGAACAAGTGCTGTTTAAGTGCCCCAGTTATCTCTCTCCCACATTTCAACACTTGAAAAAAATTATTTTATCTTTTTTTAGAAAGTACATTTATTTAGTATGCTGCAAAGTAACAGCAGAATTTAGTTGTTTTGTTGAGGTTGGGTCTCATGCTATTGCCCAGGCTATCCCTAAACTCTTTTTATGTATAATTTATTTTTATTTGTTTGTTTATATGGGCACATGCATGCCATAGCAATGCACATAGAGGTAAATAGTTGCCAGGCTGGGTGGTACCTCCCTAGGATGAGTTAGGCTCCAGGTTCCATCCCCAGTGCTGCCCTGGTGGGGATGGAGGGGGCTGAGGTTGAATACACAGTGGAAGAACAAAGGAGGAATAGGAGAATAGGAAAACAGATCAAAAGTAAATAAATAGCCTGGTGTGGCAGGGCACTGCCTGAATGCCAGCACTCTGAGGCAAAGCCAAGTAGATCTCTGTGAGTTTGAAGCCATCACGGTGTACATAGTGAGTTCTAGGACAGCCAGGGCTGCATAGTGAGAGCCTGTCTCAAAACATAAAAACAGCCAGGCAGTGGTGGCTCACGCCTTTAATCCCAGCACTCGGGAGGCAAAGGCAAGTGGATCTCTGTGTCAGCCTGGTCTTCAGACTGAGTTCCAGGAAAGACAAGGCTACACTGAGAAACCCTGTCTGGAAAACAAAAAAACAAAACAATACAAAACAAAACAAACAAAAAACAATCAAAACAAAAAAACAAACAAAAAACACAAAAACAAAAATAAAAACAACAATCCCTCCTCCCCCACCAAAAATAATGTAGGGGCTGGAGAGATGGCTCAGTGCTTAAGAGAACTTGTGATTTTGCACAGGATCTAGGTTTCTTTGTTCCTAGGACCCACAAGAGGGTTCACAACTGCCTGTAACTTCAGAGGATCTGATGCTGTCTACTGACCTTGACGTCCTAGGACACTAGGCATGCACATGGTGTACTTAGATACTTGAAGACTAACACACGCATGAAATAAAAATAAATAAATCTTTAAATATAAAAACAACCAGGGGGGCTGTTGAGAAGCCTTAGTTGGTACAAGTACTTGTCACCTGATCCTGAGCTCGATAATGGTATAGGAGAGGACTGACTCCCAAAAGTTGTCCTCTGATCTCTATATGTACACCATGGCACATGCACACATGTGCACACACAGAGGCGTGCACACCATGGCACGTGCACACACGTGCACACACAGAGGCATGCACACAAAGTAAATAAATATTTAAAATAACCATAAAGAGATACTTGATTTATGTAGTACAATTACTAAAATTAAATTAATTTAAAAATGTAATTTTAAAAAAGAGGGGATGCTAGTTGGCTCGGCAGGCAAAGCTGCACAATGACCTGAATTAGGTCCCTGAAACTCGGTGAGATCTGACTCCAAAAATTGTCTTCTGTCTGCCACACAGGTGCCCATGTCCCCACCCCATAATAATAATAATATCAACAACAACAAAGACAATAATAAACAATGTCGGGAACCAGAAATACATGAAGTGGAGAAAGCAAAAGACCAAAGTCATGCCCTCAGCTGTTTCCATTCCTTTCCTCTCCAGCTCCCAAATCTTACCTTCCTGGATTCCCAGTGGTTGTTACTAGGCAACAGAGACAACCAGATTCCATTCCACAACAGACGGCATGAGTTGGTGGGATGCGAAGTTCATGGTCTCCCCTAACCCTCCTAACAGGTGGATGGTTCGAGAAGGCCAGATGTTCTGTGCCCCCGAGCTTGGGTCTCCACGTCAAGGTGACTTGAATTCAGTCCCCTAACATGGTGGAAGGAGAGAACCAATTTCCACAGTTGTGCTGCAAACCTGTAAACCCAGCACTCGGGAGGCAGAGGCAGGCAGATCTCTGAGTTCAAGACGAGCCTGGTTTAGAGATTGAGTTCCAGGACAGTCAGGGCTACACAGAGAAGCCCTGTCTGGGGTGGGGGAGGGAGAGATAAAATAGAAATGAAGCAAATAGATTACTAAAGGTTTTCAGCATGTTGTTCAGCTGTCTGTTGCCTCTTGTAGTACCTAAGTGTATCTCATGGAACCTGGCCTCATTCTCTAAAGAAAACAGTACCTCAGCTTGGTGCAATAGCTCCTGCATGGATTCTCTGCTGGGAAGGGTGAGGTGGGAAGATTCTGCAAGTTCAAGGACAGCCTAGACTGCATAGAGCTTGTCTCAAAAAATGAAAACAAGCAAACAAAAACAATACTCAATGGTTAAGAGTGTACACTGCTCTTCTGAGGCAGCCAAATTCAATTCCCAACAACCATGTCAGGTGGCTCACAACTAACCATCTGTAGCCGCAGCACCAAGGCATCTGATATTTCTGGCCTCCTTAGGCACCTGTACTCATAAGCACATATCCCTCCACAGACACAGACACATAATTCAAAATATAAATACAATTTATTTTTATTAAAGATTTATTTACTATGACTATAGTGTTCTGCCTACATGCCAGAAGAGTGCACCAGATCTCATTACAGATGGTTGTGAGCCACCATGTGGTTGCTGGGAACTGAACTCAGGACCTCTGGAAGAGCAGCCAATGCTCTTATCCTCTGAGCCATCTCTCCAGCCCTAAAATTTTTATTTTTAAATTAATTTATTTATTAAGAAGAGATCTTTGCTGGTCCAGAAATGAACTCACTATGTAGACCAGGCTGGCCTCAAAGTAACAAAGATACACTAGTCCAGCCTTGAAAATCAGTCTTTATAAACAAAACAAGCTGGGCGGTGGTGGCACATGCCTTTAATCCCAGCACTCGGGAGGCAGAGGCAGGCGGATCCATGTTAGTTCGAGGCCAGCCTGGTCTACAGAGCGAGATCCAGGCCAGGCACCAAAAACAAAACAAAACAGTCCAGGCAGTGGTGGCACACACCTTTTTTGTTTTGTTTTGTTTTGTTTTGTTTTTCGAGACAGGGTTTCTCTGTGTAGTTTTGGTGCCTTTCCTGGATCTCACTCTGTAGACCAGGCTGGCCTCGAACTCACAGAGATCCGCCTGCCTCTGCCTCCCGAGTGCTGAGTGCTGGGATTAAAGGCATGCGCCACCACCGCCCGGCGGCACACACCTTTAATCCCAGCACTCATGAAGCAGAGGCAGGCAGATCTCTGTGAATTTGAGGCCAGCCTGGTCTACAAAGTGAGTTCTTGGACAGCCAGGCTACACAGAGAAACCCAGTCTCAAAAAGCAAAGCAAAATAAAAACAGGACAAAACAAAGTATATAAGTACATTTTACATACAGAACTGATAAACAATTTCTCATACATTGCAAAAATATTTTACCTAGGCTGCTACTTAATGCTTTTCTTTTCTTTTTTCTTTTTCAAGACAGGGTTTCTCTGTCCTGGAACTCACTCTGTAGACCAGGCTAGCTTCGAACTCACAGAGATCTGCCTACCTCTGCCTCCCACGTGCTGGGATTAAAGGCGTGTGCCACCACTGCCAGGCCTCTTAGTGATCTTTAATTGAGGAGGACCCAGTAAAATGACTATTTGTACATAGTGAAGTTGCTCTGACAATTTTGATTCTTTTGATATATAAATACAACTTGCAGCTGGGCAGTGGTGGTACACACCTTTAATTCCAGGCAGAAGCAGGCAGATCTCTGAGTTTGAGGCCAGACTGGTCTACAGATCAAGTTCCAGAAAACAGTCAAGGCTACACAGAGAAACCCATCTTGAATAGCCTAAATACATGAATGAATGCAACTTGTTCGGCCCCTTTAGTGTCTCCCGTGTCACTGCTGTGTACGTGATCTCAGAGATGCCCACTTGGCACTGAGAACCAATCAGAGAGCTCATCCCTAGGGAAAACTACGTCTCCTGCCCTCTGCACTCCTTAGGTGCTCGTAGTTCTCTGTCCACGAGTGAGGCACCTTGAGATTTATGCCTTCCACGTGAGTGTTTCTATTGATATTGTATGTCTCCAGGCTTTGTTTGGGCAGCCATGTTGTTGTGGTCTCATGGGTAAAGCTTCCCTGTTATTTGCTGGCATCAAATGCACGTGCCACCATGCCCAGTAGATATTTTTCTTCTCAAATGAGTTTTGCTTTTCCTCTTCCGAGAGTGATCTCCTACAAAAATTCAGCTGGCTTTTCTTATTATACTGCATCCTTTTTTTTGTTTTTATTTAAGGCAGGTTCTCAGGTGGCGCAGGTGACATAGTTCAGAAGGTTTAATTGTATCTACCCAACTGTTTAGGCAGCACATTTTCAACAGACCTGCTGCTGTAGTGATAGCAAATGAAATACCAGAAAAGGATGTGTTTCCAGAACGTTTGCCTGAGCAAGGCGTGTTCACTATCAGTCAATATGTACCAAGTGTCTGATTCAAGCCAGGCTATAGGCGTCAGGGTCAAGGCTGTGAACAGAACACAGACAACAGAATCTATCTGGCATCTGGGCAGAGACCTCCGGAAGGAGATCGGAAGTGTTGTGAGGAGACAGGGAAACAGAAAGCCCTGAAGCAAGAGCAGGTCTCAGAAAATGACAGCTCATCAGGGTTGTAGCACTGTTGATGACAGGTGAAGAGCTCAGAGCTCAGGCCATTAGAACATGTGGACTGTGGCAGCATTCGGCCCACAGCATGGGTGTAGTGTTCAGAGGACAGCTTAGGGGAATTGGTTTTCTCCTTCCCCCATGTAGGTCCAGGGATCCAACTCAAGGAGTCAGGCTTTAGTCATTGAGCCATTTGTCAGCTATACTTTTTCTTTTATTAAAAAAAACCTAGCCGGGCGGTGGTGGCGCACGCCTTTAATCCCAGCACTCGGGAGGCAGAGGCAGGCACATATCTGTGAGTTCGAGGCCAGCCTGGTCTATGAGTTCTAGGACAGGCTCCAAAGCTACACATAGAAACCCTGTCTCGAGAAACCAAAAATTAAAAAACAAAACAAAACACTTTATATTTCAAAATCAGATTTATTCATTTTTATATGTGAATGTTTTATCTGAATGTATGTATGTCTGTGACCACATATAGCTAGGTGCCCAAGGAGATCAGAAGAGAGCATTGGATCCCCTGGAACTAGAGTTATAGATGGTTGTGAACCACCATGTGGGTAATCAAATCTGGGTCCTCTGAAAGAGCAACAGGTGCTCGTAACCACTGAGCCATCTTTCCAACCTGCTACCATCACCCTTTTAAGAATTTGTTAACAGCCAGATGTGGTGGTGCATGCCTTGACTCCCAGCACTTCTTTTTTTAAGATTTTTTTTTCACTTTTTAAAAATTTATTTTTCTATTATCAGCTTGATACAGTATAAATTCTTATCCTAATTGTGAAATGTTTCATTGAGGTTTGCCCAGTAATTGAGTAAAACCAAAACTTATTATAAGCCACAGTCATCCTCGGGTCCCCCCTGCTATATAGCCTCCCTGGTTTTGTGGGTTGCAGTCTGGTTGTTCTTTGCTTTATATCTAGAATCCACGTATGAGGGATACATACCATGTTTGTCCTTCTGACTCCCAGCACTTTGTAGCAGAGCCAGGTGTTTCAAAAACCAAAATAGCCGGGTGGTGGTGCCGCACGCCTTTAATCCTAGCACTTGAGAGGCAGAGCCAGGCGGATCTCTGTGAGTTCGAGGCCAGCCTGGGCTACCAAGTGAGTTCCAGGAAAGGTGCAAAGCTACACAGAGAAACCCTGTCTCGAAAAACCAAAAAAAAAAAAAACCAAAAAAAAAAAAAAAATAAGTAAATAGATACACACCTCTCACAGGGCTTTTGTTGAGTGTGATTCCCCTCTAACTCAACCCCCCCCCCAAAAAAAAAGGGTTTCCCTGTGTAGTCCTGGTTGTCCTGGAACTCATTTTGTAGACCAGGCTGGCCTTGAACTCACAGAGATCCGCCTGCTTCTGTCTCCTGAGTGCTGGGATTAAAGGCATGCACTGCCACTAACTGTCCTGACTTTTTAAAATTTTATTATTTGACTTTATATGTATGGATGTTTTGCCTGCACGCATGTCTGTGCACCAGGTACATGCCTAGTGACTTCAGAGGCCAGAAGAGTGTGTGAGATCTCCCTGGAACTGAAATTACAGACAGTTGTGAGCTGCAATGTGGGTGCTGGGAATTGAACCTGGGTCCTCGTGGAAGAGCAAGCAACCAGTACTCTTAACCTTTGAGCCCTGATTGTGACTTCTAGACTCCTTGGTGATGTTTGCATTTTTTTCTGGAGTTAAGAGGGCCTTACAAAGAGGCTCCCTTTAGGAAGGGACGTCTTAGAAGAACTTTTCTATTGCATTTTCCCCCCCTTTCCAGTGTTGCTAATCTAATCGGCCCTCCTGGCCTTGGCTGCTGAGGAGGTTCCTGTCCCTGGGTGGTGTACTGAGAAGGAAAGACTTGGGCAAGCTTCCCAGGCTGAGGAAAGAGGAAATGGGCCCAGTGGACTAAAGGAGCAGATTAAGGCCTAGAGGCTCAGGGCTTGGTTTTGGCAATCAGGCAAGCCACCTGCAGGATCTTTTTTTTTTTTTGGTTTTTCGAGACAGGGTTTCTCTGTGTAGCTTTGCGCCTTTCCTGGATCTCACTCTGTAGACCAGGCTGGCCTCGAACTCACAGAGATCCGCCTGGCTCTGCCTCCCGAGTGCTGGGATTAAAGGCGTGCGCCACCACCGCCCGGCAACCTGCAGGATCTTACTGGGTGGTTTAGGACAGTTACAGATCTGTCAGTACAGTCAAGAGGCGCTGTAATAACAGCTGCGATGTAGATGTAGTTCATGGGTAGAGCATAGGGGTGGGTATGCAGGAAGTCCTGGGTTCCATCCCCAGCACTTCAAAAAAACGAACCAACCAACTAACAAGCAAGCAAGCAGTTGCTTCTGTAGGTTGAGGATTTAATAAGATAAACATTCATATGTCTTTGGGCACTTTGCTTGACACATTGTCAGTACTCATTAACTGGTAGTTGTGCCCTTTTGTGTGTGTGTGTTGAGGACTGACTGAGTCTGGGGCAATCTATCATTGAGCTCAACTTCATCCCCAGTGGTTGTTTTTGTCTCTAATTTCAGTTTAGCAAGAATTTTATTTATTTATTTATTTTTATGTAAACTTTCTCATTTGGGCCTTCCACCCATTCACCCCCACTTTCGATCTGTGTACGAATATTTTTCATTAAGGGAGAAACTGAAAATGCTGCCGACTCAAGCGGCGAAATTGGTTCTGGAGTACTCGGTTCCTTCCAACCCAGCCTGGTCTCCGTACCAGCTCGGCCCAGTAGGCCGCGGCAGGCCCTCCTCGCCTCTGCGCGGGACGCTCAGCGCCATCTTTGAACCTGGAACCCACGCCTCACTTCCTCACTTCTTTATACCTGGGAGAGCTGTTCCAGACCCAGACATGGCCTCTAGGAATAGGACAATCCAAAAACCACAGCCTTTTTGTTGTATTGGCTGATATGAATCTTCATATTTTCCTTCTCGGCCTTAAGGACGATGCTGTTACCAGTTCAAAAATGGCGCCGTCAGCCTCACTTCCTCTTGTCGAACTTCCGCTAATGGAGGCAAAGCCGGCGGCGGTCACGTCTCAAGGCGCCGGCGCGAACGGGCGGGGCTGTCGCCATGGCAACACGCGCGTCGCCCGGGCCTTTTCTGCGGGTTGGAAGCGCTGAAGCTGCTACGCTGGCTGCTGGCGGGGCTGGCGGCGCGGCGCGGCCCGGGAGGCCCGCTCCCCTGCAGGACGAGACCCTGGGCGTGGCGTCCGTGCTCTCGCAGTGGAGGGGCGTCCAGGGCATCCACGGGGAGACGGTGAGGGCGCGGGGCCCGCGCTGGGCGGCGCGGGCGGGAGGGCCGGGGCGCAGCGTAGCGTTTTCATTATTTTAATGCAAAAACTAACTCGAGGATGCTTTCACGTTAGACTCTCCCCAGTCTCCGAGGAGAAAAACAACAATAACAAAAAACAAGCACAACAAAACTCTTAGGATTCCACGTTGTTGTTGTTGTTAAGTGACATTTATTTAATTTATGTGAATGTATGGGGCTGTGGAGATCAGAAGATAACTTGACACGAATTATTCTTTCCTTCACGTTGTGGGTCCTGGGAATCCAGCTCATGTTGTCAGGCTTGGCAAAGTGCCTTCCCCTGCCGAGCCATCTCGTCAGCCCAGCACCACGTTTTGAAAGAGTTTTCGTGAATGGTAGTTGTTAGGCATTTTAAACTGACAGTGGTTTTTGGAAAGGTCAGACTGCATCTTAAGGGCTAGCTAAAACGGTTTTCTAGTTATTTGTTTTTCGAGTCTGGGTTTCTCTGTATAGCTCGGACTGCCCTGGAACTCATTCTGTAGGCCAGGCTGGCCTCTGTCTCTGCCTACTGAGTGCTGGCGTGTGCCACCACTGCCCTGCTACAGTGTTCTGGTTTAATAAAAACAAACAAACAAAACAAACCAACAAAAACCATTCAAATAATGAGATCAGGGAGGCCTGATGCTATCTGAGTGTTGGGGTACTGGGGGCTCATCAGCTGAGGACGTGGAGATAGCTGCTCCTGGAGTTTATTTGGGACAATTACAAGGGATACAACTTCATATAAGTCGTAAGTACATTATTATGTCAGGCAGGGGCTGAGGAACTGTTCCGAACTGGACCGTTGAGTTGCAGAGTGGGTCTCACTGAGACATGGCATTTGAGAAGAGACTCAGGAGAGGGAGCACTGGCTGACTGTGGAACTGGGGTCAAAGCACATTTGTTTGAGGCCTTGGGAAGGGCTGGAGAAGACTTGAGGAAAAGGGAGAGTGGTCTGAGGTGAGATCAAAGAGGGTAAGTAGAGGCAGGTGGAATAAGGTCTTGCAGAGAACTCAGTCAGGTTCTTCATCTGAGTGAAATGAGCTTCCTTACAGGAGTGTCTGCTGCAGTGTGTCCCAGAAAGCTGTGCAATGGGCAGCTAGTCTGGCTCCTACCCAGTACCAGTGGTGTCTGTGCTGCCTTGCTTTTGACAATGGGTGTCTCGAGCCCGTCAGTCTCATGCTGTGGTCTGGTCTGGCTTCCAAGGCCTTCTCCATGCCCTGGGACACAAAAACCACTTTCGCTGGAAAGCAAGGGGCTCGGCCAGGTCAGTGTGTACTGAACTGTGTGTACACAGTTCACTGCAGAGAGCCTGGGACTGGCACACTGACCTTGAAAGATGCTCTCAACAGCTCTTGCTTGCTGGGGATTTAGAGTTTAGAAGATTCAAGGTTGGATTTCTTTTTCCTCTTAGAGCAAACCAGAGTGTCATTAGTTTTCTTGTAGATAGCAGTTTAGAGCCCTGCTACATGAAGTGAGAAAGCCTGCACCCTGGAGGGTGTGTCTCCTGATTCCTGGAGGAGATTCTTGAACTTTTGATTATATTTTATTTACTGATTCTGGGAGAGTGTGTATGGGCATGTGTGTGCTTGTGAAAAGTCAGAAGACAGTAGGAGCTGGTTGTTTCTGTCTACCATGTGGGTCCTGTGGATGACACTCAGGGGTCTAGGCTTGGCTGCAAGCACCCCTACCTGCCTTATTAGCTGTGAGGATGTTGCAAGACACAGGAGAAAGTAGTAACTTTTTCTCTAGGTATTGGTGGTTTATGTGAACAATTTGGATTGTCAGAAAAGTGGAAAGCTGCTTGTGGTGGCATACACTTGTAATTCTAGCACTTGGAGAGTGGAAGCAGGGAATCACAGGTTTGCAGCCAGCCCGGGCTCCGTGAGACCTTGTCTCAAAAACAATAAACAGGCTGGAGAGATGGCTCGGCAGTTAAGAGTCCTGGCTGTTTTTCCAGAGGCCTGGGTTTGCCTCCCAGAACCCACATGTTTCTATTCTAACCCCAGTTCCAAGGATCTGACACCCTCTTCTGGCTTCTGCAGGCACCAGGCACATGTGTGGTACACAAACATACATGCTAGGTAAAACGTCCACATGCATAAAAATAAGTAACAGCAACAAAAAGAAATGCTTTCTGCGCTTCCAGAAGACCTGACTTTGGTTTCCAGCGCCCAGGTTGAGCTACTCACAACTGCCTGTATTACAGCTTCAGGGTGTAGCAGGCTTTCTTTTGGATTACCAACCAGCTCCCAAATAAAGACATGGAGACTTAATATTAGTTAGGAATGCTTGGCCTTATCTTATGCTTGTCCCACTAACTCTTTATTGTTTTTGTTTTTGTTTTTTTTTCCAGACAGGGTTTCTCTGTGCAGTCCTGGCTGTCCTGGAACTCACTCTGTAGACCAGGCTGTCCTGGAACTCATAGAGATCCACCTGCCTCTGCCTCTGCCTTCCAAGTGCTGGGATTAAAGGCGTGTGCCACCACTGCCCGGCCCCATTGGCTCTTATAACTTAAACTAACCTGTTTTTTTCATCTATATTTTGCCTCTAGACTTGTTTTTTAACCTTTCTTTCATTCTGTATGTCCTACTCTGTGTCTGGCTGGCCCTGGGTATGTGTCTGTCTGTCTCTGTCTCTGTCTCTGTCTCTGTCTCTCTCTCTCATGTGTCCATGCACGTAATTTAGAAACTTACTTTTGGGGCTCGAGAGCTGACTCAGTGGTAAAGAGCACTGGCTGCTCTTCCAGAGGACCTGGGCTCAATTCCCATCCTCCACACGGCTGCTCACAACCATTTGTAATTCCAGAATTAAAGAACTTTTAAAAACTGAATTTATTTCTGCATTTCCTTTTAATCAACTGTTAAGATGTTTCCAATCAGCCGGGTGGTGGTGGTGGTGCATGCTTTTAGTAGGTGGGTCTCTGAGTTCGAGCCAACCTGCTCTACAGAGTGAGTTCCAGGATAGTAGGACAGCCAGGATTACACAGAGAAGCCCTGTCTGAAAACAAAACAAACACAAAAAGATGTTTCCTTCCTTCCTGTCAGGAAGCCTGTGTCAGTCAGTGCTGTAAGTATCTTTTAACTCTGGCAAATTCCTCTGGAGAAGTTGAACACAGGCATGTGGTAATCCGTGTCTGCGTTTTAGCAGTGGACTAAAAAGAAAGCGTTAATGTCTTATCTCCATTTAAGAAATTAAATGTTCTTTAAATTTTTTTGGGGGGGCGGTTTTCGAGACAGGGTTTCTCTGTGTAGCTTTGTGCCTTTCCTGGAACTCACTCTGTAGACCAGGCTGGCCTCGAACTCAAAAAGATCCGCCTGGCTCTGCCTCCCAAGTACTGGGATTAAAGGCGTGCACCACCACCGTCTGGCCCTGTAAGTATCTTTTAACTCTGGCAAATTCCTCTGGAGAAGTTGAACATGGGCATGTGGTAATATGTGTCTGCATTTTAGCAGTGGACTAAAAAGAAAGCATTAATGTCTTTTCTCCAATTTTGGTTCTTTAATTTTTTTTTTTTTTTTGGGTTTTTCGAGACAGGGTTTCTGTGTGTAGCTTTGTGCCTTTCCTGGAACTCACTATGTAGCCCAGGCTGGCCTCGAACTCACAGAGATCTATCTGGCTCTGCCTCTCAAGGGCTGGAGAGATGGCTCAGAGGTTAAGAGCACCGACTATTCTTCCAGAGGTCCTGAGTTCAATTCCCAGCACCCACATGGTGGCTCACAACCATCTGTAATGAGATGTGGCACCCTCTTCTGTGTACATAATAAATAAATAAAGCTTAAAAAAAAAAAAAGGAGTGCGCTACCACCGCCCGGCTAAAACATTTTTTAATTATTTCATGTGTATGGATGTTGTGTTTATATACCACATGAGACTGTAGTACCCTTAGAGGCCATTAGAAGGCGCCAGGTACCTCTGGGCCTAGAGTTGCAGAGGATTGTGAGCTTTTGTGTGGGTTCAGAGAATTGAACTCGGTTCCTCTGGAAGAGCAGACCATAATGGTTCCTGCACCATTATTATTATTATTATTATTTTTGAGACAGGGTCTCCCATGTACACTTGGCTGGCCTGGAACTCACTTTTTAGTCCTGGCTGGCTTTGCCATCACAGAGATCCCCCTCCTGGTACTAAAGATGTATGCCACCAAAACCAGCTTTTTTCTCAACATAGGCTAATCTGTTTAGAGCAGGAAGGGTTCTGGACATTGGCTTGAGATTGGGTTGGGAATGCATACTCTTCTTAGGGGCTGGGCCTTGTTCCCTAGTGGCGTGTGTTAGAGTCCTTCTGGAAGGTACAATTGCTTCTGTGAAAGCACAGTGTTACTACCCTGGTGGCCTTTAGAATGCAGGTACCCGTGCAGTTGGAGCCACTGGGACAGGATGCTTGGAGAGTTTAACACATGTGCACATTGCCTGCAGCCTGCTGTGACCCTGGACAGCAGGTATGTAGTGTGACCTGGGAATCTGGTTTTATGGATCGCAATGCTGAGCCATCAGTAGTTAATAACTACTTCGCTCAGCCTGCTGTCAAAGTACCAGAGGTCTGTCTTATCAGAGTGTGGGTTAGTAGCCAGATGTGGTAGTCTGGTTTCATGGTGGGGTGGAGTCAGGTATTCAGGGCCAGCCTTGGCTACCTGAAGAGTTGTAGGTTAGCCTGGACTATATGAGCTCTGTTTCAAAATATTGTAGCCTGGTGGTGGCGCACATTTTTAATCCCAGTACTCAGGAGGCAGAGGCAGGTGGATCTTTGTGAGTTTGAGGCCAGCCTGGTCTATGGAGAAAGATCCAGGATCCAGGAAAGGCACAAAGCTACACAGAGAAACCCTGTCTTGAAAAACTAAAAAAAAAAAAAAAAAAAAATGTAAAAAAGAATAGTGGTAAAATATATATGTAAGCCGGGTGGTGGTGATGCATGCCTTTAATCCTAGCACACGGATCTCTGTGAGTTCAGGCCAGCCTGGTCTACAGAGTGAATTCCAAGACAGCCAGGGCTACACAGATAGACTCTATCTCATAAAACCAAACCAAACAAAAAAACCAAACCAAACTAACAACAACAAAAAAACCACGTAACAAGTGGACCGGAGAGGTTATGGCTCAGCGGTTAGGAGCACTTGTTGCTCTCTGTCCACACAGCAGCTCACAGCAGACCTGGACTCTAGCTCCAAGGCAACTGTTGCCTCCTGGCTCCTGGACACTATGCACATACATGCATACAGGCAAAACACATATGCATATGTAAATAAGTCTTTAAAAAACACATGTAACATGTTTTTGAGACTAGATCTTGGTATTTTGCCCAGGCTGTCCCAAACTCCTGGGTTAGCTGGCTACTCCATTATGATCTTTTATTTTCATTTTGTGTGTTTATTTTTACATTGTGTGTGTGTGGGGCGGGGGTGGGTGATACTAGTGTAAACACCACAGCTCACATGTGGAGGTCACAGGACTGTAGGACTGTGGGAGTCAGTTCTCTCCTTCCATTATGTAGGTCCAGGCAGTCAGGCCCCGTGGGGAGCACCTTTACCTGTCGCCATTTTGCTGGTCCCCACCCTGCTCCTTTTGTTTGTTTCCTTGTTTTTTATTTTTCAAGACATTGTTACTCTGTGTAGACCAGGCTGGCATCAAACTCAGATCCACCTGCCTCTGCCTCCCAAGTGCTGGGATTAAAGGCGTGGGCCACCACCACCACCACCACCACCACCACCACGCGGCCCCACCTTGTTCTTTTTTTTTTTTTTTTTTTTGGTTTTTCGAGACAGGGTTTCTCTGTGTAGCTTTGCGCCTTTCCTGGAACTCACTTGGTAGTCCAGGCTGGCCTCGAACTCACAGAGATCCGCCTGGCTCTGCCTCCCGAGTGCTGGGATTAAAGGCGTGCGCCACCACCGCCCGGCCCCACCTTGTTCTTTTAAAGTGTGCGTTCAGTTCCATTTAGGTGCAGGCTGGCAGCTCCAGGACTTTTTTCTCCTTAGTGGACACTGAGCTAGCTCCTTGAGGGAGGGAGGAGGGAGGAAAGGGCCCTGTGTGCTTTCCTACCTCCTACAGGAACCCAGGAAGTATGAGTGAGCAGTTTTTATCTTTCCATCCCATGGACTGTGGGGTGGACTTCTGCCACCTGAGTGAGCTTCTGGGGTCTCCTCCCCTGGCCGGCTGGGGCTTGGCTTGTGTTTCATGGCACATGGCGCCCCCTGCTGGAGCCTGTGCCCTTAAGTAAATCCGTGGCGCATGCTCTTGGTCCCACTGCCTTAGTGCTGGGATGACAGGCATGCTACTGTGCCTGGAACCCTCCTCTCTGCTTTGAGACACTGTTGCTCAAGCTCATCTCAAACTCATGAGAATCCTCCTGCCTCCACCTCCTAAGTGCTGGGATGACAGGTGTGCGGTGCTTTTTTGTTTCTAGACCCTCCTTAAGGCAGTGTGAAGAGACTGACTAACCAGAAGTCGTAGCAGTTACCACAGATCTGCTCCCAACCTGGCCAAGGAAGGGCGCTTCCTGGGGTCAGGTCTTTTGAGTAGCCCTGTGCTGCAGAAGCACTCAGAGCCGAGTTTCAGCCTGGGAAACTCGGGTCACCTGGTAGAATCCTTGTCTAGTATGCAGGAAGCTGGGCATTTAATCCCCACTACTGAGTAAGCTGGGTGTGGGAACATACCTGTAACCCCAGGAAAACAGGGCGCTCCCAAGTTCAAGGTCATCTCCAGTTACAGGGTGAGTTTGAGCCCCTGGAAGTGGAGGAGGCTGCACATACTCGAGACACACACACACACACACACACACACACACACACACACACACACACACCAAGTTCCTGCCCGGAAGGGAGGCTGGATCTGGCTGCTGGCTCGGCTGCTGAGTGCCCTTAGAGGTCTGCGTGTCCTTCACCCTGGGTCGATAGGTGGGGGCCTGCTGTACTGCCGTCACCGCGAGTGTCTACCAGGTGTTCACACGAGGCTCTCTGGTGGGCTCTTATACATTGTCAAGACCAGGGGCTTAGATGGGATCAGAAAAGAGGGTGAAGGGGCTGAGTGCGTGGCCCTGGGCTTCATCTCAGGACCACAAAAATAAGTATGCCAGGCAGCAGTGGCACACACTGTGAGTTCAAGCCCAGCCTGGTCTACTAGATGACAAAGTGAGTTCCAGGACAGCCAGGGCTGTTACAAAGAGAAACCCTGTCTGGAAAAACAAACAAAAAAAAGAGAGACAGGGTTTCTCTGTGTAGCCCTGATTGTCCTGGGACTCACTCTGTAGCCCATGCTGGCCTCAAATTAAGAGAGATCTGACTGCCTCTGCCTGCCAGGTGCTGAGATTAAAGGTATGTGCCACCACTGCCCAGCACAAACAAAAAATTTTAAATTAAGTCTCATGCTTCCCGGGCTGGTTTATACTTGCCATGTAGCCAAGGATGAACTTTCGAACCCCCTGCCTCCATGTGCCACATGGTAGGATTGCAGGTGTGAGTGATTGTCTTAGGATTTTTATTGCTGTGAAGAGAAACTAGGACCTCAGTAACTCTCATGAAAACATTTAATTGAGGTGGTGGCTTCCAGTTTCAGAGGCCTAGCCCATCATCTTCATGGCAGGGAGCATGGCGGCTGGGAAGGCGCCTGTGGAACTCTACATCTGATTCAGAGGCAGCAGGAAGTGAACTGTCTCACAGGGTGTGGATTGAGCAGATATGAGGCTGCAAAGTCCACCCCCACAGTGACCCACTTCCTCCAACAAGGCCACACCTCCCAGTAGTGCCCCTTCCCTCTGGGGGTCATTTTCTTTCAAACCTCCACTGTCTTTGTGTCGGTTTAGGTGGCATCTTTTTTTGTTTTTTAGACAGGGTAGCCCTGGATGTCCTGGAGCTTGCTACGCAGACCAGGTTGGCCTGGAACTCACAGAGCTCTTTCTGCCTCTGCCTCAGCTTCTGTCTCCTGCATCCTGGAATTACGGGGTTGCACCACCACACCAGGCTGACCAGATGTTTTCAGCTGGAAGCTTTGGCTTTGTCCACCTGTGTTGATGTCATTGACTTTCCCACCTTGCTCTAGGGCTAGAATCGCTTGACTTGCCTGTGGTCAGGCTGTCGGAGGCCGTGGAGGAGCTGATGCCCTCATGGTCTGCCCTGAGTGCTGTCCAGGCAAGGTATGAGGCTGTTTCCCTGAACCATCAGGACATTTACTCTGTCAAGCCAACTTCCAGGAGTGATTA